>NC_143384.1:92470960-93670960 GCF_980474605.1 Leiobunum rupestre | reverse complement strand
CCGAAAGCTACCTTTTTTATGACTTGGTAATAAAGTATCTGTCTTTTTAATTTCTATTACTTAAATTTTAAAACCATGGATCGTAATTTTAATATCTATAATTATAAATAGTTAAACTGAATAGTTTGATGATTAATTGATTAATGATAATTAAGATAGTTTCATTGAGTAATTGACTTATTGTTAAATATAAATGAAATGGAGGTTAAGTTATTTTACTTATTTAAATTGAAACTGGTTGTAGACAACTATTTGACACTATTTGAATACCAAATTATTTGATATTTGATCTAGTATTTGATATTTGAATACTATTTGGTATTTGATCAAATATTTTTAACCAAATACTATTTGACCAAATTATTTGACTTTTCAAATATTTGATTTGGTATTTGATGATCTTAAAAAAAAATTTGATATTTGAATTGGTCCCCAAAAAAAGGTATTTGCACACCCCTACTTATTTCAAATGCTTAAGCGTCAAGGGGGGGGCGTGCCCCCATATGAATTCGCCACTGCCTTATGCTAGTTTTAGATGTCACTCCAGGATATTAGAAGTATATAATATATTACCATTATCAAAAGCAACATAACTAACTATCTTGGTAATGTTATTCGCTTGAATTAGGTGTGTGCAAGGTATTTGTCACTATTTGATTTGACCAAATTAAAGGTTTACTATTCGCACCGACGAATCAATTTTTTTTTAATATTTTAGAATACCAAATAATGAAATTGAAAAATTCGAGTATTCTATTTATAAATTTTGACTAATTGATTTTGTAAAATTTTAACGAAATTTACCAAACTATTTGCTATTCATATGAAATTTTCGACTGTGAGCCCAGCAACCTTTGCCGTGTTTGCGAGGATGCGCTTATTTCTTTCAGGTACCATTATCTCTCGGGGTGTCAACAAAACAACAACTAATAACAGGAAACTTTACAGGGTGTCTCAATTTGCTCGATCAGGCCATTTTTCTCAAAATGTATTTATGCTAGGGTTCTGAAATTTTCAGGGTTTATTTGTTAGGTATGGAAGGCTTTGGTTACTAAATTTCAGAAAAATCGAACGATTTTGTGCCGTTTTGGAAAATTTATTTTTTCACCGGTAGGTGTCACGCAAAATGTTTCAATAGAAAAGTTGTAGGGCATAGTCGAAAGTGTAAAAATAATTTTGGTTCGGTTGAAAAAGACCTATTTTTCCCTGAGTTTGGAGGTCGGGGGAAAAAACAAGTTATACTAGCAGGCAATAGCCTTTAACGAATTGTAGGTAACATGCATTTCAGTTATAAGATTTCGAAAAATAAACAAATAATAATTAGCCCAAGTGACAAATGTTTTTAAATGACTTCTACAAAATGTTTTCAAAAATGCCATCTTCTGATGCAATGCACAAATATGCACGATGTTGCATATTGCGAAATGCTCCCCAAACCATTTCTGGAGTCACCCGGCGACATGCTTCGATGATTCTTTGTCGTAAATCTTCAACGCTCGTCACAGGTGTTTGTTATACGTAGTCATTAACGAATCCCCAAAGAAAAAAGTCGAGTGGTGTTAGATCAGGGGATCTTGCAGGCCAACGAACAGGACCAGTTCTTCCGATCCATCTTCCAGGAAACTCGTCTTTTAGATATGCAACCACGTCACGATATTGGTGAGGTGGCGCCCCATCTTGCTGGAACAAGATGCGTCTGTACTCGGCCAGAGGAATGTCGTCCAACACGTTGGATATTTCATTTTGAAGGAACTCCAAGTAGTTTTGACCGTTCAGACGATTTGGCAAGAAGAACGGGTCAATAATTCTGTCACCTAACAGACCAGCCCACACATTTAAGCGAAACTGCACTTGGTGGCGGTGAGGAAATCCCCAGTGTGGATTCTCGTAGTCCCACATATATTGGTTTTGACGGTTGAAAGGCCCATCTCTTCCGAATGAACATTCGTCGGACATCAGTAGTTTATCGTGAAAATCCTGGTGTGCGTCAGCCATGAGGCAAAACCAATTGCAGAAGTCGAGTCGGCGCTGTCTATCACCGTCATGCAGTCCTTGGTGAAGTGTCGCTCGATAAGGATGAAAATGGTGTCTTTTGAGTGTTCTCCAAACGTAGTTTCGATCCAACCCTAAGTCAAAGCTGGCAGTCCTGACGCTCGCTCGAGGATAGGCGACGAAGTAGGCAAGTATGGTGTTTTCCATGTCGATGTCCTGGAGACCACGACCACGAAACCTCGGATTGATATAACCCCAGTTGTCGAAGTCGCGGACCACTCTAAGAACCGTCGTATGACTTGGTCTGCAATTGGGAAATCTTCGTCTAAATAACTGACTTACTAGAGTAGCATTACGACGACCTTCTCCGTAAATTAATTCTAGCATATGAGCGCGCTGATTTCGAGTGTAAAGAGGCATACTGGACAACAATCGGCCAAGCTGAGATAATGTTTTAACTTTGAAATGTAAACGCTTTAAATACTACTCGGACAATTGATATTTCACGTTAAAAAACAACAAAAGAAAAATAAACGTAATTTTTGGTCTACAAATCTTTGTTTGATGATCTTACTCGTAATTACCACGTCGAAATGGAAGACGCGGTCTTTGTCTACTTTGTCTAATTAGGTGTTGAAAGTAATAATTTTCTTTAACAATAACTTTTTGCAGATCTGATTATTAACTACATAGCTGAAAGCATAATATCCCTAAAATAAATATACATGTGTGTTGTGGTTATGTACGATTGTTTACGTTAAAGGCTATTGCCTGCTAGTATAACTTGTTTTTTCCCCCGACCTCCAAACTCAGTGTAAAATAGGTCTTTTTCAACCGAACCAATATTATTTTTACACTTTCGACTATGCCCTACAACTTTTCTATTGAAACATTTTGCGTGACACCTACCGGTGAAAAAATAAATTTTCCAAAACGGCACAAAATCGTTCGAATTTTCTGAAATTTAGTAACCAAAGCCTTCCATACCTAACAAATTAACCCTGAAAATTTCAGAACCCTAGCATAAATACATTTTGAGAACAATGGCCTGATCGAGCAAATTGAGACACCCTGTATATAATTCAACTATGATCGCGAGTTCTAAATTGCTGCTTTATCGTACGAAAACCGACTGGAAAATGGAGATATATGAAAATGGTAAGGGATTTTTGAAATAGACTCTACAAACCTAAAAACAGACTGTTAACAAAAACGAGAAAGTGAGTCACCCTTTTTTTAATTGAAATACTACACTAAATGTCTACATCTCTGCCACTGACGGTCATTTCAAAATAGTCGTCAAAATATAGCGAAGAGAACTATATACAAGCCTTAAATCTAGTCACAAGATAGCTTGTTGTTTGTTTATTTTTCTCTCTGTCGCACCTGTGCGATTTTTTTTTTATGAGATACACACACATCGGTGTCGACCCGAGGCCTTAGACACCAGCACACACACAATAACTGATTAATCAGGGCGAGATATGTGTAACGGCCACGCCAACGGGGGGATACGTGGGGACATGTTGTCAGAATTTATAGCCCGGTGTACCGGTAAGAAAAGAACCACACCACCGGAGGCCTATCATCAGAATGCCCTACGCCAGCGTCCACAAGCCCGGACAGGTGACAAAAACCAGCATGGGTAGCAGAACCCCACTACTGATGGTCGCACCCTCGACGCAAGCCGCGCAACCCAGCAGAAGGTGCAACAATGGGACGACCAGCCCGCCACTTCGCACACAGCAGTGGGATAGAGAACGGATGCTCTAGCAACTCCGGCCGACACCCCACC
This sequence comes from Leiobunum rupestre, assembly GCF_980474605.1. Classification (NCBI taxonomy): domain Eukaryota; kingdom Metazoa; phylum Arthropoda; class Arachnida; order Opiliones; family Sclerosomatidae; genus Leiobunum; species Leiobunum rupestre. Next base: position 93,667,173 of record NC_143384.1, on the reverse strand, counting down.
TACAAAGGCAGGGAGCCAAGCCCTTTGGAGAGAGCTCCTAAAGGGGAACGGCGGGCACACAGCAGCCCGCATAACCCGGCACAGCTGGCACCGGAGATCCCAGTGGGAGCCCAAAAGGCCGGGAGATGGGTCCGCCGTGCCCTCATACGGAGGCCCGCAGCCCCACAGCAGGCTACTCAATCCGCCGAGGCGGCCAGTTTGCCCGGCCCCTCTCCATTAGCCTGGGCCGAAGCCCAGTATCCAGCCCACACCTGACCGAAGGCGGAGGTCGGAGATAGGACCCTTTGGACGGAGCTAACATCTCCCAGTGCGCCACCGCCCTTACGGGTTACAAGAGCCGGACCCCGACTCCCCGGTACAGCCACCAGTTATTGCACACTCCGACCCCTTGAGGGCCGATACGTGGGGACAGGGGTGGGGACACCCTTGGCGGAAGTATTCCGACCACCCGTTAGGGGATTGGTGGTCGTCCTCACACGGCCATCCACAAACTCTGCCTCCCGGACGCCTGGGATTACAGGAGTGAGCCACTACTCCCGGCCACCTGTGCGATTTCTTGTTTCCTCTAGCGCACCCGTTGTGTTTATGCTTACGCGCTTACCCCCTGGTATTATACAATGGGTATTATCCTTTTTAAACGGAGTAAATATAAACCCATAAAATATGTGCATTAGTTGATAGTCACAAGTTTGAAAATTTTCAGCAATTTCTCTATTAATTCGGCTACGGAAAATTTACCAATATGAAAAAATAGGGCCCCCTTTTTTAATAAATTTGGGGCCCCCTCTAGTTTTCCACGTAGACACGTGCCTACTCGGGCCTATTGCTGGCGGCACCACTGAGTACATACTCAAAAGAAACCATATCTTTTCACAGGTTAGTGTTAGAAATAGTTTTCTTTTTACCATAATTTCCAATCGCTAAGAACGCACTAGAAAATGCGTTTCTTTCAAATCATAGAAAGATAGTTTTGTAAATAAAAAATGAAGAATGGTTCAAAATTCCGTAATTAAATATTTAAGGAGTAATTACTCAAACAAAAACATATCTTTTCACAGGTTACTGTTAGAAATAGTTGTTTTACGAGCAATGGTTATGGGGAAAACCGGTGCACAGTAATAGTTTATCGCGAATATCTACGTTAGTATTGTATGTACGACTATAAACCCAAGTATGAACATTAGGGTCCGGCTATTTCCTACAAAAAATGTTCTATGAACATTTTACATACGAGCAATCGTTGTGTCGTAATCGTGGTTGTATCTGAAACGCGTCTTACAACTTTGCGCCTTCGTTGACTTAAAACGCATCCGCTGCTCTTCATGTAATCGCGTTTAAAATTTACCACCCAGCTAACTCTTGTTATTTTTGCAATAAATCGCTTGAAAATGAAGCTATTGTGAAGGATGTGTGAGACAAAATGAAGGGAAAGTCGGAATAATGGGTCACTTCAATTTAAGTTCATATTGACTGCCGTAAGGAATAAATCCAAAAGACCAGTATCAATGCTTTGAAAAGAAAACACGACACCGATGAGACTGTTCGACATGTAGAACGCGAGCGAATCAACCTACCAAATGATATAAGAAATATTCAACATACAAATTTTCCCGTTTATATGAACTTAAATGTAATATAAAATCGTCTTGAAAAACCGTTTATTGCTTTATAACATTCAAAAATAATATTAAAATTATTAACATTAATAATATAATAAGTTTGCGTTGTCAACGCGCGTATTTTGAAACGAAAAAACCCGATTACTATTGTTAAATCTTGGATTAATAATATGATATTTTTAATACGAAACAAATAACGAAATACGTGGAATTTTTGGCGTTAAATAAGCTTAGAACGTATTTCGTTATTTGTTTCATATTAATTTAGAAGGAGCGTTCGCCATCATTTAGGCCTAACCACGGCCAACTTTGATCACGCGCTGTTCGCGCTACTACGGCCAACACATTCGTCGAAATTCCGCGAGCAAGGATTTTCCCCCTATAAACTGTACTATAATGTGTAGGAGTTCAGCGCCACGCTCGGTGGTTATATTGTCCCCAATGTAAAAACTATACTAAAAATAATAATCCGCTAGGGGCGCTGACGTCATACACATCTTTTGCTCATAGGTTAACACAGGAACGTCAACGAATGAGATGGCCGCTGTAGCGCGAGAGATGCGCGAGAAATCAAAGTTGGCCGTGGCCTAACCAAGATTTAACGATAGTAATCGGGTTTTTCCGTTTCAAAATACGCAGTAGATTAAACCGAGGCTTAAGACTGGGCAAGATTCCGCGCCTTAAAATTTTCGTCTACTTTAAAGATACATTCTGAACGAACCAATGGATGAAAAGTTATGAAACTAGCTTTTAAATAAACCTTGAAACTTATTTCAAGTCATATTTATAATTCACCGACGACAAAATTCGTGAAAAGTATTAATATCGTTCCGAATTACAACCTACTTTCTAAAATCTCATTTTTCTTTCTAATACGTGCGTTGACTTCACAAACTTTACCTAGTCGAGCAGACGCTCGGTTATCTACATGGTGCGGGAAAAATATTATTTTTGAATGCTTTAAAGCGATAAACGATTTTTCAAGACGATTTTATATTACATTTAAGTTCATATAAACGGGAAAAATTGTCAGTGGAATATTTCTTATATCATTTGGTAGGTTAATTAACGTTTAATTATCGCCAACTTTACATTAATTTCAATGGGGTGGGGGAAAACTTTTAACCGCTCTTTAGGCAGCGCAGATGGCGTTACTGTCGTTTTAGCAAAGATTAATCTAATCGGTACCTTGTCAGCCATTCGATTAAGCGTTCTAGTTTGTTATCCGATTTCTATGGATATTGGCCAGAATGTATTGAATTTACTAAGAATATTTCAGCATAGCATTAACCCCTGGTACCATCCTCACAGCTTTTGTGGAGAAAGTTCGTCTGCATTTAGGGCGCATTCAAGGTCATACCATATAGCAAACTAGAATGGGAAAGCAGACGAATTTAAGCTACAAAGGCTGTGAGGATGGGAATCAGAATCCTGTAGGCCAATATTCTTAGTAACTTCAATACATTTTTGATATTGAGAATCATGTATACACCCGAAGGGTTTGTTCTTTCAATTTAGGAATTAAAACGTAGATAGATGGCAGTAGCGTTTCAGTCGAGTGGCAAAAAAGCTCGCTAATATCAAAAGTAAATAGTGGGAGAAAGACTGGCACTTGGGTCCAGCCGCACGACGTCTTATTTGAACGGTAAAATTTTTGGTCTTCGGAAATGACTTCCCCCTCGCCTCTCTACAGGGACACAAAAGTATCGGTTGTACTCCACCACGATGAAAAATAGTTCTCTATAAAATACGTGAATATTAAACTTTTGCTTTCGATAATTTGGTTAATTTAGTTCCTAAATAAAGTAGATATATGATAGAAACTAAAATGCGACATTTTAAAAATAATAACACGACTTTTGAAAAGAAATAAACCGTAACTAGAATAACGCTCACTTAAATCGTGGAGAGCGTGGCGCCATCTAAGAGCAGAGATCGGGACTAATTGGTAAATCTACGATGTTAAGGCCTAACAATTTGCAAGTTTAACTGAATTAATACCTATAGCTACGAGCTTTTTTTGTTTATTTTACAATTGATATATTAATTATTAATTAAAATCAACCGTTATCGAAGGAAATAATGGTCAGCAATAATTTGACCGAGAGACTATTTGAAATCGCGAGGCGGTGACATGGTTGCCAGGGAATAAAATTCAAAATTTTCATCTTGAGCGCGGAGCGGAATACCACAAATGCACTACTTCGCGCGTAATGTGCTATCCTTATTGGTTAGAAATATCACGTAATCACTAGCTCTTTAAAAAGGGTGTCAAGCATGGTCGAAGGTAAAATCTGAAGGCAGTGATATACTTTCTCCCCCTATTTACTTTTGCTAATATACTCCAGAGCTTCCTTAGTTCTTGAAGCGCTCATCAGGCATCACTGTTTCTACTTTTCAACTTCATTCCCTCCTCCCCACGCAACTTCGAGTGTAACATTCATTTCCAAAGCGATTACATTGACACACTTTTCGTTATTATGTCACTTTTGATAGATTTCAAATGTCGAGATTGTTTTAACGTCAACTGGAAGCTATAGTTATCACTCCTTTTCTATGTTTTCTTTAAAAGGAATATATCTTGTAAAATTTATCTCTTCCCATAACAAAGGATTCCAATATTTACCGCTTACTCCGATGGCGTTTAACATGTTCAAAATGAGAAAAGCATTGGAGGCTATTTACGTGGAATAATTAAAAAATAATCATCTGCTTACACGAAATACGATTTATTGTTTTGCGCAACTAGTGCCAATCACTTCAAGCTTCTGTTACAACCATAGAAATCTCCTAGGTAACTAGAATGCTGCCGCCTACGGCCGAGCTTGACGCCAGTTCGCCTTGAACCTTCAGCCAATGAGAGGCCGTAGAGTGGTTCCGCCAAGGAGGATAATAATCCTCCTTGGATCCGCTACTATAGCGGGAGATAGGTGACGTCATTCTCTCTGGTGACATTAAATTCTTGGCAGAACCACTCTTTGAGCTCTGATTGGCTGAGATCTGGCTATCGTCTGCCACGGCGTTTGGCCCATTTGCCAGTTACACGGCAGCATTCTAGTTACCTATGAGATTTCTATGGTTACAACTGGTGACAGATGTGAAATTCGTTGATCCACCATAATTTTGTATACCTTTAATATTTTAATAGAATTTTTCTATTCGATAGTCAGCCTTGGGTTGTCGTTAGAGAAAGTTTTTAAAATTTTAAACTGAAATTTGTGTATAAGAAAGTATTTATTTATACTTTGGGAGAATGACTGTTAGGATTGCCAGTTTTTTCAGATTCAAATTCCCGGACTTTTAAAAATTTTCCCCGATTTTACATGTGCAAAATATTTTGTTTTTTATCTGTATAGGTTTCCTATTTGGAAACGAAATTAATTAGGCCTGTCAATAAAATAAGCTACGCTTGCTGAACTTGTTTTTATGTAGCTCATTCGTCACGAAATACGTAGAAGTTCAGTTGCGTTTATGCTTAAAAACAGGGTGCCTCGTCGAATTTACTCTTAGGTCCAGGGTTTTTCTTAGTAAAACGTCATCGATACGTCACCCGTGACGCAGCAGCAATATCGAAACAATAAGGCCAATGTTACTTTAAAGAAAGGCCTATTCCCTGATTTTTAGATTAATTTTAGAAATTCCAGGTTATATTAAAGATATAGAGTAAAATTACCTTAAAAGTGTCAAGATTAAACCATGACCTTACCGGGCCATTTATAAATCCCCTAACGTGTTGCAACCCTGGCAGGTAACGTTTTCCGATTGGCCATTCCCCCCCTCTTGCATTTGACCATTATAACTAACTATCATTGAATGACAACATCATCTATCCAAATTTTTTTGGAAAGAAAAATTTATATTTTAATGAACTTCAGTTACATTTATACACAAAGCCTTGATAAAGAAATTCACTTTGGAATAAATGAATTAAGTTTCGTTCCATTTGTTTTAGTTTTGTAATACAGCTTAAATTTTGTAATACAACTGCGGCAGTGTTTAAATGACATTCCAGAATTTTGTTTGCATTATGTGGAATGACTGAAGAAAAAACAGTGAATTCATTTCACACTGTTACACAGCTCCCACCTTTAAATTCTAATGAAATAAGAAGTCTTTGGAATTTTATATTTGTTTGTGTTAGAAAATACGCCTTAAAAAGTTTTATACGAAGTGTCCTGAGGAATAACGCTAAGAATATTTTTTTCATTGAAAAAAAATTAATTTATTTCTTCATTTTATTTCAAAGAAAACAGCGGTGGGCAGACGACGAGAAAGCCAAAAAAATAAATTTGTATTTTGGTATTACTTTAAAAAAATTAACAAATAGAGTTGACCCTAAGGAACTTGTAACTTTCTTTTTTGTTTAAAAAGTAAAGTAAATAAAAAAAAAGAATGTTTAGAAGCATTTGCGATGGACGATACTAGGTCCGGATTCGTCGTACTCTTGCTTGGAAATCCACATCTGTTGGAAAGTGGACAACGATGCTAGGATTGATCCTCCGATCCAGACGGAGTATTTCCTCTCGGGTGGCGCGATGATCTTAATTTTCATGGTGCTCGGAGCTAAAGCCGTGATTTCCTTTTGCATCCTATCGGCGATTCCGGGGTACATGGTGGTTCCTCCGGAGAGGACGGTGTTAGCGTACAAGTCCTTACGAATATCGACGTCGCATTTCATGATTGAGTTGTAAGTGGTTTCGTGGATGCCGCACGACTCCATACCCAAGAAAGATGGCTGGAACAGAGCTTCGGGACAACGGAACCTTTCGTTTCCGATGGTGATGACTTGTCCGTCGGGTAACTCGTATGATTTCTCCAACGACGAGGATGACGCCGCTGTGGCCATTTCCTGTTCAAAGTCCAAGGCTACGTAGCAGAGCTTCTCTTTGATGTCTCTTACGATTTCCCGCTCAGCTGAGATTATAATAACAGATTCTATTAGATCAGCATAACGGCCTAGGATTTCTTCTACCTGTTTTCCTTTAAGTTTTCTTCCCGTCGCGCAAATATCCTGGTGGTGGGCCAACCGCAGAACACGTTGGCCTACCACCAGGATATTTGCGCAGCGGGAAGCAAACTTAAAGGGAGTAGAACCCTCCTTGTTTGGTAGGGTGCGCCATAGCTTCTCTCTTTTCTCGCTCATGGCGCTAGTCTAGAACGATGGTAGAAATCCCCAATTCTTCTATAAGAGAAAGTGTGCCCGCCCTGAAGAGGTTTTCTCACTTGAAACCTTTGTTTCATATTTAGTGTTTATTTTTTAACTGCACCCTTAATCAACATATAACATAATTATATTCATTACAGTTTCGATATTTATTCAAATAATTTCTTAATAATGATGTACGAGGTTTTAGATTCACGAAGAGCGTTTTAGTAGATATGAGAAATTAAAGCACTACCAAACCGGGGATACTTTTTGTGGGATAATTCCCCAAAAACCACTGTATTTCACACTACGTATACCACGTGGTTAGAAAAATGAGGGGAGGGAGTTTTGTATTGCCCCAAATTCTTGAAAAGGTTATACTCCCTTTAAAGGCCTAGTATTTCTTCTGCCTGTTTTCCTTTAAGTGTTTAAATAGTGTTGGATCAAATAACCGATAGTATGGATACCTATTTTTTACCGATAAAACCTGGCGTGGCAGCACACGTTCTGCATCTTAACTGCTAGAATTTTTTAAATCCCACCAGGTTGTCAAAAACATGTTTTACATATCGATTAAGAAACCGGCCCATCGGTTAATTTACCAATTAATCATATAAACCAGTAATTTAGGACGCAAATTGTTAGATTTCTTAGTTTTTACCAATAAATCTTTATAAAAAAATTGTTTATTAAAAATGGGATCGTTTCTACTAATTAATCGTAACAACCGGTAATCCAGACGCGAGTTGATACGGTTAATATCTACAGATTACCAATCACGAAAACCATTTTCGCGTCCTAATAAACAGTTATTTTCAGCTAAGCTAATACCCAAGTCAACTTTCAACTCGCGAAGCCAATTACCGGTGACCGGGATAAATTCGATAAATACCACGATATCGATAAACCAGTTGATCCTTAAACAATGCAAGTACTTACCGGTTGTGGTGAAAGAGTATCCACGTTCGGTAAGGATCTTCATGAGATAATCAGTCAAGTCTCGTCCAGCAAGATCCAAACGCAGGATTGCGTGAGGGAGGGCGTATCCTTCGTAGATTGGAACGGTGTGCGACACGCCGTCACCGGAGTCCAGGACGATACCGGTGGTACGACCAGAAGCGTACAAGGATAGGACAGCTTGGATGGCAACGTACATGGCTGGGGTGTTGAATGTTTCGAACATGATCTGCGTCATCTTCTCCCTGTTGGCCTTGGGGTTCAAGGGTGCCTCGGTCAAGAGGACGGGGTGTTCTTCGGGAGCTACTCTCAATTCGTTGTAGAAAGTGTGATGCCAGATCTTCTCCATGTCATCCCAGTTCGTGACGATGCCGTGTTCGATCGGGTATTTCAAGGTGAGGATACCCCTTTTGCTTTGGGCTTCATCTCCGACGTAAGAGTCTTTTTGGCCCATCCCAACCATGACGCCCTATAGATTGGAATTTGATTACGACAATTAAAAGAAGCCACAGACAAAGATTTATCCAAGACACCTATCGTTTCCAAAACTGGTTTTGTCTAGCTAGTAGTCAAGGGTTATCTTTAGGGAAACCTGACCCCGGTGAGACAACCGGGATGTTGTACACATCCCTTTCACACCCTCAATTGAAACATTACGTTGAAGATACCACAATTGTCGCACGGGGAGAGCTCGAGTCCCTATCCTGCATAAAATCTTATGTAGCTTCGTTTGAGCTTAGTAGAAAACTAGCAACGGCAAACGTTGACGCAAAATTTTTTATTAGGCCTAACATGGACTTTCGAAAGTATTTAAGCTCACCATCTCGACGGTTCCTTTACCGTTGTTAATACTTTTCTTAAACAAAAGGCTAATTTAGCCTTTTCAGTTTACATAGAGCCACATAGGGGCAAATGCAAGAAGCTCATAAACTGCTGGATTTTCGTCTGCTAAGCAGACGCTTTATTGAAAAATCGTCTGCTTAGCAGACGAAAATCCAGCAGCTTATGAGCTTCTCGCATTTTCCACTACGTGGCTCTATGTAAACTGAAAAGGATCATTACGTTAACGTACCTGATGTCTGGGTCGTCCAACGATGGATGGAAATACAGCTCTGGGAGCGTCATCTCCGGCGAAACCGGCTTTGCACATACCGGAACCATTGTCCACAACGAGAGCGGCAACTTCGTCGTCACACATGTTGAATTATTTCTATTCAAAATAAAGATACACCGTACTTTTAGTTTCTCCTTGGTTAAAATTTAAGAAAATTTCAATGAACGCGAGATAATTTAAAACCACACCGTAACCACTGGCTAACGTTCATCAATATCAGATTGTAAGACTAGTGTCAGGGTTCGTACGAAATTTACAAATCCCTGACTTTTTTTGGCAATATCCCTGACCTTCTTGATAATATTCCGGGTAATTTTCATGATTTCATACGTTAAGGTACAAAGTGAAACAATTTTTTTAAATAGAAAAATACAATTATATTTTATAACAACATACTGAGCGCGTTTCTCTCCTCTTTCGGGAAAAGGTGCCAGACATGAGCGCCCAAGAGAAGATCCTAAATTTTTCCTGCGATGTAGAGTTTGTTCACTAATAAAACCCGACTATTTTGGATATTATTTAAATCCCTGACTTTTTTCGATATTATTTAAATCCCTAATTTTTTTTTGATATTATTTAAATCCCTGACTTTCTCCCCCAATTACAAAATCCCCGACTTATCCAGGATGTCCAGGTTCCGTACGAGTCCTGAGTTTTCACTAAAGTTGACGCGAAAAAGGGTTAAGCCTTAGCAATTTCAGATGGTGAAAACTAGAGTTAAAATATTTTTAACCCGTAAATACAGGCAAAATTATTATAATACAGACTAAAGTAATCAGTCTTCAACCACAGACCGAGATATCATGATAATATTACTATACTGAAGAACGGTAAAGGTTCTAAACTAATACCAATAAAATAAAATAACGGGAATAATTCCTAAAACGGCCGTACCCAGTTGTCCAGCAACGGAGAAACGTACAAAACACGACTAGAGGAACACCAAGAAGTGACTGAATGCCAGCTCAATTCAGTCCATTGGTTTTGTACCAAATGAGCGATGACGTAGCCGACCGTAAAACCCGCGATACAATTTCCTCACAACTCAACAATTCCAACCCCCACTCCCCCCCCCCCCGTCAGATTTTTTTGATCTTAAACGGAAATATCCTTGCTGGAGTAAAAATTCGACGCAAAAAATATGCTAATAAGGACAACTTATCAACGAAGCCTCGCGGCGGGGTGCAGTCTCGCGACGCCCTAAAAAAGCGAAATAGCGCTGCCAAAAAAAATAATAATTTCAAAAGAGCGAAGACACCGGGCAATTTGCCCTTGAAAATTCACGCGCCAAAAACTAACTTAAACGCGGGGAGAGGAATCGAAACGGTGGTTTTCCTACTTCGTTCGCGGTCTCGCGCGGAGGGAACGTTGGAAAAATAACCACTGACGTAAACGCTTATCGTAGATAGAGCGTTTAAAATTTCCTTCTATTCGCCCTAATTTCAATTTCGACATAAAAAGGAAATGGACTGGCAGCGATATTAGAGCTTTTTTTCCGCCCCCGCGCGCCCGATTTCATTTGGAGCGCGCGCGATTTCCCGCTACTTAAGACTCGGCCCCGCCTCTTTTCCCTTATAAGGAAAAGGGATGGAAATAAGCGCCATTTTTAGAGAACGAAAACAAAATTGAGATGCTCGCTTGAGTGGATCCTTTTGCGTTTTGCGCGTGCGAATTTGGTCATTGACTAAAAAATACGCCGTATCAGGTTCACTTCATTTCGGTTCAAGATCGATTTTCTTTCTAAAAAAAGGGGGCCGAAATAGCGCAAAGGCCTAATAGCGGGTACTCCAAATAAGGTAAAGACCGTAATCTTATCACTGTTAAAAGCTGATACGCCACGAGTGTTTTTTTTTATCTAAGCCACTTCTCGAAAATATGAATTTTAAGGGTGTAACGGTGGGTGCTTTCGTTAGGCCTTTAAAGTGTAACACTGAGAGTAATAAAATCATAATTATAATTTACGTTTCAGACAAAGTGTGACAGTTCTCTATCTATCTTAAATAAATCTATCTTTAATTGCTTATATTGTTGGGTGTGACGTCAACTCATCACATAGTGTATTGTAATGTTTTCGAATAACTGACACACGAATCGTATTTATGGACTTATGATAAAGTTAGTGGGATAAAAATTAAGTAGAACTGGAAATAGCTGTGAAATCACTACCTAAATTTAAATATCCGACGCCAAGAATTTACAATCTCGTTAAATGCGTAAGTGGTAGTTAGTTTATTGCCTTGTACTTTCTTAGAATAAAAATCTCGTTAACGGGTAGTTGCTCAATCAAAATCGATAAGAAGGTTGTTAAAGAGATTTACTGTTTAAACTCGTAGGATGACATCAACGCGCAAAAATCGAATTGATTTCCCAACTTCAGGCATATTTCACATTTCTGACTAATCTTGAAGCGAGTGTAGGCTCGACGTCCAGTAGCTCTTTTTATCAACAGATGTCGCTAGCGTTGAGATCAAAACAAGATAGTTAAGCTACATTTCGACCCAAAAGGCGGTACTAATGGGTACCCCTCGCGTTGATTGGCTCGTTTGTAAATTAGTCAATAACATAAATTACAATAATTTCATACAATATTTTAATACGGGATATATAATTTAGTTTAAAGTCCACTAAATAGAGTATAAATGGTCTCAATATAATACTCTACAATGGCTCTCTGACGACGTTATCATTTGGCTATTTTTAATTTCCACTTCCTTTGCCATTAATAGATGGCACCACGCTCTCCACTAAAGTCGATTTTTTTCGAAGAATCGGAGATTCCTGGCCTTTTCATAATACAGGTGGCAATGATAGAGCCGACAGTTGCTTCAATATTTAAGTACGATATAAGTAGCGTGAACATTAATACCAAGAACGTATTTTCGCTTACTGAGAACGTACGAGTCTAAATATCAGGTGAGTTTTTGTTTCTGTAAGCAGGCCTGACAAGAGAGGGGGGAAGCCGGTACAGATTACCGGGGCCCGTACAAGCTTTGGGGGACCGCGTTTGAGCCCTTCTACTATACTTCTTCCGCGAAACATTGTTAATTTGAAAAATAAGGTAGCTCTTTGGGGCCCGAAAGTATTGTTTTGCCAGGGCCCGGGCCCGCTCTCGAGGGCCTGTCTGTAAGTGGGGGAAGTCACACGTGCTCAGTTACCTTAATATTTTTTTGAAACTTGTGAAGTATACGAATGATTTGATTACAAATATATTAATTAAATTAATTATATTTAAAATTCAGCTTGACCTAATAATTACGATTATTATTAAAAATATATATTGATTTAACTCAACTAATATTTTTTTAAATATAAAAATAAGATTTGTAGCACTAATATAAATTTTAAGAAGTAATTACATTTAATTTAGGATTAATTTAAATTATTATTTCGTTTCAATGAATTGCCGTTAAAAAAACACAATTGTATAAAATCAATAGAATAAAAATAAAATAATTTAAATCAAATTAAACTCGTTCTTTCAAAAGGTCAGTATTTGTTTCTACTAAAATTATAAATTTGTGTAACTTTCAAAACCATGTTAATTTCCGTAGAAAAAAAATCAATTGTTTTCGGGGCAATGTAACAGTCATTCTTGTAATTTCTTCAATTTAGATTGGCAGTCCCGTTTCTCAGAAATAACACGTAACGCTTACTAAAATTGGACCGAAAACGGTCGATTTTCCTATGTAAATTGACATGGTGATTTTCGCATACGGGCTTTAGTGTTAAGTAACTTGCAATCTCAAAGTTATTTTGTTCCTTGTTGTTTAAGAGCTTGGGCTAGGTAACATTAAAAACTCTGACTTTTTTCAATAAAATTGGAGTTCTAATTTTTAAGAGATATGTACGACCATAAGGGACGTAATATCAATAAGTATGACAACTATCAAACATTATTACCGAAATTATTTTCAGAGTTATTGGGCAATCCAGGTTTAGATCAGCACAGAGCCCTAGTGTCTAAAACTCTAAATATATCCAAGGACAAAAAATTTTCGCAAAGAAATTAGGTGTAATTAACGAGTAAATTAGACAAGATGGCGGTCGTTGTTCTAAAGCGGGGAAGAAGGTGGGATGACTCAAGCCTTTCATTATAGCGAGGTTGACGTCATGAGAATACTCATGATTAACATTAAAACACTAGGAATTGTCCTACTTATGGATTTTTTACTTGGCCTATGTTAGGGTAAATTCAAGTACAGCTCAGTAGCGTAGCCATCAAATTTCTGGGAGGGGGATGTAAATTTAGTAGAGTCAAAGCAACGCCCAAAAGGGGGAACGGACCCACTACCCCTTATCTACGGCACTGGTGCAACAGGACTTACAAAAATTGGGCCCCTCCTTCCGACACCGTGCCCAAGCGCAGGAAATATCCTGGTGACTCAATACTATATCCTTTTTATCTAGAGCCTTTTCTCGACTTTGGTTCCGTCTAATTCAAGGGATGGATTTCCTGCCGATAAAGATTTTGCACTGATCAGAAACACTGATACAACAATGGGTTTTAATATCATCCTAAATCGGAAATTTTTACTGAAGAAAAAGACTTCATATTTTCTAAATTTTAAACACTTAACAGGTTAAGCACTCCGGAGCTACACCACTTAAAGCGTTTTGAATTAATTCCCAGCCAAACTGTCCCTCGAGATTGGCAGTAAACCACTCGGGTGCAAGTCAAAAGAATTCGTCTATTGTAATTTAATTCGAAGTGCATTACAGAAAATAATAATTCCTTGAAAAGTTTCGTCTAAACTTTCCTAAGCTTATACTTTTGTAATTAAATAATTCTCAATTAGTGAGGTTTATTTGTGGTCGAAATTCGAGATTAAATAAAAGTACTTTTAATAGCGCTAGCGCTAAATTGGAAGCCCGACACGTTTCCCTTCAAAACGTCTAGTGGTTCCTCCAAAATTTCAAGGTTCGATGTTTCAAAACTAAAAACTGCGAAAGAAGTTTTTCAAAATGGAAAATATGTCGATAGTCTAGCTAAAAAAATCTTAAAAGTCACGGAAAAGCGAACCTACGCCCATAGCACCGCTACATTAAAATCATTATCTTCGTCTAAAAACGAACAACCGATTTAGTTTGAAAATTAAAATTTAAAAAAATGTACTGAACGTTGAAAAATTATATTCTTTTAAAAAAGTTTATTATAAAAACAACTTTGTTTAAAATTAGACCGAGGACCGGAAATCCACCCCTCTTTTCTTCGCTAAACGTTAGGCCTAATTTACCGGCGAAGTGGCTGTTTTCCAAAAAAACAAGAGTTCGTCAACCGGCGTTTGTCCATCCCCAAAAAAGTACACCGATTCGGAAGATATAAATCAAATAGCCTTATTAGTCGCGATTTAATCTATTAAGTCCGAAGTTTCCTTAAAGTCAAAAACTACATATTACCTGTATTAATTGGAGTAGACAAAATTTAAGTTCCCAATAACCACCGTAGTACGGATCACAAGATCATTCGAAATGGACGGTTCGTAAATTCGAGATCCGCGAACTTGGGATCCAATTATTTCCGAATAGGTAGGGTAGGCCAGTATGCACTTAGCGTCTACCAAGATTATAGGCCTAAATTGACGTTCCATTTACACGTTTAATTTTAATTTTTAGTGAAATGTGCGGTTTAACGCTTATGGATAGCTCGAATAGTGAAAATAATTGTTAAATATCGTCGTATTTTTGTTTTGACAAGTTAGTTCCAAAACCCTTCCACCCCTATTTGGCCATAATAGACCGACCGAAGCCGTTTATGGGAGAGTAGGCGTGTCGTCGCTCCATATATGGTAAAGAAGAGAACGGAGATCGCCCATTGGCTATTTGGCAGAAGCTAAAGCTCCACAGTGCTGCCTGTTCATTCCCCCCTCATAGAATTCCCCTGATCTCGATTGATAAAAGTTTTGCCGAAATGGTTCAGCGGCTAGACTAGAAGTTTTTTATATTTATTTTCGGGTTTCTCTGAGTGAGGGTCAAATATGAGGTCATCGGTCGCTCGAAAAGGCGAACAAAAACGGGGGGAGAATGGGCAAATAATTGAGCCAAATTCTAAGCTGTTGTATGGAAAAGAAAATCACGGAATTACGAATCGCAGTTAGCGTAAACAATCTACGTTACCGTTTCCAAGATCGAATCATATTTTCATCGTACTGAAAATACGTAATAAAATACAGACTAACAACACTAACAAAAACATTTATTCACTTTAATTTTATGAAAACACAATTTGGTTTGAAATTTGAATTTTAACAATTTATTTTTAAAATTGTTTTGATAATTTTCTTTGTTTTTAGCAAAATTTCGAATCGTCCATAAATTTCCGCGGACCCCGTTGATTGGAGTATTGTTTTCGTATGAATAATTTTGCGGCTTCTGAGATCGTGGCGCCATCTGATTTCAGATTGAATATCGTTGTTATACTTAGTATTTTTAAGTAGCTGTATGATTATAAAATCAAAATTGGAAATAGTTTCCAAGTTTAGTCACACGATATTTAGCTACATTTTAGAACTTGTCAATCTATTGCATTTTGAAATGTTAGGGCATGTCCCCAGTTTGATGAGGTAACGATATTTTTACAGTTCTTGTCAGAAGTAAATGAACCAAAGTTATCGATATAGCTCTCAGAATAGGAGGGCGTTTTCATTATGAAAATGATGAGAAAATCGAGTCAAATAAAAGCCACTTTCCCTCCCCGTCTTTTGACGCGATAAATTGCACTTGGAAATTATGGGTATAGATATTTCTATGAATAAAAATAGTTTCATAAAAAAACGGTTTTTTTTCGGCCTAGGAGCGCGAAATTGCAAATACGAGATCAAAATGTAACTTTATAAGGAAAACGCCTCCAACATGGGGAGTATAGCAGTCTGATAACATCGGTTAATTTACTTTTGGTTCTTGTTGAATCAGTGGTGATGCTAGTGCGTTTGTCGCCCGGGGCTGTATGCGTTTGTCGCAACACTCTAATAGCAAAAGCGCATACAAAAAGTGCAACCCGCCTGCTACGCCGCGCCGTTGTGTTAAATTTAAACTCAATTAAATATACAGTTTTAGAAGCTTATGAAAGTTACGTAAACGCGAACATTGTTCCTGAAACTGTACAAGATGCTTAAAAATTTTCATAAAAGATCAAAATATAATATAAGTGACATAATTAACAAAAGTGTGTCAATAGGCGCTTACGTAAATCATCTTCCGAGGAAATCACCAAGAAGTAATATTTCCGAGAGCCAGGACCCGCCCGATTTTGTTTATATAATGCTTGTTGAAATAATGGAAACTTTTCACCTGTAAACAGAATGTCGTGTTTTTTCCAAAGCCTTTATTTATATCAAAAAAGCTACCTGGTTAATAGGGAACGCTTGTTGCTGCCGTAAAGGTGAAAAATTTCCATTATTTTTACAAGCACTACATAAACAGTGTCTTGCAGGTCCTGGCTCTTTGAAATATTACTTCTTCGCGATTTCGTAGAAGGATGATATATTTATTATTTATTTTTTGAATCCGTGGCGTCCTAACGTTTTGGGGCGGGGCAGAGGGTGCCAGGAATTTTAAACCTTGGGTCTGGCAAACCATATAAAAAAACATGTTTCATGACCGATGGGGCTCGAGCCACCTCTGCCCCCGGTTCCGACGCCCCTGAATGTAATCGTTTTTGAAATGAATGTTCAACGCGAAGTAAAAGTTGCTGCTTTACGCCAGCGTCCACAAGCTCGGACAGGTGACAAATTCAGCATGGGTAGTAGTACCTTACTACTGATGGTCTCACCGACGACAAAATACGCAGCAATGGGGTGACCAGCTTCCACTTCGCGCACAGCTGTGAGATAGAGAGTGAATGCAATAGGAACTCCAGCCGACACCCTACCTACGTAGTTAGAGAGTAATACCCTTCAGACAGAGCTCCTAAAGGGGAACGACTGGCACACAGTGGTCCACATAACCCGGCAGCTGGCACCAAGAATCCCGGTTTGATTCCAAAAGGCCGGGAAAAAGGACCACTGCGCCTCATACGGAGATACGCCGCCCCACAGCAGGCTACCCAATCCTCTGGACCCTCTCCGTTAGCCTGAGCCGAAACTCAGTTTCCAGCCCCTACCTGACCGAAGTCGGTGGAGGTGGAGATTTGATCAGAGCTAACAGTCAAGGACAAAACATGGAGGAAGCGCCGCCAAAATTTGTCCTTGAAGGAATAGAAACAAGACGTCCCGTGTTTAGAGGCTCTCTTAATATCGACGGCGCTGCCGACATTTTGAAAACACAGGCCCCATCCTTCTAACATATAGGATCCTTTGTAAAGCCACCAGTTATTGCACATCAATAGTAGAAGCAGTGACGCCTGGTGAGAGCTTCAAGAACTAAAGAAGTGCTGAACAAGGCTAGCAGCTTGTATGATTTTTTGGCAATCGATGGAAACTCTACCGCCGCGCCATCTACCTATATACGTTTTAAATTTAAACACGAAAGAACAAACCAGAAAAAAAGGTGCATCGTCCCACGGACTGTAAATTTTAGAGGACGAGTAAAGCGTTGCCTTCCCCTGTAGAATTTTGGTTTCCGCGTGCATCAATCACTTCGAAATAGAGAGAGAGTCCGTCAAGGTCATTTGTACCAGGCATAGAGCTAGTCCCCCCCCCCCCCACGCATGTTATCTGGAAATCTGGCCGACCGAAAGGCAAGCGCTTTAGTTAATGACCTTGAGCGACTTCCGTTAACCTGATCGGTGAACGGGGCGTAAAATACCTCGGGAATACCGGTCCTCTAAAATTTACAGTCCGTGATCGTCCATCCTATCCTAGCCTTCTATGTGGTCTATTTCGATAACCTTTTCAAAAGCGCAGGGAATATATGCATTTTCTTTTTGGGTCAAGTTATTGCATTTTCAGTGTTAAACCAGATCTCATTGATATATTTTCCATGGAAATGTTATACAGAGGCACACTTATGAGTTATTATGTTACATGTGATAATACAGCGTACGGCAAGTGAAGATTGATAAAATTTTGTGATGAACTACTAAAAGAAAATTTAAACCCTAGAGCTTTGAGGCTAAATGGTTCAACCACCCAATGGCAGCACTAAAATAAAATTTTGCTGCTCCGAAACTGCTCATAAGTTGCAATCCATGTCTTTCCCTGAGAAAAGCTTAAAGGGAATAGAACCTCCAACGCGTTCTTTATGGAAGACCCCATCAATTTCCTTTATTCCCTTCACAATCAGCGATTATCAGCGCCGCCGGTGTGAAAAGCCATGGGAGGCAGCGGACGACATTGGAACCCTCGGAGGGCGACAGAAATACCAGAGGTTATATTCCCTTTAATGGGACATGCATCGACTTTTGTTAGAGTAAGATTATAAAACTTTGAAATTGCGTTCTTTCAAATTTTAGTCACAAAATTTCCCCCAAAACACTGCTCTTTCAAATATAATATTTGCCGTTTGGAAAGACAGTTCGTACTAATGATGACATCAAAGATAATTTAAACTCGTACCCTAGATTCGAAATCACTCTCTCGTGCGTTGCCGATAGCATTTACCCACTTCCCGCCGGAACTCAGAAAAAAATTCGCTCCATGGTTTGCGCCTTACCGCAACCACGGCCAACTTCGATCACGCACTGCCGCGCTATATAGCGCGTGATCGAAGTTGGCCGGGGTTGTGGTAAGGCGCAAACCATGGAGCGAATTTTTTTCACAACCGGTGGAGCCCGATTTTTCTGAGGTCACGTGCCGGAAAAGGGTAAACGCTTCGTAACAAAACCGTCAATGTGAAAGCTCTCAGTATTCGAATCTAGGGTACGAGTTTAAATTATCTTTGATGACATCAAGCGAAAAATTTAATTGACCCAAGCAGGAGTTGAGAGCAGTTTTGGAGCCACCAAAGAAAAAAGGCCAATGATTGTCGGTTCGCGAATCAACGGCGGCCGGAATTCTGGCGGCGATCGGAAAAAATTCCTATGGGAGCCCGGGCCATTATATTTTATACAAAAATTCATATACATAAACAATGCCTAGGTAATTTTTAATTCAAAAAATTATGTAGGCAAGAAAAAGTACAGTTCTAAATCTCTATTACTATATATTTTTTAAAAAGTGTTCTTTCTAATATTTCATCCGTCAATGAATTCTATGATAACCAAATTTAAGTCAATGTATTTAGAAAAATCTCTGTATTCTTGGCTACATTATTAAGCTTTCGAAGGTATTTTAGGCTTCTAGCTTAGCTTTATTCAAACATCTCAAAAGTTTAACAAATAAACTATCAATTAAATTGGTAAGTTAGAAAATTACAAAATTATTACAAATGGTGTACACAGTCTTCTAACGAAGCTCCCGGAGGAAAAGTGCTTAGAATGGAAACCGCATTACCGCGTTGTACGGCTATTGCGGTACGTTGGACGCTCAGAAGTGGCGTCACGAATTTTCCGACCTATGACGTGGACCAAAGCCAAGGCATCGCCACTGCTTTGAATTTAAACCAGTTTTCGAGGCCTGAATATTTGGCATTCTTCGTTTCAGCCTGGGTAGCGGCCCAGAGAGCGGCTGTGGAAGAAGTGGCCAAGTAAGACGGCGCTAACGGATCAGTGCGAGTGAAGTCCCACAAAAGCGGTTTGCCACCCGACCATGGGACTAATGTCATCCCGTCGGTTCGTTTACCATCATCGCGTGAGAGACCTTGAGGCTCTTAAACCGATGGAATGCTGGCGGAAACCAGTGCACGTTTCAAAATGTCGTTCACGGCACCATGACAAACGACCCGCACTACGCTTACAACTCAGACCGTGAGTGCCAAATGAATTAACATGACCGCCGCAATTGCACGTATGTGGGACACAGATTTGGGTTCCCAAACGAAGCCCAACAGCTACTCTAAAAGAATCATCGTCTAAATGAGTGCCTAAAGATGGTAAAACCGGTTACACGACGCAGCGATATTTTATCAATTTTATGCTTATTTAGTTATTTCATCTTAATGTTACTTACATCTGCAATATCAAAATAACTAAAATAAAAGCAGTGAGATTAGAAAATTTTCCCTGATTGCAATTTATCCTCAATTGTATTTCTATCGGGTCTCTGCCCCTGTTTCTTTTTTTCCTGTGGGGGCTCGAGCCCCAGACTCCCAGAGCCCCCACGGGATCGCCGCCACTGTCGCCAATTATCCTTATTTCCCTTCCATGTTTCCAAGATGTGTTATCATCGACAAGCCCACAGACTCAGTAGACAGGCCGAGCACAACTTCCAAAGGCAGAACCTTCGTTAAGCCATGGACGTAATGGACGTAATATTACGTCCATGGTTAAGCCTAGGAAAATGAAGTCCACTTTCATCCTCAGCGCCACTCACAATGCCAGTGAAATCTTTATCCACTTCATTGGCAGGACAGTGTATAGTTTAGGGACGTCAATTCGCCGAAATAATTTTCAACGAAAAAGATTTTTGGGGTAACGTAGGACTCAGAAAGACGAATTTCTCTGCTTTAAAAACACCATACTTATTTACCAGAATTCTAATAACTGGTTAAGACGGCGGTGTATAGTTTACAAAATTCCAGCTAGCCTTTTTTTGGCGCTTTCCTGTCAATAGTGACCTAGTCTTAAGCACTGCTCCAGTACCCATCATAGAACGGCTCAGCTTTGGTTTTCATTCGGATTGGTAATGGCTCTCCTTCCTTTTTGCAGCCACTTCTCGTGTGATCTCCCCTGTCACAATAGTAACCCATTAAAGTTCGTTGGTAGCCTTTCCTCTGCTAGTGCCTTTGACAAATGTACGATCTAGCATCGCGATCCTCATAAAGAGACATGTTTCAATACTGTCTTGTCGCAATGAGAGAAATAGGGCACCGGGGAGCCTAACCGGCGCTATATTAACCTCAAGGCATGCACAACAGGGTTGGCTAGTAACCAAGGTTTATAGCATGGTTGAAACCAAGTGGTTTTTAATCCTCTGTTTTTTTTTAACTTTGCTACGATTTACTCAAAATTATTCCAAATTATTTGCACATTTTCTGACCAAAGCACTACGAAACTATAACAAAAACATCTTCTTGATCAAAATATTTGTACATTATCGAAAGTAAAACTTCATTTCTAGCGAGACCTTTGTATTATGAAAAACCGAAAATAAATCTACAGCCACATATTTTAAAGCGATACAGCTGTTCTATAGTTGATTATAGGCGCTTAAATAAAACATCTTCCCAGAAATTGCCAAGAAGAAATATTTCCGACAGCCAGGACTCATAAGTTACTATTTATATAGTGCTTGTTGAAATATTAGAAAGCTGGAAACTTTCTCGAACGTAACATCGGTTTATGCTAAGCCTTAACATGCCAAAAAAGTTACCTGGTTAAAAGGAAACACTTGTTGCATACCGTACTGCAAATGTAATATGTTTAGTTCTAAAGGAATGAGTTTTCATCTTTTTCCAAAAAATAATTTTATACGAAATGAATTAACTCTGCCTCCATGAGAAGCTTTAAAATTGCCCGGTATTATAAAAATAATACATATAATTTTAATTATTTATACCATAAGAGGATGATAATAATAATAATATTGCCTTCTTATACTTAGTTTTAGTAACATTATATATTTTACCTTAAAATAAATTATCGAAAATTAACATTAGTATGTTCCTTATACACGTGAGCCGACGCGTTTCTTATCTGACGCAAAATTCTCATGAGGGCAAAAACGCGTCTCTAAGTGGCTTAAAAATGACTTTTTGGCTAGCCATTCTAACCGTTTAACCGACCGACCGGAAATAGCTTCTTCCCAGATGAATTGGAGAGGGGAGTATAAACCGAGTATCTTTTATTGAAGCGTCCATTGGCTAATAATAATCGACTAGGCACAGATAAAGCATCTAAACTTGTAAGCAAACGGGAACGAAGAGCCGGGAGTAGTCACGTATTCCTGTAATAGAGTGTTGTCGTCTGATACGATTTCGAAAACTTGTAACGTTACAGCTGTAGTGTTAATAGTGGCCGCCATGACAGTTACCGTTTTTTATCAATAGTCAAATTACAATGGTGACGTCGCAGGGTTTCAGACGACAACACTCTATCCCAAGCGTCTGGGAGGCAGAGTTTGTGGATGGCCTTGTGAGGACGACTACCAATCCCCCAACGGGTGGTCGGAATGCTTCCGCCACGGGCGTCCCCACGTTGGCGTGGCCGTTACACATATCTCACCCTGATTAATCAGTTATTGTGTGCTGGTGTCTAAGGCCTTGGGTCGACACCGATTTGTGTCTATCAAAAAAAAACGGGAACGAACGTGAGTGAGTTAAAACATTTATTAGTCGAACATTAGTGATCTTACAATATAGCTACTTTGAGTTACAGTTTGCTTATCAGAAACGAGTTCTTTTTATTAAATAAAGATTCGTAAAACATTATGTGATGGTGTTTAAGAGTTTCATCTACCGGGAGATGTTAGTTTTACTTCATGTTTAAAGTCTTTAAAAATATGTTAAAGAAAGTCAAAGAAGTGTAATCCCTTCAAGCAAAAGTAGCATAAGACCCAAAAGTGTGTCAGCTGTACATTCGCGCTTATTAACATTTCTAGTGAGACCTAGTCGCACTATAGACTACATAACCTACTAGTTGGAATAGTATTAGCAACTTTATAATTAATCTTTAGTCTGGCGCGATTTTCTCTCTTCGATTTACTCGCCCGTAGACATACGTTCTAAAACGCCTCACTCGGCGGCGCTGGAGTAACTCGATTTTGATGACGTATTTTCCGACCCCCGCTTCGTTTCAATTTTTTATTTTGCAACAAACTCTCATTAAAGGGAATATAACCTCAGGTATTTGGTGTGGAACACCAACGCTTGCAGCTTTGGCCGCTCTTGCCTTTGGCATTAGAAATGTTTGGCGCCACTGTGCAGGGAAATTTGAAATATTGAAGGGGTCTTCCATAAAGATGGCTTTGCAGGTTATATTCCCTTTAACCTGCAAAGCCATCTTTATGGAAGACCCCTTCAATATTTCAAATTTCCCTGCACAGTGGCGCCAAACATTTCTAATGCCAAAGGCAAGAGCGGCCAAAGCTGCAAGCGTTGGTGTTCCACACCAAATACCTGAGGTTATATTCTCTTTAACTACTATACCGTTCTGACACACTTTTGGGTCTTATGCTACTTTTGTTCAAGTATATTCCCAGAAAATAAAAAAGGCAATTTTTTAATCTGGGCGTTTAATTTTGGTACTTTAATTTCTTTTACTCAAATTAAATTTTAATTGATAAAGAATAGTATGTTAAATTGAAATGAAATAAAACAAGTTAAAAAATAGTTTAAATGTAATATAAACTACTGTTTTAGAAAAACTATAAAGATGAGACGCGTTTTTCTTCATATCCCGTGAACAAGGTTTCAGTTAAGAAAAAGCTCTTTTGACATACTTATGAGTGATTATGTTACATATGAAACCAACCACCAGCTTAAACTACGATGGTTAATGTTCTTAAGAAATATTGATTTTGTATCAAAATAAACCAGAAACTTACTAAAATATCTTCTACTTTTCTGTTTATTATCAATTTAAAGCCATCTATAAAATTTCCAAATGCAAAAATATACAATTTTTTTTTATTATTATCGCCAGGGGACTGCGTCCGCCCCCCACCGATCGCCTGGTTTCAACTTTCAACTGCTTTGCCTCCTCAAACATTCCTACGGTCACCAACCAATATCTGCTAGATCAGGGCCGTGCAGAGGGGGGGGGGGCAGGGGGGCAAAATCCCCGGGGCCCGGGTGAAAAGGGCCTACGAGGGGGGCCCGTAGCTTTAGGGCCCATCGAAGAAGCTCAAGGGGGGGGGGTGCAAATCAAGATAACTTAGGAGAAGTTTTTAGGGCTCAAGGGGGGGGGGGTGCAAATCGAAGGGGCCCGCGAGTAAGTTTGCCCCGGGCCTCAGGATACCTCTGCACGGCCCTGTGCTTGATGGCCGCATCGGCAGTAAAAGTACCAGCCGAGAGCGCCGCCCGGCTTAATAACCTTTGAGCATATGTAACAAAATTACTCATAAGTATGCCATTGTACTTTAATTTCATTCAGAAATCTTCACTAATGGTTTGTTTTACCACGAACCAGTAAAAAGAAGGACTACGTTAGATTTTAACTTTTTTTTCATCCTAGTAATTTCGGAAGTTACACTATTGGATACTTACATATGTATTTAAGCCAATGAAAAACCTCTAAATTGAGAAGGAATTTATTGTGTCGGAATTTTAGTCTGCCCAATGTAGCTTTATTGAAATTTATAAACTCGCTCGGTTTGTGCGCGGATGAAGTTAAATAATGAGTAGTTTCAGAATTAGATTAGAGGAAGCATGTTTAATCCATGGAGGAAGTTATCATAGAGCCATAGAGCCCACTGTGCGCGCATTTGACTTACCAGAGAGAGAGAGAGAGAGAGGGGAAGACTAGGCGGGATGACAATTTTGGCCCCCTATCACGGGAGTAAGACCGAGATCGGTACCTGGTGGAAATTTATCGAAACACGGGAAAATGGCAGCCGATATAACCGCTGAAACGTCTTTGCGATCTATTATAGATATTAACAGCTTAGAAAGTGAGACAGATGCATCTAGGAATATGATTTCCATCATCATAGAATGCATCCACTCTATATAGTTATTATTTAATTAGCAAATCTGAAACGAAAAATAAGTCTGTAGCATCATGGATTAAATAACCTTGGTAGCATGTAATTTCGATAAAAAATTGGTAAATAATAACCAAAAAACGGCAAAGAATACTAAGCCTTCGCCAAGTTTTAAATCGGTTTCTTCAGCCTTAAATTAAAAAGAAAAACGATGCAAAAGTAAACAAATTTACCAATGTTGACATCAAAACGAAGCGTTAATCCACCCTTACAGAATCAGTGGTAGTTGAAACATTAGTGATATTTCAAAGATGATCAATTTTAATTATCATGTAAAATTAAATTATGAAGTAAATTTGTATTGAGGAATTTTGGCATAAAAGATAAATAAAAAGTCTATAGAATATTGAAGCATATGTTTTAAATAACGCGGTTCTTGACTGAACAAATAAACTTACATCTTTTTTAAATATATTAGTAGCTTAGGTAAATAGGTGTCATCCCAGTCCCACGCCTCCATGTCAAACAACACTTAATATCTAAGCCTTGTAAAACGTACGATATAGCAGCCGATATTTTGATTTAGAGTATTATATTTAGACCACTTTTACTCTACTTAGTGAACTTTAACCTAAATTATGTATCCCATATAAAATATATTGTAAACAATTACTATAATTGAAGTTATTGATGAATTTACAAACGAACCAATCAACGCGAAGCATACTTTTATGTCCCGCCTTTTGGGTCAAAATGTAGCTTCAGCATCTTGTTTTGATTTCGACGCTAGCGACATCTGTTGAAAAAAGAACTACTTCCCCTAGAGCCGACACTTGCTTTAATTAAAGTCGTCTAAGTGGGATTTTCCACCAGCGATATTAAAACCGGTAATGGGCCAATTGCGCAGTTCCCATTTCCGCAAATGCAATTTCGCGGTTTTCCACTTGCGCAGTTTTCATTTGCGCAGTATCCAATTTCCGCAGTTTTCCATTAGCGCGTTTTTCATTTGCGCTTTTTCCGTAAGCGCAGTTTTCAACTTGCGCAGAAATTTTCAATTTGCGCGCAGTAGCGGCGCTAAGGTTTTTTCACAGGTGGGCTAAGACTTTTGTGGCCCTTACAACTTTAGTGACCCCTTATAGTTTTGGGGCTTGCCCTCCCAAATGTCTTTTATAACGTATACATCTTTAAAAATTTAACTCGAAGTATAAATTGCACTCTTCTCTTTTTTTTACTAAACTCGTCAAGAACCAACCAAGGATTCTTTATTGTCTCTCAACCTATTAGCATATGTAACATAATTACTCATAAGTATGCCACTGTACCTTTATTCCATTCAAAAATCTTCACTAACGGTTTGTTTCACCATGAACCAGTAAAATGGTGGACTACGTTAGATTTTAACCTTTTTATTCATCCTAGTAATTTTAGGAGTCACACTATTGGCTACTAACATATTTATTTAAGCCAATGGAAAACCTCTAAATAGAAAAGGAATTTTTTGCGTCGGAATTTTAGTCAGCCCAATGTAGCTTTATTGATATTTATAAACTCGCTCGGTTTGTGCGGATGAAGTTAAATTATGAGTAATTTAGAAAAATAAAAGGTTGGGGAAAATGACCAATAAGTGATCGCTTTCCGAAAATGGAACAAGTCGTCGAAGCGGGATATTCCACCAGCGTTATTAAAACCGAGGGATCGGACATTTGTACAAAATCCCGTACACTTCGCAAGAAATCTCCGACGAAATCGCGAAATCCCTGACGAAATCGCAAAATCTCTGACCAAATTTCAAAATCTCTGACCAAATTTCAAAATCTCTGACGAAATCGCAAAATCTTATGAAATCCCGAAATCTTTGACGAAATCGCGAAATCTCTGATGAAATCGCGAAATCTTTGACGAAATCGTGAAATCTCAGACGAAATCGCGAAATCTTTGACGAAATCGCAAAATCTCTGACAAAGTCGCGAAATCTTATAAAATCGCGAAATCTTTGACGAAATCGCGAAATCCTAATAAAATCGCGAAATCTTGGACGAAATCGCGAAATCTTTGACGAAATCGCGAAATCTGATGAAATCGCGAAATCTCCGACGAAATCGCGAAATCTTCGACGAAATCGCGAAATCTTTGACGAAATCGCGAAATCTGATGAAATCGCGAAATCTCCGACGAAATCGCGAAATCTTCGACGAAATCGCGAAATATCCGACGAAATCGCGAAATCTTCGACGAAATCGCGAAATCTTTGACGAAATCGCGAAAAATCTTTGACGAAATCGCGAAATCTGACGAAATCACGAATACTTTGACGAAATCGCGAAATCTTTGACGAAATCGCGAAATCACAGACATTTCGAAATCCCGTACGCTTTTTTTGGGAATGTCCGACCCCTCGATTAAAACCCATATCACGCCTAGAAGAGTTAGGCGTAGGATCAAAAGAATCTGCAAAGTCTCTAACCTTATAGATGCGCCAGAAAAGCTCAAAAAGAATTTCAACTATTTTTTCCAATAAACCTGCTTCTTTTATTTGACAATGCAAATTTATTTTAGAACGTGAGTCTCCGAGAACTTAGTTAATTTGCAAATTAATTACATTAATAGAACTTGACACTATATTGTAGTTCATTTTAGCTCCTAAGCCTTGGTTGTTCAAACCGGTTTTTTTACTAAAATAATGGCCGTCGGTTTGTCAGACGTAGAGCTAATTATACGACGACATAATCGGCATTTGAGATTCGATGACGTCAAATATGACATCAAATATGACGTCAAATATTGCGTAGGGTACGGATGACGCAATATCTGTGAAACAAACCGTTAGTGAAGAAATAGAGCTAGTGGCATACTTATGAGTAATTATGTTACATATGCTATTAGATAAATCTCTATTTATAGAGAGCAAGGCTAAATTTGTTAATCGATTTTCAGACAGTTGTTCTTAAAATGATTCGAGTCTATTAAGTGTACTAAAACTACGCCCCGAAATAGTGTATATCTATTAATAGTTAATTAGCCTTGAAAAAGGCTGTTGAAATAATTTAAAAAATAAAATATTATTAACTAGTTTATACATTAAACAAGCGCATTAAGGCTTCTTTAAACCTCGAGGTAGAAGTCCGCCCTTGCTATAATAATATAACAAAAAAGACTAAACAACAACTTATAACTCGAGAAAGACTTGCAAAAGAAAACTACCTCGTTCTGGAGCTCAAAACGAAATGGAAACTGTTAAAAAAATAAGCAGCTTAGCGGGAACCAAAGACTATATAACTTCGCAAAAGTGGTGAAATCGAAAAGACCCAAACTTTTCCAGGAAGCGAGAAGAGCAAGGTCGTTTTATTGTTGCGGCTCTCATCGCGTTTACTGGACCCCCTACTGACCTTGTATCCGTCCTGGAGGGGACACATGAATGTCCGGGGTATTTCCCTAAATTCCCTTCAGCCCTTTTCTTTTCTTTCCATTGTCCATTTAACTTTCTCTCAATTTCTGCTCCCTTTTTCTATCTGTTTATGGTCTTCTATCATAAATTGAAATATGTGGCCTCTTAATCATAAATATGTGTCCCTTTTAATAAAAATATGTGGCCCCTCTCAGAAATGCAGGGGGGCTAAAGCCCACTTCAGCCCACCCTTAGCGCCGCTACTGTTTGCGCGGTTTATCATTTGCGCAGGTTTTTCATTTGCGCAGGGTTGTCATTTGCGTGGTTTTCCACTTGCGCAGATTTTCCATTTGCGCGGTGTCCCAATGGGGCTGTTTTCCATTTGCGCAGGTTTTTCTATTCCGCGGCTTCTCACGACCTGAATATTCTATATTAAGCAATTTTCCTTGAAATAAGATTTTTTCAGGTAGTTTATTTTTAACGTTGCCTTGTTTACCATCCAACTGTGCTGCTGGTGTATTTTTAATTACCGGTCGCGCTGTCCATACCAATAATTTAAAGTTGTTTGAAGTTGACATATCGGTTGTTGAATTATTTTGTTGGGAATAACTGCAACCTGCGCAGGTCAGGTCAGATCAGATCACCATAGAAAATATTTTTTGCAGGTTGCAGGTTGGACAGGTGAAAAGAGTGGCAGATACAGGTTGGGTAGATCATATTATCGCCGATTTGCAGGTTTACCTGCCAACTTGCCATATATACGAAAGGTCCGCTTTACCGCAACATAAAAGAACTAAGAAAACGAGTATGTAATATGTATACTATGCTGTGACGAACTGGTGCCTGTGTTCGCTAAAATAACCGCGGGGAGAATTGAAATGTGTAGCTTCTCGGATTATGTTTTCCCTTGCTCTCTCCAAGCCAGCTCCAGGCTCTGGCCTCTAATAGCGATTTCCACTGGGGGATTTCGGGCGCTCCGGGAGCGCTCCACTGGGAAATCGAGAGCAGCTCGTGACGAGATCCGTGTCTTCCACTGGCAATCTCGCTCTCACCGCGAGCGCTCTGAGAGCGAAAATTTTGATCCGAGAAATTTGACGGATCGACAGATTTCGAGCGGTTTTCGTGATTTTTAAAAATGGCGGAACTAGATAGGACAATAAATATTCCGGCTGCTTATTTGTTTATAGAATCGTCTTCGGATAGTTCCGACGAAGAAATGGAGGCAATTCTTTTAAGGCAAACGCCGGAAATAGTATAAGGCTTAAAATAATAAGATATATAGAGGATGAGGACTATTCGTACTCCGAAAATGAAGTAAGTTCTCCTTTACGCCTAGGCTTAACCATGGATGATTAATAAAGTTTATCGAATACAATATTACTGTCCGCCATTACTTTCCGCGTATTTCACTGGAAAATGCTCGCCCCGAGAGTTGCTCTTAAAACGAGATTGTATTTCACTGGGAGACTCGCTCGACCGCGATCCTTGGAAATCTCGACACGAGCTGTTACGTCGAAATCGATTTCGGGGCGCTCTCGGAGCTTCCCAGTGGAAATCGCTATAACTCTCTCCATGCGGTGGCGCGCCTCGACTTAATATCAATTTTTGAAAGTCGGTTTGGTTTTAGTTTCGTTTTCGACACTCTAGACTCTAGTCTCGTCACTCGTGGGCCTTAGCTGTAAAACACGTTTTATTTTGGAGACCAAGAATTAAATTTCTACGGTGCCGGCGACATTGGATGATTATTTTCTTTGTAGGTTAAGACGTCAACAGACCAGTTAATATTTAATATGTCTCACTGGTAATGGTACTTGCTTACTCTTTAGCATTTACCTCCATAAAATATATATTAATACTTCCCTACATATGTTTTTATTAGTATTTCTGCAGGTGATTTGCAGGTTACCTGCGCAGGTTGCAGGTTGGACAGGTGAAATAGCCTGCAGGTGCAGGTTGGGTAGATCATTAGTTTTAGAAAAAATTGCAGGTTGCAGGTGGTACAGGTTAGAAACTTGGCCGGTGCAGGTTGGACAGGTTTTCGCAAATTGCTGCAGGTCCCACCTTTGGGCGTGCCGATTAGAAGCTGTAGGTTTGACCGTGCTTTTTGTTTGGTGGATGACGAAACTATCGCCATCTCTGTCGTATCTTGGAAGTTTTCTTAAATTTTCAGTCCTTCTTTATCTTTAGTGAATGCACCTTTACAAATAGTTATTGAAAAGCGTTATTATCCATTTCCCCTAAGACCAGAGCTCAACGAATTTAGGTCGCATTACATAACCAGTTACTCGACTTATAGACAGGGTACCCAGCTAGTAAATATATATTTCTAAATATGAATTTATCTAAACATTTCATTAATTACTGATGTAATGTTTAAAGAGGGCAATATAATTCATATTTTAACTAGTTTTGATTAAATGTGGGTTTCTTTGCTCGTTTTTAAACATATACAACCTGTTTTTGAACAATTGGTTGGTTTTTGAGTCAACTTAAAGGGGCTCCAAAGTTCCGTGGCAAAATGTGTGTAAAGTCAGTAAAGTGCGAAATTTACGGTTGACTCTGCCCGCCTCTGCCAGGGCTGAGTGAGGGAATGGAGGGGATGAAAAGTATGCTCAATTTTCTTTTTTTTTGCCACCGAACTTGGGAGCCCCTTTCATGAGGCGTATGGGATAATTGCATTAGCGATACCAAAAAAGTTTGTTTCCTTTTTATATAGAGATGTATAATGATTTGAAAGTCTAATTTTTGCTACATAATAATGTAGAAGAGCTTATTCTTAGATCCCAAATGCGTTCTTGGAGTCAAACAAATGTAGAATTCATCCAACGGGGGCGCATTCGAAAAAAAAGTTGCTTCTCTGGTGAAAACACTCGTTCTTTCCTTCCTTCTCTTCACTGGCTATCGCTTTCTATTTAGGGGGACCTTTTCGGTTTACCGGTATTTGTCTGTCACTTCCGTAGTCACTTAGCAGTCGTAAATATTAGACCATAGACTAGTTTAATTTTTAATTAGAATAGATTAAACATAGCATACATAAAATATTTAGCTTTGTCTTAAAAATTCTGAGACCTATTTTAATTAGTTTGGACCATTTAAATTAAAAATAAAAACATTTTATGTTGCCAACACCATGTGTACGTTTGATACCGAGCATTACAAATGCTACGATAGTGAAGTAAAATATATAAATCTAATCAGCATCAGGTTTTAGCAACGCCTTGCAATAGTTATATTATTAGTTTCAAAATAACTTGACTTCTTAAGTAATATTGACTTGATAAACATAATTAATTGTAATTATTTTTTAAAAAAATATTAATTATTAAATATAAAAATAAAACACTATTAAGAATTAAATATAAAAATAAAACACTATTAAGAATTAAATATAAAAATAAAACACTATTAAGAATAAATAAAATACTATTAATTATTAAATATATAAATAAAATACTATTAAAGGGGCTCTAAAGTTCGGTGGCAAAATGTGTGTAAAGTCAGTAAAGTGCGAAATTTACGGTTAACTCTGCCCGCCTCTGCCAAGGCCGAGTGAGGGGTTGGGGGGAACGAAAAACATGCTCAATTTTCTTTTTTTTTGCCACCGAACTTTGGAGCCCCTTTAATTATTAAAACACTAATAATTATTAGGCGAAAACTATTGGCTTGTTTTGGAATAATTTTTAGGAAATAGCGAGCAACTTTAAAATACAGTTTGGCTGTTATTGTATGGAAGAAGTTGGTAGTATGGGGTAAAAGGTGTACTCTTTTCGTCCCAAAGCGAGCGAATAGTTTTGGCCTATTAAATTTAAAAATAAAACACTATTAATAATTAAATATATAAATAAAACACTAATAATTATGAAATTTATAAATTAATTATTAAGTATACGAAGGAAGAAGAAACGAAGACCTGAAACGGTTCCTTTTTCGAAAAACTTTCTTGGGGCTAACAATATAGGCAGATGTATATCTATTGAAATCAGTGACAAAGAACTTTTACATTTCTTAAATTCCGCTGTCAAGTGACCAGTGTTAGAAGTATCAAGTAAAGGAATCCCAGCTGATAACAGAGATGGGCGCACTCTCAGCTCAAAAGAGTGTTAGAGCTATTTTTGAGCGCGAGCGTCACTCTCGGATGAAAAAAGAGAAGAGCGCGAGTGCGAGCTCCACTTTCGGATAAAAAAAGAGAAGAGCGCTAGCGCGAGTTCACTCTCACATATAAAAAGAGAAGAGTGCAAGCGCGAGCTCCACTTTCGGATATAAAAAGAGAAGAGCGTGAGCGTGAGCTCCACTTTGGGATGTAAAAAGAGAAGAACTCGAGCGCGAGCTAAACTCTCGGGTGTAAAAAGAAAAGAGTGCGAGTGCGAGTTCCGCTCTCGGATTAAAAAGAGAAGAGTACGAGCTCCATTATCTTTAAAAAAAAGAGGGGGAGCTCCAGCCTGCCTTTGATAAAAAAAAGACCGCAATCTCTGACCTCAGAGTCAGAGGTTGCCAGGTCGGACCATCGAACCGACGGAGATGATGTCGGTTTTTCTTTCTCTAACCACGGCCAACTCGCGCAATAGCGGCCAGCCCATTCGTTGAATTTTCTATGTTAACCCACGAACAAAAGTATCTCTTGGCGTCGAGCACCCCTAGCGGAAAATTCTTTTTAGAATAGCTTTTGCATTGAAGCTAATATAAAAACGAGCGTGGCGCTGAACGCCGAGAGTTTATAACGGGAAAATCCTTGTTCATGGAATTTCGGCGAATGGGTTGGCTGCTATTGCACTAGTATCAAAGTTGGCCGTGCTCTGACAAAGAACGATAAAAGTGGGGGTTTGGTTACAAAATTTTAAATTCGTGTGGGTCACGTGCAGAAATGGGCGCACTCTCAGCTCAAAAGAGTGGGAGAACTATTTTTGAGCGCGAGTGCCACTCTCGGATGAAAAAAGAGAAGAGCGCGAGTGCGAGCTCAAGCTTCTGAGAAAAAAAGAGAAGAGCGTGAGTGCGAGCTCCAAAATCTGACTCTAAAGAGAGGAGCTAGTGTGAGCTCCGAAAATTGTTTTTTTGCCCATCTCTGCCTGCCAACAGGTTTTAGCAAGGAGGATAGTAAGGGAGGCGAAGTAGGAGGGATGAACGTGCCAGCATCCTTGTAAGAAGCTTAGCGCGCGCTCGGCGGGAAAATTTCGGAAAAATGGCGGCAAGATTGCGGCCGCTACGCTACGTGTTGCCGCCATTTTTCCGAAATTTTCCCGCCGAGCGCGCGCTAAGCTTCTTACAAGGATGCTGGCACGTTCATCCCTCCTACTTCGCCTCCCTTCCTATCCTCCTTGGTTTTAGCCTCAGTGTGGCTGACTCGCACGTGCGCAGTCAAAGATTCAAATTCTTGTAAAAAAAGAACGGTGACGACTTGTTGTCTGACATCCAGTGACGTTTCTTTCGGGGAATAAGTCGATGTCTTTCCCCTTTTCTCTCCTTCGCGAGTTTTTATATTTTCTCGTTTGAAAAGGGGCTTTATGCGCCAACCTAATTGTATGCGTAGCTTTTTTCTAGGAACCTTGGAATACATCAAGGAAGATTAAAGGGGCTCCAAAGTTCCGTGGCAAAATGTGTGTAAAGTCAGTAAAGTGTGAAATTTACGGTTGACTCTGCCCGCCTCTGCCAAGGCTGAGTGAGGGATTGGGGGGATAAAAAGTATGCTCAATTTTATTTTTTTTTGCCACCGAACTTTGGAGCCCCTTTAAGGAATGGAACGCCAGTCTGGCGAAATTTTGCAACCTACCTGTTCTGCCGTTCAAGGTTCTTAGGGGGAAAAAGCTCTTTAGTTCAGTTCAGATCATAGACATAATAAATAGGATAGACCCCCGACGCTTGGGTTGGCAAACCTTTATTACACGCCAGTAAGAAAAAGCAGACGCGGGGGAAACGGCTTAAAATTCGCCACCTGCTGGTCTCAAAAAATATTATTAACATAGGAGCAGTGCGCCACCTATTGGTTACTGAAATTGATATCAAGCGCGAAGTTCTAGTTAAGCCTAACTTTGATAGATATTAATACACATAATTAAACATTTACATACCTTTCGTATAAGTTTCCGTTAAATCAATCTACTTATTCATGACTTGAAATTAAAATTTTAGTGTTATAAACTCTTTATGAAAAAACATATGATCCTCGACCATGCCTAGTTTCCGGTAGGTGGTGTTTTCCAGGCGCTTTCCCCCGCGTCTGCTAGTTCCGCCTAGCGTGCCAGCCCCCCGTAAAATCGGGGGTCTATCGTATTTATTATGTCTATGGTTCAGATCCCATAAAGAGAGTGAAAGTTGACGGAACTAGTGACATCATACGGCACAGTGTTCCAAAATTCCAGAGAGACTGCATATTATAAATGCAGTCCATAGGTGGTTCCTTTTAACTGAAAGGGAATATAACCTCTGGTATTTCTGTCGCCCTCCAAGGGTTCCAATATCGTCCGTTGCCTCCCATGGCTTTTCACACCGGCGGCGCTGATAATCGCTGATTGTGAAGGGAATAAAGGAAATTGATGGGGTCTTCCATAAAGAACGCGTTGGAGGTTCTATTCCCTTTAATATATAATAAATATTTGTACATATTTCGTTTATTCCGAATACCTGGATTTGTTAAATCTAAATATTTTTCATGCGACCCCTAGCGGCCAAGTTAGCTTCCTATTGTGTTTTGGACAATTTTGACTTTTACATTGGATAGATTAAGCTATTCATAATTAATATCACGTAGTATTTTTTGGATGTTTCGCATATAAATAAAGATACGAAACGAAAACCATCTCAAAATGCCCAATATCAGCCATCTTTGACTGGCTTTAACTCCAAACGTTGCTAGCCAATTACGTTGATCTTTTCACTATGGGTAGACAATAAGTCATATAATGTAAAAATACTATTTTTGAGTAAATTTATCTTTCGGAATTTTTTTAAACATTTTATTTTTTCGGCCCAAAAACCGCCCAAATCTTGGTTCCCCCCTTATTTCAGCTCAGAATTAAGTAATTTAATGAGTCACATTCGGAAAAATTAAGAAAAACGGAATATATCATTATAATTTTAACAAAAATCAAATCGACCTTTTAAAAGGAATATAACCTCAGGTATTTGGTGTGGAACACCAACGCTTGCAGCTTTGACCGCTCTTGCCTTTGGCATTAGAAATGTTTGGCGCCACTGTGCAGGGAAATTTGAAATATTGAAGGGGTCTTCCATAAAGATGGCTTTGCAGGTTATATTCCCTTTAATAAATGTAATGCGAAAATTTGATTTTCTAAATAATAATAACGTTATTCCAGCCGGTTGTGACGTCACAGCACGCGGGAAGGCTAGCTGCGGACGACACAGCAGACGATATTTTATAAAAATTACAACAATCGTAAAAAAGCGTTCAACAAGACAGCTAAAAAAGTCACAACGGAATCAACGCAAACGTAATTTAAGTAAAACGGTATAAGACCGTTAAGCTTCACTGAATGTAGCCCTTGTTTAAAAATAGCGCCACCGGCCAAAAAGCAACGGCAGACGACCAAGGACTAGCGGCTAGCGACATCTTCTTATCAAGTATTGAAGCTTTGCTGATGTTTATTATTAAAAAAATGCCGATCACTTTTGTAGTTTCGGATAACATTTATTTGGAGCCAAGCGTCTGGGAGGCAGAGTTTGTGGATGGCCGTGTGAGGACGACTACCAATCCCCCAACGGGTGGTCGGAATACATCCGCCACGGGTGTCCCCACCCCTGTCCCCACGTATCTAGATATCGAGGGTGCTTTTGACAATGTGTGGATTCCAGGAATCCTACACGGTTTAAGGAACTTTAAGTGTCCGAAGAACATATATGAGACATATGTTAACTATCTGAAGGATAGAGTTGCAGTGGTGAGGGCAGGTAGTACCTGTGTACGGAGAGTACTGATCCGCGGCTGCCCTCAGGGTTCATGCAGTGGACCTCTGCTATTCAATGTGGTTATGGATAGCGCACTGAGGATTGAGTATCCAGAGGATTCTCTAATCCAAGCCTTCGCGGATGACTTGCAGTCATTATTTTGGGGCACGTCCAGGCGTGCTCTCGAAACCACGGGTAAGGTGATCGTGGATAAATTGACTAAGTGGAGCCAAGTCTATAAGCTGAGTTTTTCCATTAAAAAGTCGGCGGCTATCACCTTCGCCGCAAAATCCATAATGAAAAGGCTCCCAATCTATAAGATGGGAGCCGTCAACATTGCAAATGTTGACAAGTTGAAAGTTGTCGGTGTCACCATCGACAGCAAGCTTTCCTTTCTTCCTCATCTCGAGGAAGTAAGTGTCCGGGTGACGAAGCTGGTGCAAAGCATTGCTTGTTTTGCAAAGGTTGAGTGGGGCCTCGACCATAAAGCGTTAAGGACTATCTACAATGGGTGTATTGTGAGAGTAGTGGCTTACGCTTGCGGTGCTTGGTGGAAGAGCACGCAAAATAGTGTGATGGTGAGGAAGTTGAGCTCAATTCAGAGAATTGCGGCCCTTCGTATTACTTGTGCTTACCGGACTGTCTCGAGCGATGCGCTGCGGATCCTTGCTGGTATTCAACCGTTAGACCTGGTGGTGAGTCAGGAAGCTGCTGTGTTCAGGTCCTTTTCTTTTAGGGAAGACAGTAAGCATTGTGGGGTGGAGTTACGTGGTGGTAACTACCTCTACCCAGGCGACCCATGGGAGGACCACCCAGCGGTCAGTAGCAGTATAAACATCACAGAGCAACTACCCAATGGCAATGGGATAGAGGTGTTTACTGACGGTTCGTTATCCGGTCGGGGTGCCGGAGTGACATTTGCTGTGTACAGAGATGGTGTGGAAGTGTACAATGAGGTCACTCGCATTAATGGTAAGGTGGATGCGTTTTCTCTTGAGCTGTTAGCAATACACGAGGGTATTTGCTGGTTAAGGACGCATGGTCAACGTCCTGGTGATGGTGCAACGGTTTTTACAGATTGTCTTTTTGCTATTAACGCATTAAGCAATCATAAAAACAATCATGGTTTATGCCATGATATCCGTAAGGTGTTAAAACGGATGGAGACTCAAGTCAACTTTACTTGGATAAAGTCGCACACTGGGTGTGTAGGGAATGAAAGGGCTGACTTTCTTGCAAAATCAGCAACCGATCTTCCCGAGGAGAAGGAGATGAAGCCAACTAAGTTGGTGATTAAAAGGTGGCTCAATGAGGTGACGACTCAAAGGTGGCAGGAGTCATGGGATGAGAGTGAGAAGGGAAAGGTAACTAAGAGGTACTTTCCTAAGGTCAATGGTAGCTTCAACACGAATTACTATTTGACGCAAATCCTAAGTGGACATGGTAAGTTCCCACTCTACCTGTTCAACTTGGGTCATATTGCATCGCCCAAATGCATATGCGGTGCTCTGGAAGCAGACTCAGAGCATTATGTTCGTAATTGTCCTAGAACGAACCATTTGTTAAGGAGACCAATCCGCGAGAATGGTCTCCACAATCTGGATAACGAAACGATCAACGATCTTGAACGCGTAATGCGTTATATCGTTGTGAATTTTGACGAACTCACGAGTGAGTCGTGAGTAGGAGATGCAGGTATACGGGTGTATACCGTTGTGTGTATGTGATTTAGGAAGCATTTCCTATCTTTGTATACAGGTCGACGGCTCGGCCGGGACAGATGATGAGTAACCCCTGTAATGCTTTGGCGGTGCACGGGGTATATAAATACAACAATCTGATGTCCCCACGTATCCCCCCGTTGGCGTGGCCGTTACACATATCTCGCCCTGATTAATCCGGTGGACGGGCGGACCGCATTTGTCCCCCCCGTCCCACTCACGCCTCAAAATCTTCGCTGGGCTCGCGGTCTTCTCAGACCCACTTAGCCCTTGTATCTTGCCGGGAGTAGTGGCTCACTTCCGTAATCCCAGGCGTCCGGGAGGCAGAGTTTGTGGAAGGCCGTGTGAGGACGACTACCAATCCCCCAACGGGTGGTCGGGATACTTCCGCCACGGGTGTCCCCACCCCTGTCCCCACGTATCCCCCCGTTGGCGTGGCCGTTACACATATCTCGCCCTGATCAATCCGGTGGACGGGCGGACCGCATTTGTCCCCCCCGTCCCACTCACGCCTCAAAATCTTCGCTGGGCTCGCGGTCTTCTCAGACCCACTTAGCCCTTGTATCTTGCCGGGAGTAGTGGCTCACTCCTGTAATCCCAGGCGTCCGGGAGGCAGAGTTTGTGGAAGGCCGTGTGAGGACGACTACCAATCCCCCAACGGGTGGTCGGGATACTTCCGCCACGGGTGTCCCCACCCCTGTCCCCACGTATCCCCCCGTTGGCGTGGCCGTTACACATATCTCACCCTGATTAATCAGTTATTGTGTGTGTGCTCGGGTCGACACCGCTTTTTGTGTATCTCAATAAAAGAAAAAAAAAGCCCTTGTATCTTCCTTCCTTGAATACAAAAAAAAACATTGATTTGGGTTATTGAAGCAAAAATGCCGGGAGTAGTGGCTCACTCCTGTAATCCCAGGCGTCCGGGAGGCAGAGTTTGTGGATGGCCGTGTGAGGACGACCACCAATCCCCCAACGGGTGGTCGGAATACTTCCGCCACGGGTGTTTCCACCCCTGTCCCCACGTATCCCCCCGTTGGCGTGGCCGTTACACATATCTCGCCCTGATTAATCAGTTATTGTGTGCTGGTGTCTAAGGCCTTGGGTCGACACCGATGTGTGGATGTCAAAAAAAAAAAAATTGAAGCAAAAATAATGGCCAACATTTGGCAACAAGTACTAGCACTTGATGCTAAATACAACACTTACAGGGCTAGCAATAATACTAACTTTAGTAAGTATTGAGTTTAATTTAAGAATTATAATGTTGTAGGTAGCTCTCGTGTGAGACATAAATTCACTTTCAGTAACTAAAATCTTGCATTCTGTGCTAAAAAATATTTTTCTTGTAACCGTGATTTCAATGTCTTATTCAAATCATGGGACTCAGCAGTAGCTGTAATAGTCTTACCATAATTCTGGCATTTTTTCTTCTGGGAAAAAGAAAATAACATTGTGTCTTCATCATCTTCCAATCATAAAACTAACTCATACTTGTGCTCAGGCTAATTTGTAATAAGGAGCATGACATGGTTATTTCGGTGCTATTGAATTTCCCAAGCAGATTCTCGAACACATATTCCTATATATCTTATCAGGAAAAATAGGTGATGGCATACTTGCAAGGGTATTACAAGAAGTGGTCATGTATAAAAAGATAATATGCAACCTACAAGGAGCGCTCCATGTCTAGCCTGCACAATTTACGTAGATATATTTATGAAGACATGCAAAGGAATGGACTTTATGCAGCATATAGTGACCAGTTTTCTTAACGTCCATACACCTAATGACACTGATTATGGCACCTGATGTTCAAAATGTACTATAACAGCAGATTATTGTTTAGAATTTTGTTTGGAAAGAATTTTTAGTAAGCTTAGAAGATTGGGAACCAAGAAAAGGGTGTTGACACAAAATCCCCTTTGCCTACACCACTGCCTTTATACCAAAATAGTTTGCTAATGATGTTATAGAAAGTTAATAATGTCTTGATATTCAACTACTATAGAGAAGGCAACTTTAAACTAATATAAATACTTAAAGCAACTGTCGGCTCTATCATTGCCACCTGTATTATGAAAAGGCCCCTGTTATTAGAGATGGCCATGAATCTATCTGATTCTTCGAAAAAAAGCGACCTTAGTGGAGAGCGTGGTGCCATCCATTAATGGCAAAGGAAGCTAAAATTCAAAATAGCGAAATTATGACGTCTTCAGAGAGCCATTATAGAGTATTATATTTAGACAACTTATACTCTATTTAGTGGACTTAAACCTAAATTATATATCCCATAAAAATATTGTTTAAAATTACTGTAATTTATGGTATTAACCAATTTACAAACGACTCAATCAACACGAGTTGGGCAAAATGTATCTTAACTGGTTTTGATCTCGACGCTAGTGACACCTGTGGAAAAAAGAGCTATTTCACGTCGAGCCGACACTTGCTTTAAATTTATGCTTATATGACAGCTCCACTGTAAATAGTCTATAATAAACTTCCCTCCGTGGGAAGTATGAAATCTTAGTCAAATCGAGTTACAACTGTAGTGGATGAGTACTGATTTTTTTCCCATAATATTTGCGATGGTCAATTTGTTGCTTTTATTGGATAAATCCTACTAAGTTGAAAAAACTTCTTTACAGAGGAATCCATTTCATTAAAATTAAATTAAATCTAAGAGATATACCAAAAATGATACAATTGTCCAATTAGCATTCTGACGAAAACTCCCTAATGATTGACTATTTTTTAAATCTCTGGGCAGTTCA
Source organism: Leiobunum rupestre (assembly GCF_980474605.1). NCBI lineage: Eukaryota > Metazoa > Arthropoda > Arachnida > Opiliones > Sclerosomatidae > Leiobunum > Leiobunum rupestre. The sequence goes on along the minus strand of NC_143384.1, from coordinate 93,626,947 downwards.
TTCCAATATTTTACCCCAGAGACACTCAGATTTTGCTTACTGAATTTATTGACCTTAGGGGCCAGAGAGAAGTTAGTCAGTTTCTCACGAGTACTGTACTTATGATGTACATTTTTTTCAAATAAGTCCAGAATATATTCTGGTACTTTTGATATATTCACCCTGAACATGAAAGTTAGAAGCATCAAAATTTATCTCTGTTCCAGTGTCATCCAGTCCAGTTCCTCACGCATTTCTGTTGCAGATGATCTTCTATTTTTATGCAACATAAATTTACCACATTTATTGTGGATTACTTGATTACTGATTTCCAAGTGGGTCCCTACCACTATTTACAATAAATTAAAATTAAAATGCATTTAAAAATACATGCTTAAAGAAAGTGTTCAATCACTAAGAAAAGCACATATTAAACGTTTAAAAGTTCTAGTGTTATGGTCCAACTTGAATTTCTGAAGAGAGACTATTCCAAAAAGTCACTCCTCTGGACCTGAGGGAGATATTTCAAAGATTAGTTTCTAATATTTCAACATTAAAATTGCGTAGGCTTCCTCTATTGCTATGTTTATGAATAGCATTAGGTATTGTAAAAAGTTTGGAGATATAATCTGGGACTTTTTTTTATTAAATATGTGATGCATAAATACTGTGGTATGTATTAGTCTTTGCTGGTCACGAGCTTCAGTGGCTGCCAATACGTTATGCAAACACTTACGCTATAACTAAAATGCGCAATGGCAGATGTATAGCTACTGTGAAATAAAGGTGCTACTTTTTAGGGGGTATGTGGCTGAGTAGTTCACAGTTTCGGAACAACTTCTGTGTAGATTTTGCAAATTCTCTCCTCACTGGTCAAAGGGGTTTTCCCCCTTTTCCTAAAAATTTGTTGAGGTTAATGGTAATAGTAAGTGTAGGGAGCTGTTGGCCACCACCCTCCTACGCAAGTAAACCCGATCACCCAAATAAAAAGTCAATGAAAGTCGCTAGATGACTTGGGCCAAGGGTGGTGCGTTGGGTATTAGTTTATAGTTTATGGCAAAAATATTAATGCGACAGATACATCATAGCTTAAAAGAGTGCAGTTTATTTTAAAAACAGTTACCTTCAGCTAGCTAAGCTTTCTAGCCGCGGCTCTACTTCAGGCTGGATGGCAGTGGTGTAAATAAGGCCCCCTCAGACCCCGTAATGCAGGAGAGCTTTAGGGGGCCCCTAAACTCCTATCTAATAAAATCCTAGATACTGACTAAAACCCTGATAAGAGTTTCGCGGCGGGGGGCTAGGGGATCTTAGCTACGCCACTGCTGGATGGTGCAGATGTTTATCACGGCTGGTATAGGCGCGTTCATACTTCCGAAAGGGTTTTTATTTTAAACATTTGGTCATGTTAATTGTTAAGTTATGTACCAATTAAAAGTTTTACAACAATACCATTTTCATATATATATAATTATAACGGAAGTCAGCCATTGAATTGTCTTTTAATAGTCTACTAACACTACTTGAATTAACAATTTTTTTCCACAGAAACTTTGTACATAAGACGGAGAAGCCAACTTCTGAGGGAGATAGCAAAAGATGAGGTATTTATAAGTACCATAATTTTATAATTATATTTCAAGTGGTTCAGTTAGTGGAAATAATTACCGATAGCTACATACATGCTTAAAGTGACATAGAATTAATTGTTATCATAGCCAAGAATATGTACCTCTAACTCTAGCTCTAATTTTATTTTGAGAAAATGTGAAATTTTAGTTTTCAAAGAACAATTTAATTTTTAAAATTAAAATTTTATTTAACCAAATCATATTTTGAACCCAATTACTTTTTGGAATGCATTTTATTCTTTGAAAAGAAAGTTTTCTTATGTGAAATAATCATTATGGATTATTATAATATAGTTATAAATGTTATAATTTTTCAAGTCTTACTAACCCTTCTATATCATTTGATAGTTCAATGCTGGAGCGAGAAAGCAGTATCTTAAAATTAGAAATCAACTTCTTTCTCAACGTTATGGTGTAACTTCTGTCGATCAGCTGTAAGTTTGCCTTTTTCTTTGTGTAGCGTGATTGTTTCTCTAAATGTAGAGGCGGTTTCCTTCTATTATAGTACGTACGTTCAAGAATGTCATTTATTTGTAGATAGGGATAATGACCATGCGAGATGATCACGGGCATCATGGTCAAACTTTTGAGTTATCTTTAAATTGAATTTGGTAAAAAGTCACAATTTGCAAAAAATAGTTGCATTATTGTAAAATTGAAATGCTTTTAAGGATAAAGATTAAAGAATATGTAAAACATCAAAGAGTGCACATATATATTTTCCTGTTAATAATTGCCACTCAGTTAAAGTTCTGGTATCCATAATATATGTTTTTTTTTTGTGGTGGACATTAGGTGAATAATTTTTTAGGTACTACAGTTTCTTTTCTTTTCATAGGAGCACCCGTAGTCGTAGCTTAGGAGCAAGAAGTGGTAGCCGCGTAACTTTAGAGGTGAGCCAATTTCAGTAGTAGAATTCTTTTGTATAAACAAAATGAATAAGTAGATCACAAAGATGTAAAAAGACATTGTAATTGAAACATCTGATGGTTAATTTATAAATCCATCATAATACCTATGTGCCAGTATTAATATATAATATTATGGTATTGTATCATGTTAGACCAGTGATTCTTTTGATGGACGGTATTTGCTTGGATCTGACAGACTACAGAAGCCTAGATTCCTAAGCAGAGGTGGCTCTGATGATGGTTCTGTGACTGGTGTAGCTGATTCTTATACCACACAAGGTTCAACTTCAGAGAATTATGCTTTCTCCGGAGTTCATCACATTTTTGATCAACATAAAAGTGCTGGTAAGTGCCCATGGGACTTGCATTGATTAACACTTTCTGGCTGATAAAGGTAAAAGAAAATTCCAAGATAGCACGAAATTACCCTTCTGTAATTTACTCCTTGAATTATTTTTGAAACTCTAATAGATCCTTCTATAAATTCTGTTGCGAGCACTTACTACCTTTTGAGTATGAAGTGTTTGGCCAGATATTAATAATGTAGACTACATTACCAATATAACATAATTTTTTTTTTAATTACCCATGGATGCATCAAAATTCTAAGAAGGAATTCTTCTCTTGAGAAGAGTTCTTCGTCAGAACTTGCTAAAAAGGGTCAAATGTGAAAAGATTTTTCTAAAGATGGCGGCTTACGAGAATCCCACGAAAGTTTTAAACAAAGCCTTTGACAATAAATATTTTTACGCAATTTCACGACAATTTACAATGGAAGAAAACATTTCATTTATAGTTTAAAAGGAAGATTTCATCAAAAATTAACTTTCAATTCTGTATTCTCTGAAATTCATTTTTTTCCACAAAAATATCATACTGTTTATTTTCTTATCCATTATGTAAACTAACTACCATTTTTATTTATAATTACCACCCCATTTTGACCAAGTGAGATTGCCTCCGAGCATTCTCACTCTTCTCGAGAGAACTAGTCACTTCCTGTCAAAATTTTTAGAAGTGATAATTCTCACTAACAACGGAAGAATTCTCAGAATTAGCCAAATTTTTAAAACCAAAGAAAAGGTCCAGTTGTGAATCTTACAGAAGTAGCACTAAATGCTATTTACTTGGCCAGTTTAGCTAAAAATTAATGTTGAAAATTAATTTTGGAAAAATGATCTTTTAATATTTCGTTTCCAATTAAGTGTTAGATATGACGCAATCTATTTTTTATTCTACCTAAATGAAATCACTCAACTGCAACATAACTCCTTTTAGTACTTTTAGAGCTGTAATTATTCACTAAAAGAATTTGCAATGTTAAGAATCAATTAGACAAATTCTTGATTTTGGCTTTAAATTTTTGTTGGTTTATAATATTTTGTTTGGTTTCTAGTGACAGCGGTCCGATTTGCGAACAATGACAAATCTCTCCTTGCTTGCTCTTCTATGGATGGAACATTGTCAATTTGCCAACTGACACCAGCTCCAGCCACTGTACTGTATGTACTCAAAGGCCATCGAAAAGGTGTTACAGGGTTTGAGTGGTCCTTGTCAAATGATTTGCTCCTTTCATCAGCATTGGATGGGACAGTATGTCTTTGGGATGCTGCCAGTGGCAATTGTCTCAGAACGGTAGCAGATGTGGCAAAAATGGCAGTCCTATGTTGCACTTTTCAACCTCTGAATAATAACATGGTTGTTGTATCCTTTTCTATCATAATTAGAGTTGTTAATTTTTGGGAAAAATTAAATGCGAAAAATATTGGGCTAATCATTTAATGAACACCTTTTTTTTAATGAAAAAAGGCTGATAACTTTCTTTTTGAATTAGATTGATTTAACTTAAAAAGAGAGTAATAAAATAGAGATGAAGTAATACCCCCTTAACATAATAGTTTGCAATTGTTGTGAATAGATGGCATGCAATAAGTTAATGCGGTACACTTTTTTCAATGTACAGAATGTATTGTTCTGCCTCCCCAGGTGACAAAACCTGTTGCTATGGCATAGAATTGAAGTTTATTGGAATAACCAAGCACCCAATTTAGCTTTTTGTTAGTATTTCTTAACTCCAAAAAATCAGACTGGAAATCTAGGAGGACTCGTTCAAGTTCTGAACATATCAACCGGAATTCACTTAAAGGTATATTTTGAAATTCTTTAAAGAAAAAGTTTTGGATATAGGTTTAATTTAGAAGATAATGATTTAACATTATTTTATAACATAACCATTTTAAGTAATTTAAATCTGTTAAACGTGGGCATTCCCCTTTTCAGTAAATGAACATGTTTTGTACATGATATTCTAATAAATAAAAATTGCTTCCATTCCCAAAGGCCTGGTTTAACATATAAAAGAAGTAAATTATTTACATCTTAGAGATATGTATCCGTCGCCTTTTTAATAATCAGCTAGGCTAACACCCAAGGCACCACCTTAGGCCTAAGTCATCAAGCGACTTTTGAAGCCATTAATTCAGGTGGCCGGGTTACAATGTGTAGGAGGGTGGTGGCCAACAGCTCCCTACAACTATTACCGTTAACCAAGTTTTTATGGAAGGGGAAACCGAAGAGCTCGGGGGGAAACCCCTTTAACCAGTGGGGAGAGAACTTGCAAACTCAACGCAGGAGTAGTTCCGAGTTTTTCACCCAGTGCCACAAGTTGGGATCGAACCCGGCTCCTCTTGCTGTGAGGCGAAAGTGCTAACCACTCCGCCTTATACTGCTAACATAATTTGCATCGTCGCACTAATTTTGGAAGGAAAAAAATAGTGTCTAATACCATAAGTAACATAATAACAATAAGTATGACCCTTAATTCCTATTGTTTTATTGCTGACTTCCGGACTGAACGTTTTGCCCAAGCTCCATTTTGGACTTGCACCCGAATTGAGTAGGATGTTATCGTCATTAGTAGTAGTAGTAGTAGTAGTAGCAAAAGTGACATAAGACCCAAAAGTGTGTCAACTCTACCTTTGCGCCCGTTAAAATATTTACTGAGAGCTAGTCTCACAATAGACTACATAACCTACTAGATGGAATAGTACTAGCAACGGTATATTTAGTCTATGGTCTGGCGCGATTTCATCTCTTCGATTTATTCTCCCGTAGACATACGTTCTAAAACGCCTCACTCGGCGGCGCTGAAGTGGAGGAAATTTAAAATTTTGATGACGTATTTTCAACCCCTCTTCCACTCCCTCTTTTTACTTCGCGACAAGCTCTCATTAAACATTATACCGTACTGACACACTTTTGGGTCTTATGTCGCTTTTGGTAGTAGTATATTTCTTCTTAGGCATATATAGATGCCAGGGGCTTTGTGCTGAGAACTAAACCTAGATTGCTCAATTGCTCTGAAAATCAGCTTTTTCATAATTGACATACATAGTGTGGTTATGTTACTTATGGTAATACTATTAATATTTTAGTGTGAAATACTAATCGATTAGGAAAATAAAGTTTGTGAACAATATGAATAGGGTGGTAGCAGTAAAGCAACTGGAAGTGTTCTCTGTCTAACATTTGATCCAACGGGAAGAATTTTGTGGGCTGGAGACAATAAGGTAATTTACCTTTTTACAAATTACATTCAGGTATCTAAAAATATGGGAGTATAGAATCCGCCTCTGGTACTGTCCTCCCCTTAGCCAAAATTGGTCTGCTTTTTAATAATAAAATGTAAACATACGATAGCGATCGTCTGTGCAAAAGAGAAATAAAAATCCCATATTCTTAGGTAGCTGAATTTATCATTGAAATTACTTGTGTGAAACCTTATCATTTATATCAGAACCTTTAACTCTTAGGGACATATTACATCATTCATTTTTGAACTTGCTAGTGGAAAACTGACAAAGGGAAAAAGGTATTTAAATTGTCCAATTAAATGAATATAGAAGTAATAATCATGAGTTGGAAATAGTGCTACTAGAGGTCAGTACATGTTGAAAGAATTAAAATTAAAAGTGGGGTGCCATCTTGTAGTGTCCAAGTCACTACATATGTCTAGGTCAGCGCACTTGGCATACAAATATGGAAATAATGCAGACGAATTATTGAGAATAATCATTAATTATATAATTAATTCATTATATTTTATGACAGGAAACTATATAGGTATACACTTGGAATGTCCAAGGAAGATTTTTATGGCCGTGATGAAGCTCTGAGAAAAGGGCGTGTCTTAAAGCGGGAAAACTCACGAGAAAAACTCTTGCGTCTCTCTACCCTAATTGGACGAAAACTCGTCATTAAGCCTAGTCATGGTTATTATGTTATTAGCTTACCTGATTATCTCTTTATAACCATACAAATACCTGAAATTAGGTATCACTACACTTCTTTCGCGAAGAACATTATAATTACTTTAAAATATTAAGTACGAATACAAATTGAGGTTTTTAAATCCATTGTTTTATAAACCTATTTTTTGCGCAGGAAGATCACCTATTTGTTGCCATGACTACGCATTCTTTTCGCGTCAAACCTCGAGCCAATGAATTAGAAATGTCGTGTTACGTCTTACACTTGACGTAGTTAAGCCACGCTTTTTTCTCAACGCGCTTTCGTATCACTGTTCCAATGGAACCTTAGACATTCCAAGTGTATACCTCTATAGTTTCCTGATTATAACCATTAAAAGTTGAAACCACAAATTATTGATTCTTCAAGAGATTTGGTGTAGAGTTATTTTTAATTTTATTTTTTTTAAATATCCAAGGCACCAAGTCATCTAGCGACTTTTATTGCCTGCAATTCAGGTGGCTGGTTTTTTTTACTATTATCGTTAACCTCTAGAAGTTCTTAGGGAACACATTGTGCAAAGTTTGATGAAAACCTAAAAATTTTGTTAGAAAGATACACACATGGTATCCAAATTATTTTTTTTTCCTTTCATATAGGATTTTAGTATCAGAGTATAACTGCATCACCTGCATATCAGCGAGAAATTGGGGAGGAATAGATTCAAAAGAACCAAGTCTTTTAGTCAATTGTTCAGCCAATGTGTTACTCCTTTTTAAGTAATTATATTTTTTATAATATGAGATTTACATTTGATTGATGTAAGTTAATGACTAACATGATATAGATCTTACATAAGGCTCTTCATAGGCTTTAAAAATAAACATCCTACCAAACTGCGGAAGCATACATGTACACTGCATCATGGCTAAAAATAGTACTCTACTTAATGAAGTAAAACATAAAATTCCATATAGAACGCAGGGATATTTACTTACTTTATAAATCATATTTCCTGTAGAAAGTCACTATGTATTTCACCCTATTAAAATTTTTCTTCCAAAACCAGTTATGTAAAATAAGCGTGATCCTGCGTACATGTTTCGAATTATCTTGTAAGATAAATATTATAACTTTATAAGCTTCTGCTAAAACTAGTCTTACGAAGGACTACAGAAACTACTTGACCAAATTTTGTGCGATTTATGGTTCAAACCAAATTAATGGACAACATGATAGTGTGTGACATGATGAACACAGTGTTTGACAGACTGTTATAGAATATTAGGATTGAACAGAAGTTATAGCTAATATCTGCCTATGGACTTAAAGTTGTGTAAAGTGTGGTTCTTTACATCTCAAAAACTACTTAAGGTTCTGTGAAATAAAGCTGGGTTAAATGTGTGAAATCAGATATTTGTCTGCGAGTCTACTTTTTGGTTTAAAACAAATTTATCAACATAATATGAATCAAAACATTAACAATAATTACTAATACTTTATTATATGTTTTTCTTTAGTGTCGTAGATAATGACGGAAAAATAGTTCTAAGAAGAAGATTTCCGTTAAAACATCGAACCCACAATTTTCTAATCAGAAGCTCATTTTGTCCAATTATGTCATTCCGCCATGGAACATATGTTGGTTAGTAATTAATAATAATAACCAAAGTGAAAACCTAATATTTGCATATTTTGAAGTTTCAGGAAGTGAGGATATGTGTGTTTATTTCTTCAATTTGGAACGGGAACAAAAAAGCTCCATTAACAAACTTCAAGGACACAGTGCCCCTGTGTTGGATGTCAGCTTCAATTACGACGAAAGTCTGTTGGCATCCAGTGATGCGCAGGGCTTAGTTATTGTCTGGAAACGAGATGCCAGGCAAAATTAGACAATGATAAATTATATACTATAAATATTAAAATGATGAACTATAGTGCTAGAATGGAAGGTTGTGATGTATTAATGTAAGTAATGTAAAAACAACAGTATTATTTATACATCTGAAATTACCCATATGGTAACTTAAAAAAATGTATATTTTATTTTAAAGAGGTTAGCATAGAACGTTTAGTTAAAATATTTCATTTATAATTGCGCTATGAGAGTTAGAATACCTTCAATGGTTGAAATGTCATATCAAAACCAAATTTAAAATAAACTAATAATTTTTTACCCTGAAAAATATTCAAATTTTTATACGTCAATAATAAAATAATTTGGATGTTTAAATTTATATTTGTGCGGCTTATCTATACTAGTACTAAACGTCTAAGTGATATAAAAATTCAACTAAAAGATTGCTTGTTGTCATGGAATCATTACAAAACTCATTTATATAACCTAAATATGAGCTGCTTATTAGTGAAGTACCGCGTCATCCACCATTATACAAACTTGGTCTTGAGATTGATGGTTAAAGGTTGCCCATGGAATTTATTCTTGGTCCTTACTTTTTGGACATATTTATCTACTGAGTCTTACTGAGCATTCTTTGTATCTATGATTACTGCATTGTTCAAAGGTTTGAGTATCTTGGCATGTATAGTTTCTAATTGAAGTGCATAATCAAGCCTACCGGATCACCAATTGTGGAAGAGGGGTTATTATAATCAGCTAGGGTAATACCCAAGGTTATAACCAAAGATAATATAGAAATTTGTACCCTAGATTTGAATTCTGAGTGCTTTCTGATTGGCGGTTTTGTAATGAAGCGTTTACCTACTCCCAGCACGTGACCTCTGGAAAATCGGCCTCCATCGGTCGCTGCCATAGTCCTATAACGGCCAACTTAGATGAAGTGCTGGTGCACGAACAGTGTGTCATCTAATGGATCTAATTTTTTCATAATTCCCGCAGATAGTGGGTAAACACTATTGACTACGCGAGAGGCAGTTATTTCGAATCTAGGGTACGAAGTTTATATCTTTGTTATAACCATATCTGACAGATTCATATTTTCTATACAAGAACAAATTAATGAAATTAAAAATGAACCCATGACTAATAATAATAAAGTATCCACTAATTTTCACTATAACCAAAAACTTGCATTCATATTTTCTATAAATGAGAACCAGAACAAATGATTAGAATTAAAAATTATGGAATTCAAAATTTCTGATACAGAAAAGTGAAAAAACAGTCACTAGCTTCTTTTATGACGTTTTGTTTGTTTTATTTTTTAGGTACTTCTTAATATAGAAAGCTAAAAACTGCTAGAGCTAAGTGGTCTTTGTGGGGTGATAAATTATCTTGTATATATTCAGATAGATCTGTTTATATACTCTAGATGAAAGATCGGGTGAATATCAATACACCAACGCATGTCCGATTTTTTTTTATACTTTAGACGATACTGAACATTTCGGTGTAAAAATTATTTTGCTAAAATGAAAATTCGCTGAGATATTAATTTTTGAAAATTAACCAAAATTATCGTTTTCTATATCTACTTTTCCATTAATTTCCTTTTTTGTGCAATATTGGGCCGGGACAAAGTATTTTCAATTTTTTCTTGGTAATATGCCCTATAGTCTAAATTTAAGACTTTAGTAGAAAACTTTTTTAATTCGGATATTTAATCTTTATGTCCCTTATCTTATTTTAAGTCTTGTTCTGATTTTGTAATTGTTACTGTCCTTGCCCCATTTTTTATTGTATTACATTGTGTTTTGTACCATTTCACCTATAAAAGATTGGAAGCCTGCATATAAGCCTTTTACGGCTTTGGGGGCACAACTTGTGATGATAAATAAAGGTTGGGATGCTAGACGGCCCTTCGTGATTAGCGAGAACAGGGTTGAGGTTTGCTGCGCTCTCGTGCGGCGCCGTCAGGTGCCAACACTTGGTTTATGATTATATTAATAACTTACACTGACCGTTGGAAAAGTTACGCTGCTCTTGAATACGATTCCGATTTCAGGCACTTTTTCGTGAACCATTCCCTGAAACCGGGGTTCACTCGAATCGCATAGGACTTTTGGGCTCACGCTAAAAGGGCCCTTCCTCCTTTCCGGTCAAAGGAAACGTTTTATCCCTTGATATTTGGCTGCAGTTGCGAGAAATGTCAGGGGAAAATTGGTTTTTGGCATTTTTAAAGGCAGCAGCTACCTTTCACTCGCCTGCTCCTTGACCATGTAAAAAGTTTTACTAACATTTTATTTACGCAAGTTTAACCATTTCCTCAAATAAAAAATGTACAATGCTTTACTTTTATTTAGTGTTGTTAATTTTCCTGTAAAATAATATGCGGAAAAATTTCCAGAAAATTTTCCGAAAATTTTAATTGAATCAAATTACTTTTTAAGGGTTTTTTTTAATTTTTTTACCTTTATCGATATACAATGTCTAATATCAGTAAACATACTACAAAACATTAATAGTGTTACATTGTTAATCAGTTTAAACTAGTCTAGAGGTTTAGTTTTACTTTCAGATTCGAAAAAAATGAGGCATAAATACCGCTAATTTAAATTTGCAAACAATATGGAATGAATCATTTTTTTTCGGAAAAATACTGAACATTTTCCGGAAAAAAGTCCTCCGACTAGGCCTACAACACTACTTTTATTTAAATTTATTTTAAGCGCATCACGTATCCTACTTCACTTACAACAATGAAGCATGCTGAAATTTGGCGAAAGGTAACGCTAAAAAACGTTAATTTAACAAAATTAATATCTGCGACTTTTCATTCCCGCAAAATAATTTTTACACAGAAATGTTCAGTATCGTCTAAGTATTCAAAATGAAACAAAAAAATGGACATGCGTTGATGTGTTGATATTTGGCCATCTTAGGATGATTTTGATTTATCTCCAAAGTGAGATTTTCTACACAGAAAAATACCTTCATAATATGTTATTCCTTATTTTATGGGAGCAATTTCAGCCAAACTATTTGATACATTATTTTCTGAACTGAGTCTAGTTCAGAAGTAAATATCTTCCTAAAATATGGAAATGTCTAGAAATATTTAATGATATTCTATGTACAGTATACATACATTAAGTCTACACGTTTTCCAATTTTACACAACTCAATTAAATTAATTTTTTAAAGTTATTTTTTAAATGAATTAGTAAAAAGATGATTATGTAAAATAATAGAAAAGGTTCCATATTTAATAAAATATATTGTAATTCTTAATAAGAGATTGTAATTGTACAAATAAGATATAGTTACTAGTGAAATGTATTCTCAAATGATATATTTTATATCTTCCACCTTTATAACAACATCTTTGGAAAATATGTCTTTAAGAGTTGACGCAGGGACCTTGCATTCAATCGAACCATTGCTTTTTGAGCTCATTTTTAAGACATTTAAATAAACATCACTTAAGCGTGGTAGCTGATGTTTCCCTCTGTAGTAGCTTATGGGTTTTATTTTCCTCGTGAACTTAATCAAGTCAAAGTTTGTGAAGGGTATGATCCAATACTTGAAAACTTCCTCGTCACTGTCATCATTTTCAGTTTTAAAATTGTCAAACTTTGGCATAACTGATTCTAAATAAGAATTGTAACTTTTGAAGTCAGGGTACAAAGATAAATATTCAGTTTCATCATCCCGTAGTTGTTCCTTTTTAAAATTCAACTTAAAACAGTCTTCATTATGAAACGCATAATTGGCAATTGTGTCCATAGAAAAATTACTTCTCTCAAAGCTATTAGACGGCACTTCTTGTTTAATATTGAATCTGTTATTTAAAATTGCTTTGCTCCTTGGATTATAAATAGTACTATTTCTGTGAATTTGTTTGTGTTTCTTCAGTTTGAAAAGCATATCGAAAAACTTTCCACAATGCCGACATTTATAATATTTGTTTAACTCCCCAGTGTGCATGCGAAAATGTCTTGAAAGTTGTTCAGGCGTTCGAAACCTTTTCCCACACTCGATGCATTTATGAGGCCTTTCTTTTTTCATTTTCAGTTTTCGCCTTCTCAAAAGGACGCTGGCAAGGTACGCTGGATCCGTAATATTTGAAGGGCCCTCGAGATGACATGGATTTTTTTTATGAATCAGGTACTGTTCTTTCATCGAAAAATATCTATCACATCTCCTACACTTAAAAATGTTTATTTTTGGACTTTGGGGATTTCTCAATTGGTGAATTTTTCTGTGTTTAGAAAGCTCAGCAGAACTATCAAATTTCATTTGACAATCTTTACAATCAAATTGTTCAAATTTGCTCTTTTCAATCTGGCTCTCTTTATTATCCAATTTTCCACAATTGTTATTTACCAGTTCATGCATGCCCAAGTGGGAAACTAGACTGCAATTCCGACTGAAAGTTCGAGCACACAAAGCACATTTAAATTTTCCAGTCTCATTTTCTCTCTCATGTACTAAATTTTGGTGATCATTTAGAGACATAATACTTGAAAATGGTTTGAAGCATATATTACAGGTGAACTTTTTCTTTGTGAGTCTGCTATTAGGATTATGTACAATTGTCATGTGATTTCCTAGATAACCTTTTCTCTTAAAGGTTTTAAAACACAAACAACACTTAAAACTACTGTAATCTTTGCTATTTTCTTCACCCAAAATTTCACTTAAATTAAAAATTTTGTCCATTTCAATTATGGTTGTTTTGTTGGTTGTTTGCCCATTGTTTGAACTTTCTGTTTGGTTCTTTTCAACAGATTCTAAAGGAGTTTGCAAGTAATTGTGTAATGTAGATTTTCCTGACGTAATGAGACTTAAATTTAAAGATGGGTCAATTTCAGCTGGTACCTGTACTAATGATGCTGCGGTGTTGGTGGTTAACTGTTCATTATCATTTTTTGTTGACCTTTCTAATTGGATTATTCTTTTTTCAGCAGATTCATCTTGCTTTTTCCAATAATTGTATACTAAAGAATTGTGTGAGATTTTCCCCTTTGTAAGTAAAGGTGTCTGTACACCATCGTCTTTGGATATTGATATGTTTGGATTTGGTTCCAATTCAGTTACATTTTCAAGGATTTTCGTAAGTTTGCTTTGAAAGTGTAGTATTTTATCTTGTGATATGTTATTGATTTTTCGTGAATGTTTTTCTAAATCATTGTCTTTTGATGCTAATGTTTTTGTACTTGGTTCTAGTGTAGTAACATTGGCATGGCTACTTGTAAGATTGCTGTGATGATGTAAACGTTTATGGTCATTTAAAGCTGAATTATCTTTAAAACTTTTTTTACAAATCTCATGTACAAGAGCTTCAATGCCATCAGGTGATTCACTGTTTTCATTAGATATATCCATATTTATAGAAAGAACCTTTTCATTACAAAATTTTTCGGATACCTTATCCAAAACCTTTTCTAAATTGGCTACTGACCTGTTGGTATTTTCAAGGTTTTTATTATCACTAATTAATATTTTAGGTGATACGTTATAACTAACTGATTTTGAATAACATTGTTGGAGTTTAATACTTGATGGCAGTTTAGTGCTTTTTGTAGTTGAAATATCTGTGTTATGAGTACAGTAACTTTGTGACCTATTATTGCTAATTTCCATACCAATTTTAGAGGCATTCTGTGAAATATTGATTGATTTATCCATTATTGAAACATAATTATTAAACTCTTCATTAACTGACACCTCTATTGACTTATTTTCTGAGATGTTTTCAGCCTTGTTTACTGCTCTTGATTTGTTCACCGCAAATTCTGAGGACTTGTCGTTTTCTGAAATGTCTTTACACCTATCAATCACTGTAACTTGTTTTGATCTTTCATTTGGCGAATTTCGTTTCAGCATATCATTTGAAGAAACTGAAATTTCCTTTGTCCAGTCACAATAAAGGTCTTTTGGTTGGTGATTTTCTGGAACATCAGTAGACACATTGTTTTCTAAAATATTTGTCTTAACCATTACTAGTTTTCGATTAAGAAACTGTTTCTCGAAAGTTGTATCATTAGTAACATTTTGCCTATTTTCCGATTCTTGGAAATTATCTTCAATATTAACATTTGAAACGTATTTCTTCAAATTATTATTAGCTTGACGAATAGGTTTCTTTTCCTTGACAAAATTTACATCAATTTCATTTCCAAGAGCACTTAAAAATTCATTACATTCTTCGCTACTTGGATATTTTGAAAACATATCATGAGTTCTTGTTTTATTTTTAAGGTGACCAAACTTTTCATAATATTTTTTTTTGGTAGATTTTGTGTGTTTAACTACAGAACAATTGCTTTTAGACCTGATAGCGGCTCTTTCACTGGTGGGTAATGATTCACTGCTTGTAGTATCTTTGATTTTTCTTTGCTTTAATAGAATTGTCTCAATCTGAGCACTGCTTTCTAGCTTTGAATGAGAGGTAGAGTCACCCTGATCTGTGTTCAGATTTGCTGATATTTGTTCCTTTTCTTCTACAGGACGCTTTTTTGGAATAGTGTACTTCATTTTAGTAGGAGGAAAGTGTAATGGAATGGCAACTGCATTTGGTAATGACTGATTACTAAACGAAGTAACTTTCTTTCCAAGTGACTTCAAATCAGCATTTGATATTTTATGAGCTAATTGAAGAGTTTTCTTATAACTGTACATATAGTTGCTAGTATTAGCTCTTGACTGATTAAGGTTCATTTTATGATTACTATTTGACTTAATTCTAGTCGGCATTGATTGTCGAGAGACACCAATTGGTGTCTTCTCTTTATTCATTGTTATATTTCTATGGGTTAGGAAATGATTCCTCAAGTGAAGCCTCTCATTGAAAACTTTGGCACATACTTCACAAGTGTAATTTTCCATTCTTTCATGGCCACTATTAGATCATAATATCTCCACTGAATGGCATTCTATAAAAAAAAATATTAAGTATATAGAAAATATGTTAAATGTTGAGATAAACTAAACTTTTTCCTTAATGTTTTTGACCTATCAAATCTATTTAACTTAAACACCTCATTTTTTAGTGCTTCAAAATTTGTTAAGTAATTGAAACCTGCCTTGAAAAGAAGTTTGCCTATGCTATATAATAATATTGTAAAAAATTAAATACCTCAAGCAGTTAAGCCTTTGCTCACATTAAAGCGCAGTGTTAAGAAACCATTTGACAGTTGACGATAACAATTAACTCTATAATACAGAAACATAAAGCGGTATATTAGTGACTAATGCAATATTCTAAATTATAAATAACAAAACATACACCTTTCTACGCAAACGATAAATTTCCGAAGGCTGAAAGTTTAGTTTTACGCACCTTGACGTAAAACGCTCTGGGTCTCACGCGGCAAAACATGATCCTTTTTCCGCCAAAATAGTGTTAGGAAGACGCCAGGCAGCCCGCCCTTATTGCCCTATGCCGATAAATCGCCCAAGGCCTGGAGGTCAGAGACCATCATTACTTTACCTTTGCACAGAGAAACTAAGTCAGATAATAAGATTTTACTCAAACACAATGGGCACAGTTAGGTAAGTACTATGTACTTCTATTTTTGGTTATAGTATTAAATTTTAGTTGTAAAAGTCGCATTTCGTCATTGTCTAGTAAGCCCCTCAAACAAGATGGCGACTACAGCAGAACAATTGGCGTATTTGGAAAAACATCGCCATCTAGTTCTGTTACGAGTAACGCGGTTATTTTAAAAGTTTTCTGGCAGTCCCCGACGAACCGACTGAACGTAGCAACGGTTCCTAATAGATGTTTACAGTAGAGACGAGTCGGGCTTCGGTTCGGGTCGGGCAGAAATAAATTTTAATTTTTACGGGTCGGGTCGGGTCGGGCATATTTAATTTTTGAAAATTTCGGGTCGGGCTAATTTCCAATCGGGTCCGGGTGGGGCCGGGTTTTTTATTTTAAAATTAAATAGACCGGGTTGGGCCGGGCCAATTTTCAAAAGAGCCGGGCTTTTAAATAAAGGCCCGACCAAACCCTTACCAGCGACTACGTACTGCGTGTGAAATGTTTCGGGCCTTCGGGTGTTGTACGAAGAGAGATAGAGGAAGAGAGAGGGTGTGGGTGAGAGATAGACGTAGTGACGTAATTAGTACTGCGAGCAGCGCGACTAGCGTCTATTGACTATCATTTCAAGGTCCGATTAGCCTAAACTAAAAAATATAGCTAAAAGAATTCTAGGTATTCCCGCGTCACAATCGGGACTGACACTTGGTCCTCGAAGAACAAATTTAAAAGGTTCAACTCTTTCGCAACTAACTGTTCTTCGCAAAAATTGTTTAAATAAATAGATGCCTCTTGTTATATTTTATAATGCATATCTACATCTAAATAAAAAAAGCTTCATGCTATGGGTTGCGGCGGTTCTTCGGGTCTTTTCGGGTTTAAGGGCCGGGCCGGGCAAAATCGATTTTTTAATTTACCGGGTCGGTTCGGGTCGGGCAAAAATTATTTTAATTTTTTACGGGTCGGGATAAATTTCATTTTAAAAATTTCGGGTCGGGTCGGGTCGGATCGAGCAAAATTTATTTTTACGTTTTTCGGGTCGGGCCGGAAAAAAAGTGGGCCCGACTCGTCTCTAGTTTACAGGAAATAGGAATCCATACTTCTACTTGGAAGGCTTATCCTGCCGTATCGCGTATTATAAGATCACACTGACAGCTTTGGCCCCGCCTGCGAAAGACATAACCCCTCTGCGCGCGCTCTCTTCTCACGTAGTTGTTTGTTAAGTTAACATAGTGACGTCAAAATAACCGTCAGCCGCATCGAGACAAAAATCTGCCGTCATGTGTTTATTTAAAATAAACTGAACAAAAAATATAAATATAAAATGTTTCTCACAAGACAGAGCCTTTTTAGTATAATCGTAGCAAGCGCTATTTACACGCAGGGGAAAATCCGAAATTCCTCGCAATTCTAGTAGAGACGAGTCGGGCCCACTTTTTTCCGACCCGACCCGAAAAACGTAAAAATTAATTTTACCCGATCCGACCGACCCGAAATAATTAAAATAATATTTTACCCGACCCGACCCGACCAGAAATTTTTAAAATTAAATTTAGCCCGACCCGACCCGTAAAAAATTTAAATGATTTTTTCCCGACCCGATAAATTAAAAAATCGATTTTGCCCGGCCCAGCCCGGGAACCCGAAAAGGCCCGAAGAACCGCCGCAACCCATAGCATTAAGCTTTTTTTATTTTATTATACAGGGTGGAAGCCTCAGTCGTGGTCCAGCCTTGGTACTTCTCCTAGAAGACTTCTACGGGCACTGCTTCGGCCACTTAATCCGTTAATTAATTATCGGTTAACTAATTTTGGTAAGAACAAAGTGACGCTGCTCGCAGTACTCATTACGGCACTACGTCTATATCTCTCACCAACACCCTCTCTTCCTCTATCTCTCTTCGTACAACACCCGAAGGCCCGAAACATTTCACACGCCAGGTCCATTAAATTTTAAAAGAAAAAAACCCGGCCCGACCCGAAATTTTCAAAAATTAAATTTGCCCGACCCGACCCGAAGCGGGCTCGGGCCGGGTCGGACATAAAAACGCCGACTCGTCTCTAAATTCTAGTAAGTAAGAGACAGTGACATAAAAGAAACATTAAAACAAGAATGTCAAGTTACTTTATAGAAAGACATATTTAATGGCCTGCGGATTTCGTTTCGGGGGGGGGGGGGGGGCTATTAACTTTGCGAATCGATGGTTAGGAGCAATGGCGCCGATCGCTTTTTTTTCCAATGGGTGCCGAAGCTCACCAATAAACTTGGAATGAGGCTGCTGGCAACACTTTCTTGCTACGGATGGCGCTACCATAGATATATTAAAAAAATAGATACCTTACGCGGAATGTTATTCGCCTAAAATATACGGGAACGTCGGAACGATAGCTACCAGACAACCCCGTATCAAGTTTTATAAACCTATACAACTGTCTACAGCTTACTAGCCAAAAAATGATATACATAAAATTCTTCAAACAGGGCTACCAGCCCTCGTATCAACAATCAGAAAGTACAGTTCTAGTAACCTTCTGATTTCTATGACAAACTAATTTTAATATAATTTTACACTAAATAATTTTATTAGTTTTAATGAAATACCAAATCATATAAACACATTATTATAATTATTTAAATTATATTCTTTACACGTTTACAAAACATATACGCATTAATTACCACGATCGAATTATTCGAATATACAGGGTGTCTTCATTGGATCGGATTAGGCATTTTTCTCAAAAACTATACCTTCTAGAAATGTGAAATTTTCAGTATGTACTCACCCGGTGGAGATCGTTGTTATTTCGTGAAATATTTAACGGTTTTAGAATTTGTAGTTTTTTAACGCTAGGTGGTAGACGAAAAGTGTCAATGAGTAAGTTGTAGAGCATACTCGAAAACCTCTAATGCAGTTGGAATGGTCAAAATCGTACATTTTGTTGTTGAAATAATAGGTCATGAAAAATAACAAGTTGGTACTACTTAAATGTTTTTACGCCTCATGTTATTGTAATGATTGTCTGTGAAAAATGAACATGTTTTGAGCCAAATCAAAGTGCAATTTTATAAGGAATTACAGTAGGACCCCGCAGACGTTTGTTTTCTATGGACCAAAAGTTGGTGTTTTTTATTAAACAAGAAAAAGTAGGGTTTAGGGTCTACAAAATGTCTAATTTATGCCAACTGAATTTCCGAAAGCTTTTTTTTGGACTTCTGATTCGTTTAAAATGTGGATCCGTTTTAGTATTTAAAGTGCCACCGCTTTGTTTGAAAACATTATCTCTACGTGGTCCGGTAAAAAAGTATGAATCGTTATACTCACGAACAGCGGTCCTGGGTGGTTTAGTTATACCAGAAATACATGAACCGAAATTATCAGCGTCCTATTCCTCTAACACGGGAGGCAAGTTCCCCGTTTTCCCCCACCTTAGTGGCTGGATGTCATCTTCCCCTTCTCGAAAACAGAACCTCCTCACTCCCGCGGCGAAGGTTTGAATACGCTACCTGGCGACGGCCGAGCGAAACTTTCTCGAAAAACAAATAAATAAAATATGATGCTGGGGGAAAATTAGTGTCAGTGAAAGAAAAGCTGTGACTATTAGAAGAAACGTTCAAGGAGAGAATAGCTCAAACAAATATCATCGTGATCAGTTTCTATTAATTAATGAAGCCCAGTTAACGACTTATAAAAACTAGACTAACTTGACTACGTTAAGAATTACACACAATAAATATTTGTATTATTTTGTTAAAATAATTGTACTTGTTTTATTTGAAATATAAAACTAAATAGCAACGTAAAGGTAGCCTTACTCGTAAACGAAATCATCATTTTTATTTCTTATTTCTACTAGTTATTTTCTCGTAGTTTATTTCAGTTTCTTCTTCTTCCGTAGACTTCTGTTTCTTTGGTCTTCCCACATTGTTTGCTACTGCAAGCCTAAATATTTTTTTCTGGGTTTCATATATCTTAAGTAGCTCCATTAAGTAATTTGTATATTTTCTTATTCTAATAAAACTAAGTATTTCTCTGTTCTTTCATACATGAATGATATGGTAAGATTAGCTAAAAAGGTTTTTAATTCATCTACTTTTTCCATTTTGGACATCTGCTCCAGCTACCGCCTTCCACAGTTCCACTGACCTATATCAAAAACAAAACACGGCTAAGCCTAGGTTTGCAGACCACGTTTCTCACGATTTTCTTCGATGAAATAATTTATCTTAGCCTCACTAGATGGCGGTCTAGTTACCCGTGGTGCATTCGAAATTTTCCCTGTAGTCGCGGGAGGCGGAAAATTAACAAGGCCTCGCTATTTAACCCTCCCCTATCGCACGGGGAAATTGCCTCCCAATGAAAAGGAGGTCGTTGATAATTTCGGTTCATGTATTTCTGGTTATACTACGGTGATGGTCATCGAAACGCACGTTTAACAAGTCGGTTGTTTCAAATGTTATATCCTGACAGTCGACCAAATCACCACACTATTCTCCGAGCTGTTGCTGCCTTCGAAGGAGACGGCAATGTGAATCCCAGATTCCGTGGACCTGGACGTCATAACACTAATATGGAAGACACAGTCATCGCCTACTTTGTCGCTTACCCCCGAGCAAGTATAAGAATGGCATGCTCCGATTTGGACTTGTCAAAATATAATGTCTGGTGTGTCCTTAACCACCATTAATTTCACCCATTTCGTGCCACGCTCCACCAAGCACTTCACGATGGTGATCAGCGCCTTAGGTTGGATTTCGGTAATTGGTTCAGTACCATGGCGGATGCCAACGAAGATTTCCTCCGTTTGATCCTGGCGCTCGACGAGTATTCCTTTGGAAGGGACTGCCCATTTAACCGCCAGAATAACCATATGTGGAGCGATGTAAATCCGCACTGGGGATTTCCACATCACAATCAAGCACAATTCCACTTGATTGTCTGGGCAGGTCTACTAGGAGATCACGTCATTGGGCCACTTTTTCTTCCGAATCGGCTTAATGGGGTGAGCTACTTGGCGTTTCTACGAAATGAAGTAGCAGAAGCATTGGAAGATGTCCCTTTAGTCAACCGGCCACACCTTTGGTTCTTGCATGACGGTGCACCTCCTCACCAGGAACGACATGTCGTGCAATACCTCAACACCGAGTTACCTACTTTTTCTTATTTAATAAAAAACACAAATTGTTTTGTCTATAGAAAACAAACGTGTGTGGGGTCCTACTGTAATTCCTTATAAAATTTCACTTTGATTACAATAACATGAGGCGTAAAAACATTTAAGTAGTACCAACTTGTTATTTTTCATGACCTATTATTTCAGTGACAAAATGTACGATTTTGACCATACCAACTGCATTAGAGATTTTCGAGTATGCTCTACAATTTACTCATTGAGACTTTTCGTCTACCACCTAGCGTTCAAAAACTACAAATTCTAAAACCGTGAAAAATTTCACGATTTTTCTGAAATTCACAAATAACAAGGATCTCCACCGAGAGAGTACATACTGAAAATTTCACATTTCTAGAAGATATAGTTTTTGAGAAAAATGCTTGGGCCGATCAAATAGAGACACCCTGTATATTATCTTCGGTCACCTAGCCTACGTCATCGTAAAATGCATTTCTTCCACATTATAGAATTGTGGCAAGTACAAGACTTAAATTCAATAAGGCATAATTAGGATTTGACTGCAAATGTCTCCGTATAATTATATAATCCATTAATTAATAAAGGAATAATAATTTGAAAACTAAACGGCTCACGTTCCTCAAAAACCTTTAATAGAAGTTTAAACGTATTGAAAACGTATGGCAGACACGTTGCTCCGAATTAATTAGAAATTGTGACTTCCTACTTGATTTATCAGCCTACTGTTTTAAATATTAAAGATATCGTGGGCCATGAGCATATCGCCATCTAACCATTGGTTTCGGTTAAAGTAAATAGTAAAAAGAGTCATTATTTAATCAAAAGGTATAATAATCGCGACTAAAAAATGTGTATTGACCGACTGTTACATTTTGACCAGTCATCGCCACTAGTTTGATGGCTGTTGGACGTCAGCCTGACGTCGTTACCAATGCTTAAAAGTAAACGGCCTTTAACATCGGTGGTTTTACCAAGGAAAATTTAGATATTGCAGATTGATTTATTTATCCCTGGAATTTTCTACTATATTTAGTTTCCACGTTACTGCAATTACAGGCCCAGTTTTCCATGTTGATTAAATTAGGTTAAAATTAGCAGAACAATTTATAACCCCGAAATTAGGTTACTATATGAACAGACACGTCTTTCGGTTAACAAATTAGGCTCTGATAGAAAATTTTTTACCAATGAAACTTGATTACTGCTGCTATGTTTAGTCACACGATCGCTTCTTCCCTGAAATCAGCGGTGCTTCCCTGCATGTATTATCCACCAATTTAGGGAATTGATTTCAAGGTAATTTTATAAAATTAATTATTTTTGAGTGATTTTTTAACGTAGTAAGTGACAGGATTATTATAAACCTGTAGCTTAAAAAATATTACCGACATTTTTCATATCGTTTCCATAAGGAAATTTTTTGGCCTGCAGCACTAACAAAGTGGGGAAATTCTTGATTCTTCTGACGTCAGACTCCTATGTACTGCTGCAGCAGACGATAGGAATTAGCCTATTTTTGTGTAGTTTCCCTTTTTGATTTTCACATTCGCCCTTAAAATTAATATGAAGCAAGACAGTTCTAAACGAAAAAGAATGAAAAAGATTGCCGATGTAAGAATATTTAAATTTAGGAATGTTATTTAAAATTGTTTTTCCTAGGCAGTTCTGTTTAAATACATTAACTTCTAAAAAAGACACTGACTTCCCTGTCTATTACAGAGATGGGAAGAAAAAGAGCTCTATGAAGTTCTTGTTAAATACGGACGGATTAATTTTAGCTAGATTTTAACTTTGACTAAAATTAATTGGTAATCAGGAGAAAAAGAGGTTCATAATTCTACAGTCAGATATTAAATTCCCTTATGTCAAACCTTTTTTTCCAGGCTTAGGTAACTATAGTGTTGTGGGATTTTTTAGCATAGTGGTTATTACTTGTTATTTAATAATTTCATTTTTCAATGATTTGGTTAATTTGGGGTTATCTATATTTGGAAAAGTCGGAAGTTTTAGAAACAAGTAAAGAAGTCAAATTTAGTTTTCTTTTGGTATTTTGTCGGTGGTATTTAAATTTCATTTAATTTGGTGTTACTTTTAGCCCTTATAATACACAATTTCCAGTTTTATGGTAAACCGGTAAATTGGTCATGAAAGTCAGGGAATTCGTAATTAGTGGAAATAATTGAATACTGACAGTACTTAGATTTTGGGTGATCTAGTGGTTATATAGTCCTTAAAAATTAATTTCTGTTGTCTTTTGTTTTCAATAATCCATAATTATTTTATCATTATATTCAGGATGTATCAGACAGTGATGAACTGCCAAAGTTAGTTGGAAATAACATCCTTTCTGACGATGAGCTTGTCTCTTTATCTGTGCGGGATTTAAATCGCCATCTGAAGATGTCAGGCTTGTCACGTTCCGACATTGTCAAAATGAAGCAAAGGAGAAGAACGCTTAAAAATCGTGGGTATGCTGCAAGTTGCAGATTCAAGCGTCTGGAACAAAAAGATGATTTGGAACAAGAGAAACAGTTGGTTATAACGGATATACATAGACTGAGGGATGATAATCGACGAATAAAAGAAGAAATTGCTGCGATTGAAGATAAATTTCAAAGTTTGAAACAACATGCACTGCAGAACAATATAGCTTTACCTAAAGAGTTCGTTCAAGACTTTGTTGATGGCTGAGAATTTTGAAAATATATTAGCTGGAAATTATATATGTATACAATTTGAATATCTCCATTGCTACTGTGCTGATAATGCAACTAAAGAAACAGAAGGGATTTAAATACATAAAACACTTAAATTAAAATTCATTAGCCTACCATGGTTGTTTAAGAAATGAAAGCGATGAAAAACAAATTGATCTATTTATAAATTTACAAAAATTAAAGTTACACTCAATTTATGATGCAGGAGGGAATCGTATCTTATAGATAAAAACTGTATCTGTGCATACGCCAATCCTATTTAATTTCCCCGCTACCTCAAATCCAGGTGTTCTCTTGCTCTCAGTCCCCCTTAACATTTCCGTTCCCCCACCAGAGGCGCAGATACTATGTTTATCTATAAGATACGATACCTGCATCGCGACTTGTGTTGCCCTTTAAATTACATACCAATATAAAACATTGTCAATAATTCAGTCTAAAATTCTAGCACACTCTTATTAAAGGTATTCAAAGTTGAACAGTATTCAATATTTGTTGGTATATTATGCCACAATTTTACACCATTTTCTTTATTACTTTTGCTACAAGGTTTTCTTCTGCTTTCTATAAAAGTTACTTGCACTGCACTTGGTGTTATGGCTTATGAATTAAATTACCTTTTTAAAACTAATTGATAATATAACCTGGTTGACAGGTATTATGAATTTTAAACATCAAAATTTTAAAAAGCTAAAGAATGTAGTTTATCTAAAGGTAGCCAATTATATGATTATAGAAGAGAAATATAGTTCATACATTATTTGAGGCAAATCATAATCACTAATAGTTGTTTCAAGTGTGTACATGTATAATTTCTAGTTATTAGTTTTGCACATATAGATAGATTTATTTATCCTTGACATTTGTAAATTATTCAAGAAATTTTATACACATTGTACCATAGCTGAAATGTTTCGCATTTAATCTATGCAAAGAAAGCTATTTTAATGAGGTGGATTTTTGGTATGTTGAGAAAATCTACTTTGAGACAGCTGGACTGGACAATGTCTCGTGTGAAATGTTATATTTTATGTCAGGAACTGTTAACCCACTGCAGTGGTAGAACCAGAAATGTTTTGGACTTTTTTAATTAAATATCTTTATCACTATCCCGACTAAAATGTATGGTAGGATTTATTTTAATAAAAAATAATTATATTGACAATCTTGGTTATTTTGAATATTTTAGAAAAAGTTGTCCTATTTTTAACAAAAACTTTGATTCCTAATTGTTTTGAATATTAAGACAATTGATTTTGTTTTCGCAAATTGTTGGAACTATTAATCTATTGGAAACCAATAGACAATGCCAATTTTATATTTGAGTATTGGTGATCAATAGAAAACAGGTTGACACCATAAATGACCAATTCAATTTGAATAGGTACTTTTCACCAATCAAAAACCTGTAGACTTCATATAAGACCAATTGAAGATTCCAATTAGATATGAAACTAGCTTGAAAAATAAACAATTATTCCTTTTTATAAATTTAGTTACCGTGAAATTGTGAAAACCATATCCCTCTATTCATATTGGTTTTAACCTCTTTATCAGGCTTTTGAAAGCTTCTACATCTTAACTTCATTAAAACAAGGTTTCAAAAATTAATTTTAATCCCATTTTCTTCATATTTATGTGGCTTTTAGAACATTAAAACGACTTCAAAATTAATTTTCAGCAAGGCATATTTTATATCTAAGTAATAAGGGGACCTAGGACATAATTGCCATTAAGTAGTATTTTGGAAAAAATCCAACATAGTAGATGATGAAATCCACCCCCGAAACAACCTAAACTTTTAAGCCTTTTATTTTCAAATTAAATAGTTTGGGGGTGTGCGAGAAACCTAACCTAAAATAATGTAACTGCCCAAAGAAAATCAAAACCATAAATGAACTAGCTTACGTTTGCAGTGGCCTCTAGAGAAACCTAACCTAGTAAATAGAGTTGCTGGTCATCCCATAACAAACATAAAATTTGCTGTAATTCATCTGAAATTTTGAAAAGAAATTAACTGAATAATGTTAATAATAATTATATAATTTATTTAAACCAATATATTTTAACTTATGTTTTGTTCTTTGAAATCAAACCTGGGACTCATCCACTTCAGTCAGACTTCTTAACTATTCGTCCACCGGATCACGGCAGAATCATAGTTTTAATCTAAACTTACTTTCATCAACAATATTAAAGAAGATATTTCAGGGGATCTTTGCGTCCCAAATAAAATTAAAAAATATTTGTCTATTATATGCGAGGATTTTGTTCAGGGGAGTGGGGTGGATATTTCCAATGGGTACCTGCTACTCTGCCAACATCTCTGGACTCATGTGTTTTGGATGGTCTATTAACGAAGAATTCAAATTAGTTATCTATCTATTAAAATGTCTTGGTATCGCTGCATGAATACAAACTATGTTCTTCAGTCTACAAAATAATGAATTTTATTTTAAATGCTGAAATGAAAATATCTATAAGGAATTGAGTTCTATAAAGTTGTAAATAATAAAAGCTCTAAATATTTAAAAAACTTAAGTATTTCCCAAAAATATTGTTTTATTTTTAAATTAAGAGTGCCAAAAAATTTTGCTTAGCTCATTATTCCCTGGATTCATCAATAGATAGATCACTCAATATATATTTGTCTTTCCCTTACCCCACGCGTCCCAAAGCAATTATCTCCCACCAACTTATGGCTCAAGAACAAAGCCCATTAGCCTATGGCTATAAATGACCATATCTAATTGCCTGAACTTTTTAATAATGGTCACCCTTTTTAGGTCTGATTTTAAATGGCGAGAAACTCATCATGAAAACTAGTTCCAAACAATAGTTTGAGAATAGTTTCTGGAGCCGCATTATAAAATTGGTTAAGATAAAATTTCTTTATTTTGCAGTAAATGAGATAAATACACTTACAAAATAACATCAGCTTATTAGCTCAGCTGGTATGTTAAAATTCAGAAAAAATATTCCCAATAAAATTTTTACAAAATGTCTTGAACTGTAGCCTAATGAAATTCTTTAAATGTTTTAATTACAAAACAATATAGGATTAAAAATGCCTTTGCATTTATAAGCTACATTATACAGAGCGCACCTTTTTCTATCATGTACGCAATACCTCGTGATTGATTGGATCCATCAGTGATGTGTAGCGATCACCTTTCATCTTAATCTCATTAAGTCAGTATCATATATAGATATTTCGTGATAAAATTACTCCAAAGAACACTTTTCATTGGAATTAGCATTGTTATTGTACTATTTTTATAACATATATCAATGCAAACATTGCACTTTTGTGTAAAAAAGTCATTTTAACACATTTTTCAAAAATCGAACAGCACATATCAAATACTACATGATTCTTGGTGTGGAGCAATAATATGATGTCAAAAAAGTGAGATTGTATCTATTTATACTTGGGGACAATAAATGAGAGTTTCTGCAAAATCCACCTCACGATCTATAATAATAATCAGCTGGGCTAATAAACAATGCACCACCTTAAGCCTAAGTCATAAATCGACATTAAGAGCCAGTATGCTCCTGCCCTTAAAAGTTGCAAAATCTCAATAGATCCAACATGCAACAGTGGTTGGTATGTAAAATAAGACCATCTTGGATTTTCCTATCCCCCATCTCCCCTGTCATGATGAGGGGAACCTAGACTGGATTGTCTCAACATATTGATTCTGTCTAAGTATAAATAAATACAATCTTGCACTAACCGATTAGGATTATATAAAAGTTATAGGCCAATGAAACACCTGACTTGATGTTTTATATGGGATCTATCACTAGCCACACAAAGTTTTCAGTATTACAGTGCAGACAAGGAGAAAAGTTATTAAACTCATTAAAATAAATAATCATTTAAAATATTAAGTTAAATTCTCACAGAACTCAAAAGAATTCTTTTAAGGCTGAATCAAAGTAATGGTTTAGAATCCTACACAATACAGCGCTTTTATCTGTGAGATCTATTCTCAGAAATAAATGGTAAGCTTAGTTACTTATTTATACATTCATGTCACCATGGTTAAAGTAGAAGACAAATCACCATCAGGGGAAAAAAGGCCTCTTCACGCGAGTCAACATTTTTGCAAAACATTGTTTAATAAAATCCGTTTTTAGGACCAGGAGTTAGCTCCAAATATTTCTATTAATTTTCCCTATTTGTACTTAACTTAATATTTTTTCACTAAATAGTTTTATTCATGTTATATTTGATTAGTAGTAGATAATTTTTTTGTCAAACGAGTAATTTTCTTCAGTGCGCACTGCTTCTGCAAACACATTGGCTCGTGTGAATAAGATTTAAATAAGAAATCATTATTTTTTTTTCAAGTATAAAAGTTTAATTTTAAAGAAATTTTTGATTTCTTTCTATGATGGTCCCAGTCCCATTAATATAATTGTTATTGGACAAATTTTTATTATAATTAGTCATCTTGGCTACCACTTTTCAGATTCAAACAAAAATACTGCAAAACATTACATACATCCAGATTAACTCAATATAAAAAGTGTTTAAAATAATATATCAAAATACTAAAAACCTTTAGAACATGGTTGAAGAGATTCGAAGAGGAATATAGACATAAAAGGTTCTTGCACCATGTTTTTAGAGAATGCTTTTCCATACACTAAAAACATTCTTTTAAAAAGGTAGCTGGATAAAAATAACACAAAGGTTTTCTGACATAGATTTGGTTACGAAACAATCAGAGATATCCAACTAGAAACATTGTCAGATTAAAGGTTTATTCATATGAGTGAAGTCTCGTGAGTCAACATATTTGCACAATTTTATCTGTTCGTAAAATACATTGTGTTTTAATTTGTACACTCAAAATATTTTCTCATGTGAATAGACATTCTTTTAACTTATATAAGTTGTCTTTAAATTACAATAAAACATGCTTTTAAAAAGTATAACTAACTAAATTTAACTAAGATAAGAATAAGAGTTATAGAATCCTTAATAAAAAAGTGAGATTAGTGATTAGTTCCCACCACATGCAGTGGAGTATAATGTGTAAGTGTTTATGAATCATTTTTAGTTTAAGTTATAAAAAACTAAAAATTTACAAATTTTCTATTGAGTTTTACAAAATATCTTGCATTTAACAAGTTGTAAATCCTTGTTTAGCTTCATAATTTTTTGTATCTGTACTCCACTACAGTCGGAAAATTGTCAT
Organism: Leiobunum rupestre; assembly: GCF_980474605.1. Classification (NCBI taxonomy): domain Eukaryota; kingdom Metazoa; phylum Arthropoda; class Arachnida; order Opiliones; family Sclerosomatidae; genus Leiobunum; species Leiobunum rupestre. Next base: position 93,597,691 of record NC_143384.1, on the reverse strand, counting down.
GAATATTATAGTTTTGGTTTCAATTACACTCCCATATGGATTACTATAGTGTGATTAAACTAATGGTAATATAAATATTTTTCAAATGAAACAGTCATCACACTATACAGGTTAATTTGATTTAAAAAACACACAACAAATAGGAAATATGTGCTGGTGAAGGTACCAAAAGTTTGAATAACATTTCAGGAACATACTTTTCTCTTGTGGCAAGAATTTATAAATTTAAGGCCCTTTTTTAATATGGATGGAGTTGAATTAAGAATTCCTTAGTTTCTTACCAGAATCTGTTAAAATGAACAAATCTTTGGTGGCTTAAATTTCACCCTCGTCAACTTGAAAAACATGCTTTGGCACTGATTTGCATCAATACACGCACTAGTCAAAACTTTAGGAATACACTTTTTAAGTACTACAACCTCCATATAACTATATAACAGTTCTCTTGTCTTTTTCGTCCAATTTTTCATCAGTTTTGTACCTAATTAACAGAATATTTTGTTAAATTTATAATTGTAATTGTATCATAAACCTATAATATTTTTCCAAAAGTGTGACACTTCATATTTTTGACTTGCAAACTTTTTTCTGAGTAAGTTGGCACCTCAAATAGTCTTTGAGAATACCTCGCAATCTGTGACTAGCGCTCAGTAAAATATTTAATGAAAAGCCACTGAAGAATAATATTATAGAAATATGGTTTTAATTTAATATTTAACTTGTCAAGGTTAACGGTAATAGTTAATGTAGGGTGCTGTTGGCTCGCGTGGCTTGCTACCACCCTCCTACGCATTGTAACCCGGCCACCTGTTTAAAGGCTTTAAAAGTCGCTCGATGACTTAGGCCTAGGGTGCAGTGGCGTAGCTGATGGTCCGCAGGGTCCGCGGTGCGGGGGGGCCTCGAGCTTCAGATGGGGCCCCGGCTAACCATAAAAAATTAAAAAGGGGGGCCTCTGAGTTCTCAGCTACGCCACTGCTAGGGTGGTGCCTTGGGTATTACCCTAGCTGATTAAAAAACGATACAGAGCCAATTACTCAAAATGTGTTTTATGTAAGAATTTGAAATTTGCAGGTTGCATCGAGGGTGCAGGGGAACAAATGACAATGAAAATTTCAATGACCTCGAGAACCAGGTCTTCAAGGTCATTCAAATTTTATCTCAAGAACCGTTAGGATTAGAAGAATAGTTCCAAGTAAAAATGTGTTCTACGTTTAATTTTAAGTCTAATCAGCTTAGACCCGATCTAATTTGACCAATGGGAAGCCGAGAAATGTTAGACCAAAAACCATAAGGTCATGTGTGGTATTCTAATCAAGACACAACATTTAAGGGCTTATAAATCGAAAACTACCAGATCTAATGGATATAAAAATTCGGGAAATGGATATGTTGCCTAATGCAGAGTTGCCACACAAAACATGGACCAATTTTACAGTTATAAACTTACAATGGCACAGGACCACTAGTATCAATGTTATACACTGTGGGAGCGTATACTGTATCTGCTGGGTAAGGGCTTGGTCCTCCAATCGCAGGTTGCAATAAAGCGACTCCTCCATTCTCAGTTACGCGTTGGCCGGCAGCAGCGTCTCTTTGGTTAATTAAACGACATAAAAGTGCCAGTAATGTTATTCCCATGATTATCGCCATGAAACCAGTACCGGCTGTTATAAGACCAATCCAGGCTGGAATTCTTTAAATTCAGGGAGTTAGAAAGTGACAGTAAGAGTAAATTTAATTGTGATGGTCACATACTTCTTCACCGTGTCAGCCTCTTTCAGATTGCTGCCAAAAAATATTAATAATGGAATGCCAATGAGAAGAAGGGCTACTCCAATTCCGAAGCCGTACACAATGCATTGAGCCATACATCGATACGGTTGTCGATAATTCGACACACTTCTCCATGATTTTATAACACTAATAGGCATTCTGATTAACTGTTTATATTATCATTGACTTTTTCCGGTAAAATCTGAAAAAATTGTTTTTGGTTTAATATTTTGATTATATCCAACATCCTTAATTACAAAAAAAAATAACATTCAAGGAATCTTGACCCAGTGCCAAGTAAAAAACTACATAGAAAGGTATTGTCATAAAAAAAACTTTTGGAAGCAAGAAATAAACACTAACACTCAAACAAATTTATAGCGTAATATCATCATTTTTATGTATACGTTGTCACAGACAGAATGCCAGGAATATCTCTCACTACTATAAAAAACCAAATGAGGTAATTCCCTAACCAAAAAATAAGTGGTCTAGGAAATACTTTAAGTTGGTATTTGAGACAAATACCAACTTAAAACCAACTAAATACCAACTTAAAACCTACTTAAAACCAACTTACAAATAATATGTCATTTTCTCACCACTAAAAACCAACTTAAAGAAAAAGGCATTTTCCCACCAACTTAACTAGTTTACTGAAATATGCTGACCACTTAAAACCAACTTAATATCAACTTAAATGTGAATACCAACTAAATACCAACTAAAAACCAACTTATTTTTTGGTAAGGGAAATAATATACCAATTGATGGATTCACCTATAACTGTTATGTTGACAATATCGAAACATAAAACTGTAGCACAAGTTCAAGACCGAACTAAAAAAAGCGATTTATATAAGCCTGCTAAGAAAAGATTATTAAATATATTATGACTATGCCAAATTGATTATATAATTATATTGTTACATATATGTAATCTTTAACCAATAAGAGCCCTCTGCTAAATTATCATTATTTTTAAGTAATTTTAATTTAATAATTTGGACCTCTTGGAAATCATATTCATATGAAAGAGATTAAAAACCTTTAGATTATTATACCTTTGGCTTAATAGGAGCCTTCAAGTTGTTTATCATTTAAACTAACAAGGAGACGACCCGAGGTGATAATCACCGATTTTGCTCAAAGTCAAGTATAATGTACACCTCCATGTAACTTGAAAAACCTGCAAAGGAAAAGTTGCGACGGGCTTTCGTTTTGCCATGGCAACCGAAAACGTTTTTGACAACATTTGGAATTTTTCCATTGATAATAACATGGGAATCTGAAGGATTTTAAGGGTCCTCAAATTGACCAAATTGCATTTAAACTTGATTAAATTTAATTTGTAAAATCAATTTAAATGTATTTTTAACGGTTTTGAAATTTTAAATTTTTTTCATTTTTTGAAAGGTTTCACAGGGAAGAAACCAGATTCCCATGTTATTTTCAATGGAAATAATTCCAAATCATGTTGTCAAAAACGTTTTCGGTTGCCATGGCAAAACGAAAGCCCGTCGCAACTTTTCCCTCGCAGGTTTTTTAAGGTACATGGAGGTGTACATTATACCAGAGTTTGAACAAAATCGGTGATTATCACCTCGGGTCGTCTCCTTGTAAGTACCAATGCTGTCGTCGCTTTAATAACCCATTCCTTAAGGCATTTAAGAAGTAAAAGAACTCTTTAATTTTCAGTATCTATAAGTAGATTGTCTACATAGGTTGTTACAGTGTCATCTAACTATTGCCGCTCTAAGAGTAATTTTTAATGCTTTCTACCATTCTTAGAATATTTACTTATATTTTAAGGAACAACTTAAAAAGTGACCTAGATTAAGTACAAAAAACTTTCTATTGTTTCTAAAATTATTGAAAAAACAAATACTCCTCTCTAACGGAGGCTAAAATAATTACTAAAGTCAACTCTTTTAATTTTAGCTACAATCAAAATTTGTTCGTTTTCATACAAAAAATTAAAAATAATATATCCCATTTACGTGAAAGACTGCTTCTCAAGCGCTCCCCATAGCTTCTTCACTAGAGCAGCAAAGGATAATTTCTCTATAGATGAAGTTTATAATAATATAATATGTCAAAAAGTGTAAAACCCAATGGGGCTCAAATGTAGAACAATTTCGTAACTTAAACCTAAGACCATTTACACCTGGACTGGAGAGGTAACGCATTCCGCTTTTTCTGAATTGTCCACGCCAAAACACCACCAAGCGGAGAAAATCCGCGAATTTCAGCCACAAACTCGTAGTTGCCCTTTATTTATCATCCCCCTTTCCAAGGCGGTGAACGCTTCGTGCTCCGTAGTCCGGTTCGAAGGCAGCGGGATGCGCGAATGGAAAATTTTATGGAGAGAGATGTGGTTTATGGGAAAACGATTATGCTTCACATATGGCAGCTTTGTTAAATTTTGTATTTGATTTATATTCGGCCCTTTGAAGTGAAAGGGTCGTCTGCTATTTATGTGTTTTTCATTATTCTTTTTGTGTGCCTGAATAAACCTCTCACACGCTTGGAATCAGTTGTCTTGTTTATCCCCTACTTAGTATAGCAGTATGTACTTAGAACTAAAATAAATAGTCAGAAATAAAGTGAGCATGCATAGTTTAATATAAATAACAAAGATTAAGAGTCTCCTGCTCTGACAAATAGGCGTAGTGTAGGGTTAGTTTAGGCTTCGGTTAGGCTTAGTTTAGGCTTCGATTTTTGGTATGGCGGCGAGTAAGAGTGAGGACCTTTTTAGCTTCCCTAAACTGGATGGCACCAATTATGCAGATTGGAAGGTGGATGTGAAAATGGCATTGGCGGCAAAAGGGCTCAAAAAATATATCAATGCGGCGACAACTCCACCAACAGTTCCAGCCCTATTAGAAGAGTACATGGAGAGGAAAACTAGGACTTTGGGTTTTCTCTACCTGACATTATCCCGACCAATCAGAAGGTTGATTAGTTCCTCGACCGATCCAGTGATAGCGTGGGAGATTTTGAAAACCACGTATGAACCGTCATCAAGGGCACGCCGTGCGATGTTGCGAAAAGCGTTCATTACCTGTGTTCCTCAACCAGGTGAAAGAATTGAATGCTTCCTGAACAGAGTTGAGGAAGCGGCAGCTGCATTAGTGGAAGCGGGAGCTATAGTCCCCGACGGAGAGATATCATATTGTAAGGACCAAGGGTTCCTTCTAATAAATTACAGCCACTAGATGGCGCCACCCTTAGTAGATCAGATAATAGAATGGGTATATATAGTAGACCCTTACTCATGTTCATCACTCCACACCTAGCCTCCATAGGAGCTAGGCAGTATTGTGGTTTTATAATAAAATGTAGCTAGTAACAGTATGTCTTCATAATAATTCTAAGTTAACTTCTAAGTCTGTCTGCCATATTCAACCGCTGGTCTCATCATGGACTCCTAACATTGGTATCATCAGAGACGAATTCAGTAATGAAGCAAGGTTCATTACAATATCAAATGATTGAAGATCTTCCATCAGAATATAACGGAGTCGCGTTAAACATTTATCAATGGTCCGATACCGACTTTGAGACTGTGTCGAAGGTTAAGAATGCAATAACCGCGGAAGCGGATCGACTCCGATTGAAAAACTTCAGTCATGAACCAACGTCCGATATCATGACCACGCAAGCTCAAAAGAAAAGAAACAATACTGAAACGAAAAACCGGCCCCAGAGAAGAAGGGAGGTTAGAGAAACAAGAACCTGTTACAATTGCGGATTATCAGGCCATTTAGCGAAACATTGCCGTAAACCAAGACGATGTGAGCAGAGAAAGAGTAACAGCAACATATGAAAGACAGTGCTATGATGTCGCAACGGTGTCGGCAGCAGAAGATAGCAGATGAGTGGATTTGGGACTACGGTGCAGGCATGCACCTATGCAATGACAAAAAGTGGCTCCGAAATGTAAAGCCCATAGCGCCCATTGAGATGAAATCCTATGAAGGTTCCTTTACAGTTACAGGAATGGGAGAAGCCCTAATCGAACATCAGGTACAAGGACAGACAAGAATTCTGGTTTTACGAAAGGTTGGATTTGCCCCCAAATGGGCGCCGAAATCTGATAAGTGGTTTCCAAACGGACAAGGCTGGCCATCATTGGGATGGCGGTAATATGAAGATCATAGTCAAGAATTGCAAAGGTGAAACCATACTTGCCTTTAAGGGAAACTGCGGCTTATATTGTTTGCAAGGCAAGCCATATCAAGGACAATTACCATTCATGGAGGCAAATGCTGCAGAGTCGTCAGCCTCAGATTTGCAACTATGTCATCAGAGACTTGGTCACCATAGTGACCATACCATCGTAATAATGTCTCGGAACCAATCTGTTTGAGGGTTACCAGAATTGAAGTATCACAATGTCCAATGTGATATATGTAATGAAACAAAAATGACCAAGTTAACCCGGAAACCAAACCCAATAATACGAACAACAAAAATGATGCAATTGATACATACCGATGTATGGGGTCCATCTGCGTATCCATCAGGTTCTGGGAACATTTATTACATCTCCTTCACGGATGACCATACGCGATGGACCGAGGTGGATGTAATGAAACACAAATGGGAGGTGTTTGACAAGGTCCGCCAATATATCACCAGAATGGAACGACAGACTGGACAGAAAGTCGTATGTATCAAAAGCGAACCTGGCAGATATATTCACCAAAGCCTTACCGAAAGAAAGGTTACAAGTGTTGAGTGATTATGTGACTGACTGACTATGTGAAGCAGGGGGACTATGTGGTTTATGGGAAAACGATTATGCTTAACATATGGCAGCCTTGTTAAATTTTGTATTTTAATTGTTTGATAAGTGTATTGTATTAGGTTAATTTGAACTTTGAGTTATAATAAAACTCCATTGTCATTGCATTGGTTGTATTTTCTCTATCCATTTACACTTGGTACCCCAACGGCAACTCGGGCAATCCGAACCTCAAATAAATGTGATGTACACGACGCCAAAGAAAGCCTAAAAACTCTCTTCGCATTTATTGGCGTGGGATCCTCTATTAAAGCCTTAAACTTAAAGCCCCCTCGTTCGTAATTGTACCCAGTTTCGGCCACGAAAACGGAAGCGTCGTTATGCTATCTTGACTCCAGTCCAGGTGTAAATGGTCTTAGCTTAAACCCATTTAAAACAAGTATTGGTAATTGTTATGAAATAACTTAATTACTTTGGACATTTTTATTTCTTATTAAATAATATGGCTTAAATCTAGGTCACGGTATCACTTCATTAGGCCTCTTTGTTTAAGAGTTTTAAATTAAATTGGGATTGGTTGACCACCTTCCGTAAACATTACTTCGCCAACCATGCCATCCCTCACTGGATCTCTCCCCCAAGATCTTATCTTTGTCAAATCTACTCCAATTTTCCTGCACAAACTATGGAATACCACTACGCACCTTTAAGCAGCCAGTGGCAGCTTTGGTGCCTATACGAAGAAGAAGAGAAAATTCAACTGAACTCTACCAATTATAAGCGATTTCTTAATGCTTTTCAAAGGGTCTAAACTTTCGTGAAAAATGTGCACATTCACTTGCTTTTTATTTATGTTTATAATTCCAAAGTAGAAAAAAAGTTTTGAAATAAAAGTCTTGTCATTGTCAGCTAACTATGAGGCAGTATTTGGTGATTTATTTGTTTATGACAAAAAGAATTGCTCAATAAGCCTTAGGTGGGCTTTTGTTTGAGCATCGCTACAGAAAGACGCAAAAAAAAAGACGAAACAAACGACTATAATAAATGAGTAAATTTGGAAATAGAAGTTGAAAATCAAGTAACGCGAGAGGGATCTTTAAAATGAAAAAAGGCAGAGACATGGCGGCGTAACGTGTGGCGATTGGGGATAGAAACAATCTCTTTGGAAGGGAATTCCAGTCATTAATAACACTACAGGAAAAATGATATAGACACTGAGCGAAACGAACTTGGGGCTTGTAGAGTTTGAGTGAATGGCCCCGAGTTTGGGAGGAACTAAAAGAGAAGAAATCGTCAAAATTTAGAGTTAAGTTATTATAGAAAAATCATGAAGCAAACGGAGATCATAAACACGGTGTCGAAGATGTACAGGATCGATGCGAAGGTACTGCAAGTGAGAGGGGGCAGGGAGAGACGAAATTTTGTGAGGAAGCTAAGCAAAGGTATTTTGAGCTTTTTGGAGAGCAAGGATATCTGATTGGAGAAGAGGGTGCCAGATTGGGGAACAGATATCCAAGTGGGGGAGAATAAGGGAATTATATAGGGTACGAATTAGCCTAGGAGAGCGGAAGAAAATATTGCGACGGACAACACCAGTAATAGAGCGATTTTTCTTAGAAATTTTGTTAGGGTGAACTGAGAATTTTAGAGAAGGATCCACAATAATGCCTAAATTGCGCTCAGAGAGAGTGCTGTTAATTGTTACAGCTATTTCTCATAACTTGACACTACCATTGTATTAACAGACTGATTTTCCTGTATCTTATAATCTAAAATGTATTGGTACTTACACACATAAACAAATTTTTAAATTATTCTTTTTATCTTTTATAGGATATTTTCACGCCCATTTGTATCCCGGCTATATATTTTCCATTATCTGACATAATTCGTCAAATTGAAAACTACGCTGTTTCTCCTTTCTCTAAACCACTTAACTTGTTTTAAATTATCAATGCTTGTAGCATGCCTAACCCTAGTCCCTAAACCGACACATTTTAGAACCAAACACCGTGACCAAAATGGTAAAAGGGTCAGTGGAATCATGGGATATGACTGAGTAGACCAAGAAAAGTGTTAACCAAGGCCTAACAAAAATGAGTTTTGTTACTTACAACACAAGTAAATACGTTTATATAAAAAACTTTTATAATTTATAACATATATTATAAAAATAAAGCAAACTTACCACTTTGAAATTAATTAAAAAATACCTTCGAACGAGTTTTTGTTTATATTAGCCAGATACTTAGCAGACGAAAGATAACGACGTTGCCGGTTATTCAATTTTATTTCTCCAAAATGGTAAATTGTTTTTTAGATTTGGTACAGCCAATTTACTAAAGATAATTACTATCAAATTTCCTGTATTAAGTTGGCCGCTAAGTTTTTCCGAATTAAATTTTGGCGGTATGTTCATATGTTATCAGTTGTATTTTTAAACTTTGCTGCAGAATGAATACAAGGTTTTTAGTTTAGCCCTAAATCTAAGTACGTTTTCCCGTTAAGGTCTTGCCCTAAATTTGATAACACCATGAAGAAATCAAAGCTATCTACTTCTGTGAGTAAATTTATATTTTAAGAATTAAAATATAATTTAAAATAAACATTGGTGCTCTTCTGTACTTGGTCCATACATTTTAAACTATAACTCTCATTTCTTGCAGAGTTTAATAAGAAAAACCATAAATGAAAAACCTTCAGGGCAACCCAGCATTACATCTTTTCTGGTAAATATTTTAATATTTGAATTAATCATTTTACATGTCCATTTATGGCAAAGTGAAAATGCATCCAACAAACAATCACTGATAATTTGGGTTTATAAATTTCTGATTACTGCCATTTTTCTATTTTATTCTTCTGGAGTAAGTAACATGAGATACTGAATAGTTAATACATGTGTTCTAGCAGAAGAACATGTGTAATTCGCAGTCATAAGTACAACTTTATTGGGTATATAATAGTAATTGTGCTAAACCTGTGGTATTTTATAGATAGCACATTTAATCAATACCTGTTTCTCCCAGCTTTAAGTACCATGTAAATACCTTTATTTAACACTGAGTGGAGCTCATGTACACATTGCGAGACAGCACTTACGTTTCTACCTCTACACCACTGTAGAATTTATACTGGGTATCTATATATTGGTAACTGGCCTACTTTTAGAGCATTTTCAACTGAATATGCATTTTCATCTGATTGGTACTAGTAAGAATCCTGACTTAAAAACAATGGCGGCAAAATGCACCTCGGTTGGGAGTGCTCAGTTAATTTCACTTTCCCATGTCACCCTTAATAATAATATTAGCTAATTGCCATATGTACCTTCCCAGGCTCATGCTATTTTTAAACATTTTTGTGACTTTATAAAAAAATTACATAGGAAAAATATGATTTAAATTAATTTTTACATTGTGAAATGCAGTAACTTTTAGATGTGAATCGATGGATACTTCCACATTTAAGGTAACCCGTTGGAATTTGTGTTGAACTTGTCAGAATAAAATTGTCGTAAGAGATATATTATGTACCAAAAAAAAATGAAAAACAGTTCAGGTCCCAGTAGCGTAGCCAGGATTTTGTTTCAGGGGGGGGGGGCACACCATTGAAAAAAAAGTAAAAAAATAAAAATATTTGTATGTACGACCATACGTTTCGGGGGGGCAGGTGCCCCCTGTGCCCCCCCTAGCTACGCCACTGTCAGGTCCACGACAAATGGTCACAGGTTGTCAACTCTACCCCCTCAGATTTCTTTTAAAATTCGTTCTTGGGGTTATTTTTTGCAATAAATAATGGCAAAAATGGTATTGACCCCTGAAATAGGCAAGTAAATATCTTAATGAAAAATTATCCGATTTTAATGAAACAAACATTGATTGAAAGACATTATCCTGCAAATTTCATAAATAATTTTAGAAACTTCGTACATTTGACCCTTGACCTCTTTCATGTAGGTTAAAATCTTTTACCTTTGCTCTTAACCTTAACTATTATTTTAATTATTTATTTCGAATTATAAAATGCTAAAATCCCAGTAAATGACTAATATTTTTAGTTCTCGAGAAATGTAAAAGGACCCCAAAAACTTATTTTAAAAGAAATCTGTGGGGTAGCAGGGTTGGCACTTTTTTGATTTAATAAAAATCAGATCAATTGATTTTTTTGATTTTATTGAATAAATGTATTTTTATACAATTAATGGCACTTTTCCTGTATAATTAATGGATATTTTAATTTTATCAGTTAGCTAATCTTGAATTAAATTAAATCTTAATAAAATTTAATTATTATTTAATATTTTAGTTTGTTCAGATTTTCTGTGTATTTCAATTTTTTAATAACCTATTTTTTGCCTTTTTTTTTATTCTTCCATTGAAGTCAAATTGATTTAAATCAGCCAACCCTGGGGGTAGGGTTGAGAACCTTTGACCAATTGTTGTGGAATTACCCGTTCGGCAGTTTAAAGGGCCACATTTCCATTTGAAAAAGTGGATGAAAACCTATCTTCTTCCAAACAGCTTGATAGCAGATCTGAACAATCATATTCCTGAATTTCATCTTTCATATTACCTAAGCTAATAATATTAAACGAATGTGTGGTCCTTTAAAATTAGAGAACTGGGACTAGTTCTTATAGTTTGGATATTTATAAATAACTCTAACTGAAAAGATCCATTCTTTTAATTATTGTTATAGAGTAATTGTGTGCGTATTTTTTTCAGACAAAGAAATCACTATTTACGACAATAAAACCTTCCAGTTGTGATAGCAAAATTCCATCAGAAGCTATGGATCCTAATACTATTAGTGATGATTGTGAGTTTTTACCGCCAACACCAATTACAAAGAAAACACCACAAAACCACAAACTATTGTCACATGACATTTTTATAATGGAAACCAAATCGCCCATATGGAGTGATGAAGATACAATTCCACCAACACCTGATAGTGATTTCAAGAGTTATACGATGTCATTCAGCAAATTTAATAGTGTTGCAGCTACATGTTCTAAAAAACAGGATTCGTTCAATGATCTTACTTTAATTTCACCAACTCCTCCATCCAGCAGGCCAACAAGTCGGTTAAAAGTCAAAACCATATCAATTAATCAGAATGTATTTGTAAACAAAAGAGCAAGTGAAATTACTAATGTATCTCCTAATTCAAAACAAATAGTTAAAAGGTTCCGTACTATGAACTCTCCTGCTAAGAAGAATTTATTTACATCGAATCACCATAGTATGAAACATTCCACATCTTTAGTATATAATTCAACCAATTCTGACCAGAGCCCAGACTGTTTTAATAAAAATATTGAATGCTTGAATATAATTGAAGAAGGTCCTTGTAGTTCCAAGATGACCTTGTTAAAATCAGAATTTGCTCTGAACATGCAGCCTTTAAAGGAGGTTTTTAATATCAAATCCCAAAATCTACCTCATTCTTATGAAAGTTCTGACCTTAGTGAAGCATTTGACGATATGTCACCATTCAAGGATTTTGATGAAAAGTGAGTTTAGGTGTGTTTGATGTACTCACAAAATGTATCGTAACTATTAGTATTTTTTTTAAGGGAAAATATGCCAAATGGTCAAGTTCGATTCATTGTTAAATCAGTCTATGATGTATCATGCAGAGAAAAAGTATTGACATTAAAGCCTTGTATTGAAAACATGGATACAGCTTTGAGGGTGTCTTGTTCCTTGCAAGATTTTTGGGTTCATACTGATGTTAAAAACGATGATGTCATTCATATTTTGGGTGTTGAGTGTGAAGGCAATAACTTCATGATAACTGCAAATAAAGGATTGGTGGTTGTCAACCCAGATGTCCTCATATCGAGCACCGCGATTTCATCCACTTTATTTTGTAAAAGAAAGGTTGTTCTTGGAGAAATTTTCAAAAGATGGGAATGTGGTAATCGCGCCATGCTTGTTGGATCTGTAGTTCATCAAATTTTCCAAACTGTATGTATCATTACCTATTTGATTTAGAGATATACTATTTAGCAAAATGGTTTTTGAAAATGCTGTGAAATTTTAACATCCACTCCCCTTGCTAGATGTTAAAATAGTATTACCATAGCGTACTAGAACGTTTTCCTTTCAGCTGGTCGCTGTAAATGGCAAAGTAAAAATGAATCTCATAAGTGATCACTGCTTCGGTTAATGAATTTCTTATTACAGCCTGGGGTTATATGAAGCATGGATTAATTAACTATGGGATGTTCCATGGGTTCAAAAATATCGAAGTTGCCTGTTCCGAATGCCACCTATCAGCGAAAAGCGCCAATAGTGGAAATTTAATTTTTATCTATACAAACAAACGTGGACAGGCAGTTGCAGTGGGTTTTATTAATATATTACACGCGGGAAAAAAATCAAAACTTGTATCCGGTTGTATCGGTAAAAAGGTGATTTGCGTATGCGCTGCTGAAATGATTTTGGAACAGTCGAGAGAGTTCTACGGGGGTGGAACATCCCTTAGTTAATTAATCCATGTATGAAGTAACATATTAGAGCATTAACCCATAATACTTACACGTTCAATTCATCATTGCAAAACTTAATGGGCCTATCTTATATGTCCAAGTTTACTTTTGAGTTGGATTTTAAATTTAGAACGATAGTTTTTAGTCTTGGCTCAAATCAATGGTGTACTTCATTTTTCTCTTTTAACCATATAAATTTTGTAAAAAAGCATTTTTAATTTAACAATATTTTTGGTGTAAAACAAATCGTGGTTTCCATTGTGTTTGTTTTATTCATATGGCATGTGCGTCTTAGATATGTACCTATAAAAGTTGAAAGCTCATGTCCGCATTAAGTTTAATTCAATAAAATAATTGTTTTTAATGTGTAATTGTTTCTATTACACAGGCTATGGAGAAATCTATTTGTTCTTTGGAGAGTCTTACGAAGATAATGAATAGCCATCTAAGAAGCCCAAAGGTTCTCCTAGATATGTATGATTTGCTTTATATTATATATTCATGGAAGTCTAGGATCTTCTCCTTTTTTCTCTATGATCCCAAATTTCTCATTGTTATGAAATAATTCAGCCCTTAATTTCTTATCATACTCCCTGGAATGAAAAACACTGTATGGGGCGCCAAACCGGAAAAAAACTAAATAACATTTCTAGAAATATTTTTACATTTCTAGAAATATTTTTACATTTCTAGAAATATTTTTACATTTCTAGAAATAATTTAACGTTTCTAGGAATATTAGAGAGAAAGCAGCTCTCGTAGTTTCCAATTGAACGCGTCGTAGAGTTGAGTGTGAACACTGTAATGGCGAACTCTGATGACACTTGTACCGTTGATGATGGCACTTGTACCGTTGATGATGGTACAAGTGCCATCATATCAGCAACGGTACCAGTGCCATCATATCAGCAACGGTACCAGTGCCATCATATCAATGTTAAAATATTTCTAGAAATGTTATTTAGTTTTTTCCGGTTTGGCGCCCCATAGTACACTCTTGTACTATTTGTAAAATTAGAAGTACATTAAAATGACTAGTATAATCATATGTTTTAAAATTGTAATAGGCCATGGAATTTAATAAATAGAAATTTCAATTGAAAGACAAGATACTAGCCATTTTTATTATGTAAATAAACGATTTTAGCTATGAAGTATCTTGCCTTTCATTTGAAATTTACTTCTTTTTGACTACTATAAATTTGACAGCATAACCAACATGAAAATGATGTTTAAAGTATAAATTTATTGTACCAAAGTGGATTTTACTTATTTCAAATTAAAAAAACTGGTAATTATATTTTTTTAGCTAAAATATGTTTCAATAAAATAGATACGCCCAAAATATTAGTTTCAAAGAAGTGGAAAATGGTGTGACTGAGTACCTAAACCCAATTAAAACGTGGATAGAAAGGTTTTTGATCAAAAAGGAAAATTTATTATCGGACACTTCTGAAAAGGCTCAGTTGATAGAAGTAACCGATATTGAAGAAAATTTTTGGTCACCCAAATTAGGCCTCAAAGGAAAAGTAGATATTACTGCCAAAGTTACTCTACACAAAGGGAATTCAAGAGTTGTTAAAGTACTATTATTATAAAGAATTATTGAGGGATTACAGATATTTACACTTTTTCTTCTCTTATTAGTATTTTCCTATAGAGTTGAAAACTGGAAAACCAAGTTTTTCTGTCGAACATCAAGGCCAAATAATCCTTTATTCTATGATGATGAATGAACGATACCTAGATCCTCAAGGTGGATTGTTACTTTACCTACAAGGATCACCAGCAATGAAATATGTTGAAGCCCAGTCAAACAAGCAAAATGGGCTTTTACAAATGAGAAATGATTTGGCAAAATATTTATCTACAATAAATACTGCAAATTGTGTGTTGCCCACTCCCATTGCCAGGTACAAGAACTGCGAAAAGTGCCCTTTGTTGCTACCCTGCGCAATCACTGAAAGGTATCAGTTCTTTTATGCCAAAATGTATTATTATTAAAATTTTGTGAAGAAACTCCTTGATTGTGAAGTGTTTACCTGGACGTTTTCTTTGTAATGTCATTTTGATCGTCTGTGACATTCCGATGTTTCTGCATGTGCATGAGTAACAATTCAAGTAATATAGAAAAATCCCAAATTCAGATGACATAGTGGTAACTTCATACTTTAGTCAGTGTTACACAGGAATAGGGAGTTAGATACTTCCCCTGAAGGGTTTATCATAAACTTCTACAAATATTAGCTTAGTAACCTTTATTGTGTTTTTTTAGGACAATAGAAACAGCTACTGACGCAGTGCCAAAGGAACGTAACGATTTAGTTTCAGCTACCACTATTCATTTGAGTGATGCCCACTTAAATTATTTTATTCACTGGTTTGGTTTAATTCAAATGGAAGCGGTAGCCAATATGAAACGAAACGTTAATAAGTCATTTTGGAATGATGAACCAAAGAAAAGGTGAGTTAATTATTTTCTTAGTACCAGTATAGTTCATGATTCAGAGTCAGATTCAATTCTGTAAAAAACGTTTAAATAGTTGGGTTTTTCATAATGGCCCACTAAAGGCCCTTATCTGTTACAAGCACACATCCATTATTTAAGTGTGTTATCAATGTGTTTTATTGATTTGGTGGGGTAGTCAGAGCCGTAATTTAAATTGAAATCCCAAATATGCACCTGATACAGTATAATAAGAGTTTAGCAGAATCTTCTATTTGATTGATTACCTTATGGAGGAATGTCTGCGAAAAAAGGTTGTGATACCGAGGTCTGTTATGATGGGATCTTTCCCTACTTTTTGTATTGAGTTGTTAAGCAGAATCTTCAACAAAGCATATTCCACTTAGCTAAAAGGAATGCCAGCTCACATCTGAGTTTTGCGTAAGATGATAGCACTCAATGAATTTCAATGATCCACCATCAAACATCCTACAGTACTGCTTAGAACAAAGTTCACTAAACGAGTGCTCGCTTAAAGCAAAGCGGGGGTGTCGCAGCAGCCCTAGCAGTAGCCCTAGCTCACGTGTCTCCCCCATTAGCGCCGTTTTAAGCGAGCGCTCGCTTAGCGAACTTTGTTCTAAGCAGTACTGTACTTAATACTGCTCTTAAATATTATTTTTGAACGTTTTAGCCTCTTTTAATCTAGCTAGTTTTGCCAAGATATTGGAAACAATAGTTAATTAAATTACTCGAGGACTTTCTGTGTAGATATATTCTTCTCTTGTGAAAGATAACTAATACATTTCTGATTAATTAATTAAATTCCAGCTATAAATTAAAATGTACATATAAATCTTGTTTTATAACAGGGAAATGAGAGGAACAAGTCTTTGTCAAATGAAAGTTATTAACGTAGTTGCAGTTGATAGTGCAAATGGACCGTTCCATCATGTGCTGGCAAAGGTTGAGACATTCAATAGTATCAAACTTAAGTCTACAGCGCTAAAAGTAAATGATACAGTAGTAGTGAGCTGTGAAAAAGCTACTCCAGAATTAGCAATAGCAATTGGAAGTATCAAAGAAATTACAGCTGAGAAAATTCATTTGTTACTTGACAAGTAATGGACTTTCATAATTTTTTAATGATTAGTTTGAACATAATTCTATAATATTTTTCCATATGTATCTTCCTGTGTTGTTTGTAGCTGTGATTATTAAGTAATTCAAAGTTTGTGACAGCCCCCCCCCCCACCTTGAGAAAAATGTATGACAACTCTGGCTGGAGGACAATGTTTGTCCTGGAATAATGTCATTCCATGAATAGCACTCAGTAAAACCTTTATAATTATGGGATACTATAATAGACTTATGGTTTGAATAAGGAAATTGGATGAAGACTTATTTCAATTTCTCCTACGCATGATTTAGGGAGCCTGACCAATTTTATTTAAGGGTTGGTGCATGCTGGTAGACATCCCCAAGTAGGCATATAAATAAATATATTCTTTGGGGCACTGATTTAATTATAGAATTTGTCTAGTTCAGATTGTGGCAAATGAGAACAAACAAACATAGCTGTGGGCTCTAGTGGCATTTTCTACTATGCAGGGTATTTTTTTAACTGATTGTCAATTTGCAGGTAGTAAAAATTAAAAAAAATTATATTTACATATTAGCATATGTAACATAATTACTCATAAGTGTGTCAGAAAGAACTTTTTCAAATGAGACCTTGTTGCAAGGATATGACGTAATTGACGTCACTTTCCAGTCGATAACAGTTTTATCGTCATCAAAACTAGTTCTGGCAGGGAGGGAAGGAAGTTAAAACCAGTTTTATGCGATGTTAGTCCGTATTTTCTTTGGTGGCTATGAAACAAGGTCTGATTTAAATTTTTAATACAGAGATGTTAAACAGAGGCACACTTATGAGTAATTATGTTACATATGATATTAGTTATAAAGCAAAATGAAATAAATTAAGAAAATGGTGTTATTTAAATAAATTCAATATTATTGAAATACTATTTTATTGATTTTAAATATAGTATTAGTGATCCACTATCACATCTCTGAAATTAACAAAATTAAAACGAGTACACCAAGGAAATGTATGAATTCTTTTCTCTCAGTTGTGCTTGGTTTTGTTAATTCTTGTTGATGCTGTTACATTTGTCCAAGATCTCTCAAAGCTCTTAATATAGCTGTTTAATTTAACAAAATTTTTGTTTCTAGAAATCTTTCTAAACGACCCAATTGGACCAGCGAAACATTTTCAGTTGACGTTTACAACTCTACTATAGTAATATCTGCTAATTACTGTAATTTGGTGAAGTTAATGACAAACAATGCTATGATAAATAAACTTAGAGATATAGTCATTGATAAATGCCAACCCAAATTTAAAGACCGCTTAGAAAAGTGTGTTTTAAATTCACTAAAAACTCAGTTAAAAAATTTGAACGGAGTACAGCAACGAGCTGTCATGAAAGTTTTAACAGCTGAGGATTACGTATTAATTCAGGGGATGCCTGGGACTGGTTAGATGAATCAATTATATTCTAACGAAAACTCATTTAGGTTACTGAGAAAGTACAAGGTAACCTGTTTACAGAAAACCAGAAGTATTCCCATTAAATTATATATGTATAATAGAATGTCAAAGTATACATTGACACCATTTAAATTAAATGTAATGTTAGATGTACGTAACATGTGTTTTCAAATTCATTGTCTCACCACCATCACTAAGAAACCGTATCATGGAAAGAAAATTAAGGAAAAGAAAATGGATTTGGGTGAAGTAGCGTACAGCAACCTCATCTTGTTATCTCATAAAGATGGTACAATACAATTGGGAAGATGGATCATTTTCGTTTGAAGTAGTAGCTTAGGTTATAGATCATTCTAACTGCCATGGAAGGTGGTTTTCTTTTTTCTCAGTAACCCAATTAAGTTCTTGATTTTAAATAAAAGACTGTACATAATTTACCTGCATAGGTTTTTTCATTCTTTTATAGGAAAAACCACAACAATTGTGACAATGGTTGAAGCTCTAGTGTTTTTAGGGAAATCAGTATTATTAACGAGCTACACTCATTCAGCAGTAGACAATATATTGCTAAAACTAAAAGCAAAGAATTGCAATTTTGGTTTTTTGAGGATGGGTAAAGGGTCTAAGGTACATCCTGAACTGGTCCACTTCTCATCCGATTTCCAAACGAAGGAATTGAAATCAGTAGATGAATTAGCAGCTTTATTCAAATCTGTTGTAAGTTAACCACTTATTTTGAAGGTATGATATAAGAACGGTATATACTTTCCAAATTAGAACGCGAGATGGCACGAAACAACAGTGAACAACTTTTTGATCTTAAGCCTGCTCCGGATACCATTTCTCTTTTCTGTTCTTCCACACTACTTTTGCTTTCTATTACTATGCAGGTAAATGAACAACTGGTTAATCTTAAGCCTTTTCTAGCTACTATTTCACTTTTCATCTTAATCTATTGCTATAATATCTAGCTTTACTTTTCATCCATCCTGGATTGGCTTTCTATTACTATGCAAATAACAATACCAATTGCGTTATATTAAATAATTAGATTTAATACAAATCCGAGCTCCTAGCTGCATTGCTTTCAAATTCTGAACCTAGCAGGTGTCCATCTACTAAGTATTTTACAAAATATTATCAAGAACTTGCTACCAAGATTTACAAATAAGAAACATGACAACATGAGCAAAGACGTGGTGCTACCAATATACAAATTAGTATCATGACATTTCTTAAAATTAAATTTATTTTGAGCTATTCATAAATGACTTGGCAGAATTTTTGCATGTTGCTTGTCTATACATATACAATTTATGTGTCATTTTGAAGCATTTTTATATTTTTTAATGTTACCATGCGTTTTTTTCATAGCCTGTAGTTGCGACCACGTGTTTGAGCGTAAATGAACCAATATTTCAAAGGAGAACTTTTGATATTTGTATCGTTGATGAAGCGTCTCAAGTTCTACAGACTGTTTGCTTAGGTCCACTTTTTCTTGCCAAAACATTTGTGTTGGTGGGTGATTCTAAACAACTTCCCCCTTTGGCTCAAAGTGATATGGCTAAGTAAGTATCAAGTATTGTGCTGGAGATGTCATACATTAGCGCTCTTTAAATTTTTCAAGTGTAGCAAACCCATAGTAAAATACTATCCAATTATTTAAAAATGCTTGATCAACACTTAATACAATAAGGGATAATTTTGATCCCCAAAACCGCTTTAAGTTTTATCCTGTTTCTGAATGTAATGGTTAACTTATTTATTTCAGGACAAAAGGAATTTGTCAAAGTTTGTTCGAATGTTTAGAGTCACCCGAAAGTATTGTTGAATTAAATACCCAATATCGAATGAATAGAGAAATTATGCGTATTGCTAATGAATTTACATACAATGGAAAATTAGAAGTGGGAAATGACGAAGTGGCAAATGCCACGATGCCTATCTCGAACATTGTTAAAGAGCAGATATTTAACGAATGGGCTAAAATCTTTTCTACAAATATTGATGATGCAGTTTTATTTATCAATACCCATGAGTTGCCTGCTGAAGAAACAAACAATGATCAAGGCCAAATAAGTAACGAAGTAGAAGCTGAGATTGCCTCTAAAATTGTGGAGAAACTAATTAAGGTAAAGTTACTTTAGTTTCATTTTCACACTAATTAGTTGTCTTGGGTGGTACCATCTACCAATAATAACGGTTTAATATAATAATCAGCTAGGCTAATACCCAAGGCACCACCTTAGGCCTAAGTCATCAAGCGACTTTTAAAGCCATTAATTCAGGTGGCCAGGTTACAATGTGTAGGAGGGTGGTGGCACGCCCTTCACTCCAACAGCTCCCTACACTAACTATTACTGTTAACCTCCACAAGTTTTTATGGAAGGGGAAACCGAAGAACTCTGGGGAAAACCCCTTAAACCAGTGGGGAGAGAACTTGCAAACTCAACGCAAGAGAAGTTCCGAGTTTCCACCCGGTGCCACAAGCTGGGATCGAACCCGGCTCCTCTTGCTGCGAGGCGAAAGTGCTAACCACTCCGCCACCCCACTATAATTTCAGTAGCTATTTGCCATATGGCCATAAGCGGCCTCCTGAAGGAATAGTATAGACAAGGTGGTGTTTAATCCAACACCCTGTTGACAATGTGCTGCTCGCTGGAGGGGATCAATTTTAGAAAGGGGATGCTTGAGGTAGACTTTTACATTGGATCGGTAGATCGCTTTGTCTATTTATAAGGATAAAAACATGGAAAGTTTGAATATTTCAAACTCGTTCTTAAGCGTATTTACAAAACACAAAAATTTTATTTGAAATGCCTAAGGCTGGGCTCTGTTTTCTCCATCAGCATTCGTTAAATAGCTTCAAGTTCGGTTTTCAATATCATGTTAAAAGTCGACCACTAGGTCTCCCGTTATTTTAGCGGCCCGCTGGTTCATAGGCATTTGAGACTTAATAAAAATTACCCGGCCAGCTGAATTAATGGCATTGAAAGTCGATAAATGACAGGCCTAATTCGGTTCCTTTGGTATTAGCTTAGCTGATTATTATTATTACCATACTATTCCTACATGATTGCATGATATACCATCATAGTTCTAGTTTATCAGATTTCTGAAATTTTTCACAACAAATTTAATCATGTAAATATTACTCCCTCTGAGAAAATTTACACAACAGTGTTGTTCCATGTTAGTGAAGGGAAAATTTCAACAATTTATCGTGGTTCTTATTTTTTGTTCAACTTATTAAAAAAGCTGGTTTTATGACCAATACTTTCCCTATTATTAAAATTGAGTAATTTTTATAAGTTAACCTATTAATGGTACAACACCTTTAAAAAATATTAAACAACAATCAGTACAAATATAACTGAATAAGTTAATTTTGAAAGGAACTTACTGGTCGTTACAAGTAATTTTCTTTGTCGGATAACTTTTAAAATCTTGCACGTGTTAATAGGTCTTTAGTGACTAGGGATGAGCACCTATGATTATTATACCACTGTTTTCGATTTATATTCATAGATTGGTAAAATTGATGAAGCAGATTTGGGTGTTATTAGTCCATACAGAGACCAAATAAGACTAATTTCGAACAAATTGAATCTCTTTGCAAATAAAGTTGAAATTAATACTGTTGATCAATATCAAGGACGTGACAAATCCGTTATTATATTTTCATGTGTAAGAAGCAAATGCAGGGGCGATATTAAGGTGAATAGAAATTATATAGTTTTAATATAGTAGTAATAAACTTTTCATTCTTTTAGCCTGGAGAAATACTTCAAGATTTCAAGAGACTAAATGTGGCATTAACAAGGGCCAAAACTAAACTGATTTTAATCGGGGATATAGTAACATTAAAATTATATCGTCCATTCTTTCGTCTTTTTGAAATACTAAAAAACAACCAAATTTTAAATGTTTCAAATTCAATTTTAATTTAAAACCAAAATGTTTAGTAATAAAATGAATTGGAATTTATAAGAAGTTTGTCACAATTTATTTCGCCATTTACAATAAGTATCTTTTTAGGGGCAGTACCAATCGTCACAATTACCTTCTAACATTATTTTCATGACCGCTCACGATTGGGCATCGACTTAGCCTGCGCGCTTTAAAATAAGATATATCAGAAAATTAAATGGTAAAATCACGAATTTGAAAAATATTACAGATAACATAATGGTCCATGTTTTCAAGACCATAAATAAAATCATAATAATCAGCTAGGCTAATACCCAAGGCACCACCTTAGGCCTAAGTCGTCGAGCAACTTTTGAAGCCATTAATTCAGGTGGCCGGGTTACAATGCGTAGGAGGGTGGTGGAAAGCCCTGCATGCCACGCGTTCGAGCCAACAGCTCCCTACACTTAACTATTACCGTTAACCTCAACAAGTTTTTATGGAAGGGGAAACCGAAGATCTCGGGGGAAAACCCCTTAAACCAGTGGGGAGAGAACTTGCAAACTCAACGCAGAAGGAGTAGTTCCGAGTGCCACAAGCTGGGATCAAACCCGGCTCCTCTTGCTGCGAGGCGAAAGTGCTAACCACTCCGCCACCCCACTTAACCAAGACTATTACACCCTTAATTATCAGTCAATCCTCAGCAATCTTTGGTTATGCATCATATTAAAGTATAAGATAATCATAAAAAAAATTGGGTTAAATTTCAGGAATAGCCACCCCTCCAACTTCTCAAAAACCATAAAATAGTAGACTTAATTTACTTTAAAGTAAGTTGTTAGCACTTTCGCCTCGCAGCAAGAGGAGCCGGGTTCAATCAAAAACTCAAAACAACTCCTTCGGCATGGAGTTTGCAAGTTCTCTCCCCACTGGTTTAAGGGCTCCCTCGCTTGAACATTGAAATGTATCTATACCAACGCTGAATCAATATTAAGCAAATTACAGGAACTGAAACCAATCGTATGTAATTGCTGTAACCGAGTCATGGTTGCATGAGGGTATCACCGAAGAAGCCTACACTCTCTCTGGCTATGACTCCTATAGAAGTGATGCCTCCACTCGAAAAGGGGGATGTGTTATCTACGTCAGAGCCTGCTTAGGCGGAAATCTCAACAAATTGTTATCATCTTTTTGATTTGCTGTTACTGTTCTCTATCGGCTTCTGCGGAATTTGACAAAACGCTGCTGGACACTCTTAATCGTGTCTGCCGTTTATGCAACCGAGTACTGATTCTTGGTTATTTCAATGCACCCTCAATTGACTGGACGGCGTGTACCACTCCTAGAGGTAAACGCTATTTCAACAGCAAACTGTTACGAACATGTCAGGTATCTCTTCTGCAGCAGCATGTAACCCAACCTACTCGATATAGAGGATCCGACAATGCCAACGTCCTGGACTTGGTATTCACCTTCGACTGGGATATGCTAACTTCTCTAAATATTGGAGCCCCACTGCAATTTGAATTTGAGCACCTTTCGACTTGGAAAAAGGATTGACTTGTCTCAGCCCTCAATTCGATACATCTATGGGCATGGGGATTTTGAGCTCTATCGTGCGGCTCTACAAGCTCAAACCTCCATTGAAGTAAACTATATGCTCTTTACCCATTTCATCCACACCGCACGAGCCGAATCCATACCCACCACTATCTCTGCGCCCAACCAGCAGGATAAACTTCGCTGCGAGCCATGGTAGTCTAGCAAAACCCAAGGTCTTATTTTGGCTAAACGTCGAGCTTTTCATAGATATATCTCCCACCGTACATCATACACACGGCACCTGTACTCTGTTCATCGCAACGCTTTAGTCTCTCATATTCGTCGAGCAATATTTCGCTATGAATCTCTTTTGGTTGACCAAGTTGGTTCAAACCCAATGGCACTTTTCTCCTATGTTGGGCGCAGTACCAAACTTCGAGCACCTCCTGCAGTTCTAGAACTTTCTTATGGTCAAGTTAGTGCTGACCCGGATATTATCAGCGGTGCTATGAGCGATTTTTTCCAATCGGTTTTCCAACGGGAGGCCCATCCAGAGGCTGCTTTCTTGGGGGGTTTTGCGGGCTTTGCTAACGATTCCACGGATGCCAGCCTACTGCTCTTGACTTATGGAGTAGTCAAACGAGCCCTATCACGCATCAAGGTTGACAAGTCCCCCGGGCCGGATGACATTCATCCTCGCCTTTTAAAGGTGGGTGCTTCTATATTGGCCGGTCCACTACTCTGTAATAATGAACAGTCGCTATCCACGGGTGTCTTGCCTTCCATCTGGAAACAAGCCGATGTCATTCCCCTAAAGAAAAAGCCAAATAGAGTGTTATCGTCTGATACGATTTTGAAAACTTGTAACGTCACAGCTGTAGTGTTAATAGTGGCCGCCATGACAGTTACCGTTTTTATCAATAGGCAAATTACAATGGTGACGTCGCAGGGTTTCCAAATCGTATCAGACGACAACACGAGTGGAAGAATTCCGGCCGATCAGCTTGACCATAAGCCTATCAACCCTAAGTTTGAATCGAAAGGCAGTGTTGGTTCAAGCAAACGACTGGCGAGAAGGTACAGCGGTAAATCCACCCGTTGGCGGAAAAGAAAAACCTAACACGTCCCGCAATGCATGATGCCAGCTGCTTTGATAACAGAGAGGTGCGTAGAGAGAGAAAGGGGGAAGGAAGAAGCTTCAATTTATCTCTACTAGGTGCCGATACTATCGCCTGATTTCTTCTTTTTCGCCCGTCCAGTGGTGGTACAAAGGGTGCTATGCGCGTTTCAAACTTGGAGGTTATAGGCTTATGGCTTGACCTGTTTTCCGTGCAAAAACTTGGAAGTTCCAGTGCGGGATGCTCTCACCTCGATGCTCGCGGCTTCTTCTCAGATGTACAGCACGGTTTTCTACTTAAGACATCCTGCTTTACCAACCTCCTGGTAACCTTTGATGCGTTGTACAGCGCACTAAATGACGGTCACGATTACGACCTCATCTTTTTGGATCTTCAGAAAGCGTTCGACACGGTTTCCCACTCTACTGATGTCTAAACTGCGTGCCTTGGAAGTACCAGTTTTATCCGACTGTTCTCAGCGTGTCTGCTACCGAGGTTCAAGGTCACCCTGGCAGCGGGTCTCGAGCGGGGTTCCTCAGGGATCCGTCTTGGGTCCGGTGCTATTTCTGATCTTCATCAACGATCTACCTCTTACTGTGAAGAACTCGCTAATACAACTTTTTGCAGACGATAGCAAACTTGGTAATCGTATCCGTTCTCTGGCCGACTGTCAGGATCTGCAAAACGATCTCTGCGGTGTGGAAGCCTGGGCCAAGGAAAACTGCATGAGTTTTAACGCAGGCAAATCCACTATCTTGCACCTCGGCAAAACGAACCCACAGTTCGTCTATTTCTCAATGGGGCAACCTTTAAGCTCCAGTGCTCAAGTTCGAGATTTGGGGATAAAAGTATCACGTCTCTTAGGTCCAACCGTCCACGTACGAGCTGCGGTCGCCAGTACAACGCGTGTACTATTTTTGCTTCGACGCTCTTTCTCTCGCCTGGACGAAAAATCGGTTAAAATACTCTTCAAGACTTACGTCAGACCGCACCTCGAATATTGTTCAAGTATTTGGAATCCTACCTCAATAAAAGACTGATACTATAGAACGAGTTCAACGGAAAGCCACAAAAATGGTTTCACGTCTTCGCGGGTTTTCATATGAAGACCACTTGAAGCGCCTATAGGCATGCAGTAACTGCAATCGCGCTGTCTACGGGCGGATCTAGTGGAGACATTCAAACTTGTACATGGACTTTACTCTATCAACCCGGACCTTTTTTTCGTATAATTTGGAGTGGCCGAAATGCTCCGAAAATTTTCAAGACTGGATGTGCTTCCACAATTCGGTGAAATTTCTTCACTCAGCGGATAGTTAACCACTGGAACTCCCTCCCTACTTTGGTTAAAACGCGTTCCTCCGTCGGTGCTTTCAAAAACCAATTAGACAAACATATGGGTATGGTATATCAAAAGTCAAAATTTAGGCCAGAGATTCCAATAACAGTAGACCGGTTTCGCCCATTTGTGGCTCATCAGTAGTGTAGGAACTCTGGCTATCCTCGGGTTGGGTTTGAACTTAAACGGTGTACTTCTTTCATTGTACCTCGTTGTAACCATTGCTTTATATGTATTTCTTTGTCGCTGATGCTGGCCGACGCTTGCTTGTATATATTCTAGTTCAATAAATTCTATTCTATTATATAATCCTATTCTAGCATATCGAAAGAAATTGTCTAATTCAAACTTTCCGCCAAACTAATCCTATTACATTTTTAATTATTGTTATTTTAATTATTGAAAAAGCTTAGAAAATAAATAATTATAATTAATTTACAACGTTGAGAAATATTCCTATTATAATATCCTATTCTAATTCAAACTTCCCGTCAAACTAATCCTATTACATTTTTAATTCTTTTACTTTTAATTATTGATATAGCCTAGAAAATAAGTAATTATAATTAATATCGAAAGAAATTGTCTAATTCAAACTTCCCGCCAATTTAATCCTATTACATTTTTAATTATTTTTCTTTTGATTATTGATCTGCCGTGCAAAGCACAAAAGCCTTAAGATACCCCAACTTACTTTTTTCAAGTTTATATAGTAGACTTGGATTTTTCAACTCAAATTATATTCTGGTACTAAACAATTTACAGGCCAAACGATATTTCAGAAATATCATTAAAACCATGTCTTAAAACGCTAAAAAAATGCGTTTTGATTTGACTTTTAAAGAAAATAAACCCATTAATGCGTTTTTGGTTTGAAAATAATGCAAAAACCTAAAATAATGCGTTTTGCAACAAGTCATTTCTCTAAGAACAAAAATTTTAAATTCGAAAATTAGTTCAAAATTTAATTTAACGTACAAAATAAGGAGAAATAAATCCAAAATCTGTAAATCGAAAATTTGGTCGTTAATGCTTTGTGCTTTGCACGGCAGTGATATAGCTTAGAAAATAAGTAATTATAATTAATTTACAACGTCAAGAAATATTCCTATTATAACAAATCGAAAGAAATTGTCTAATTCAAACTTGCAAACTTCCCGACACTGAACTAACTGCTCGATGTGTAGCTCTATCTACCATGTCGTCGCTTTCCACAGCGCCGACGACATTGTTTAATTCAAATTTCCCGCCAAACTAACTGCTCAATGTTGTCTAATTCAAACTTCCCGCCAAACTAACTGCTCAATGTTGTCTAATTCAAACTTCCCGCTAAACTAACTGCTCAATGTTGTCTAATTCAAACTTCCCGCCAAACTAACTGCTCAATGTTGTCTAATTCAAACTTCGCGACACGACGACAAACAAACATACAACACTTAACGACAACGCCGACGACATTGTTTAATTCAAACTAACTACAATAATTCAAACTTTCCGCCAAACTAACTGCTCGATGTGTAGCTCCATCTACCGTGTCGTCGCTTTCCACGACTCCGACGACGACAAACAAACAACACCTAACGACATTCCGTCCATAGCAATAGTGTCACTTCGAATATATATTCGATGTGAAACTAAAAATGAGCCGAAAACCCCACGAACGTTTCGAGGGGAGGCAAGTGCCTTACTTGTCCTCCCCCCCCCCTCTGTCTCTGTTATTAGCAGATTAATTTATACAATCTGTTTGAAATTAAAAATATATATTAATCTTTAGTAAATGGCCACACATTAGTTTGAATTTCGGGAATTGGGGCTGAAGTGCCAAATTTTTATTGATCGTATCTGCTTTCCCCACGCCGTACGGAATGGAAGCTCTGCAGCTGCTAGCTCAAATTCGGACCTAATGTTTCAAATAATTCTTTGGCCCTTTAATATTTTGAAAATCTTATGGAAATTTTAATTATGTTGCTGGCAATGCTGTTCCCGCCAAATATTTTAGTGTTTTCTGTTATATCCAAGCAGACGCCTATGTAATATGTTTATATTAAGACTTAGTAAAATTTTATTTATATTGTGGTTTGTCAGTAATGCGTGAATTTTAGGAACATAATTTTATTGTTTTCTAATTAAAAATGGGCTTTTTAAAGTACATTGAAGTGGAAAATTTCAAATCTTACAAAGGAAAACAGATAATTGGACCTCTTAAGCCTTTTACTGCCATCATTGGACCTAATGGATCTGGTATGTGTTTAATCTATCTATTGGATCATTTGTATGTGTTAACTATTAATCTGTAATTTTAATTATGTATTGTTTTCATTTAGGAAAATCTAATTTTATGGATGCTATTAGTTTTGTATTGGGCGAGAAAACCACAAGTTTACGTGTCAAAAAACTCAGTGTAAGTTTCGTGATGTATTTATTTAACATGTCTTAAAGGCAGTATAAAGTTAAAACATGAATTGAACTTTTCTCAGTTCATTCTCCACTCTTTATTCAGAGGCGTCAGATACGAGTTTGTAGAGCCATTACAATTTTGGTTTAAAGGGAATATAACCTCAGGTATTTGGTGTGGAACACCAACGCTTGCAGCTTTGGCCGCTCTTGCCTTTGGCATTAGAAATGTTTGGCGCCACTGTGCAGGGAAATTTGAAATATTGAAGGGGTCTTCCATAAAGATGGCTTTGCAGGTTATATTCCCTTTAATCTTGATTTTGTAGTCGAGAAAACCATTTGTTTACCCCGCAATGGAAATTACATTTTCAATTGCAGCAGGAGGCCCGTAGATGTTGAACGGACATGGTATTTGGTTTTTTTTTCGATAGTAAAATATTTTTTAGCTATGGTATATAACTATAGTATAAAGTAGAACTGTTGACTGTGGATCAAAGAAATTCATGTTTTTCTACTAGGAGTGCCGATGATAGTTCGTGGTGATGGACAGTGTGTGCCTATAAGTAAAAATTTTGACATGTACTCGTATTCCTAATTCATTTCTCTTAACTTAGTGTAAGATTGTTTTGTTCAAAGAGAACTCATTGCATTAACTTGCCGAAAGCTCTTATCGTAGATTTGGCTTACTGCGAAATAGGAAATTGAAATTTTATTTCTGCCTCTAATTTCAAAAAACTTTATATTGCCTTTAAAATTTTAAATGTCATTCTCCAGTTAGTAGAATATATGAATTTTGGTGGCTAATTTGTTAATCCTCCTTGAATGTTTTCAGGATCTTATTCATGGTGCTCCAATTGGCAAACCAATTTCTAATCGCGCAACTGTAACTGCGAAGTTTGAAAATGATGATGAATTAATTGAATTTTCTCGCCTGGTTATAGGCTCATCATCTGAATATCGACTAAATAACAGAGTAATTATCTCTCATCTTTTAATTTTTTTTAGGAAACCATGTGCTAGCAGGGCCAAATAAATAATAAAATATGGAATTTTTGTGAACTAACTCTAATTGGCGCTAAAGTTTCATTCCCAATACACCACTTCAGAACTGATTGAAGTGACATCAATGGCAATTTTTTAAAAGCAGATATTAAGTTTTTGTAGAAACAGGAAAAATAAGAAACGTCATTAGTCACTGCACCTACACAAATCTTGAATTAAGAGGCAGTCAAGGGGTTTTGCTTAAAAAATGTCTTTTATACAATCAGTACGAAGTTTGTGGTGTTGCAAAAGTGTTGTTGAAAGTAGGTTTCCCTGACACAATTAGAGTCTGGTATTGGAGTTTATTCCGATGATATATCTTTGAAAATGGCCTCCAGTGTAGGATGCTTAAGGTCCTGTATGAAACCTCTATTGTGTGAGCGACATATAATAAAGCCCAACAAATGACTTCTAATGTAGGCATTTTATTTTTGAGAAGTTTTATAGCCGCTAATTTATGCCATAAAAATTCACAATTTCGGATTAGGCTAAAATAGCAAAGATTTGAATTATAATTCTTATTATTCTTCTCTATTTTCGGTATCTGTTTATGGATTATGTACTTGAGTGATATTTGCTTTGAAAAGGAGCAATACCATTGCGAGCTAGTTTCTAAGAATCTGCTTTTCAATCCATATCTTGGGAACCTTTTCTTGATAACTTTCAATTTACCATAAAATTTACTTTAACACAGGTGGGACCAACACCAATGTCCATTTTATTTAAAAAAATCAAATATTTACAATTTTATGCTAAAAATGTTTTACCTGGCAGACATGTACAAAAAGTAGGTGGAGTTTTCCAAATATTCGCCACCAATCACATTACCAAACATAATACGAAAGACCTGAGACCTTCTTAATATTTTCATTTGGAAATGTTTGAAGTAGGTTATTAATTACAGTAGAAACATAAGAATGTTTAAATATTTTTGAATAGTTATGTGACAGCCCTAGAAATGTCACAGAAAATTAAATTTCAAAATAAATGGAAAGGTATTGACTAAAACCTTTAAATGCTATTTTATTAAGAAATTGGTGGGTTAAAAGTATGGTTCAAAATTGTAGAATTTTTTCGGATTTCTAAAATCACACTCTGTTTCAAAATCCCCTAACCAATGTTTGAAGTAACCATCAATCAGAGTGACTCAAAATTTGTTGACTTGGGTAAATGTATAACAATTATATCTGATTAGATTTTAGTGCCCGTGCGTAAATGAAGTACACCATGGAACAAATTGTTTAATAAAAGTATCATAAATGAGATTTCTATAGATCAACCACGCAGTCATTGCAATGTTTGGTGTTGTTTTTGTTTAAATTCCATTAGCTGTTTCTAAAACTTATGTAGTCGTAATTTGAGATAGGTTCCTCGTTGTATTATGACACTAACATATTCAGGGGGGTTCGTAGCCGTCGAAAAAAGAATAGCCGAGGTTATCGTTAAAGGGCCCACGCATTAAATTCGAGGGAAAGATCTTAACTTTATTCCCTGTGTCGTAGGTATCGAATTTATTTGTTCGGGATATTAGAGTCGACTTTTATTTTAATAGCAATATTTAATAGGGCTTTGGTATTATCAATAATCAATATATCAAAATAAATAATCTTACATGCTAACAGATTCACCTTAATTGCCTAAATTACAATGAAATTAGTCTGGATCTGGTTGTCCGAGTTTAACTTCTGGGAAAGAGACGGATTTGGTTGTCGCGTCTTTGGTGGTATTGATGGGTATGGATGCCACAACTTTTGCAATTATGGTTTATAACGATACATTTAAGTTTACCAGAGTAAAGAGGGTTGAAAGGGCTAAATTATATTTTTTAAACAGGTCAGGATATAAGGGTTTCAGCCTTATACCTTAATTACAATTAACAACTAAACAACACTGTTGAATATAAGAGTTCCTGTCTTATATAAAAAAATACACTTGAAAAAAATAAGTACAATTTGGTTTCACTTCTCGATCCTCGTGATCTTTCCTCCTTAACACGACTGTGAACAGTCCATTACACAAACACACAATAAAAAGTTCACTACACGCAAAATCATGCCGGAC
Source organism: Leiobunum rupestre (assembly GCF_980474605.1). Classification (NCBI taxonomy): domain Eukaryota; kingdom Metazoa; phylum Arthropoda; class Arachnida; order Opiliones; family Sclerosomatidae; genus Leiobunum; species Leiobunum rupestre. Next base: position 93,566,265 of record NC_143384.1, on the reverse strand, counting down.
CCCGGCCACAGAAAAATAATAATTAACACAACTCAAAAACACTGAATGAATAATCTCTACATGCGCCTGACTTGGCTTTATATAGGACAAGATTTACTTAAAAAAGGATTATGTACATAGAAGCTACTCTTGTCGAAAAAATCAATTGAAGGGGGAGGTGGGACGGGATCAACTGCGATATTCTGTAGATGGCGCTAGTGTTCTGATATAGTACTTTTTTTTTTCGTTTAGACAGTTTGCATTATTTTTCTCGGGCATGGGGAAAAAATGGAATTTAGGCGGGAAAAAGTGTTCGGGTCGTGATAGTTGTTAGACTTGAATATGTCAAAGCTTGTAAGTTTCTTAATATTTATCAGGTTACTCTAAGACAGGTGGGGTGCTGGACCTTAGACAATTTCCAAGTAGTGGGAAAGTTCCGTTATAAGCTAATAATGCTGTATGATAATTTTTGAATTTGGTTTTATATTAACTGCCAATTTGTATCTTGTGTATAGATAGTTTCTCAACAAGAATATGCTTCGAAACTTGAAGGCCTGGGAATCAATGTCAAGGCTAAGAATTTCTTGGTGTTCCAAGGAGCCGTTGAATCTATTGCCATGAAAAATCCTAAAGAAAGAACGGCTCTTTTTGAGGAAATTTCTCAGTATGTCTTTTTTGGAAATTTTCCATTAGTTCTGACTTTTGAAGCAGTGAAAAATTTATTTTAAAAACTAAAGTTCGAACGAGCACAAAGAGCAATACGATAGGTTGAAAACCGAAATGATGAAGGCTGAAGAAGATACACAATTCACTTACCAGAAAAAGAAGGGTATCGCAGCTGAAAAGAAAGAAGCTCGAATAGAAAAGGAGGAAGCTGATAAATATCAAAGATTAATGGATGATTTAGTAAGATCGTCAATTATCAATTACTTTCTCGATTAAGAAAAAAAATTGTTACATTTGTGGGTACTTAAAGCTTTAAACATAAGCATATCATAAGGCCCTGTGTAGACAACATTGTCTATGCAAGAATAAATAAATTGGATCACAATAAGACAGTAGCGCAATCTTTGTTTGAAAATTGTCTTTTTAGGTTCCTGATATACTATCAGCTTAGGTCAGTGACAAGAAATTGTGCAAATTTAAAGCAATAAGTGTTTATAATATTTAATAATTTATCACCATCTTACCAAAGTAAGCGTTATTCTACTTTTGAAAGAGTTTTCATCCTCCTGTTAGCCTTTGACTAAAATTTTAACAATCCAGAGGAAGAGATTTTCTGATCATTTTTTAGACAACATATTGGAAGTTTGATACAGGAATAAGTTAGTTTTTATCGTACTTTGGAAGTTTTAAAACGCATGCCTTGTGAACAATTATTTTACTTGCGTGATGTACACTCTTTTTAGAAACGTTAACTGGGCGCTGCCATTATTGTACAGGCAACTGACGAGCAAGTGCTCTACCGCAGAAATTTTATCGCCAAAACCCGGGCTTTTTCATCACTTTCATGGTGGTCGATTGGGGAGGCGCGTTTAAGAGTGTATATGTTGTGATAAATTCATTGTTGAGGAAGAAGCAAACAGGAGGTTCAGATTTATAACACCTCTCTGGATAACACCTACAATTTAATAAAGATGGTTGCTTGTTGAAAATAATTCTCAGACATTTTCCTATACAGGGTGTACACAAAAAAGATCCAGTGCTAATAACTCAAAAGGTGTTTTAACCACGAATTTGGAATTTTCAGGACATATAGAACGTGCAGGGGTAACTTGACAACAAATTTTCATGACCTCGAACCATGTCTTCAAGGTCGTTAAAAATTTATCTTGAGAACCATTAATGATACGAAGTTGATTTCAATTTGAAAAGTGTTCCCCATCACATTTTAAGTCTATATAGCTTTGACCATCTTCAGTGACCAAAATATTGTAGTTAGTTTTAAATATGTGCGAATGTAATAAAGTTTGTAGTACGTCAAGTACACGTTTAAGGTTAATCTAAATTCTGTATTTGAATGAAATAGGCTCAGAAGCAAGTGGTTTATCACTTATTTAAGCTGTATCACAGCGAAAAAGATTTAAAAGATCTCAACGAAGACCTTGAAGATAAAAATAAGGATTTGGAAAGGGTTTCACGCAAACGAGAAGCAGTTGATGAGGAACTGAAAGAGAAGAAAAAGGAACATGGTAAACTACAAAGAGAGCTTGCAAAGATGGAACAAGATATTCGCCTGGCGGTATGTTTTTAAAAGCATATAATAAGCTGTTATATTACTTTCCTTTCTATGTTCAAAGATTTTATTGTATGTAATATAATTGTAACACCACAAAAATATGCGAACATTTAACCAAAACCTGGTTATCGACATCATTTTACATTGTAAAGTGGTTTTCATCATTAAAATAGGTCTTTCCATAAAATGTTTCGGTCCGGATGGGGGGGAAAGAAAACTTTTTTGCAAGGACGATTTACATTCTTCTTGGTGATTATTCTCCTTGGATTTTACTCTAGCTCTTCGTGTTTCGTCTGCTTTTAAGTCAAGGGTTAAATATGTTGGAGTACCCTAAGCCTTATTTTTAAAATGATAACTAATGCATCAATTAGGTAGGTAATTAATGTTTATTCTATAAAAATATCATTGACATATCTGATTTTTAATTGTATTTTTACAGAGTCGAATCAGTTAACTTTACATTACCAGTTGGAAACTGGACCAAGAAACTTAAGGATGTTTCTAAGGATTTCAATGAAAATCACATAAAAGAGTATTTTATAAAAGATAGGGCAACAAAACATTTTCAAAATGGATATAAAATGTTTAAGTCTGGAAAGGTTTACAACGTTTTACTTAGTGTTGAAAATGAAGATACAGCTGACTTCATCTATTTAAAAAGCAAAGTGCAATTAAGCTTCTTTTACTTTGGCTCGGATGTATCTGACCTCAGCAAAAATGTACAAAACATCCGGAGAAATATTATCTGGAATGTGTGAGTGCAAAGCAGGAAAGGGCGGTGTGTGTATCCATGTGGCTGCACTATTACGGTATATCTTGGATTGCGTTCGAGAAGGTAAGAAGTTCATGCCTGAAGACACAGCTGTGACCTCAAAGAGTAGAGGCTGGGGTATACCGAAAACCAAGAGAAATATTTCAACCCATAAATTTTCCCAACTCTATTTCATCAAACATAAGCCATCAAAGTCAAGTGAAGCCCTAATGCAAAAGGCAGACAAAGTGAAAAAATATGCTGCTATAAAGAATCTTGGTTCACAAGATGATATTGACGGTATGAAAAATAGGCTTGAAAAACTTCATAACCGGTATAAAGCTATTTCTAAACGGCAAATATTTTCAAAAATTCTCCTTGAAAGGAATTTTGTTTCCGAAACCTGGAAACTACTTGACGATGCAACTTTAGAACCAGCGCAGGAAGAAAATAGGATCTCTTTGCCAATTTCAATTGTTGAAACACTACAATGTAGTTCAACTGTGGTAGAAATAATTGAAAAAGCCATGTCGGTAAGCCCTCCACATCTAAAAATTATGTTAGACGTAGCTCAAACTTTGGAGTTGGAAACCAAAGCCCAATCCAACTGCGAGTTGTGGAAAAATGAACGTAAAGGTCGATTCACAGCATCCATGTTTGGAAATATTTGCAAGAGGAATAAAGAGGTCAATGAGATTTTTTTGAAAAGGCTGATTCAGAGTCCAGACCTATCTAAAAATAAATATTGCATTGAAGGATTGGCAAATGAAGATACAGCTGTAAGAAAGTATGAAGATATTAAAGGAGATGTGAAAACCTTCAAATGTGGACTATGCATAAATCCGGCATTTCCGATGTTGGGTGCCTCACCAGATAGATTGGTTTTTGACCAGACCATTGAGCAATATGGATTAGCTGAAATAAAAACTCTGGCCAAGTGTAAAGAATTTACAATTAGCATCAAAGAAGCCATAGAAAAAAAAGTACCATCAGCTAAATATTTGAAACTAAATGAAAATGGTGAGATTTTTCTAGACAAGAAACACAACCACTATTATCAAATCATTGGTCAATTAGGAATTACAGGACTGCAGTGGTGTGATTTCATTGTAGATTGCGGGGATGAGGAACTTTTTATACAACGAGTCAAGTTTGACGATGACTTCTTCAAAAACAGTATTTTACCAAAGGTATTAAATCTTTTTAGTGATAAAATGGTTCCTTTTTTAAGAAAATAATAATAATGCCTTTCCTAATGTATTTGTTCCTATTTTTAAGGTGGTGATAATTTGTGATAAAAAATAATTGCCATTTAAAATGTTTTTAAAAAAATGTAAATGTAAAATTTTTAAAAATGAATTTCGAAGGTTTGCTTTAAAAAAGTACCTGTATTTAACGAGAAATGTTCCTATTTTAAAGGTGGAGGTGATAATTTGTGATAAAATAACTAACTCAGTGTAAATATAAAATTTTTAAAAGTGAATTTCAGACGTTCTCTTATAAAAAGTACCTGAATTTAAGGAGAATCGTTCCTATTTTAAAGGTGGAGGCAAATATTTTTTATAAAAGTAATTTCCATTAAAATTTTTCAAAAAATATAAGATTTTAAAAATTAATTTCGGAGGTTCGCTTACGAAAAGTACCTGAAATAGGGAGATTTGTTAAAGGTGGTGGTTATAATGTGATAAAAATAAACTTTAAATGTGTAAAGAAAAGTTTTATTTGGAAGGCTTTCTACAAATCGCTACTCGAGACCTAAGGTCAGGGTAACACCTGCTTTTGGAATTAAATCCAAAATAATACAAATTTTAATTGTAATTCTAGATTTAGGTTAAAAATAAAACTTCCTAAAGAACAAATGATTAATACTTGGCTCTAAAGAGAAGTCATTTAAACTACACTTTAAAATAAACGCGTTAAAAAAATTATATTTATAGTATTTATGTATCTAGAAGAGGCTCATTACAAAAGTTATGCAAATAAGCTGATATTTTTCCATACTTTCTCGAGTTGCGAACTCATGTTGTTAGCGAAAACAGAGTTTAAAAGGTGATATTTTTTAACACTCCTTATAACACGTTCAACGTGCATACGCACGCTTGCAATGTCTCTGGTCTTTTTTTCATCTGCCAAAGAAAGCTGCGGTCTCTTTTCTAAAAATGGTGGAATGTTTAGACCAACATGTTTATCCGCTAACAACTGTTCAATCAAAAAACCCCTGTCTGCCATTACAGTATCTGATGGTTCGAGTAATTCCACTATTCCACTTCGTTCGGTAATCTCTTTATCAGATATCCTCCCTGGGAAAAGGTCCGACACAAAGCTCACAAAACCATTTGGGGTAATACCAATCAACCCTTTTGCGGTATTATGATTTTTATAGGACGACCATGTATCACTCTGCGTTTTGTAAGCGTTTGGATTTTGTATGAAAAATTCTGTGCAATCAATCACGCACCGAGTGGAAGGGTACATTCGCTTAAAAATTTCAGGCATAGTTTCATCCACAAGAGCTCTTGATGGCCAGATTGGTAACTGTGTAAGTCTTTTCTCCATAAAGTCAAACCACGTAATGCAAAGACCCGACACTGTTGACACAGATACCTTAAAGCGGTAGGCGAGGTCTTCTTCCAATAACCCTACTTTCAGTCTGCACAGTACTAAAAATAGCTGATCTTTAAAATTAAAGCCATAGGTCTACCCTTGCTCGCAGTGTTTGATCGGCTGTTTTTTCTCTCATAACCTTTGGCGCTGTTGTAATATACGAGATCTTTGAAATCCGGTTCGAGATACTCGTAAAGAATGTTAAATTCTTCAATTGTTTTGAAAACCCGTATAAAACTGTAGCATTTCATCAGTAGAAATATCACTTACGGTAAATCTGTAATCTTTCAATTGTTTTTCCAATGATGTAATCTGTTTATTTAAGGAATCATTTTTATTTTCAAGGAAATCAGTTCTTTTCTTTAAAGTTAAATTATCTTTCTTAATTACTGTCATATCTTCATATTTTTCTTTCAAATCCCGAACTTCACTTTCTAAGGCCACATTCTTTAATTTTAATTTTTCATTCTCTAGTGTTAAGGTTGTTAAACTCTCCACCATACACATTAGGACATGAATAGTTTTTTGTTGTGATGTTATTTTACTGGACAAATGTTGATAGTTTTGATCCAAACTATAGCAGTGATCTAATTAGGATTGAAATTGCAATTAAAACAAAACACAACCTGCAACAAAAACATTTCTTACCAATTTGATTATCTTCAAATTCACTCGTTGTGGACTTATGACTGCTAACAGATTGTGAAGTGGCCAAATCAACTTGATTTTGGGAAACTACTTCTTGAATCACAATATTGCTTGCAACATCACAAAAGCTTTCATTAAACACTGAGCCAAAAAACTGAGGCACTTTGTCTTGTTTAGATTTACGTCCGGTTATGTTAAAGTGGTAGCCGCAAACTGATTTGTGTTTCGACCCCATAACTTTGCGTAATGGTGTGTTCCAAGGTTTTCTACACTGATCATCTTCCTTGGTATTAGCGTTTATGATTTTAACCCATTCATCACGTAATGTTTTATCTTGGGGAAATGGACTGAATGAAACAGTCCTGTTTCTGTAGGTAGAGGATTTACACCCCGGAACACAACACCTACGTCCGCCAGTCTTTCTTGACATTGCCTCTTTTGGTTCCCTTATGAATTGGTCAGTCACATTTTTGTGTTTTACATTTATTCATATTACACATAAAGTAAGCCTGATAAGTCTATACTAAACATCAATGTTACGTATTAGGTAAGATTACTTTTTGAACAGGCTTAGAAACAAACAAAAATAAATATTTACCTTAGAGTTTTCATGAAAAGCTTTAGAAAAGTTTAAAATACGTCCTTTTCAAAATAAAATATATCACAAAAAGCTGTTTAAGTAATAATTATTAAGTAATTAAGTACTCAATAGGAACAAGGCTTAACTACAGCTCGGAAAGTTTGCTATTCGAAAGATGTGACTGCCAGGAGAAATTGAAAAAGAACCGCCAATTTTTATTGGTGAAGTTGGCGTTGCGTGACGTAGAAAAAACAGTAGACGAACGGAGAAAAATTTTATGGAAAGACCTATTAGTGCGAGATGATAATCGCTGTATTTCTGAAATAATCGAGTAATAGTTGATATAACATGACAAAGAAAATTGAAAGTACTTCATGGAGATATCCTTTTATTTTTTGCAAATGGTTTAAAAAATGTTATCTATATGTTCATTCACCATGGGTTCATCTTTCGTAGTTACTCTTTTAAAGAGAAGTCAATATCTTTTGAAATTGGTCTCTTACAATTGATTTATAACATGTTTATAAGTGAGAATGAAAAATCCTCAGAAGCTTAAACAGCGATGCAAGTGGCCAGGCGCGGGGTGGTGTGAAAAATGAATTCAGTTATAGGCTGCTTGTCACAGTCATTCCCCTGTTGCACTATTTGGACTATTTGCACCACTGATGATAGAAAAACACTAGTGCGGTTATCAAACCAACTTGCCGCACAGAAAAGCCAACCCTAACTTAAATAATTTTTGACACCAGCTTGAGTTTCTTGCTCGCTTATTAGCGTGCCATTGGTGACATCAAGCTCCGCTCTAATAACATTCCCTTAATATTGTTTTTAGGAAGTTGAATTAAATAAAAAAAGACCTGCTTATATTAATGCTAAAGAGAAAACAACTCACATGCAAAAGAAACTTGAAACAGCCAGGTATGTTCTTGAAATAATGTTACTTAAAGGAATGAAAAACTAAAATAACCTACTTTCCATCAAATACAAAAATGTTCCCAATGTTAGAATTAATACACTCCCTCACTCTCGTAGACATGACCATTCGTAAAACTAGAGTGATTACCAAGAGATCAAGGAGTATCACAACCACCTTCCACCTAGTCATTGTTTTCATAGTGTTTTTGGCAATTAGTAGTAGCAGGTTTTTTATGGTAAAATTAGTTCATTTCGGAGCTAGGTACTATCCTGAAACCTTATTTCCAAATGTTATGGTATAAAAACCATGGCTGGGTGATTCTTACCACAAATTGGTTGCTAATCACTAATATCTTGAAATTTATCATTCCACAATCGGTGTAACCTACTATTGAACAATGTTTTAGATTCACTTTAAATTTTAGTTAATTCGTTTAAAAATTATGAACTTCATTATTTTACTTCTTGGCATACAAATCAATTGAAAGTTGGTTAATTTAGTTTTTCATTAACCTCTTAAGGGGTTGAAACCGTCCTGAGTCACAGTTTAACCTTTCACAAAATTTTTAAATCTTAAATGTTTTTTCATAGATCAAATGAAAAGCTTTTTAAATATAATCAAATAACCCTAATTTTATTGATTGTGACTAGTGCTAGTAAATGTAAATGTCTTTCAATACTGGAGAAAGTATGGCAAATTGAGGAATAGCATTTACTGTTGTAAGACATAAAATACAATTGAACTTTCCAACTTTTAACTTTAAAATATAATAGTACACTACAAAATAAGTTTCGTCACAATGGGTATTACGGTTGTATGAGTCCACATCTATGAGCTAGTTACGATGTCAGTAGGTCATTTTGTTACTATAGTGAAGAGGTTTTTGTGGCATAGAACGTCCATTTCCAACCCTCCAATGAAATGTGGTAAATTAAGTTTTACCATTAAATTTTGGTTTTGTTGTTGTAAAAATAGGAAATCACTGAAAGCAGCTACAAAAGTTCACGAAAGTCAAAGCAATGTGATTAGAGAACTGGAAGAAGAGAAAGAAGAAGTTGAAAAGCAACAAGCAGAGTATGAAGAGCAATTGAAAGAGGAATCTGAATCGCAGGGAAGAGATTTGGTTTTGGAAGAGTCTCAAGGTTGATATTTTGGGATCCTCTAAATCAGCGATAAGATTTGTGGTATTTGCTGAAGTTTAAACTACCCCAGCAAGTGTATAAGAAATGATAGAGTAATAGTAACAACAAAAACTGATATTTAATTCTACAACATTAAAACATAACTGATTACAAATATAACGAGAGAAGAGCTAATTAGAGAATGGACAAAAGACCGCCGGTAATATTCAATATCTATAAGCGTACTAAAGTACAACTTATCTTTAAAATATACATAATAGCGGAGAATTAAGAAAATATATTTCATAAATTAAAGAAAGATAAATTGCATTATCTTAAACAGTATTTATTTAAATTTAATAAATTAAAGCTTGGTTTAGTTAAAAAGAGATTTTCAGTTCTTTTATCTTTAGTTCAAAATTATATTTAAATTATGTTTCATAATTTTTGTGCCCCCATCCCGTCAATAAATACTACAATCCTTACGTTCAATCACAAATTATTTGAACAAACTTCAACGTTTATAATCTGAAATTACTGCTCATTTAAAATTTCAATTCTTATTATAACAGTGAACGAATACAATCGACTTAAAGAGGAAGTAGGAAAACAGTCTTCTCAGATTCTCCAAAGCCTTGATTCTATCAAACGAGAACAAAAATCTGATCAAGATCAGTATGATAATGAAGTAAGGAAGAAAACAGAGATTGAAGCAAAAATTAAACAGAAGACTTCGGAACTTGAAGAAAATACTCGTCGACTGGAAAAATTGAATGAGTATATTAGGTAGGTCATTATGCCTTAGTATCTGTTGACCTCTAGACAAAGTGATAGATTTTACTTCGATCCCAGCTAGGTGAAAGTCAGGAAACCACTTTTAAAGGATTTTATTCGAAGTACTTGGTTTACCCTTTCCATAAAAATTTGCTTAGGTTTAAAAGCATTAGTTTAGGGAGGCTAACCATAAATTTCCCCTGTATTTATGTGAAATGGGGAACAGAATTATTGTAATGGAGGTTATAAAATAGCTTATTTATTATATTACTTGTATAACATTTTCATTGTACTTTCTGTAAAATATTCAATATTTTTTTCCCTTTATAGCACAAGTGAATCAGGTTTAAAAAAACTTCAAGCACAGGAGCGAGAAATAGGAGATGAAGTGTCTGATTCAAAAACTTCGGTTCATCAGATTCAATCGGAACTTGAAAGCATCATGGCAGAATTAGGAGATGCCAAAGTAGACAAGCATGAAGATTCACGTCGACGAAAGAAATCTGAAATTGTCGACCATTTTAAAAAACTCTATCCAGGAGTTGTAAGTATTTCACTAAAGGCCTATTCTGATGAACCAACATTTTTCCAAACCCTTAGCTAACATAGAGTGGAAAAACCAAATTAATGATAAACTAGTTGGGTATATCCAAGTCATTTGCTTGCCAACTTTTGAACATCATTTTAATAAACAAGGCTTAGAGATAAATATTTAAATCAATTTACTTCGATTTAATAAACTCAACTAAAATTAGAAACCTATTAATGTAAATTTATATATTTTGTAATAATAGTAGTATTTTTGTAATTCAGTGTAATTTTTATGGATCATGCGAATGCAAATTCTATTTAAACTCTTAATTTAAAACTGTTGGCTCGAGTGATTAGGCTTTAAAAAATATGGGGGAACAAAATGTAGACACATTTCTTTAATATTTTTAGTATGACCGTCTGGTAAACATGTGCCAGCCTACTCATAAGAAATACAATGTGTCTATTACCAAAGTTTTGGGCAAAAATATGGAAGCTATTGTTGTTGACACTGAAAGAACTGCTAGATCTTGCATCCAATACTTAAAAGAACAAATGCTTGAAGCCGAAACGTTTCTTCCTCTAGACTATATTGATGCGAAACCTTTAAAAGAGAGGTTGAGAAATATATCTCAACCCAAAAACGTTAAATTGTTATTCGATGTCTTGCAATATGAACCAAATGCAATCAAAAGAGCAGTATTATATGCTACAAACAATGCTTTGGTTTGCGATACTTCTGAAGATGCGTGCAAAGTTGCTTATGAATTGGGAGATGGAAAACGTTATGATGTAATTTTACTAAAAAATTAATTTTTAATTTTATAAATTAATTTTAAAATAAATGGTTTTCTAATAGGCTGTGTCACTGGATGGAACGTATTATCAAAAATGTGGATTCATATCTGGAGGAAGCACGTAAGTTTAGTTAATTTTACAGAGACTGTTTTCATGATTATAAAACGCTTAAATGTAGTTAATGTTCTGACAATATTACAAGTTGGGCGCAATCAGTCATTTGTTTAGTACAAGCTTTTTTTTAAATAGACCTATATTTTTCAGTAAATATCAAAGTATGTTTTGTTTGTTTGTCTTTGTCACTAATCATAACTTTGAATTTAAATTGACCTTACCAATAATATGCTAAGCTCGGACTTATAATCAAAGCATTTTTGTGATATCAAGAAAAAACATTTTTGTTTCAATTTTTCGTTACTGGGGTGAAGAAATCTTGGGGGAACCACATTTTAATTATGTGGAAAAATTTGCCTGTATTATTGAACCTTAAATCCCATTAGAAAATATTTGTGATGTTTCTAAACCTGGCTAATTAGTTTTTAAAAGAAGATTCCTTTAATTAAGTGCGACTAAAACTAAAAAAACGTTTCTTTTCATTAACATACCAGATTTTGTCTAGAAAAGAAATTGTCATTGTTTAACTGTCTTTTTAAATTTACTAATGTTATGATTAAATGCAGGGATCTAGCCAAAAGAGCCAGACGTTGGGATGAAAAGGCAATGCATCAGTTAAAATACAAAAAGGAAAAACTAACTGAAGAATTAAAAGAAGCAATGAAAAAGACACGTAAAGAGTCAGACTTAACCACAATTCAATCACAGATTATGGGCCTTAAAACACGCCTGAAGTATTCTATTAATGACCGAGAGAATACTGAGAAAAAGTTGATTACAAAATTTCAGAAAGAGATTGCAGATTTAGAAAATGATTTAGAAAAATTTGAAGTATATAATGAGATTTTGCATTAAAGTTTGGGATGCTAATTTCAAAGTAAATGTTTTTTTTAGCCTGAAATTCGTAGACTTGATGAACGAATCAAAAACCGTGAATTTGAAATTCACAATCTTAAAGAGCAATTGAATACTGTAGAGGACCGAGTTTTTGCAAAGTTCTGTAAAGTGATTGGAGTTGAGAATATAAGGTGAGGTGATTTTTTTTAATAAGTATAGTGATGTCTTTGTATTTACACATTGCTTGCAGACATTATGAGGACCGGGAGCTTCGTGCTACCCAGGAACAGAAGCGTAAAAGGTCCGAATTTGAAAATCAAGTTAATTCAATTGTTACCAGATTGGAATTTGAACGAATGAAGAATACCAAAGGTACTTATTTTAATTCAAAGCCAGTCACGGCTCTATCTATAAAGTTTTAATAGATCGAAAAAGCAACTTGTCTGGATCTAGTCTGCCATCTAAAATTCAGAATATACAAAATAATAAAGGCAACAGAACTTTTAGTTTATAATAAGATAAACTTCACTGTACTAACCACTTTAACTGGACTTATATTTCCCCTTATAAACAAAATGAAAAGGTAGTGACTAATTAGGGCCTGATGGAGCCGACACTTGCTTTAACTTGAATTTTTAATTTTGAACATTTAAATTAAATTTGTTTTGAAATAGAAAATGTCGATAAGTGGACTAAAACGGTTCAGGAAGATGAAACACAGCTTGACGAGCTTAGGAATGCAGAAAGAACTCAGAAAGAGGTATTACATATGAAAATCTTAAGTTTTTATCAGAAATACATGAACCGAAATTATCAGCGTCCTATTCCTCTAACACGGGAGGCAAGTTCCCCGTTTTCCCCCACCTTAGTGGCCGCGTGCCACCTTCCCCTCCTCGAAAATAGAACCTCCCCACGTCCGCGGCGAAGGTTCGAATACGCTACCTGGCGACGGCCGAGCGAAACTTTCTCGAAAAACAAATAAATGAAATATGCTGCTGGGGAAAAATGACAAGTGCGTCATGTGTCAGAGGAAGAAAGGCTGTCACCATTAGAAGCAACGTCCAAGGAAAGAATAGCTCAAACATATATCATCGTAATCAGTTGTTATTAATTAATGAAGCCCAGTTAACGACTAATAAAACTAGACTAACTTGACTACGTTAAGAATTATAAACAATAAATATTTGTATTATTTTGTTAAAATAATTGTCCTTGTTTTATTTGAAATATAAAACTGAATAGCAACGTAAATGTAGCCTTACTCGTAAATGAAATCATCATTTTTATTTCATATTTCTACTAGCTCTTTTCTCGTGGTTTATTTCAGTTTCTTCTTCTTCTTCAGTAGCCTTCTGTTTCTTTGGTCTTCCCATATTCTTTACTACTGCAGGCCTAAATATTTTTATCTGGGTTTAATATATCTTAAGTAGCTCCATTAAGTAATTTGTATATTTTCTAATTCTAATAAAACTTAAGTATTTCTCTGTTCTTTCATACATAAATGGTCTGGTAAGAATAGTTAAAAAGGTTTAAATTTATTTACTTTTAGCTGCAGCTACCGCGTTCCACAGTTCCACTGACCTCTATCAAAAACAAAACACGGCTAAGCCTAGGTTTGCAGACCACGTTGCTCACGATTTTCTTCGATGAAATAATTTCTCTTAGCCTCACTAGATGGCGGTCTAGTTACCCGTGGTGCATTCGAAATTTTCTCTGTAGTCGCGGGAGGCGGAAAATTAACAAGGCCTCCCTATTTAACCCTCCCCTGTCACACGGGGAAATTGCCGCCCGAGAAAAATTTGTTCGCTGATAATTTCGGTTCATGTATTTCTGTTTTTATTTTATTTTATTTTAAAATTTTAATTATTCTTTTGTCAATTATTAGTTAATTGAAGCAGAAGTTGATCATTTAGATGAACTTAAAGCTCAGAAAAGATCAAAGAAAATAGACGTGGATAAAATGGAGGAAGATGTGGGGGAAGTTCGCAAGAAGCTTGTTTCCATTCAAAAAGAAATTGCAGCTGCTCAAAAAGTTGTCACAAACTTGGAATCAAGGCTGGAACAGAAACGTTCTGACCGTCATGAATTGCTTCAAGCTTGTAAAGTCGCTGATATCGTTATTCCAATGATAAGAGGTACAATGGATGATATAGAACATGAAACACCGGGCCCTGCTCAAGGGGATGAATCCATGGACACAAGCATAAACAGTTCACAAAGATCTCACCATAGAGAGTTTCGTATTGAGATTGATTATGATAAATTAGATGAAGACTTGAAGGATTTGGATACCAAAAATGAAGTGAAAAAGGAAGGTGATCGTCTGCTAAAAGAAATCACAGATATGGAGAGTCATCTTCATAGAATTCAAGCTCCAAATATGAAAGCAATGGAGAAGTAAGGTTTTAACTTTATTTATTTTTTGAGCACAAACATGATTCATACATTTTCTGGGGTGGTCCCCAAAAGGTTATTGCATACCCTTCATCCATGGTAGCCAGACTTATGATACAGCTACGGAATGATCTACCAAACCTAATAAAGAATAACACCATAACAAATAATAGGTTAGAACAAATATCAAGTCTTTTAGCCTTTTAGTCTAGTCCAGGCAAATATGACTTAAAAATTTAACAATGTCCTTGGACCACGCCTTCTAACTCTTGTCTGGAGTCATATACAAGTTCTCTGAATTTCACCTGTACCTCCTACCATGATTTTTTAATTTATGTGTAGCAGACGCTAGATCATAGGCACAACCTTTCTGAAGCTTGGGTTGCGAATAGACCCAATACAGCTACAAAGTGTGCCAGCTTTTGCTGTTCTTTCTAAATATTTTGGTTAATCTTATGTTTGTTAACTATAGTGTGAATGTCCCTTGCACTCTTTTAAAAATATATATATATATATGAAATAACATGCTGATTTTCGTTAATTATAGGTTAGATGGAGTTAAAGAAAGGTTGAAAGAAACTGATACGGAGTTTGAAAATGCTCGTAAGAGGGCAAAGAAATCTAAACAGGTCTTTGAGAAAGTTAAAAGAGAACGCTATGATAAATTTATGAAGTGTTTCGACCATGTATCCAACAAAATTGATGATATATATAAAGTAAATAATTATTTTGTTTCAGCTCTTGAAAGGCGATACAGGTAATTGGGCACAGGATGTTAGATAAATGTGAGATGAAAAAATTATTGTTCAGTCTATTCATTTCCAATTTGCTCAAATTCCAGTTTCTTCCACCTCCAACAAATAGATAGTAACACGTTATCAATAACTGGCTCTAAAATTAATACTTCCACTTTATGATATTGAACCCTTGCCCCATAAAAAAAGGGTGACACTTTTGAAAACCACTCCGTCCCAGAAATTTCTTCCATTAACAGCATTTCACTGCACCCTGTGCCTGAAAACTTGTCTTCTACTTAAATGGAACAAATATTAAAAATACTTATACTTGATAATAGGCTCTAACTAATAATCAAAGTGCTCAAGCATTTTTGGGGCCAGAAAATCCAGAAGAACCATTTTTGGAGGGCATTAACTACAATTGCGTGGCTCCTGGGAAGCGCTTTCAGCCCATGAGCAATCTTTCTGGTGGTGAAAAAACAGTAGCTGCCTTGGCCCTTCTCTTTGCCATTCACAGTTATCAAACTGCCCCATTTTTTGTGTTGGATGAAATTGACGCTGCTTTAGACAACACCAACATTGGAAAGGTTGCTAAATTCATCAGAACTAGAACGGAGTCATTCTTCCAATGTATCGTGATATCTTTGAAAGAGGAATTCTATGGACAAGCTGATGCTTTAGTGGGAATTTTTCCAGATGTAAGTAGTAGATCGTAAATTTACCAAATTATTTTTCTTACTTATTACCTTGCTAAGGTTTTGTAGGTATGATGAAAAAAAATCGGTTTTGGGGGAAATGAAATTTCTGCTGTAGAGCGCTTGCTTGTCGGTTGCCTCTACGATAATGGCAACGCCCAGTAAACGTTTCTTAAAAGAGTGTATAGACCTAACATTTTTTGTGGTAATGATAGAAAACTTCCAGAAATTGTTGGGCATACAGCTACTATTGGTCAACTTCTGTTTCTATGACCGTATTGTTAATAGAACTAAAATTGCAATACTTTGGCAATATTAGGATTAAAATATGAATCCTAACATAATTTTATCATGTATAAAATTAAACATGATCTTACCAATTCCAAATTCTACCCCTTTGCCACATATTTGTTTTTATTTTGGTAAATTTTTATTATTGTATCACGTTATTCATAGTTCTCAATACTAGACCTGGAGAACAAAAATAAAGGGGTTTGAAACATAATTTCCAAAAATTACCTAGATGTTGCTCTCCTGCGGCAAACAAACGCAGGAATTTCAAAATTCTGAATAAAGGGATATGGTAGCGTACAGCACAATAGAATTAGATCTATATCATCTATTGCCAAGGCTTAATTAAAAAAATTGTCCAGACTATGATTCTTAAGAAAACTTCGGTGTATTGCTAATAATGTGTAATCCCCATAGAGATAGAAAAGAAATAGAGGCACTATTGTATCTGGTGAAGTTGACCGCAAGTGCCGACCCCCTTTTCGCCAATGTAGGAAATACATTATGCTTTTTTGAAAATCAACTGTCATTTGATGTAAACAAAGGAAGGATAGATGGCGTTGCAAATTCTGCCCATCTAAGCTTTTATACATGCGTGGGGGGGATGAATTTTCCTGGTCAAAAACAGGGGTGTCTTAACGCGGTAATCCTCCCTCTATTTCTTTTCTATCTCTATGGTAATCCCGCTGATACAAGTACTTAGATATTTTTCAATTTTAGAGGCTGCGTGCAAAAATACGATAGTTGATTTACATTAAAGAATTTAACAGTGCATTGCAACAAAAATACCACTTTTATACAGGTTTTACTATATTATATTATAGAAAGAGCTAATAGGAAGTAACCCCGAGACTGCACTATACGATTTTAACCACATTATTGCCAAAAAAAACTCCATTAGAGAGAGACACTTAAAAGACAATAGGTGAAGATTCAATGTGATTTAAAAAACCCATGGTCTGCATTTCCAGGTCTAGTATTTATAAGGCAGTTGTATTTTAGTTCTATTATAAATGTTAATTTCTACCATTTTGTTCTATAACCAAGGCATAGCCCGAAATATTTAAATTATGATTTACATATTAATCCTTATTTCACACTTCGATTAATGTGAAGACACTGATTTTGTAGAATTAAAGGTATTTCTGTAATTTTCTCAACTGGTTAACCTAGAAAATTGTGGGAAAATCCAGTTTAAAAAGGCATACTTGGACTTTCTGTAGCACAATAAAGTTTTTTTAATCTTTTAAATCAATTATTATCTATGGATAGAAGCTACTTATTTAATCCGTGGGTAGTTCAATATTTAAGCATTTTTAGTCGAAGTAAATATGAAACAAACATTCTATTTTTCTCTTTCAGCCTGGAGAAGTTACAATTAGTCGAGTGGTAACTGTGGACCTAACGGAATTTCAAGAGTAAAACAGTATTCTGTTACTTTTATTTTAAGCCTGGTATTTCCATTTTTTTAATACAACCGGTATCTTTTCTTTCATATATAAAAAAAACATTTTATTCTAAAATATATTTGTAATGTAAATGTATCAATTGTTTTATTTAAACATTTTAACATAAATCTGGTTTCATTTTTGACTCTTTACATTACTTAAGAAATAACAGTGTAAAACCATGGGTTATTGCAATCGCTATATGAGTATTGTCACAAATGGGATGACCAAAGATCACATTGAACAGAGCTATCCACATAACGTTTGTAAACTGCGAATCAAAAGTAGCAAAATATTTTAGTGATCTGGGTTTTGTAACTTTGAAGGCTGTAACTACTAACATATTTGCACCCTAATTTTGACTTATTTTTAAAATTATTTAATTAATTAGGTAAAAAATTTGTGTCTGGGGGTTACAGCTTATAGCTACAGCATTGAGAATCCACAATTTACGTGTGTCTTTTACATTTGGTTTGTAAAACATTACAATTTAATAACAATTAAGCTTTCTAGCAGATAAAAATGATTAATTAGGCTTAATTTAACTATATTCAGGGTTAATGGGGTTGGAAGTAATTGTTACAAAAGACGGAGCTTACTTAATTTGTGAATGGCCCATTAACTTTTTTAAGATATGCCTAAGAAATGTTTCACACCTTTTCTCATATTTGCTTGAGTTCCAATGCTACGATTTCCACCAACAAGTTTTGGGACCACGTAAGTGTATTTATTCGCAGTTTTTGACTCAATTATATCCAATTCCTCCTACATATCAAAAAAATTTAAATATAAATTGAGATTTAATTATTTTATGTAAATCATTAAACAGTTGAATTACAAGTTGTTGTTTAGCATATCGATGAAATCCAACTGGCTGAAAACTCATAGTTGATGGTAGCTGAAAAAAATTGAATTTAGAAACGATAAAAACCCAAATTAACTTAGTATACATCGATAAGCATAGTACCAAAAGTTAATGAACGAAAGATATTGGATAGCAATAGCAATAATATAAGAGGCATTTTCCCTAACCGTCCCCTCCCCTTTTCTTGATTTTCACCCCCTCTAGCTTAAAGAAAAAAATATCTAGGCACCAGTGAAATGGGGGAAGACAACGGCTGCGGCTACCTTGATGCCTTCCCCGTCGAGACAGGAACCACCTGGCACTAGAAAGAGTGGGGGATGACAACGGCTTCGCTCTGCAACCGAGAACCCCCGCGCGTTAGGGAAAAGCCTCTTAAAAATTTTAATATATCCGATAACTTTGGTTGGTTTACTTCTGATAATACTTGCAAATCAGAATCTTCAGAATTTAACATGCCTAATGATGTCTAGAAATATTAGTAAAAACTTTATTGAAAGATACTCAGTGTATGAGAAATTCAAGGCATACATCAATAAATGATGGTAGCTCTAACTCCACTAGGTCGAATTGTTCCAAAGAAGGTATAGCATCATTTTTAAGTCTGTGTCTTTGCTTTGGTTTTGTAATACCCACATTGGAGTGTTTCCTTGCGTAGCAATGTCTACTGAAATGTTTACCACAGATTCCTTCTGAACCAGCAATTTGTTGATTTTCCGATTTGCCAATGGCTGAAAGCCAGGCCTTTTTCTTGGCTTCGTCACTGGGAAAGAGATGAATACTAACTTCGCATTTGTCATCCGTGTTACCACAAACAACACATTTCTTCATTTCCTCAACTAGAAGATAAATTGTAAAACGGTGCTAAAAATCCGCAATTTCTAAAATACATTGCTTTTCTAGCTAATTGAGAATGTAATTTTAAGGCCCATTCTGGCAAATTAAAAAAAAAATTAAAACTTTTTGAATTTCACTCCCCAAATAAGGTTTAATTTGCTGTAGTAAACTATGGGTGGAGAATTCAAACCAAGATACGAAAGAAATATTTTTAAGTTTAGGTATTTTGGGGATCATAGTTCAATCAAAAATTATTGAGGAAGATAGATCAGCTAAATTTCAGATTATCCTCCTTTTCATCTACATGATGTAAATTCCATGTCTATACATCGGTTCCATCAAGCGTTACTCTGGGGATAAAAGTAGGGGTCAATGGCAAATTTGGCAAAATCACCTATATTGTTTGTCGAAAAGGGTTCTATGGATCTTTCTGAAAACTGATCTTCAGTTTCTACAGTTGTAAAAACTCTAAAAACAAAATGTGATCAAAATCCACAGTGGTAGCGTGTACCAAGCATGGCAATCTCTGATGGAATTACCCAGTTTTTGTTTCCAGTTGTGGAACGGTGTTGTCATTTGGCGCTGGTAATACTAACAAACTACAACTTGAGACATTTATATTGCTACCTGTTGAGCTTATAACTTTCCGTCGACCCCTTTGGTAAATAACCTAAAATTAATAACCTTTTGTAAAACCTCTTCAAAAAGCATTGAATTCTAAATAAATACCTTTCCTTTCAGTTCAACAGGATTAGGTGCTATGTCACTAGGACCGTTTTCACCAATAAAATGTTTTGCACAAACAAATTTGGGTGTTCGAGAATACTCAAAATTTTCAGTTAATGATGGATCAAATCCTGATGCCTGTATCCATTGTTGACATTTTCGCAATTGTTTCTTTGGGTTTGGAAAGCGATAAAACAAAATTGCTTTCGAAGAATATCTACTATCACTTTTGCAGTCCCCATAATGACACCTCTTTATTAATACCATTCTACAGTACAGGGAGTGTGAACTTCCATATTTATGATTGATCAATTTGTTTCACATGTCCGTCACAGGTTTCACAGAAGTTGTAGCTAATTGAAACATTATAAACAATTAGCGCGTTTTCGATTTTGTTTCTAAGCCATAAAGTTTAAACTGCACTTACTGAATTGATTTTTATTATAATTAATGAGGAATCATTAAAATAATCTAATTCAAGCAAATCCACCATGATTTGAACAGTATTGAACGGCACCCAATTCGCTAACCGTCCGCCATTTCGCTAGGAATGCCCCTTCAAAGCTTCCTCTGTTAACCAAGAGATGGCGCCCAAGCTAGTGTGGTTAAAAAAAAATATAGATTTCAGCGCGCCAAGTTTGAAATTATTATTAGGTGGCGTAACGGCGCTAGCTTATCTGAGGTAGCTCCTATGATCTAGCGTCTGCTACAGACAAATTAAAAAGTCATCAAAACGTTTCTTCTTCAATAAAAATGCAAAAATTATATTAAAATGCAAGTATCATTATTTAAAAAGTTTCAATTTACGAATAACGATGAGGAAATACGTATAGCGTCTGCTTTAACCGCTACCTTTCTAGGTTTCAATGGGGCGTAGCGATAGTTTTCGGTCGCGAATAGTTACCATATATTTCCAAAAGGTAATTTCTTGCAGAATTTAATGTGTTAATAATAATAAACAGCTCACCGTGAAATGTATTTAAGAACCCCTCACCATTCGTTTTTTCTTGAAATATGTTATTAAAACTTTACTCTTACTCGCTATTTTGGTTGCTGTCTAAAACTAAATAGGTAGCGTATTTGTAGACAGTATCGCTATTACCGTTTGGCAGCTAGTGTCAGTGGTAGATTTGAATTCTAATTAAATATAGAGACACTTATGACATCTAGCGGACACTGACATAACCAAATTTACCTGTACACGCGTTTTGTTTGTTTTAGTTTGTTGAAGAGAGTGTTCGCTCAATCTGTTTGGTGAAGTCACGCTATTAAACATTCTTTTGTATTAAATTAGTTTATTCTCTTTCACATATGTTGAGGTCTCGACATTAGCAAATACTGACAGCCAGAAGCCTAAAGCCTTTTTAATCCTACTCAATTACGGGTATAAGCGGGTTATGATGGATGAAATAGAAGGGATAACAGATAACCAGTGCATAATTTACAAACCTTAATTGGGTAACACCGATAAATTTAGAATTATCCTCAAATTTGACAATAGCCATTGACTTTTCAGTCACGCATTCAACTGCGCCTGGTTATTTTGTACTACCAAACCAGGTACAGTTGAATTGGTAGTTAATTCATATGCTGAGAGCCTGAAATGGGTATTTTGAAAATATAAATCACGGACGGTAATTTATTGCAGTCCGTGTACAAATCAATTTTAGCCCTGCTTATGCATTTCGAGTACGTTCCCGTTTTTCATACGTAATTAGTTTGAGTCAAACGATTGAGCTTATTTTTAAGCGTTCTTTATAATTCATAGTGCTTATTTATATTTAATTTTCTGTTTTACCGTCTATTACGTTACCGATAAAGACGCCGGCCTAAGTTCCATAAAGGTTGGCGGCAAGGGAATCAAGGCAAGAAATACTCTTAAACGCGCCTCCCCAATCAACCGCGATTACCTTACAGTCTACGGAGAGGGTGATGAAACAAGACGTACGACGGTCAGAATACACACAATAATAATAATAATAATAATCAGCTAGGCTAATACCCTTGGCACCACCTTAGGCCCAAGTCATCTAGCGACTTATAACGCCTTAAACAGGTGGCCGGGTTTCAATACGTCCATGAATGGGGTATCAAAAACGTTTTCACACGTGATACCCGTTTGGGCCCTCAGGGCCCGTAACTTTGGGCCCTTGATTTCTCAGCGACCACGCAGGCCACAATTACGATAATGAAGAGCAGGGGTGAGGCTGCTATTATGGCCAGTGCATCTTGTTAACTTCAACGCCAGAATCCGTGTCCGCGATTCTTGATAGCTATTCGGCATATATAGCTCGTCGGAAACGTCAAACATACAATATATTATAACAAGACGTACGACAGTCGGAATACACACAATCCTTCTAATGTGTTAAGTTTGTTTGAGCTATTCACAGCAACCTGCAACGCCGGTATCGCAACCAAAATATATACACGGTCACACATATAAACATATTTACACTTATTTGTTACTTCTAGTCATACTTTGAAAGCATCTAAAATTTCTTCGATAAGTGTCACTTTTATTTTTTACTTCTGATCACACTTATTTGTTACTACTAGTCAGCCGTTGAGTGTCACACTTATTTCTTCCAGTATCTTATTAGTTACTTCTGATCACACTTATTTGTTACTTCTGGTCATACGCCGAAGACTAGGCCGATCAGTGTCATACTTAATTGTTACTTCTGCTCATACGTTGAAAGCGCGGCCCACTCTGAACGGCCTTGAAAAACGCCAGAGGGAAACGGGCGCTTAAGCCTCTATAAACACGCGGATTTACAATGTTGGAAATTGCGGGGGATTCGTATACGCTGCCCAAAAAACCTTACTTAGAATTAAATTTAAGGAACGTTTTTGCAATTCTAGGTTATATGCAGCCACAGCTATTCGAAAATATAACTTTAATGAAAATCGGACTTAAATTAAGGAACTGTATGTAGATTTTTAGGCGGAAATATAAAACCACGAAAATTGGGGTCCCGTAAATTACCCTGAAAACTATACTTAAATTTAAGGTTTACTGATATAACCGAAGTCGTAGGTCCGAAGACTCCTAACCTATCCAATAATTTTTTTAACGTTATCGGACTTAATTTTAAAGAAAATATCTACCACACAAAGCGAAATCACCGAAAATAGTAAACTGGGCAAATGCCCAACTTCTTGGGTTCCGATTTGAAAACTTTATGAAAGGCTATCAATGGCAATGTATGTACATCGAGATATCATTGACTCTTCTAATTATAACCGTTGAAGAGGTATGCGCGACACGGCGCCATCGGCATCGGCGGCAACGGCTACACTGTACGTGAGACTAATACACACAAATCCGAGGGGCTAACAACTATCTGAAAATCTGTACACCGATTACCAATGAGTACAGCCTTTGGTAGTGCTAAATCTGTACTCATTTATGTAATCATTTTAGTGCAGTCAAAGGTACAGGCTTGTACACCGATTACGGGGAGTGGTTAGCCCCTCGCACAAATCCTAAGGATGGTGTGTAAAAACGAGTGTTACTAGTATGGCGGGAATTTCGAAACGCTAGTCTTAAGCAGAGAATAACGAATTTTAGAATAAAAATCTTTATTTCTTCAATATAAATAAATGATGTCTTAACCCATGTAAAAATTTTAAGGACGTTAAATAAATAAACTGCTTTCACGTATCATTTAAAATATCTTTCCGTCGGAGAATATGTACAACTGTTGAAGATTTCGTCGCAGTCAAGTAATTTAGCACCTTTCATGAAGGCTGGTCCGTATTTAGACGTGGCCGCGTCACTGTAAGAATAGTTATAGTTTAGAATTGGAATAAAAATATGACAAACAGTTTAGTCTTACTCAAAACCGAGATACGATACGAGTCCCGTAGTCGAAGGGTATTGTTTAGCCATGTACTGTCCAAGTTCGCAAGCTGCTTTTCCACGACACTCTGGTTCTCGCACTCCGATGTAATCGAAGGACGCGTCGGTGTAATCGAAGTTTCGCAGAACAGTGTTAACTCCTTCAAACCGGAAGAGAGAACCCAAGTTGTTTACGTAGTTGCCGATTGAACGGAACGTGGTGGTAGGAGTCTCGAAGTAGTGTTGTAAAGTTGGGAATATGAACCCCAATACGAATGCGCCAATGTACAATGTTCCAAAGAAGAGAGCAACAGGTTTGACGTTTTTAAGGTAAGCTGTCACCAAGGCCAAACCTTTTGTCCATACGATTGTTGCGATCGGTATTTGAGTCAGGAAAGTCTGAACAATAGCGGCTATAGAGGATATAGTAAGCTGGCGCTTCTGTTGACCTGCTGTAATTCGGTTAAGTTAAAAGTAGACCCATATAACATTACTTCTATTTCTAGGTTTGATGCTTACCTTTTCCGTCGAAGTTGTTTACATGAATGTTCTTTTCTTTCGCGAACGCTACTGTTTCTAACATTATTACACTAACCATTAAAACAATAAAGACCGTTGCACACAGTTTCATGGCGAACAATTCGTTTGACGTCGAGTTAGATACGAGTTAATCACGGTAGTGTTTACATTCATCTATGTCATTGCGTTTATATACAATTTTTAAAAAATATATAATTTAAAAAATTTTATTTTTAACTATTTTCTACTTATATCGTTTTTTTATATTGATTTAATTTTTAGCAAACGTAACAAAAATTATGTTACATATGCTATTTGTATTATAATTTTTTTCGCCATCGTTCCGAGTCCGACTAAAAAATAATTTTAAAGACTTTGAACAAGCTCTATTTTTTGTCGATGTACCTAGCTCATATATCATTATTTCAAAAGTTCGACACAGCTCTCGTGAAACTTTAATTTTACGCTCATGGGTATTCGCGACCGAAAACTATCACTTCGCCTAGATAGGTAGCGACTTAAGCGTATAATATTATTATATAGGAGTTACACTTCCTATTCTTCTCATGAAAGTTTTACTGAGAGCTATAGACAAGACAGACTGCATTACGGGCTTCGTCGCCGTTTTGCGTCCGCTTGCTAACGCGTCACACGTAGCCTTTGACAGCGCCTCGCTAGGGGAGATTTTCTTCTTGTGATGACGTCACTCCGTTACTAGCCTATATTCCCCAAATGACAAACTTTTAGAACAATATTATAGACTTATGGTAACGGCTAAAGCAAACGTTATTGCAAAAGTGACATAATTACCAAAAGTGTGTCAATATAATCGTTTTCGAAATGAATGCTACACGCAATTAAAGTAAATGTTGCGAGGGGAGGAGGGAGGGAATGAAGTTCAAAAGTAGGAACAGTATGAGAGCTTCGAGAACTAAGGAAGCACTGGAAAAGGCTAGCTGACTTCATATTTCCACTCGACGGAAACGCTACCGCCATCTATCTACGTTTAAAAACAAAACATGAAAAAACAAACCTGAAAAAAAGTAGGTCGTCCAACCTAGCCTAGCCTTCTTTGTGTTCTATCTCGATAGCAGCATTCTGTAAATCTTTGCATTGGAAAGTGTAGGAACTTGCACACTTTTGGTAATTATTTCACTTTTTGTTATTGGTAAATTGGACTTAATAAATAATGGTACTTGCATTTTAATATAGTTTTTACATCATTTGCTAATATATTTTAAGTTTATTTAAAAAAAAACCAGTTATTATGACTTGTTTATTTGACTGTGGGGTGGCGGAGTGGTTAGCACGTTCGCCTAGCAGCAAGAAGAGCCTGGTTCAATTCCAACTTGTGGCACTGGCTGAAAATTCGGAACCACTCCTTCTGCGTAGAGTTTGCAAGTTAGTGTAGGGAGCTGTTGGGTCGCGTGGCATGAAGCCTTGAAAGGCTTGCCACGACCTTCCTACGCATTGTAACCCGGCCACCTGTTTATAAGGCATTATAAGGTGCTAGTGGGTATTAGCCTAGCTGATAAATGACGGTCCTGCGATACTTTTCCTATGGGAACTTTGCGGGTTGACATTATAGCTAGGTTTCCTAAGCTCGAAACCTGTTAATAATAATAATAAAAGTTTTACTAAAAATACCTATAGGTATGGACTATTTTTGATTTTATCAGGTAAGGTATGCCATGGTTTTATACCATTTTTACCTCTCCGAGGGGACTTTGTACCGTAGGAGGGTTTATATAACCACCGTGTCTGTCTGTCTGTCTGTCTGTCTGTCAGGCCTGCGAACGCGTTCGCATTTTCGGGGCAAAGGGTAATCACTGCTTACCCAGTTTCTTAGAATCAGGGAAAAGGTTTTTCCAAAAGCGCCCTCTTCGGCCGGGATTCGAATCCGAGCCCTATTGCACGACAGGTGAGCGTTCTACCGCCGAACCACGGATACAGTTACGCTTCACTGAAAATTAAAAACTCTTCCGAGGAGAGGTATATTTTGGCTTGCCAACATGTCTTTTATGCTCTTATTACATTTTCTAAAAAAGTTAAAATCACTACCACGTGTGTTATAATTATGCACTAGGTTCCCTTTTTGAAAGTGGCTTAGAACACTTTCGGGTTGATTGTTATTATGAACTTTATACATAAATTGTAATAGAACTAATGAATACTGTTATAATATTACAATATGAAAACTTACTTACAAATATGAAAGTGTATCATTTGAATTTACCCCAGATGTTGCTCCTCACTAGATGGCCCTACTTTATAATATTAGCTAATGGCGCCCCCCCTTTACAGGGGAACTACCCCCACACCCCAGAATCTCTATAGAAGAACCACGATAACAAGGTCTGAATAAACGTGCTATAATTTACTACAAACTCGTAATTATATTAATTATTATAACACCCGAATAATCACAATATGGTGTCAGAAGTGGGATCTGAATACTTCTCCCCTTCCTTCGTTTTTTTAACTAGCTTTTCCCCTTTTAATTCAGTTTTTTTTGTCTGCCGCCGCTACGCCTTTCCGTGCCCACATGGCCGCCGCTACCTCTTTCACCCTACCGCCTCCTGGGCCGACTACAAATCTCGCTTTAAGATTTATGCCACCGCCACCAAGCTTTCTGATGCTGCCACGTCTCATGCTGTTCAGGTTGCAAATTTCTTGTATTTTGTTGGCCTCTATGAAACTTTGGATATTCCCGTGCCTGACGGGCAAGAACTGACTTTGGATCTCATTTTCCAAGCCTTTGATGACTACTACGCCCCTTACAAGAATATCATTGCTGCGCAGTATGACTTGCTGACCACTAAGCAACAACCTCACCAATCCTTCGCCGACTTTCTCACCCTCATCAAAACTAAATCCCGCCACTGTGTGTTGGGCGCCAGCGCCCCCTCCTTGTTGTGTACTCTCATCGCCATGGGTGTGCCTAATGATGACTTGCGTAAACGCATTCTCGGTAAACGTTCGGTCACCCTTGACCCGGTCGTTTCTATGTGCCAAGCCGAGGAGGCCTCCACTCGTCACGCTTCCACGATTGCTCCGGCGCCGCCCGCTCCTGCTCCGGCTGGTCTTCCCGGGGCTGGTGTCTCCCTCGATGCCATCCACAACTCCGCCTATTCACGGCCTCCACCACATCCCGCTGGTGGTTCCCCTTTTCAGGGCCGTACTGGGGGTCCTCCGGCTACTCCTTTCGGCCCTCGTTCTGCCGCTGCGGGTTATCCTCGTTTTGGCGGCCACCGGTTTCACCGTCCTCCGCCCCATGCGGCTCCTCGTCAGCCGGTTCCTCATCCTCGGCTCACTCGCCCTCCTCTCCAACCTACTTGTGGCAACTGTGGTACTTTTCATCACTCCGTTCTCCAATGCCCCGCTGCTCAGGCGATCTGCTATAACTGTCAACGAAGGGGTCATTGGGCTAGTTTCTGCCGCTCCGCACGTCGTTCTGCACACGAACTTACTGCCGCATCTACTCCGCCGCCTTACTACTTCACTCGTGATGCGGATCACGCTCAAGTAGCCTCCATTTATGATCCCTATTCCTGGGTGTGCGCTGATTCGTCTTACTATCCGGGTGCTTCTTCACATCTCGACCACTACTCTGACTCTTTTTCCGCGGACTACGTTCCCTCACCGGATCTCAACCTCGATGGTCTTTACCTCCATTCCATCACCGCCACCTTTCTGTGCGCTACTGCCAACTCGACTACCGATGTCCCTGACGAATGGTATGACACGGTGTACCTCACGAACATACCAGTCGTTTTTAAACTGGATACCGGGTCCCAGGTAAACATCATTCCGCAGAGCGTATACGAGACTCTGACTGTTAAACCTCCGCTACGCCCAACACGGTGCACAATTTCTTCGTACTCTGGCCACTCTGTCCCTATCTTGGGGGTCATCCATCTCCACTGTGCAACTCATGTGACATCCGCCTCCTACCGTTTCTTCGTCACCCCGAACCCCACCACTCCGATCTTGGGTGCTCGTTCCACTGTGGAGTTGGGTTTCATAGTCCGTGTACAACCTACTTCCGTGCCACCTGTCGTGCATTCCACCGACCTGTGTCAGGATACCTCCGCCGTCGTCCAATCGGCCAACGAGATCCTTCGCGAGTACTCCGACTGTTTCGACGCCGTTGGCAAACTCCCACCGACTGGGTTAATGGTATGGTGGTCGTGGTCAAACCGGATGGTTCCCTTCGCATATGTTTGGACCCCAGAGAGTTGAACAAATGGATGAAGCCCAAACCCCACCATACTCCTACAGCCCAAGAAATCTTCTCCACCCTGCACGGCTCTGCCCTGTATACCATCCTTGATGCCAAGAGCGCGTTTTGGCAAATTGAACTCGACGAGGCCAGTTCATTTTTATGCACGTTTAGTACTCCATTTGGACGCTACCGCTTCTTACGTCTACCGTATGGCATCTGCACAGCGTCCGACATTTTCCAGCGTGCCATGCATACTATCTATCCGCCTGCTGATTTTCCCACTGTCAAGATCTCAACTGATGATTTTTTGCTGATCGCATGCCACCCTTCCGATCACAATCCCCTGCTGCGCCAGGTGCTCGACGTTGCCCGTAATCACGGCTTGAAATTTAGCACGTCGAAGGTTCAAATGGCCGTGTCTACCATACGCTATCTCGGCCATATCATTTCTCCTACCGGCCTACCCGCCAACCCCAACAAGACTAAGGCAATCGAGGACTTACCCTCGCCAGCCGACCGTACGGCTCTACAACGCTTTCTTGGCATGGTCAATTTTCTTGCGAAGTTCCTGCCTTCCCACTCCCAAGAAACTGCTCCCTCGCGCTCCCTCCTCAGGAAGGACATCGCCTTCCATTGGGATGCCAATTCCGAGCTTGTTTTCCGACGATTGAAGAAGCTGCTGATTACGGCACCTGTGCTTACTCTCTTTGATCCGAAGGTTCCGATCATAGAAATCTCATAGGTAACTAGAATGCTGCCGTGTAACTGGCAAATGGTCCAAACGCCGTGGCAAACGATAGCCAGATCTCAGCCAATCAGAGCTCAAAGAGTGGTTCTGCCAAGAATTTAATGTCACCAGAGAGAATGACGTCACCTATCTCCCGCTATAGTAGCGGATCCAAGGAGGATTATTATCCTCCTTGGCGGAACCACTCTACGGCCTCTCATTGGCTGAAGGTTCAAGGCGAACTTGCGTCAAGCTCGGCCGTAGGCGGCAGCATTCTAGTTACCTATGGGATTTCTATGGTTCCGATAACCATCTCGTCGATGCTAGTCCAATCGGCGTCAGTTCCGTTCTTCTCCAAAACCAACGACCAGTCGAATTTGCCTCGACTTCCTTCAACACAACTCAGCAAAACTATGCCCAAATTGAGAAGGAGTTGTTGGGTATTGTTTACGCGTGTGAACGGTTCAGTAATTATGTTGCTGGCACTGCCTTTACTGTTCAGACGGATCACAAGCCTTTGACATCCATTATCAATAAGCCTCTCCAACTCTTGTCACCACGGCTTCAGCGCCTAGTCCTTCGGTTGATGCGTTTCAACCTCCATATTGTATACGTCCTTGGCACACATCTACCTGTGGCTGACACTTTGTCCCGGGCCCCTCGCCTTCAAATGGACATTAATACTCCAGACTTGGAAGGACCCTGTGCGGCTGTACATTCCACGACCATCCTCTCAGACTCAAAACAGGACGCTTTCCGCCGTGCTACGATCGAGGATCCGTCGTGCCAATCCATCACTCGCTACCTTCGTCAAGGATGGCCCATTTTCTTTGACAAACTTCCCGCCCTTCTGCGACCGTTTTGGGTCCATAAAGAAGAACTCCACGAATCAGACGGTTTTCTGTATCGTGGTGACCGCCTTTTCGTCCCACAGCCTCTACGTGCCGACATCCTTTCTCAGGCTCACTCGGCTCACCAAGGTGTCTCTGCTTGCATCGCCAGGGCCAAACTTCATCTCTATTGGCCTTCGATGACGGCGGATATCACCGAATACGTTCGTACCTGTTCTGTTTGCCGTGCTAGAGACCCAGCGAACTTACCACTTCCGATCCAACCACACCCCATCCCCACGCTACCTTGGGAGACCGTGGGCACTGACCTATTCCACGCTCATTCAAAGAACCTAATCGTGCTGGTGGACTATTATTCGAAATTTGTTGAAGCTGCTGAACTGCGAACAACGTATGCTGAATCTGTCATTCGCTTCTTGAATCCCCACTTTGCCCGACATGGCGCACCGCAGAAACTGGTTTCCGACAATGGTCCCCCGTTTACTTCGCACGCTTTTCGCCATTTCCTTGAAAAATGGGGCGTACACCACATTACTTCCAGCCCAAACTATCCGCAATCTTATGGCATGACGGAGCGTACGATACAAACCATCAAAAACATGCTCCTCAAGGCTGGCCAAGAAGGCCAAGACCTCCAGTATCTATTGATGGAGTATAGGTCAACGCCAATAGGCAACCTACCATCACCAGCAGAAATGTTGATGGGACGTCGGCTTCGCACCCCTTTAACCACCACTGCCAACAACCTAAAACCACACTACCCCACCCAACACATTCAAGACACTCTCATCGCTCGTCAAGAGGCTATGTTACTCCACGACAAGACTCAACGGCATCTCACACCAGAGGTCTTGAACATTGCAGATGAGGTCTTACACCTTGCAGCACCACGAACTTGGGTTCCGGGCCGAGTTATCGCACTGGCTCCAGAGCCGCACTCTTACATCATCCGAACCCATTGTGGAAAAATTCTACGGAGGACGAGATGCCATCTCCGTTTACAGCGATCCCCTCCACGAATTCCCGTGTCCTCCTCTCCACTTCAAGAACCATTGCTCCAGCCTATCACACCGCATCAACCTTATGTAACACCTGCATCTCGCCACATGAGCATTCAGTACGCTATCCCTCTCCCGACGACACCGTACCAAACTGCTCCCACAGGACCACCGGCACCTTCACATCCTGTCTGCTCTCCAGCCTATCCCATTCCACCGCTGTGTACGCCACACCACTACATTCCTCCAGGCATGGGTAACTCTCCTTACCCTCAACGCCTCCAGAGGCACCTGCGCCCGGATCCCGTGGTTCCTGGTAATTCACATCGTCCGTCATCTATCACTGGAAATCATGTTCCACCCTCTCCATTTCCAGCACGCTGCCCACCGTTCTCCCCTCAATTGCCACCATCCCTCCCTGTCATCCGCTCAACTAGAGGCCGCACCGTGAAACCACCGATTCGCTATGGACAATCTTAATCACTACATAGACACTTTCATGACTTCATTACTTATTTAAAAAAAGAAAAAAAAAGAAAAAGGTTGTTATAATATTACAATATAAAAACTTACTTACAAATATGAAAGTGTATCATTTTAATTTACCCCAGACGTTGCTCCTCACTAGATGGCCCTACTTTATAATATTAGCTAATGGCGCCCCCCCCCCCTTTACAGGGGAACTACCCCCACACCCCAGAATCTCTGTAGAAGAACCACGATAACAAGGTCTGAATAAACGTGCTATAATTTACTACAAACTCGTAATTATATTAATTATTATAACACCCGAATAATCACAATAAATACAATTTTTGTAAAGATAGCCAGTGTAATGTTTGAAGTGCATCATTAGATCAGTGATATTTTGAGGTTTTCATTACAAAGCGGGCACCATAGTGGTAAATTCATTTAAAGAGATAGTGTCAGAATTTTCTACGTATATGAAGTTTTTTCATCAATTATTTAAAAATATAATAAAGAAAAATATAGCTATAAAACATTTGGTATAAATATAAATATTCCCGATTAATTTTAAATTTTAAAATAGAAATATAGCGTAACTTTTTTTATCACATACTGTCTACGTTATAGATAGGTTGATGTTTATTGGTTGCTACTAGAGCGAGCTGGAAATATAATTTTTAGGGGATTACAGGAGGAAATTTTACTCCCATCGCTTTCTTTTGATCCGAGTTTCCCGCTTTCGCACGCTTTAAGACCCTCATTCGATGGAAAGTAATGGAAAGATAAGCCACTTTTGTTGTTATTATTTACTGTAGGAAGGAGCTGCGCATTAAACTGTGGCGCCCACGGTCTTCGGTGCTTTCGGTGGCATCTTTCCGTAGAATATAAATATTGTTATAATAACTTCGTATATGAAATAATGACATAACTTATAAACAATACCTTGTTTTCGATTTTTTTCTTCAATTTCTACTTTGAAAATAATATTTTTACACGTAGCCGGCTCGTGAAGTCGTGATTCGAGAATCTCGAACCACGTGGTCCGCGCATAGAAATCTCATAGGTAACTAGAATGCTGCCGTGTAACTGGCAAATGGCCCAAACGCCGTGGCAGACGAAGCCAGATCTCAGACAATCAGAGCTCAAAGAGCGGTTCTGCCAAGAATTTAATGTTACCGGAGAGGATGACGTCACCTATCTCCCGCTAAAGTAGCGGAACCAAGGAGGATTATTATCCTCCTTGGCGGAACCACTCTACGGCCTCTCATTGGCTGAAGGTTCAAGGCGAACTGGCGTCAAGCTCGGCCGTAGGCGGCAGAATTCTAGTTACCTATGAGATTTCTATGGGTCCGCGAGAATAAAGTCATACAACGCGCTTACAAATCCTCTCTACGCGATAGTAGAAAAAGACTACTGGAAATTCCCCGCCGCTCGAGGGCGCCGAAATCGACCAAACTCATGACGTCAACAATCTGTAAAGTTTTGCACGGCTATTGAAATACCATTATTTTTCATTAAAATATAAAACT
The DNA here is from genome assembly GCF_980474605.1 of Leiobunum rupestre. Taxonomy (NCBI): domain Eukaryota; kingdom Metazoa; phylum Arthropoda; class Arachnida; order Opiliones; family Sclerosomatidae; genus Leiobunum; species Leiobunum rupestre. The sequence continues at coordinate 93,533,222 of NC_143384.1, read as the reverse complement.
AAATACTAATTGAAAGTGCTAATATGTATATATATTCGGATTCAGGACTTAAAAATCTATCATAACGTGTAAGCCAAAGAACAAAATTTTAAATTAATCTGAGTTGGCACTGTTTTTTTTTTATTCAAAGAAGAAGGGCTGATTTGAGTCTGAGAAGACCGCGAGCCCGGCGAATACACCATCTCATTAATCAGGGCGAGATATGTTTGACGCCCACGCCAACGGGGGGATACGTGGGGACAGGGGTGGGGACACCCGTGGCGGAAGTATTCCGACCATCCGTTGGGGGATTGGTTGTCGTCCTCACACGGCCATCCACAAACTCTGGCTCCCGGACGACTGGGATTACAGGAGCGAGCTACTACTCCTGGCTGAGTTGTTACTATCTCTTTAAGTTTTTTAATTTGCTTTAAACTTGTTGTAAAGTAAAAAAAATATCCCGTGATCCATAGGCTTAATGAGAATTTTGGTTAGACGTATCGCCACCTACTGGTCTTATTTAGTCCGAGAGTAGGGAATTCGTAGAAATGGGAAATCGGAAATATGAGAATCCGGAGATATGGGAATTAATAACTATGCTGATCATAGACAATCTTTGTAAAATCATCTCAAAAAGGAAAATTGAAATAAAAGTTTAGGATTTTGTCGAAAGTATATTTAAAAATGCCATTCCAGACAAATTTTTGAAAAATTTACACCCCAAAATGGCAGCACTGCACTGCTACGTTCCTCCATGGCGAATCCCTACACTAATAGATAAGATAGTCTTTGCAAAACCATTGATTTCCGTCCCAAATTCGCAACATGGAAGATTCAAATAAAAGTTTAGGATTTGTCGAAAGTTTATTGCAAAATGCCACTCCAGATAATTTTAAGTCGACGGAAGTAGAGAAACCGTTAGATCTGGAATATGATATTGGAAATCTGACATCGTGTGATTCCAATATTTTGGATAGTAACAAATTAAAGTGAGTTTTGGTTTCATTCGACTAAGGCTTAAGTTATTTCACCCCACGTGATCATGCAATTCCCTTTAGTCACGAATCTAATAGCATTTTCTACTGAAGAATTGCTACTAAAATTATCAGTTACGTCCTATTTCATACACAATAGGCGAAAACTATTCGCTTGCTTTGCGACGAAAAGAATACACCTTTTACCCCAAACTACCAAATTCTTCCATACAATGTTAAGTTAAAGGGATCCATCACTCACAACAGGGGGAGGCATAGGGGTAACTTAAAATCCAGACTTGCAGTGTGCTTGAAAACCACTTTTTTGTGACCCCTATGCCTTCCCCTGTGGTGAGTGAGGGATCCCTTTAAAAGGAACCACCTATGGAGTGCATTGTAAAGGATCATCCTTTACAATGCAGTCCATAGGTGGTTCCTTTTAACTTAACATTGCATATATATTAATCTCCACCACTCTCCCCCTATTCGGCTTTCAGTTGCTATGCAACTCGTTTTTAAATTTTTAATGTTTAGGCTTAGTTTCTATTTTTGGTGTTATAGTTGCAAGCCAGATTTTCCGCACGATACTGACGAGTCCCAAATAGGACAAAACCTGGCTATTTTATTTAATTTAATTTAGTTTTTCACTCTTAAGATCTATTTGGTCAGAGTTTCGCGTCTTTTTGTTTGCTCAAAGACCTATCAGTATGAGCTATTAGTAAGTTTTTAAATTTCTTCAAATTTGTTTAGGGTTTAGCTTTATTATCCCATTTCATAATGGACTAATCTACTTATTCGGTAATTATATCATTCTTCCATACAATAACAGCCAAACTGTATTTTGAAGTTGCTCGCTATTTCCTAAAAATTACTCCAAAACCAGAGAATAGTTTTCGCCTATTGTGTATGAAATAGGACGTAATTTTAGTAGCAATTCTTAAAGTTCAAAGTCGTGTAATACTCAGGGGAACATGTTCATATACTCCAATTTGCACAGAATAATTGACTCTTGAACGGGCTGCCAATGGAGTTTAACTCGTTTAGTTGAATCCGGTTGAAACTTTTAAGAGTGTTTTACACTACCAAAAATTTGGTGTTGAATATCTATATACCCACAGGATATACAATGCAAGTTTACTGGAACCCTCTAATAGAAATGGTCGATAAGGTTATGTTTAGATACCTCCCAGTGTTATAAAAAGCGACTCTTTTGTAGAGTAGTCCAGAGCTGTGGTTAAAAATGGGAAATATGGAAAAAGTGACTAATAAGATAAAATTGAATTAAAAAGAACTGATTATATTTAAGTTCTTAATAATTTTTTTAATATTATTTAAGGTACCCTGAACAATGTTACTATTAATATTTTTCAAAGAAAAAAAGCATAATGACTAAATTAGCCACTAAATACGCTTTTGCCCAGTAGCCTCTATTAAAAAGAAAAAGTGAATTGACATCTTTTACATTATAATTGATTTAAATTCTGTGTTTATAGATCAAATAAGGAGTCATATTTAAAAGAATTGGCTAGAGATGACACACAGCTGCTAATTAACAAGATCTGGCAGGTAATATTTTGTTTGTAAAATTTTTAAATAAAGTCATGAGCTCTTGTGCCAGGTGTAAGTAATTACGCTTCTGGTTTTTCAATTATCATTATGGCCATGGACTCTATAACTCCTAGGGATGCTTCTCAGCTCATACGGTTAATAAATAGGAGAACTAAAAAGGTATTCAAATTGGAAATAATGAGTGGAAGATTAACCTCTGGGTAGTGATTGTACGGGGACCCCAACCTGGTAAATCGGGATCCCGGGTTTTCAACCCTGACCCGACTTAATAATAAAAATTCCAAAAAAACCCCGACCCGACCTATCTGGTTTTTCGGGGTTTTTTCTCTCCGACCCCGACTCAAATGTCACCCCACCTTAGGGGTTTAGCGTCTCCTTACAGTTTACATAATTAAGCTCATTACTGTTAATCTCATCAACTGTTTATGGAAAGAGGAAATGAAATATGCCGTGGGGGAGTGCTTAAACCAGAGTTGAAAAAACTAACCAACTCAACTCAGAAGCTCTTCTGAGTTTTCACCCAATGCCTTAAGATGAGATCAAACCATGCACCTCTTGCTGCGAGGCAAAAGTGCTAACCACTTCTCCACCCCACTAGCGCATAAGGTTAATGTTAGATGGCAGAATTTAATCATGAGACAGGGGAAATGTGGGATGGGGTAGAACAAACATTGCCATAACATTTTTGTGCTATCTGAGCATCAGAGAAGCTTTCCCGCGAGTTAATTGTTTCATGCTTTAGCCATGTGGAAAATTAATAGGTTTTTGAAATCAGGTTTTGTTGTGGTAGTTTCATTAACAGTGGTACCGTCGTGATTCGCACAAGGTTATTATGAATGAGAAGTTTATAAACAACATGACAACTATTTTAATTTTTTTATTTGAAAGGCTGACAATTTCCTTTCACAACATCAAAGCTGATATTGTCAAGAATATTTCATTAAAAGTAATTTAAAAAAAAATGCAAATTTCCAATGTCACTTTTGGTTACACTATATTTAGTGCTTGGCTCACTTGTACTAGTCATCATGTATTTTGCCTGGAAATTTTATACATATACACTTAATTTCTAAAGCCGTTTTGCACCCAGAGAAACAGGAAGGGGAATAGAATTATAATTCACAGTAAGTACAAGATGGCACAGGCCATAATAATATTATCATTTCCAAGCAGTGTTTCTTTCAGAAAATTTTCTTCGGGGGGTTTCCCAGACATCAGGGAGTGCCGGTATCCAGTGGCGAGCATAGCACTCCATCCACGCCTGGCAGTGGCGTCGGAAAAAGGTGAAGCTCCAGGGGCGATAGACTTTTTCCGGGGGGTGATGCCTGAAAGAAACACTGTTTCCAAACCCTCTCACTTTACATGCACTTAACGATTTATATCTATAACCACTGGTTTCCCTGTCAAGTCAGCAACATAAGGAAACTGAGATCGTTAGGGCTCAAATTTTCTTTTGAGTCGTATATCATTTACAGTTTTTGACTTAACTAATTTTTATGGTTGCCCAATAAACCAATTTAGGTTTACCTAAGTACTTCGGTTATATTTCCTATCAATTCATGGTTCATTTATATATTTTGCCCAAACGGTTTCAGAGAAATCAAATGCCCAGTTTGATTTCTCTGAAACCGTTTGGGCAAAGTATATCAATGAACCATGAATTGATAGGAAATATAACCGAAGTACTTAAGAAGCTATTGATTTCATGTAAGGTATCAGCGTTGCCATATGTACTATAATTATGGTACAAATACCATAATTTTGCATCATATTATAAATGGTACTATTATATTGAGAGCGTACAATATAGTACCAAAATGTACCATATTTCCAACCTTTTGTACTATAATGGTACTATTTTTATATTTACATTATTTATACTACTAAAATAATAAGAATTTCTTATTAACTAATAACTATATACATTAAGTCGTCGCCTGAAAACAAAAACCAAACTTGGTATAGTTAAAGTTATTTAATTTTTTCTTTCAGGCGACGAAATATTAAGCCCGCGTTCAAGTGTTGCCAGATCACTTGATAGTCAATACCATAGAAATCGGATTTTCTAATCGTTGCGCGCGGCAAAATTTCAAAAATCGTTCTATTTAGTTATTCCGATTTCTATGGTCGAGCTGACTACATCCACTCCCCACAAAGAAACGAACAACGAGAACAGTTACCCGCATGTTTTGCAACAAACGCTTCAAATTAAAACTAATTAATACTATTTCATATTGGTACCATAATTTCCATTGTTGTACTATAGTTTTTTTATCCTTTGTACAATAATTTGGTCAGAAAAATCTGGCCACGCTGGGTATGACTCTCAGCAAGAACAAATTGAAAAAGAAACAATTCTTCTAGTTCCTTAATGTTGAATTCACTGTGTGAACAAAAATTTTGGGTAGTATCATCTGGCCATTTCTATGGGAATCACAGTCACCCTTTGACCTTCCAGTGTTTACGTATATAATTTTGCCCATCACATCATACAATAGATTAACGTAAATTGTTGCTTTATTTATTTAAATCATTATTACCTATAATGCCGAGGATAAAATTTATGGGCAAGCAGTAAAACTACACAAACCAAAAAAAAATAAAAAATAATCAAGAATTTAACAAATACAATGCATATTGTCTGGTAGTGAAATTGCATATGCAACAAATAAAAATTAAATAAAAACGCTCATTGTTTGCTTGAATGAACTTAAACTTTAGCAAATAAAACCAATTAAATTTACAATGCACAACTATTCTCAAAACGACTGTTGTTTCATTGTCAAGAGTAACTAAAGGTTATTTTTGGGGGCTGCTCTTATATAAATACAGAGTATTGTAAATTTGTGTTTTATTTATTAAGGTTAAGTTTATTCATTCAAACAATAAAAGCAATTTAATTTAATTTAAATAAATACAATGTGGGAAACAAACAAAGAAGTGGTTAGGGATCTTCAATAGATACAAGTATTTATTTATTTTACTATTGAAATATTAATGGTCCAAAGTAGTGATGGGCCGTAACCGATATTGTAATTTTAGCTAAATATTTATTGATTCGGTTCCAAATTACTGATTTTACCCAATACCGATATTTTTAAACCAATATTCTCAGATGGCGCCTCTAACCTTGACCTTTGGCTTTGCTAATTTATTGGAAAATATGGGTATCAGTAAATTCTCAAAAACAGTATTGGTTAAATACAATATCAGACTACACTAGCTCATAGCAATTTTTTCTTTTCAGTTACCAACAAATAGAGTTGAAGATGTTGTTGTCGTAAAGGTGTGTACTCTTAATTTTTTGCATTATTTTATGTGTCAACAAATTTATGAAAACTGCTAGTGCAGTGCTACCTATAATCTAAACTGAGTCACAAATTTTCGTATTCTCAAAAATTTAAATATAATCATATGTATCAATAATTTTATGCCATAATTAATATTAAATCTTAAAGCTTGTTAGTCATTAATTTGATGATAATTGTGTAATTTTGTTTAATTTAATTGTATACTTTTTAAATTATTGAAAAGAAATTTACCTAAGACTTACATTCAGCAACTTAAATCACTGAGTATTGGGAGAAAAACGTTATTGTTTAGGCTTTTTTCATGTACGTTTTCCACGTTACAATTTACATCAAAGTGTCATCAGATCCTTCAATGTGAAGTAGTTATCAGTTTTTGTCTGAAAACTGTATCAGGTTATAAAACCAAAAGGTGTGTTATTGCTTTTACATGTAGGAGATTACTGATTACTTTAAAAATTAAAGTTGGCACACTAGGGGTACTTATTGTTTTGCACAAAATTTTAGGCAAGTCACTTGTCATTTATGTGGAACAAATTCTATCGCTTTTTGTGCTAAATTTTCAAATTATTTCAATAGCTACCAGCAGGAACCACATTGTTACCAAGAGAAAAACCGGTAAGTGTTTGATTTTTTTATTAATTAATAAGTATTTTAATCTGATCTTTTATTGTAGCCACCTAAAGCAAAACCACCTACAAAATGGGAACAATATGCAAAAGAAAAAGGAATCCAAAAGAGGAAAAAAGATAAACTTGTCTGGGATGAGGCACAAAAAGTATGCTTAAACAATTTCTTTCAATATCGAAAACAACTTATTTATTATATTTTTTGCCCCTTCCAGGACTGGAGGCCTCGCTATGGATATAAGAGAGTCAAAAATGAAAAAGACGACTGGGTTTTGGAAGTGCCGCAGAATGCAGGTAATGAATGGTCAGTCCATTCTCAGGAAGTGGACTCTTTAGTCATTACCGTAAAAAGGATGTTACATGAGCTACGATTTTATTTTAATCTGCTGATATTACTTATGTCTTTCTGGCTAGAACAAAGTTAAAAAATTGATCTCCGCGTACCTGTGTTTCTTATTAAAGTTCCAATGTCAAATTTAAAGTAACTTCTATTCCTCTAGATCCGAATACCGATATGTTTGCTAAGAAGAAAGAGAAAAAGACTGAACGAATTGCAAAAAATGAATTTCAAAGGCTACGTAATCTGTCTAAAAACAAAAATTTGAAAGGTAAATATTGTTAATAGTATATCTGTGACCATGAATTCATACTTTCAACTTGAAATGCTTCTCCTGCCATGTAAAATCCTGTAGATATATTCTTTTGCCATTCCACCATAAAAGCTCTAGGTCATTTACACCTGTAAATAACCTGTTTTGGACACGTTTTCAGCGTGCCTTGGTGCGAGTGTCCTTAAAAATTTAACAGTTTCCTGGGCTGGTCTCAAGAAAAATTTAAAGTTTTGATTAGTAGGGTATGCTATTACCAAAACTAAATAGTCCTTAGCAGAAAGTCTAAAGGCTCATTCACACTATCCAACTTTAGTCAGCTGACAAGCTGCACGATTTTTGTCTGACTGACAAGTTCGGTAATGTGAATGCTTCACCTGATAAGATTTTTGTCGGGGAAGCTTCCGACTTTGAATCGGGAAGAGAGGCGATTAAAATCAGCCAGACTAGCTAGTCAGGTGGCAGCAGCCAATGGAAACCGAGAAAAAGAGTTTTCAATGCGATCACTTGTGAAATCGCAGTGAGAGGACGACGTTAAATTTAGGTTTTTTTTTATAGTAAAAGAAACCGTAAGTTTTATAACTATTTCTTTCCCTTTTTAATTATAACAGAATTAGTCTAATTGTTCGTTCTTTTTTCACCCTTTGTTTATTTACGATCAAAACAATACCTAATTTTATTCATCAGACTCAATATTTACTCTCACTCAAAACAATAAATTTAACCAGCCACAATATTGAGCCAAAGCCAACATTCCCAAATCAGAAAAACAAGCAGACAGCTTCTACCTAAATTTTCTTTATCTGATTGGTTGATGATATATAAACGACCTCACGCGTCTAACGTTCGAACTAAACTTCCCGACAAAACGCGTCCAACACCAAGCTGACGAGTTGGATAGTATGAACGCGAAAGCTGACCGGACTAGTCGGGCTGACTAAAGTTGGATAGTGTGAATGAGCCTTTATTTGAATCGGTACCAGGGCCATTTAAATAGAGAATAGCGCAGCTGTTGAAGATATTTTCATTTACTGATGAATTTTGATCTTGCCACCATAAATTTGGAATGTTTCTACTTTTTATTTTTCCGGCAAAATTGAACTACAGCGGCCTCATGTAATTTTGCTTTTTTTTGGCGGAGAATGTAGCACGTGACGCGTAGATTACGAAACTATTTTTTTTGGCTGCAAATGATAATTTTTTTAATTAACTTAATTTTAAAAAGTAGTAATTTTTAGGGAATTACCGTTTTTTGTATTTTTTTGGTGGAGAATGTAGCACTTGACGCGTTGATTACGAAACTATTTTTTTGGCCCCCAAATGATTATTTTTTTAATTAACTTAATTTTAAAAAAGTAGTAATTTTAAGGGATTACCGTTTTTTTGCGGAGAATGTAGCGCTTGACGCGTAGATTACGAAGTTGTTTTTTCGGGCCGCAAATGATTATTTTTTTAGTTAACTTAATTTTAAAAAAGTAGTCATTTTAGGGGATTAGTAACGTTTTTCTAAAAAATAGTTCCGTCGTGTATCAGTCGACACAACTTTTCTGACGCGCCCCAGCCCCATTCCGAGCATTGACGGTGGGCCTTCTGTAATCGTACCTAGTGGCATCGTAATTAGTGAAATCGTATCAACTTAAATAGTAACTCCCCGTATTGGCGCCTGACGCACTTTGAGATTCCCCCGTATTGGCGCCGCGCACTCACTTCGCTCCCCAACCCCATACTAAAAAAAGCGATGGGCCATCTATAACGTGACCTAGAGGACAGTACCAAGCCTTACGCATCAAGTATTTAATTTTAAATGATCAAAAACGTGAAAAGGGTCAAAAAAGTGCAAGCTTTTTCAATTAAAATAAAACCTGAAATAAGCGTTTGTGGCCCAAAAATACTAACACCTAAAAAATGAACAAAAACTTCAATTCATTTTATAAACTACCGGAATATCACGTGGAACTTATTAGGACACCGAAACTGTGATGTTGGCGAACACACGACGGTAAAAAGTACAACGAAACACGTGAAAATGCCCAAAAATGTGAAATTTTTAAAATTACATAAAAAATTGAATAATCAATTGCGACCAAAAATAAAAAATACCATCGGCATCTACATGGCAAGGTCTATCAGGCGCAACCAAAATTAATATAAAATTCAATGAAAATGAGAAATTTTTAAAATTAAAAAAATTAAATTATAAAATTAAATAATCATTTGCGGCCAAAATAAAAAATACCCTCGGCATCTACGTGACAAGGTCTATCAGGCGCAACCAAAATTAATATAAAATTCAATGAGGCCGCTGTAGTTCACTTCACCCATTTTTCCTTTCAAAAACATTTTGTGTTTTTTTTTCTCCACATTTTCAAAAGGGGGAGAAGTTTTTACCCCTTCACGCTACCGCCAAAAGAATTAACGGTGGCGATAATTTTTGAAAAATTCGCGTGACGCTCCTTGCTGGGTGATTTTTGCCAAACATGTAATCTGAGAAACTACTTTACGCCCTATCCGCGGTGCCTACCCCATTCGCGGTGCGATACTAGTTTGAGCATTGAACGAGGTACATTCCCCATCAAACGTTTCTGGCCATTTTCTCTGGACAGCCATTTTGTTTCTATTCTATGTAGAGAACCGACTGTGGGCTTTTTGGAAAGAATACCTTCCCGAAAAAAATTGTCAGGGAAAATTCATGCTCTAGCACCATTTGGGCGTGAGCAAAGCTGGAAATAGAAAAACCATTCCAAAATGACAAAAAAAAAGAATAAATTATATCGTGCCTATGCTTGTTCGACACGTGATCAGACTCAGAAACCAAATCTAGTTCCATTTTGCTAATCGGAATACTGATTTTGCTTAAGTGAAACAAGAGCAAAAGTGAAATTATCGTTTTGAGATAATTTCTTGGTTCACCCAAAATATTAGCGTCATAAGGTCATAGAATTAATGGTGCATGATGCATTTCTTCTTCTAATTAATGGAAGGATAATGTTTGAGGCTCAGGCAAAGATAATGTTGATGTTTTGTGTAAAGTAATTAAATAGTTGTGAGCAAGTGAATGCGTGATATTTCTGGTAAGCAAACGATAGCGCGATATATGAAAATTTGTTATGTTGTAGCGAATGAGTTCTCTGGTGCAGGGCCAGTAAAGTAGCGTGTGGAAATGAAGCAGACTTATTCAAAATTAAACTTAGCATCTTTAATAAAACAACTAACTACATTTTTAACCCTGGGTTGCATATAATTTTGGCCATAATGGTTTTAGTCTGTTACAATGTAATAAGCTTATTTCACACTATACTTACAATGGAATTAAGTGTAAGGCCTTCTTTCTGCATGGGTGACATATCAGCAAAACTTAATGAATTTTATTATAATAAAATAATAATAATGGTTGTCTTGACAATGCATGTTTTTATTTTCTGAGGAAGAATGTGCGTAGTTATAGCAACGCGTATTTATGATGATTCACATCTAAGAATGGCTGATACAAATGCAATTCCCTATGGAATAGTTCAACTTCACCAGAGAGGATTTCCTATTCAGTTAATTGCGCAGAATTATAGTGTGAAATATGCTTATTAAATATTGGAGAGTTTAGAACCAATGAAATAGATCATAAGGATGACCGGTATTTGACCCCTTGTTAGACATAGATAAGCATTCCAAGAGGTATGGATTCTTTGTGTGACTTAATGAAATTATTTAATGTTCCTTTATTTATTGAAGTGCCGAACCAAGGTTTAGTTCCACTTGCGGCTCCATCTAAAGATCACGTAAGTTTATTATCTACTGTATTATTGGACATGATATCATTTAATAGTTTCATATACATTTTTTCTCAAGGTTAACAAAGCCATTACAATAGCAAAAACATCAACCGCTTCCATTGGGAAGTTTACAGACAAACTACCCGAAGAGAAGGTTGCAAAAAATGTAGGGAAAAAAAGAAAAGTAAGTTAATCTGTATTAATTTTTTCTCCCAGCGTATTTTCTAAAAACTTTTCTCTAGTTTGAGTCCAATCTTGGAGACATTTCTAAGGAAAAAGCTAAATCATTGAAAATTTTAGAAAACCTTCATAACAAGCAACCCAAATTAGATGTTAAAGCGGTAGGCGTTTGGTTGTATAATACGTATGGGTGTTTTCTAATTTTCCTAATTAAACAAATATTAATTTCAGGCTGTTAATCAGTTAACTCATCAAGAAGAAAAAACGTAAGAATTCATTATATTATAATAGAAGATCCATTTATCATTATCACAACCTAATCAAAGGGGAAGGGTCAAGCCATAACCAGAGAGGCATGAGTTATTTAAAAACTTAATTTTGATTAAAATTGCTTGAAAAATATTAAGTTGTTGTTTTCTAATGTTTTATTCGCCTTGTTTTCTGAAACTTTGACAAAACAACAAACTTGAATTACACTTCGTAATTCAAATAGTTATTAATTTCAAGTAGTGTCTTTCACCTTTTTATTGGGTTGTTAAATATAAGTTTTTATATTAATTACAACGCAAATAAGCTGATATTTGGGAAGACTTGGTCTTTCCTCTATAATTCAAACCATAGCATTTATTATTTACTTTTTTCCTGAGTATTTTAAATGATGACTTTTCTATTACAGACAAGCACAAGCAAATCAGAGCGCGGAAGGCAGGAAGGGTAAAGGTAGCCAAAAAACACGTGGGAAAAAAGGAAGTGAAAAAGGAAAAGGTGGCAAAAGGAAATTTAATCCAGCTGGGAAAAATAGTAAAGCTGCGAAGAGAAATATGGGGAAAAGAAAAAGAGGGAAAGCTTAAAGCACCTATTTAGTGTAAATATAAAGCTATAACAAAAAATGAATTGGTAGTTTGTTGTCTTTTTTTATTGTTGTTAATAGGGAAGTGCCAACCTATGACCAGAGCATATTGACGATAGTAACTTAAATTTTAGAGCCAAACCTTGTGCATTTTTAAGTTGGTCTTTCTTCACCTCCGGGTAACAGCAATGCCCCCTTTTGAAACTGTGACATAAAATAGCATTCTTTGAATTATGGTGACTCATGCCAGCAGTGTGCATCAGTATTAGCAAGAGTGTATTAATTTATAGGTAGGGAGATGTTGAGATGATGTCTTCTACAGCCCTGCTGCAACAGTAAACTTCTTCCGCGGTATCTTATTGGTTTCCTAAAACTGAGGCCTTCTAATGTGACGATTTCCATGCCCCTGCCTTCTAAACAATAGTCATTATCCTTAAAGTAACTGTCAGCTTTATCATTGCCACCTGTATTATGAAAAGGCCCCAGTTATTATTAGAAATGGCCATGAATCTATCTGATTCTTTGAAAACAAGCGACTTTACTGGAGAGCGTGGTGCCATTTATTAATGGCAAAGGAAGATGAAATTCAAAAAGCGAAATGATAACGTGGTCAGAGAACCATTGTTGAGTATTATATTTAGACCTCTTATACTCTATTTAGTGGACTTTAACTTAAACTATGTATCCAATGTAAAAAATATTGTTTAAAATTACTGTAATTTAAGTTATTGACCAATTTTCAAACGATTCAATCAACGCGAGGGGTACCTATAAGTACCCACCTTTTGGGTCTAAATGTTGCTTAACAAACGTGACCATTTTTATTTTCACTCAAAACGGGACATGGTAAAACATTACTCAAAACAAATCGCAAATCACGTCAGACTACGCGTCAGAGAAGCGACAGTGAAGTAGGCTGTGACGAGACGCGCGGGCGAGGTTACGTTGCCCACACCGCCTCCGGCGCGCTCCGTCAAGCAAGCGCGATGGATTATTTCACTTGAAGGGATCCCTCACTCACAACAGGGGAAGGCATAGGAGTAAAAAAACCAGTTATGAAGCACACTGCAAGTCTGTATTTTATGTTACCCCTATGCCTCCCCCTGTTGTGAGTGATGACTTTGAAACAGAAATTAATGTTTTGGAGATAATTTGAACTATTTTAGAGTTAAATGCTTTTATATTAACATTTTAACATATACAGGGTGTCCACTAAAAATGAACCAGGGCGAATATCTCAAAATCTGTCTTAGGTACGATTTTGAAATTTTCAAGTCGTATACATGTAGGGGGAAACCTACTGCGAAAATGTCGATGACCTTGAACCATGTCTTCAAGGTCATCCAAAAACTAACTCGAGAACCGTAAGTGTTAGAAAGTTGGTTCCAATTAGAAACGTGTTCCACGTTACTTTTTAAGTACATTTAACTTTGACCGGATCGGATTTGACCAATAGGAAGCCGAGAAATGTAAGATGAAAAACAAGAAGGTCGTTAAGTTGATAACGTGTCGAAAGCGAGGTTCGGGAGCTGATAACTCTAAAGATACTCGTGTTAGAGTACTAAAATTTGCTACACATCATCACCAGGATTGAGGGTCTTAAATTTAAAAATTTCAATAACCTTGAACCATGTCTTCAAGGTCATACAAAAAGTGACTCGAGAACCGTAAGTGTTAGAAAGGTGTTCCACGTGACATTGTAGGTCTAATTAGCTTTGATTCGATCGCATTTGACCCATAGGAAGTCGAGGAACTGTTTTTCAAAATCACAAAGGTCGTTAAAATGAAAATTGAAAGGAAATGCACATAACTCGAAACCAAATCGTGTTACATCGAAATTTGCTAGACAAACTCGTTATTGTGGGAGTTTTTCAAGTTTGTAAAATTGTATGACCTTGAAGACGTGGTTTAAGGTGTGAAAACATTATCTCGCGAATCGCGATCCATTGGGTTTAGAAACTAGGTTTCAATAGAAAATTTGCTAATCACCACTTTCTCGTCAAAGTAGTTTTGAACCATGTCTTCAAAGACATTCAAAAATGACCGTGATAAATAACTTGAAACTGAATGATAATGTATAGCAAATTTCAGTACTCTAACACGAGTATCTTTAGAGTTATCAGCTCCCGAACCTCGCTTTCAACACGTTATCCTTCTTGTTTTTCATCTTGCATTTCTCGGCTTCCTATTGGTCAAATCCGATCAGTTCAAAGCTATTTGTACTTAAAAAGTCACGTGAAACACGTTTCTAATTGAAACCAACTTTCTAACACTTACGGTTCTCGAGTTAGTTTTTGGATGACCTTGAAGACATGGTTCAAGGTCATCGACATTTTCGCAGTAGGTTTCCCCCTACATCTTGTATATGACTTGAAAATTTCCAAATCGTACCTAAAACAGCTTTTGAGATATTCCCCCTGGTTCATTTTTTAGTGAACACCCTGTATAAACTGATTGACACTTCTCGTACAGCGAAAAACATTAGATATGATCATATGCATTGTTTTTGGCTTTTAGCTGAAACCATAAAAATGTTTAGTATTGGCGCTTGCTACTAGATGGGGTAAGAACTCCCACAGGTCCGCTGTATTAACTAGTTAGGGTGAATAGTCGCTTAAATAAAACATCTTCAAGTAAATCGCCGAGAAGTAATATTTCCGAGGGCAAGTTACTGTGTATAATGGTACTCGTTGAAATAACGGAAACTTTTCACCTGTGAACAAAACGTCGTGTTTTTGCTTATCCTTTATATGTAAAAAAAGGCTACCTGTGGTTAAAAGGAAACGCTTGTTGCATACCGTGCAGGTGAAAGTTTCAAATATTTCAACAAGCACTATATAAACAGTAACTTGCAGATCCCGGCTCTTTCCTTGAAGATATTTTATTTATTAAATACTCTTCAACCTAAGTACGTTACACTTCAAAACTGCCCCCTTTTAAGAAATATCTCGGCCAGAAAGTAATTAAAAAATTGAGAGTTGTTCTATTAGAACCAGAAAAATCTCATAGATACCTATGATATTTCTATGATTAGAACTGTTAAATTTTAATTATATATGAAAACTTAATTTATTAACAATATTTAATTAACTACTTTTTTAAATAAAATTAAAAGGGTCCGACTCGGACCTACTTATAGAAATAAAACAGACCTAATCCATGATTCTAACGCCGTACCACAATTAAATAATATTCAGATTATATAGAATTCGCCACTAAATCTTTAATGGAAATAGTCAAGTGGTGTAAGGTCAGGGGATCTGGCTGGCCATGGTGTCTGTCCCGCTCGACCAATCCATCTCTCTCCAAAGGTCTCGTCTAGATAATTATGGCTGCACTTGAAAAAAAGCGGGGCGGCGCACCATCGTGCTGAAACCAGAGCCGCATTCGATCGTACAGTAGAAAGTCGACCAACAGATCTTGGACTACGTGGCTCAAAAGGTTCAAGTAATGCTCAGACTTCAACGAGCTAGAGGAAGAACGTAAGGTACAAGAACTGTTGCCTAACATGCCAGCCCAAACATTTATTCTTCATTCTTTTTAAAGTTGTTTTTGGAATAAAGTGCGGGTTTTAGTGAGTCCAATGGTGCATGTTAAGTAAGTTGAGGACTCCCTTCCCAGTAAAATGAATCTTATCCCACCAAAGAATGCGTCCGCCTCGTGTGGCTCTTAAAGCCACTGACAAAAGAAGAAAGTCCCTGGGGGCGCTATTTCGGAATTCTTGGGTAGTAGAATGGTTGATGAAAATGCCAAACGCCCATGTGATGAACGTTCAACAATCTACTAACACGTCGTATGCTGTGAGTGGAATCACAAGCCACCATGTTAAAAATTTGTTCCTCTACTTTTGCTATGACATTTCCAGTGTCCCATAAGCTGGCCTGAACTCTAGAAATTTCTCGGATAGTCTGGGTGGCGCCTATTTTGGAATAAATTAACGAACGAAGTGTACTCATTGGTGGAGTAAGATGCGATTGCTAAACCGTTTAAAAAATACCCGCGTTATTAAGCACGCTTCAATAAAATTAAATTTTTCAGAACCTGTAGACTTTCGATCCAGGCACCAATTTTGAAACACCCTGCATACAAAACAATATGAAAAAAAAATCGAATTAGACCAGCAAATACAAATTGATTTCAAGTGTATAACACGGTAGCTGCATTGGCACGCTGATTTTCTATCGCGATTCTCTGAAGTAAAATTTCAACCGAACGCGGCTCACCAGTGGCTTAATGGAGTCTGCGACCGCTCGTGTGAGTGAGAGGCTAACGGAATGTCGGCCCAGAGAGGAGCTGAAAAGGAAGAAACCAAATACGAAGGCGCGAGTGAAATTCCAAACCAGGGACTTTCCAACAGACCATGGCATCAACAAACATTCGTTTGCCATCGTCTCGTGACAAACCAGGGGGCTCGAGCATAGCCCGAGAATCGACCCACAGTAACGAGAGAGCATTGAGCTCAATTTCCCCCGCACTCTTGACCATTTTTATTGACAGTTAATATTAAGGATCCGTAACGCCCCATATATCAAATGTCTTAGAATTCAAAGATCTAATTAATAAAATTCAATCCCACGTGTTTATTAAAATTAACGTTAACTAAAAACTTGAATAACTTAAATATAGTTTATACATCTGATAGAACTCGATCAATCCCCGCTATAAATTATAAAATTAAGATTATTAATTAAAGTGTACTTAATAGAAATTATAAATTAAATCCCTGCCTTCAGCAAGGCTAAAATTAAATCCCTCGCTAATGAAAGTGTTTTTTCTCTCGGTTACAAGACCATGATGCAATACATTCCCAGTCGTACCGTCCCAGGTTTTTCCGAGGGGCAGATCACTAAGCTTTAGAGTGTCCTAATAATCATGATTAAATCATTTTAATCACAATTTAATCATTTCAATCACGATTTAATCTCATCAAGATTGAATCAATATAATAACGGTTTAATCAATATAATCACGATTTAATCTTTTCAATCTCGATTTCATATTTTAATTAATGAGTAGTCTAATTTTTAATATCAATGAATTTAATAAGATACCGCGTAAAATACTAAGACAAGAAGTGTTTTTCTAAGGGTTTAATTATAATTATTCAGGTAAATATCGAGTAAATATACAATTTTATTAAAAATTTTGTACCGAAAAAATAATAATAATGAACTTAATAAAATACCTCGTAAAATACTATATTGAGTAAATATACAATCATTTTAATCACTATTTAATCATTTTTATCATGATTTAATCATATTAATCACGATTTAATCACTTTAATCATTTTAATAGAGATTTAAACATTATAATCATTATAATCATTTTAATAGCTTTAATCATTTTAATAGGGATTTAATCATTTTAATAGAGATTTAATCATTCTAATCATTTTAATCGAGATTTAATCATTCTAATCATTTTAATCGAGATTTAATCATTCTAATCATTTTAATCGAGATTTAATCACTAATCATTCTAATCATTTTAATCGAGATTTAATCACTAATCATTCTAATCATTTTAATCTAGATTTAATCATTCTAATCATTTTAATCGAGATTTAATCACTAATCATTCTAATAATTTTAATCGAGATTTAATCACTAATCATTCTAATCATTTTAATCGAGATTTAATCACTAATCATTCTAATCATTTTAATCGAGATTTAATCACTAATCATTCTAATCATTTTAATCGAGATTTAATCACTAATCATTCTAATCATTTTAATCGAGATTTAATCACTAATCATTCTAATCATTTTAATCGAGATTTAATCACTCTAACCATTTTAATCGAGATTTAATGACTAACCATTTTAATCGAGATTTAATCCTTTCAATCATGGTTTAATCCAATTTAATCATTTCAATCGTGATTAAATTCGATTTAATGATTTGAGGGTGACCTATTAATCATGCTAGTGATCTGCCCCTCGGGTTTTTCCCAAAACATTCCGAACTAGACCAGTAATATCCCCTCAGCTCACCGCGATTCCATGGAATAATTATCATGTTCGCAGGCCTCATGCCCAGAACCAGGTAACAAGATCCCAACAAAGGCGCGCTTTTTCCAAGTCCGTCGCCACAGGGTCTAAATGGCGCCCGGACGTTTCCGCTTGGAGACAAAATGAAGGTAACCTCGAGACTCCCTAGCATCCCCCCCCCCTCAACCCCGAGCGAACTTTCCTAGGTCAGGCGACGTCATCCGTACTATCACAGAACACGAGTCTTAGGTGCACCAATGACCCACGTAAAATGGGAGGTCACCAATTGCTTTTGGTTTCAACTCCACCCCACATTCCCCAGAACAAAACCAGGAGATAATTCGGATTTCTTAAGAGTTGGAGTGCGACAGAACTCTGCTTTTGCTAGCGGGGTACAGAACTCTGATTCTAGGGCAAGAAAAAGACCATGTCGAAATAAATAGAAAATAATGTGCGATGAAGTTGCGCTTAGATGCAACTCTCATGATCGAAACAACCAACACTGACTACCTAGATGAACTACATCCAGGGCATTCCGACCGGAAGAGCCTAATCCTAATGCCCTCAATTCACCTATTGATCACCCAATATCTAGCCGTACCGAGAGAAGAAACCCAGATGACCGAGCCGATTTTCTCGCCTAACCAGACGTTTCAAACCGATACCCGAAGTACCTACGCCCGCTTGTAAGAAGTTCGTCGTCGTCATCTGCACATCCGTACCGTAATCCGGCTCGTTAGTTACCGTAATCCGGGCATCCGTGCTGTAAACGAGATGAGTTGACAGTTTGGAACTGTCACCGCGAAACAAGAAGTCCCCGGCGAGCCCCTCCAAAGAAAACGCGTGTGCGTGTGTCTTTCGTAATTCGGAACCCCGTAATCCGGAATCCCGTAAATCGAAGAGCAGCCACGAAGATAATCAAGTGGTAAGAAGAAATTTATGTCAATTCTCCCCCCCCCCCCTTTGTAGAATACCCAGGGTCTAAATATGAAATAGCCGGGGAAAACGTAGAGAATCGTTCTTAGAAAGAAGGGATAAACCCTCGCTATTGTTCGGAGAAAGGATAAAGACAGGTCCACTCGAGTTGAGAGCTCACTCCGTTTCGTGTATTTATACAGTTAGGATTACCTTTTTCGTTTGTGCTTTACCCTCGCCTTTGTCATTTTTGTAGAACCTTTAATTGTAGTGCTAAGTGTATATTTGTTTTTGCACCGCTATCTTTCGAGCTAGAATGCCCGATTTTAAAATCACCGGAACTGATCCCATGGAGGTTGTAAGAGATAATTTCATTACCAAATTTAAGGTCAAAGAGTGTATATTTTATGTTGAAATTCCCCCTTTTATTTTTGAAAAGCTAAAATAACCATAGTTGAGATGACCTAACCATCACTAGAGGAAAATAGAATTATTCCCTCAGTTCCCTATCATTTTGTTTATTTTGTATCTAGTGTTTTATAAATAAGTGTTAAATAAAGATTTTGTGATTGATTAAAGACAAAGGGTTTCCATTCTGAATTCGAATCTCCACCCTTTTTTATTTTTATTTTCCCCTGTATGTAACCCCCTCTCTCGGATTTAATTCACGCTACGAAAGGCCACGACTCGCATTGTGTCACCATCTTTCCCCGCCTTAGTTAATTAATATCTTTGAGCAAGGGGGAGAGTTTCATTTGGCCGACCACAAAATACACGTTACGCCGACTGTCCATTTGGCCGACTGCACATTTGTCCGACTGAGAGGTCGGCCAAATGGGCAGTCGGACAAATGAACTGTGCATTTGACCGACTGCTCATTTGGCCGACTGCTCGTATGGCCGACTACTCATTCCGCCGACTGCTCATTTGGTATTTGGACGATACTAGGTGCGTTTGGCTAGGTACTGTCCTCTAGGTCGCGTTTTAGAAGGCCCAGCTTGGTTATAAAGAACGGGGCTGGGGGGGCGCCGGTCCGGCCCCCCAGCGCTCGAGCGAAGTGAGTGCGCGGCGCCGTCAGGCGCCAATACTTAAAATACATTGCCCGTTCTACAAGTCAACCTTACACTAAAGACATAGAGAAGGACAGGCTATAGTATAAGAGTCGGTGAAATGAGCAGTCGTTCTAATGAGCAGTCGGCCAAACGCGCAGTCGGCCAAACGCGCAGTCAGCCAAACGAGCAGTCGGCCAAACGAGCAGTCGGTCAAATGAGCAATCGGTCAAATGAGTAGTCGGACAAATGGGTTGCTCATTTGGCCGACCAGAATTTCGGCTAAAAGAGTAGTCGGCCATATGGTCTGCTCATTTGACCGACCGAAAAGTCGACCAAATGGGCATTCGGACATATGAGCAGTCGGCCAAATGAAAAGTCGGTCAAATGAGGAGTCGGCCAAAACACCTTTTTGGTTTTAATTACGCGCATGCGCTTACGGCCCAATGTTTCTTAGAAGCAAACGACGCCATCTCTCCGTATGTTAACCATGGATAACGAATGTTTAGTGAAACTTATAATAAAACGTTGAAAGTGTTATAACAAATTTAGGAATTAAATTTAAATGAAAAAAAGTGATTATATTACTGAATTTAAGAAAAAAAGAGCGAACACGAGAAAATATTACATGTAAGTGGTAACAGGTACGGTTTGCCGGACTTAGATCTTGATGAAAATCTAGGCCTTGACGAAAACGTGGATGTTGCTCGGCCTTCTATTTCTACAGAAGTTGGAAAGCAGTAGCACATTAAACTATTTAGTATTTTGTTAAAATTTGAGGAAGCTCTACAATTTTTGTGTGGTGAGTTGATAGTGATATCGATTAATTTATTCCTGCTTTAATTCGTGACTAATTTTTCAATCTTAATAAATAAATTAATGGGCAGTTTCTTCGAGGGGTCGGACATTTTCCAAAATCCCGTACACTTAGTCTAAAATCGCAAAATCTTTTAACTCTCTATGGTAAATTAACATTGAAATCCCAAAATCACTTCAAAAAGTAATGATAAAAGCGCCAAAATCTCTGCGAAATCCCGAAATCCCGTACAAAATAATGGCAAGTGTCCGACCCCTCGAGTTTCTTTACATCAAATCAAGATGTTACCCATCTATGAGATCCGTCAGTTACCTTGTGGTTATGGTACTTGACCCAGAGGCGTACTGTGGGTAAATGGTGACCGGTTCTAGACAAAACAAATTATAATTAGCTTTGATATTCTAAAGATAGGAGTGTTTTTGGCGCACGGTTCAAAATGTACTCCTGAACCCAGGCTGGTACGCCTCGGACTTGACAATTTTTATAGAACTATTTGTGGTGGGGCTTGCGATTTCGTTATTGGGTATAATTGTGTCTTATATTATAATTATCTATTGGTGATATGGTTGTCTTTTTAATACTATCTTGTGGTGGTGTACGGTGGGACGAGTTTTCAACTTCTTTAGAATAGTTTTCCATATTATCTTCTATGGTTATATCTCTACAAGTGACATGTAATTATTATGAAAATTTTGTGATATACCAAATCTTTCCTGCTGAACCAATTCATTCATAAAAACTTTATACTCTTCCTAGAAAGAAGGCATAATCGAATTATCTCTAGAAATTTAAGTTACTAAAAACTTAAAAAGGCTTAAGTTAAGGAACCAATTTCATTTAATATTTCGTAACTATCCAATTTCATATTTATTTATTCTTATCTAGCTGACTTTCTTCCCCACCAATTCACGTTTTGATTGGAGTATTATTATACTAGATGGTAAATTTAGCGTTGGAATCCAGTCCTTGGGCTCCGAAAATGTCTGCTACAAACCGTCAAACTCGGCGTTGGGCTCCAATTTTTTCTGTGTTTTTTTCTTGCCTAAAGGCGAGTTATCTTCTTTGGAAAGCGATTAAATATAATTAATTGAGCTCCATAAATACTTTTACAACCAAAGATACTGCATCAAACCATATTTAATTTAATAACTTGTGTTTCGAAGTTACCCCTGAATTTTTCCCATACAAAATAGCTGGCGCGATTTCAAATATGGCGTCTAAAAGAAACAAGAATATGTTTGGCGCATGCTCACGTCCCTTCCCCTTTTCCGCCCCATTTTCTGGCGAAAAAGGAGTAATGAGCAGTCGGCCAAATGCACCCCACCCGAGCAAGGGCTAGGAATAATTTCCAAGACCGTTATTATTTGGCCCATGGTTATCCCAACCGATACGATACGTAGTTTGAGAAATATATATCATTTACGATTTCCTAAAAAGTTTGCACTTATTTACAGCCCCTACATTCACCCACTTAAAGCAGACGACCGCTAATTATCGTCTGTCATGTAATTCATACATTTGGATAGGGAGTTCCGTCGATGCTCTCATTTTAGGAAATTATCATCTGTATTATAATAATTATCTTAATTAATAATTCGACATGTCACTTTTGGCATGGATTACAAATAATAAGAGGAATTTTTTGTTGAAACCAGTTAATATATTGTGCATGTCCATTTCTTTTGTCGTTATTGGTATCTTTGCACTCTCATCAGAGTAAGTTAAAATTTTTCCTTGAGATGTTATTAGCGACAATAATATTCAATTTTTATCTTTCTGCAGTTATGTTTCTTTACTAGTCATTTTGGCATCATTCGTATTTGGTGTCATTGGAAGTCATTTCATATTGAGGTTAGTGTATACTGTTTTCATATTAATAGTTCAGTGGTTACTTAGATTTTTGTGACAGAAGTGAACCAATTCATATAATTATCCAATCCAATGAGGCTTTTGTTTATACTTATGGAGAATGACAAGGTGTGGAATGAGTAACAATTTGAAGGGTTCCTATTTATATATACATATACACACCCTTATCTTATCTCTTGTCCTTTAACCCCTTATCTTTCCTTATCTAAGTCTATTCTATTTGCATAGACCCATTACTAATGCCATCTATCATGGCTTATATATAATTTTTGTTATAACGGTTAGTCTGTTGCAAGCTTACATAGAATGGGAGCCCACTTCCAGAGGTTAGGTAAAAAAATGGCGCACAATGAGCACACTGCAATGCACAGCTGGCAACAGTTATCTCGGTGGATAGCGAGGGCTGTAGCATCTCATACTGAGACCCGCCAGAGTCACAGCAATGTCTCGTATTGAGACGCTCCACTGCGCAGCTTAAAAACATGGCCGCAAGAGCGCCAGCAGTGCGTGGACCTCCCCAGTTAGCCTAAGCCAAAGCTCATTTTCTGGCCCTTACCTGACCATTTAACCAAGGGTATTATTATTATTAATGAAAAAGGAGAAGGGCTAAAGACCTGCCCGTTCGCGCACTTCGACCAGTGGTCCATTGTGCAACCCCAAACCTTATGACTTAAAAAATCCGGTATTAGACACAAAACGGAGAATCCTCTTGGCCGGCATATTATGGAAAACAGAGGTTTCCATCTGATGCATACCAAGATGCTCAATTCTTTGGGCCGCGTAGCAATTGCATCTACAAAGCACATGAGAGGCGGTTTCCTCCTCAACCTGACATTCCCTACAGATTGGATCATCATTGATTTCAATCAAGTAAAGATGTCTGTTAAGAAGGCAGTGACCTGTTAGTAGGCTAACGACCAACCTAATATTAAATCAAACAAGCCCTGGTATCTTATTTTTTTCCAAAAACTTAACTCTTCCGACGCTATTAAAGCAACTGTCGGCTCTATCATTGCCGCCTGTATTATGAAAAGGCCCCTATTATTAGAGATCGCCATGAATCTATCCTATTCTTTGAAAAAAAATCGACTTAAGTGGAGAGTATGACGCCATCTATTAATGGCAAAGGATTCTAAAATTCAAAATAACAAAATGATAACGTCGTCAGAGAGTCATTGTGGAGTATTATATTTAGACAACTTATTCTTTATTTAGTGTGCTTTAACTTAAACTATGTATCCCATGTAAAAATATTGTTTAAAATTACTGTAATTTATGTCATTGACCAATTTAACTCG
Organism: Leiobunum rupestre; assembly: GCF_980474605.1. Classification (NCBI taxonomy): domain Eukaryota; kingdom Metazoa; phylum Arthropoda; class Arachnida; order Opiliones; family Sclerosomatidae; genus Leiobunum; species Leiobunum rupestre. The sequence goes on along the minus strand of NC_143384.1, from coordinate 93,509,415 downwards.
CGTGGCATGCAGGGCTTGCCACCACCATTCTACGCATTGTAACCCGGCCACCTGAATTAATGGCTTTTAAAGTCGCTTGATGACTTAGGCCAAGGGTATTAGCCTAGCTGATTATTATTTTTTTTTTTATTTATTTACAAATGATCCAATCAACGCAAGTACACTCCTTTTGGGTAAAAATGTAGCTTACCTAACATGTTTGATTACGGCGATAGCGACATCCGTGGTAATAATAGTTACTTGACGTCGAGCCGACACTTGCTTAAAGCACATGCTGGTGACCTTTTACATTCTCATAAGGTCTCGGGAAAAATTTACCATGTCTGTGGATCGTCACAACATACTTAATCTTCTTAAGTATCAATAAATACATTTTTGCCCTAATCAAATTACTTGCATGAGTTCCACATATTTATTTGAAGAGTATCATGATTATTGTTTGGGCTAGCTGCTGCTATGTTGCATAGTTTTCAAAATGCGAATTATGATAAAAATTATGACACTTTTTAGAAAGCCAAAATTTTCCAACCTAGATCAAATCTTTAAAACCCCAAGCTAGGTCTAAACTTGTTACTGAAAGACGGGATCGCCGTTTAACATGACAATGCGGCATCTGTGCTGAACACTTTTCTGTCCGGATCTTTGCTAGAAGACTATTTATTCTCTATGTAGCTCAAGCGTTTCAGAATAATAATAATAATCGTCTAGGCTAATACCAAGGCACCTTTTAATGGCATTGTTCATTATTTCAAGTAGTTGGGTTATATTGGATAGGAGGCTTTTAACAATGTGGCGCGAACCAACAGCTCCCTACACTTTATTACCTTAAGTCTCAAGTTTTTGTGGCAAGGCAAATCAGAAAACTTGCCAATATTACAAAAACCCGGCGAGAAAACGAGTCTCAAGTGGAGCTCTATTTTATGGATAGCTACAAGAGTCAAAGAAATTGTATCAAACTTGCCAAAACTAACTATTTTAAGGGCAATTGTGGCATAGGGCAAGGCAATAAGCATATGTGGAAAGCGCTGAAACCTTATATAAAGATAAAGGACGTATCATCAAGAGACCTTGGAAAAAATGTACTGCAAATAAATAGAACAATGGACAATATGTTAAATAAGTTCAACGAGGTTACGGAGGAGCAAGTCTTTGAAGTCGTAAGGAAAATCGAACTGAATAAAGCAATGGGACCTAATGGTCTTTCCCCACAATTAATAAGAAATCTAGCAGCGGTCATTTCAAAATAACTTCCAGTACTATTTAACTTATCTTTTTCTAAAGCTGCTTTCCCAAAGACCTAGAAGGCTGAAGGCAGCAAAAGTCACTCTGGTTCCAAAATCTGGGGACATAGAAGACCCAGCAAATTTAAGGGCAGTTTCAGTGTTGTCAATCTTGTCAACGTCTTGTGAAAGAGTAGCGTATAAGGACGTTTATCATCACTTAGAAAATATTGGAGCTCTGTATGAATATCAATCTAGCTTTCGCACTGGCTTTTCAACTAACACTGCAATATTTAATCTAAATGAGCAAATAATATATCACTTATCGAACGGTCTCTATTTTATGGTCATTTTTATTGATCTGTCAAAAGCCTTTGACGCAGTACAATATGACATTTTAATTGACTCTCTGAAGAAAAGTGGTATCAGTGGTAATGTACTATGCTGGATTAAATCGTATCTCACTAATAGATCTCAGATAGTCGCCTATAATAGAAATGCCTCTGACCCGCTAATAATCAAACATGAAGTTGCACAAGGCAGTGGGATGGGTCCACTCCTTTTCAATGTATACCGAATGGGTTTGCTAATGAGTATGCTGATGATGATGGAATCGTTTTAGCTTCGAAAAATTAAATAGAATTAGTCTCCAAGGCTGAAGACGAAGTTGTCGGCCTAAACCGTGGGTTGCTTGCTAAAAAGCTCTTTCTCAATAGATCCAAAACAAAGTTTATGGGGTTTTCACCAAATAGAGAAATGTGGAAAGAAGCCGTGAATATTCAGTCAATTTGTAACAATACGATTAGCAGGACTTCCTTCTTTAAGTACTTGGGAATTATTACAGATGAAAACTTAAATTGGATCCCGCATGTTGACTATCTTCTTAAGACAACAAAATCTAGTCTATGGCTCCTTAGACCCTTACAGAACTATGTTAATTCTGATACCTTAAGATTATTGTATACCTCCCTTATTAAACCATTATTTGATTATGGTAATCTTTTTTACTCACAAGCCAATAAAACCACCCTAGATAAACTGAATTGTGTATTACACATGGCTGTAAAATAAATTGCCAAGAAAACAAAATATTCTTCTATTACTGAGGCAAAAAAGATAGCAAGTATTGACAATGAAAATTTAATTATATGCCTCTTTATATTTATGTATAAATTTAAGCAAGGGAAAGCACCCCATATGCTATAAAGTGGTTTCCTCAACATGTTCATGGACCTTATACTAGGGGTTGCAAGTATAACTTCTATGTTGAAATGTACAAAGAATTTCGCAGGAAAGGTGTTAAATTTGTTGCTATACAACTCTGGAATCAATTGCCAGATAAATATAAATTGAATATGCACGAAATGTATTTAAAAAGGAAATATCACTATATTTAAAAGAACTTGATCCATAGATGATTTATTTTACGCCTGAAGTATATTATGCGTCTAATTTCCTTATAGTTATAATTTAACTAGATTAATTTAAAGTCTACGCCCCTCTTTTTTTAATTATGCCTATAGGACCCTTTTGTAAATAAGAAATTTTTCTTAAAAGGTGATCCAATAAAAAAAGCATTTTATTGTTATTATTATTATTATTATTACGCAAGTGAAGTTCCCAGTTTTCATCTGGACCACAAGTTTTGATTAAGTCTGGCTGCTCTTGCTGCAAGGCAAAAAGAAAACCAGTCCGCCACCCCACTTCATGGAATTGGGCGATTAGTAGGACCTACTCGGAATATATTAATTTTCTCCCTTTTTCCACCTCACTATGAAATGTTACATAATCTGAGAATGTTTGACTACTTTTACACATTCTATATACTCATACATGGGTTAATAATCTTAATTAAATTGATTTTTTATTTTATTTTTCAGCTCGAAAGATTTTCCTTTTAAAAGTATACCACATCTTATGGATTGGAAGCGCCAACCTTTACCTGGAATTCGGCATTCCAGACGATGCGCTGTTTGTGGGAATAGAAAATGTAAGCGTCACAGACCAGAACTGAGCATACAAGTTTTGAAGCCTTGGACAGGTTTAATGATACCCCCTAATGTGGATAAAGTCATTGAAGAGGTATTTTGGTTTTCTATCGTTGCCACCTGTATTATGATAAGGCCATTGTTCTTAGAGATGGCAATGAATATAGCTGATTCTTCGAAAAAACGACATTATTGGAGAGCTACACAGGAAGCTAAAATTCAAAATAGGGAAACTATTACGTCGTCAGAGAAGCATTGTAGAGTATTACTTATAATCCACTTACTTGACTTTAACCTAAATTATATATCCCTTATAAAATATATTGTGAAAAATTACTATAATTTAAGTTATTGTCAAATTTACAAACGAGCCAATCAATGTGAGGGGTACTTTTATGACCTGCCTTTTAGGTCAAAATGTTGTTTAAGCATGGGCCAAATAATGATAAATCCAGGACATGACTCTATGCGAAAAACCCGTCCAACAGCGCTAACACCCGACCACTATTGCCCCCTATTGGGAAAATGCGCGATCGTGGACCTACGTCATTTTGGGGGCAAATTGTTTAGGGGCAGTTTCAAAAATAGTACACGTGGTCGACGTAGCAAATATCCTGGAATATTTATTCACCGTTATCATATCTAGTGTGGTTATTAATGTAAGTACTTTTTTTACGTACTAGGTTCATAATTAGTATAATATATATAATTATATAATATTAAACATATACTTTCCTAGAATCGTTAACATTAATCTAAAAATGAGGGGCCAATATGGCAGGATTTTCGAATTACAACCGCCACTTATTTCCGAATTTCGACTTAGTCAACACAAGATGGTGTTCGGGAAACCGGAAATTTCTGCTTGATTTTGCTCCCAATTTTTTTTATTTGCACCTTTTCCCGCCTACTAAAATGGCCGCCCGTTACTTTTGGTGGACGACCGATTTAGTACGTATGAAGGTACCAGAGGTATGTCCTGGATTTATCATTATTTGACCCATGGTTTAAGCATCTTGTTTTTATGGCGATGCTAGCGACATCTGTTGAAAAACAAGCTAGTACACGTCGAGCCGACACATGCTTTAAAGTAGCCAGTGTCAATAATCTATCAACATAAATTAAAATTTGTCTGTGTTGATAATTGAAATTGTTATGTTAATCACTCTGTAAGAGCATTTAAAATGAAAGGGGGCACTGCACGGCAGTATGAAACTAAATCAGACTTAAATATAACGTGTTTCATAAGACACTGAGCTATCACATCAAATTGATACATAAAATCAGGCTTACGAGGTCTTGTGTGTCGTATAAACCACCTTTTATCTAAAATCGTTCCAAAAACCTCATTATACTCTTGTTGGCTATACTTTGTTGGTCCTTTCCATTACTGAAATTTATAAAAAAAATATTGATTATTTGATGGAATTGTATTAATAAATAGGGATGCACCAATATATCGGTAACTGATATATTGGCCTATTTTTCTAATATCGGTATCGGCCTATATCGGCTTAAGCGAAGCCTATTTTAGCGGTTACCAGTATTAGCAAAATATTTTCAGAAAAACATTGAAAAATAGGAAATTTCTCGATTAACTAACTAATGATAATATTTTATTTAATTGGCTGTGCCACGTACACCAGACTTTAGACCTTTTTTAGACGGGTTATTAGTGTAAACAAATAAAAAACAACGATATTCAATTTGTGATAGAAAATATGTACCACGTTAAACGAAAAGAAACATTAGAATATGCTCTGGCAAACTTTTTTTCATGAAAAATTAGATTAAAATGTTATGACTGTGTACTGAACTGTCTTTTACAATTATTTTATCATATACACTACTGTTATGATAGTTAACTTTGTTAATATAGTCCGATATTATCGGCCACGAATAGCCGATATATTGGCTGTACTCATATCGGTGCATCCTTATTAATAAATAATATGGTTTTGTAATTATGGAATGAATTTACAGATTTTCAATTTAACCTTTCGAGAGTACGTACTTCCCTGGTACAAGTGAGTACTTTAATTTCCATAAAATCTGCTTACTTATAAAATAAGTACTAATTTTTTTTGAATGTATATTATAGTGAATATATAAGTAAAGACAAAGCTTTCTTGTTAGAGTTGAAAGTCTCCATTCGTTATTTATTAGCGACACTCATTAAAAGAACACAGCAAGTAAATTACTTTTCTTGTTGAGCTGTAATTTCGGTATTAATTTTATTCGTTTAATTTATTTAGGTCGACTTAGTTACTCTCTTAACAAGTAGTTTAGCTAAAGCGTTACTTCAACACGCGAATGAGTATATGTGTGCAGCTGAGGCTATATCAAGTAAAAACGAAGTTGAAATTCTTAAAAAATTAGCACCTAATTTACACCAAAGTATGAAGTCTCGAAAAGCTGAGCTTGAATATCTTCATGGCGTAGTCGAGAGAGTATTGCCGTATTTGGTACCCAGAAAATATCTGCAATCAAAGTAAAATTAAATACATAAATTTTAAACTAGTGATCGTACGGGGTGACATTTGAGTCGGGGTTTTTTGGAATTTTTATTATTAAGCGTTTTCTAATTACAAAAGTGACGAGAGTAGTCGCTTCAACGGCCGACTATTTAAAACTAAAAGTAAAACCATAAGTGTATAATATTGTTCCATAAGTGTGACACTTTCTATTCTTCACATGTAAAATTTTTACTGAGAGCTATTCACAAGACAGACTGCATTACGGGCTTCGTCACCATTTGGCTTCCTCTTGCTCCCGCGTCACACGTAGCCTTTGACAGCGCCTCACTAGGTGGAGATTTACTTCTTGTGATGACGTCAATCCGTTACTAGCTCTCAGTAAAATATTCCCCACAGTGACAAAATTATGGAACAATATTTTAGACTTATGCTAAAACCAAAAGCGAAATAAAACCACAGCGAATGAGAGGCTAGTGTGACGCGACCTTTGTACGTTCAAACGAGAGATATCGCTTTTAGAATATGCTGCTGGCTTGCGCCGTCCTTCTCCGTTTTGGTTGTATGCCATAGCTAAGCATTCACTCAGGCGTTAATTCATTTTTTATTTTTGGAAAACCCGGGGATTCCATACTTACCGGGTCAGGGTCGGGTTTCCCGTACGATCACTATTTTAAAGCCATTTTTTTCATCAGAAATGGCAGTAAAAGTAAAGGCAATGATTGTGCAAAATATGATTTTATTAGTAGTCTGAAAAATATTTAACTTCAAATAATTGAATCGTGTAACCTTACATGATTATCTGCTGTAACTAGTTTCTTATGTAAAGCTTTGTTGGTTTCAACTGGTTTTATAACTGACTTTTGAGTAACTAATTATAATGATGTTATATGAATGAAATTGGGCGATGTGTAACATTATTTTCCTAAATAGGGCTTGGAAGTTTTATTTAGTATCAGCAGAATGTGGTTGGTTATATTTAGTGAGAAATAAAAGATTTACAGATTTGAATTAGTTTTTGTAGGAACACCCCTGAAATATTATATTTTGAACACTTAGACTTCTTGCCATATTTGATGGAAAAAAAGTATATGTTATTTAACTAATTAATTGATTGTATAAACAGAAGTGCAGGATCTCTGGTCAGAGAGGTGTTCGCTGGATGCGTTCTGCGACCAGCAATGGATATAATTGCAAATCCTGTAATATTATAATTTATCTTCATTTGCCTCTTATATCATTTCTAAAATCTCCAACTTCTCCAGGAAATCATCAATGAGTTTCTGATATTGTTCTTTGATAGAACACCGGTAATCTTATTTTCCAACTCGTTTTGTTGTATAATTTTTATTCATTTTCCTATATTTCAATGTCAGATGGCTCGTTACCCTGATAGTCAAGAGCGAAAAGTTGAACTACTACATAATTTTGACTCCGGAAGTGTGCCAAGCAATCAGTCGGTTCTTCATACTGACCTCCAAACTATTTTGTCACACCAGCAACTTTTGTTTCCATTCATGCAGTTTTTGAAGGAAGAAGCAGCAGTCAATGTGCTTCAATTTTGTTTGGGAGTTGGTGTGTGTTTTTGTTTAACCTAATTAATAGCTTTGCGTGGGTACAATTCTCGTATGTAATATTTTCCGTCTTCTTAAGTGGATAAATAATATAGAAAAAGTGGAAATTTTGGCCTATGTGCCAAATAATCGAGGGGTCCGACACTCGTCTAAAACGTGTACGAAATTTGAAATCTTCAAATCTTTTCGTCCATATTTGAAGATTAACTGGAATTTCATAAATTTACAAAATTTCAAAATTTTATATTTGATTTGCAAAATTTCAATGAGATTTGATCGTGATCGTCATTTAAATATTTCAATAATTTGACTGTTTTTCGAAAATATAGCTCTTTCGCGCTCGCTTCACATTTCTCTCATTATCTCTTAATGATTCAAGGAGCTTCAAACCGTTTTCGTCCATAGTCGCGTTCACACTAGAGACTTTGAGAATCGATTTCGATCGTTTTGAGAAATCATAATTTATTTTGAAAAGTAATTCAATTTTTCAACGATCACTTTATCGAAGTGGCTTAATCAAATTTCAAGTTGAACATTACAAAATGGTCAAAAACGGTTCTCAAAGGCTAGTGAGTCCACGTTAATTATCTTCAAACCGTTTCAAAGGGCTTCGAAATCGTTTTCGTGACATTTTTGCCAGATAAGTAGCAAAATTGGAGAACTCTTTCTATAAGATAACAGTTTTCCATTTCCACATTGTTGACTTAAATTTGTAAATTTTGAAGATTTCGAAAAATTTCCCATAGAAATTTATGAATTTTCTCAAGAATTCCTAAAATTTCAATTCAAACTTACAAATTTTTGCAATATTTCATAAAAATTAGCGGAAAACCATCATATTTTACAAGATTTATTAAATTTTAGAAAATTGTCGTAATCGATAAAAATTTAAAATTTTGAAAAGATTTTGACAAAGATTTGAGAAATTTGAAAAATTTTATCAGAAATTTGGAAATTTTCAAATCACTGGCGTATGCGAAATTTGAAAGAGTGTCGGACCCCTCGCAAATAATGGTCAACATTTTTTAAGTGAAACAACTATAAGACTTAGCATTCCAACTTGTACTTTTTTGACTACTTTTATTCTTTATTTCAATTTTTGATAATTGAAGTAAAGAAATAGTTCCAAATTTCCGTAAAAATGTAGTTTTTAGGTTTTTACGTGTAATAATAGTTAATTTTTCTACTATTTGAGAACTGGCCTGGACTTGGAAATTTCATCTGTTAGATCTATTATGCTGAACAACTATTAATTACAACAAGTGTTAATTGACCTTTACTAAAGTTTTTAATTAGTGCCATTCAAATTTGTACAAAGTATTGGTCATTGTTTCTTTTCAGATGACTTTAACAAACGCATTTTAAACCCGGATTTAACAAACGAACAGCTAATATCATTACATAAAGAAGTTATTGAAATGTATAACACGTATTTTGCCTATGGAGCTGTTGATAGGATTAATTTTGATGACCAAGTTGTTGAAGAAATGAAAAAGGGTAAAAAATTTAATTTAAACATATAAATTGTACACGGGGACAAATACATAAATCTTAGGCATATGCGAGCCTTTAATTTTGGGTTAGGCTTTGCTTAAAAAGTGGTTTCGAGTACTTGAATAACTAGGCATAGCTGTATTTCATCAGAACTTAATTGTACTTGTAACCGATCCGATCACAGATGGTGACCAGATCGGCTATCATCGCCATATTAATTTATTATTTAGTCTTTGTTCTCTCATTCGCGGCCAGGACGATCCGCGGCGCTTCGTCGCCAATAAAAAGGCGCTACGGACGAAGCACCGCGTCCTGGCTGCTGATCAGAAGAAAAGAGACTGTCAAGCTGACAGTGTTTGGTTAGTTAATCTTGACCCCTCTCGAAGCCCAGTGGCGATATTATAATTTTTAGTTCTGATTCCCAAGAGGAATGGCGCATCAAGGAGGGTTGTCACATCTTGTAAGTTTTTAATTCCTCGTTTAAATTGTTATATTAAGAAACAATAAAGGTCATTGTTTTTACCACATTCGATTCGTGACATAATTTATACATATAAAACTTGTGACAGTTTAGCCTAATCGTGTTGCATCCTCCATAGGATACGATTAGGTTGATTCAAACTGTTACATACTTTTATCTGATGGGGAATCATTTAAACAAGAAACTTCACTTTTATCACTAAGTTTTACTATTTCTTCATTAAAAGTATGTTTACTGCCAGAGCTTATACATTTATTTGAAGCCATATTTGTGAAGTCTAAATTAATAACTGGCCGTATAAGGGATTACAATAGTTGACTGATGAACCGCCAAACAACTGATAATAAACAGCTAGGGCACTCTACATTATGTAACTTATGGCTTTGGTTTCGTTTTTGTTTTCTACGTTTAAAATCGGGGACCAACCAGAGCCAACTACGACTTGTACCTCACCCAATAAGAGATCTTAGGGCAGGACCAAAGGGAATTTTTTTTAGAAGCTTCTCCCACCATTTTAGAAAGCCTTGGTAATAATCATAGTTTTGAGTACTCGGAAGCTTAGCCTAGGCCTCGATTTGAGGCTCAAACCATTTTCGAGCTTTTCAACTAAGGCTTTTCTATCATGCCTAATAAATCTAATGAAAGTATAATTGTACAAATTAGTGGTTGAAGGTGAATCAACAAATGTCGTAATATTGAGAACAACCACAACTCTTTTCGAAGCCTATGATTATGCATACACGCAACTTGAAGACATTTATTGTCCCTTATTTCATCAAAGCAGTCGGGTATGTTTACTTGTTCATTGTAATTTGGATATCTATTTAAAGGCTTTTGATTTCTTGTAGTATTTTAGTTTGCTTTGTGGCGATCGTTTAAATAATTCAGGAAGTAAGAGTTTGTGGAGGTGAATATTTCTTAACATTTTTAGTTTTAGTGAGAATTAAACTTTTGCATGTTCATTTCAAGCTGCCCTGGAACCTTATTAAATAGGTAAATTGCATATAAACAAATTATTTAGTAGTTAGATAAAATATATTCTAGTTAAACTTATCCTATCAAAAATCACTGCTATTTACCTTTTGGTGTTTTGATCATTCTAATTTAAAGGGTTCCATCAGCCTCTTAAGGGGATGACAGTGGGGGGTGAAATAGCACTATTTTTTTAACACGGAAGGAGACAAATTTTAATGATACGAAACTTTACAAAACACGTGGTCATTTCGCGGAAATTTGAATTTTGATATCGGTCGCAACGGACAGAGTTTTTGTCACCTTGGCCTAGTTTTCTTTTATTGGAATTTAATAAGAATTAATATGGAAAGTTGTTCTTGTTCAACGAATTGTCTTAGTGATTGACTTTCTTTTCATTTGTCATGTATTTGTTATTAATATTAATTTCATTGCTCGACATTCTTAAGAACGAAAATTTTAACTTGTGGAGGAATACTACGCTGTCATCGTACATTCGTTTAGCGCGACGTGTGCCCTCTAGTGGCGGTAATCGAAATCAAAATACGGACTGGCTAGGGAGGGGTGCAAGTTTCTCCCCTTAGGAGGCTGATGCAACCCTTTAATCATGTGCATAGATTAATGTCTATGTTATTTGTAGTTATGATTTTAGTTTCCAAGTGTGCCACTAATCATTCTCTATAAATGTTTGTATTATTTAAGAGCCAAGAGGCCAGCGGAACAATCTACAATGTCAAAAATTAGTAGCAGAATCAAGGGAGTTTTTGTTACTAGCGTTGGTGAGTTCTATAGGAAGTTTTTTAATTACAATTACAATTACAATAATTTTTAGATAATGGTCGCATGTTTGAAGAAGAAGCTGCTCTAGAACTGGGGGAAGGTGTCTTTGTAAGGTTTTTTTATTTGTTAAATTTCAATTGTTAGTAACAAATGAAAATTAAGAATAATTTTGTTCCCATTTTTGTTTAAAGTCAGTCCAAATTTTATTAATTATGGTTCTTTTTGTTCACCTTTTTAAGTCTAAATATTATTGACAAATAAAAATTATCCATCATTTTGTACACTTTTAGTCAGACACTCTTCTTCAAGATAATCAAACTGACGATGATGATCCAAGATTAAAAAATTTGAGCGCTTGGAGGTTAGATTGTTAAGTGATATCTTACGATTTTATTTGTATTTGTTTTCTATATATTCCATCCAAAACATATTTAGGTTACTGAAAATGTATTAGTTAATTTTCTTACAAGAGCGAGAAGATGGCCAGATTAAAAGTCTCAATTCAAATTGAACATATTTTTCTTGACTTGAGAATTGAGTATTTACCAACTAATTTGCTATTTGAGACTCATTAAAAGATTAAATTGATATAATTAGCTTTAATGAAAGTTGTGAAAACTAAATTAACAGTAAATTTATGTTTCCCATAAATATTATAATAGTCGATACTAGAGGGGAAAGTAAAGGGTTTCCATTCACGGGAGAATTATACTAGTGGGCCTGGAAAGTAAATTCATGCATACTCAGTAACTTAAATAATTTCTTGGTTCCATTCATTGGATTCATTGTAAGTCTTACTAATAATAGAATATCAATTCCTCGAATTGAAACACTCATGGATTTGAATTGCAAATATTATGACGCTCTTGTGATAGAAGTTAAGAGGATTGACATTAGAGATGATGGTAATTATATTTCATGGTATGAACCATAATTATGAAAATTTAGGAATACATGTATTTTGTTACATTTAGATAAACCAGAGGATGTGCATTGGACAGTTCAAAGGTGTTTGTCTAAGATATTATTCTACAATTATAAATGAGATTATGTTCACGTTAAATTTCAAAATTCAGACGTTACAATGAATTTTATGTCTTGGCTGCTAAACTTTACGAGTTTCACGGAGAAAATCTGGATATTACTTTACCTCCGAAAAGATCATTTGGCAATAAAGGTCGTCAGTTTTTAGAGTCACGACGACCTATTTTCGAAAAGTTCCTTTCTGATTTATTAGCAGTACCCTCGCTTAAAGGCAGTGAGTTGCTTTACAAGTTTTTGAAATCGCCTGTGGAATTTACCACAAACTTTTTACCTGAAATTAATTTGGGTGAGATTTATAAATACACACAGCCCTAAATATATACAATTTTGCAAATTTTTAATAAGAATATTATTTTTTATTCAGGCAAAATGATTAAAACAGTTCCTATGAAACTAATAAAAGAGGTTTGATATTGCTTAAATCAACGTTTATAATTTCATTGTTGGAATATATTTTTCCTATTACAGAAAGGTCAACATTTATTACCTTTTCTGCAAAGCTTTATCGCGTCAACTGAAGCTGCTAAACCGAAACCCAGGTAGTATATTAATATTTTTCCCTCTTCATAACTTCCTTAGTTCTAAGTAATTTTTTATTGATAGTAAAATGGACTGGAAGGATATTTATGAGTTACCAACACCTGTGGCTGTTGAGAAAGTTAGAAATCAAAAACCTTTTACTTGTTAAGTAGTAAAAATTACTTTTATTTTCTAGCTTCAAAAAACAATATATAAAGATAATCTAGGTGATATCAAGGTTTCTCCTAACAATGAGGAACATCTATCAACATTCCCTTCTTTAGATGACATTTACGATTACATTCTATTTCTAGGTATGTAGAAAGCAGTTTTAATGCTTGTTTTTATACTGATCATGACCTCAGATGCTCATTACCTCCCCAATTTTTCATTATATAACTTCCCCAATTCTTCTTTATATTACTAGTATATCTCTTACGAAAGAATGAACTAACTATTGTACATAAATGAAACAAATACCTTTGCAGGCAGATTCCAATAGACACAAATTTATTTCCAAAAGTATAAGCATACAAATAATGATTGCTTATAAGTGGTTGAGTATATTTATCCTCTTACATAGCATAGAAAAATTTGCCTATTTAATACAAAATTCTTCCGAATACAATGCAATATTTATAGAAAGTCGCTATATGACTCCACATTCCTAGGTACATGTTTTAAGCAATTAACATAAAAGAATACAGGGTGATGGCTATTCCTAGTAAAAATGTATATTATATTTGGTCAGGGTTTCTTTCCTTTTCATTCTTCATCAAACTTCTTTTGTACAGCCTCTTTTTATGACAGTCCTTTATATAGTGGCTTTAACATGTGGCGTTTTTAATGTATCGTGTTACGCACTTTTATTTAATTTTTTCAAACTGTTTTATTGATTAGCCTTGATTTTTCACCCAGAAAGCTTATAGTCAAATGAAGTTTAATCTTTTTCTCAACTTTCACTTTTTATGAATTTTATACAATTAAATACGTTCAATACCACTTTTTTTAATATGCACAATCGGTTTTTAGTTATTCATGTCTTCAAACTTCCCGAGTATTATACAAAGTTGATTTTGACTTTTGAAATTCCACTGCGACAAGTTTTGCAAGCTTATGTTGAATGGTATTTGGATGGGAAACTAAATCAGGCTCTTCATCCCATAAGAATTCAAATGCTTCTTGAAAATTTTAGAGGTATGTTTTCTTTTTGTTAACTTTTTAAGATTAAATATAGGACTTTATCATAATACTCTTTATTTTCTAGATGTACTGTTTTTTGACCAAACTCCTCCAAAGTAAGATATAATTTAGAAATCACTTAAACAAGTATCGTTAGGTGTCCCTCGATAACTTGGGCCTATGGTGGTGTCTTCATTATTATACAGCTAAGGTTAAAGGTAGTGGCAGTTGAAAAGTTTTAGCGCAGATAAATTAATATAACATTTGAATATCAATAACTTATAAGTATAGTAAAATAATTTGTATAAATATTAATCTTCGTATACTGCTTACGTTCTTCATTTGAAACATGTATCTACACAAGATTCAACTGGTTTTTTTTTAAATTGTGAGAAGGAAATTAGTTATTATACCGAATTTCTAAAAATCAAAATATGACTGATAAATAAATATTACAAGCAAATGTAATTTTTACATTGGTGGTCATCTTAAGATTCAGGTTAACGTTTTGGTGGAAACATTGTTCCCATTGAAAGTTGCCTGGAGCCTGCAAATCTATATGTTTCATACTTATCTCCTAAAAGATCTAAAAAAAACTTATTGTATTTATTCTTTTTAGGACTGATTCTGAAAAAATGAAAGTAAGGCATGCAGCTCTAAAAGCAACAATAGACTTTTTTCCAGGTAGGTTCATTTCTGACGTATTAAAACCAGGTTATTGAAAATGACCCAAAAATTGCCCTAAGGAATTGTTGCTATATTCACGTCATCATCTGTTAGGAGAATCATGCCCCAATGGTAAAACTTTGGCTCATAGCACATGAAATTTGCAAACGGTGATTAAATGGGAGTTACAAAAAAAGTGCCTCCAGTAGGTAAAATATAGAATTCTGATTAGTTAAGTTTATTTACTTAAATTAAAGAGAACAACTACCACAAGATTACTTTCCTTCATCACATACAACGCGTTACGTATCAAATACTATCAAATGTCAGCACTGTGATCGCGCCTATGAATTTCATCAAACATTCCCTAAGGTAAATGATGTGGAGAACTGAATCATTTCATGTCCACGTGTTGTGCGGTACATTCATTGGAACAATAGCTTTCTGTTGAACAACCACAGCTTTAGTGTTTGGTATTTTAATAACAATGAAAATGGCTGCCAGAAGTCATCATATAACTTGATAAGAATCCGTATTCATGCATAATCAAAATGGAATGGGATCAAACATTGAGAAGAACAAGAGTACACCTCTGTCCGAGATAACCTGAAAAAGTAAATGGATTGCAAAATTATAAATAATTTTCTAATGGCAATAAAACCAGGCGCTTCAAAAAAAATATCAAAAACATCCTTTACTCAAAAAGAGGATGATGACCAAAAGCATGTTGATGAACATGAACAATTATTATAATTGCAAGGTCAAAAACAACGCCAGAACAAGGGCAAAAAGTATTAAACATACCAGACACCTTATCAATTTGCACATCACCGAATAATGAACGAGGAAGCATAGAACAAGGGAATAAAATGGACATCCACCCAACGAAAGGAAGAGATAATGCCCAAAGGCCATTCAGCTATGGCAAAATGGAAAACAAGGGAAGAATCCTATAGAACCTAGACAGGAAACATTTCATCTTCATTAGAGTCCACAATTTCAATTAAATCAAACTTGGCAGACTCTAACCCCTCCATCTTTTCCTGATAAAAATCCATCCCAAATTATATCTTAGAATATGCTACATGAAGTTCAGAATTATCACATACAAATAATGCTGAGCCTGGAGAACAAGGCTTTCTCATATCATCAAGAGGCAGAAGATTGAAACCAACAAGACCATTTTCTTCAACTTTATTTAACTTGATATATTAATTTAAAAAAGCTTGTTATATACTATATATTATCTGGGGGGTGTTAGATACATCGTGTTTTGTAACTCTGATAACGAACAGTTATGAAGACTAATGTGACTGGGTCAAAAAATCTTATTTGGTTCTTATTAATAAAAGTAATTAATTTCATGTAAGCTTATTTAATGAATTTACAACCGAATGGGTTTTTGACCAATGAAAATATAGCGGCCTCATGTATTTTTTGGTTTTTTTGGGCCGCAAATGATAATTTTTTTAATTATCTTAATTTTTAAAAAGTAGTAATTTTAGGGGATTAGTTACGTTTTTCTTAAAAATAGTTCCGTCGTGTATCCGCCGACACCACTTTTTGGGCGCGCACCAGCCCCATTCTGAGCATAGACGGTGGGAATTCTGTAATCGTACCTAGTGGCATCGTAATTAGTGAAATCGTATCAACTTAAATAGTAACAAAAATAAGAACACCATACTTTAAAATTCCCCGTATTGGCGGCTGACGGCGCGGCGCACTCACTTCGCTCAAGCGCTGGGGGCGCGCGGCGCCTCCCCAACCCCATACTAAAAAAAGCGATGGGCCATCTATAACGTGACCTAGAGGACAGTACCAAGCCTTACGCATCAAGTATTTAATTTTAAATTATCAAAAACAACCAAAAACGTGAAAAGGCCCAAAAAAGTGCAAGCTTTTCAATTAAAATAAAACCTGAAATAAGCGTTTGTGGCCCAAAAATACAAACACCTAAAAAATGAACAAAAACTTTAATTGATTTTATAAACTACCGGAATATCACGTGGAACTTATTAGGACACCGAAACTGTGATGTCGGCGAACACACGACGGTAATAAGTACAACGAAACACGTGAAAATTCCCAAAAATGTGGAATTTTTAAAATTACATAAAAAATTGAATAATCATTTGCGACCAAAATAAAAAATACCCTCGGCATCTACATGACAAGGTCTATCAGGCGCAACCAAAATTAATATAAAATTCAATGAAAATGAGAAATTTTTAAAATTAAAAAAATTAAATTATAAAATTAAATAATCATTTGCGGCCAAAATAAAAAATACCCTCGGCATCTACGTGATAAGGTCTATCAGGCGCAACCAAAATTAATATAAAATTCAATGAGGCCACTGTAGTTCACAGGTATACGGGTGTATACCGTTGTGTGTATATGTTTTAGGAAGCATTTCCTATCTTTGTATACAGGTCGACGGCTCGGCCGGGACAGATGATGAGTAACCCCTGTAATGCTTTGGCGGTGCACGGGGTATATAAATACAACAATCTGATGTAGTTCACTTCACCCATTTTTCCTTTCAAAAACATTTGGCGTTTTTTCTCTCCACATTTTCAAAAGGGGGAGAAGTTTTTACCCCTTCGCGCTACCGCCAAAAGAATTAACGGTGGCGATAATTTTTGAAAAATTCGCGTGACGCTCCTAATTTCCACGTGATATTCCGGTAGTTTATAAATTATAAACTACCGGAATATCACGTGGAAATTATTAGGACACCGAAATTGTGGTGTCGGCGAACACACGACGGAAATAAGTACAACGAAACACGTGAAAATGCCCAAAAATGTTAAATTTTTAAAATTAAATAAAAAAATTAAATAATCATTTACTATTTAGTTAGATGTAAATATTATTATTTTAAGAAAAGGAATGTGCATAGACTACCAAAATATTTCCCATTTAGCATAAGTAAATAATTTTTTTTAACTTAGATTGGCTATCAAAGATGGTTGGAGTTGAAAAATTTAGTTGCGGAATCGAATCATTGTTCATGATTCTTCAAAATCCAAGACTTAACAAACAGGTATCTGGTCATTTTTAAGTCATTAAATTGCAAATTTTTCAATTTAAATTTATTTTTTTTAGTTGTCCTACAGACTTTTGGACATAGTAATTATCGAGCTATTTCCAGAACTTCGGGATGATACGCCTAGTCCTCTTTAACGAACTATATTTTTCAGTGTAAATATTTTATTTATTTGTAAAATAAAATTAATAAAATGTACTAATCAAGTACCAGGAACGTTTCTCAAGTGGGTTTTGTTAGGTTAGAATGATACTTCCCCTTTTCATAAAAACTTGTACAGGTTAAGGGTAATAGCATAAGTCTATAATATTAATCCATAAGTTTGTCTGAGAGCTATTAATGGAGTGACGTCATCACAAGAAGAAAATCTGCCCCTAGTGAGGTGTTGTCAAAGGCTACATGTGACGCGGGAGCAAGCGGACGCAAAATGGCGACGAAGGCTGTAATGCAGTCTGTCTTGTGAATAGTGCCCCCGCCAGCAGTAGGCACAAGTAGGCACGTGCCTATGTTCAAAAATTTTAGGCCTATTTTAGGGGCCTCTAAAAGTTTAAAAAAATTGCCTCTGGGGCCTCCAAATGTGATTTTTAAATTTTATTTATTTTTTAAAAATTGGTCATCTAGCCCCCTAAAAAAAGAACTCCCATTCAATTCCAATTTCCAAGAGTCCTAAATGGCCCTAACAAAACGTTCCCTTTTGAACCACCTATACTCGAAATCAATATTACTGGAGTACACAACCAAAGGCAGCGAACTCTGCGGTTTCTGCTTTTGGTAGTGTACTCTGTTAACATTGATATAGAGTATATGACAAAAGACTGGCCCGGGACGGGGAAGTCCGTCATGCAAGGAAAGCAGCAAAAAAAAACCACCTGTTCGCCTCAGCGATAACTTAGCTCCAACCAACACAATAAACATAAGCTTAGTTTCTAGGAATTCTACAAAAGGGGGCATAAAGTAAGAAACTGGATTTCTTTAATACCACTTAAACCGTTGCAACGCTTAAACGATGGGAAATCCCCGCGGAGCTGAAGTCGAAGCGTAAAGCATCGTACCAGTCAATACTTTGAATAGAGAGCGTCCTGGGGATTAGGGTTTACACTTACACATATGCCGACAATATTGGGAATAGGGGAAACTTTATTGCAATATTAGATCTTTTAAAAAGAAAATGTCCTGATTTAAAAGACAAGTGCGATAATATGCCGAATAATGCCAAATATTTGCACAGCCCCATACAAAACGAAATAATTGGCATTTGTGGAAGTTGAGTGACAAAAATTATTGTTCAAGAGGTCAACGAATCCGGTGGATTCTACTCTGTAATAGCTGACGAAACACGAGACAACGCGGGAGTAGAGCAGTTAAGTCTTTGTATTCGATATACTAAAGCAGAAATAGGTGTCGTAGAACGATTTATAGGGTTCACAGATTTACACAAGTTTGATTCTGAGAGTATCAGCTTAGCAATAATAAATCTTTTAAAAGAGGGTGGTTTCAAACTGTAGAATTGTGTTGCACAGACTTATGATGGAGCTAGTGTAATGAGTGGACAAGTAAAAGGAGTAAGGGTTAAAGTAGAAGAAGCAGTAGGTGGCCATTGTCCGTACGTTCATTGCTACGCCCACCGCTTAAATTTAGTTTTAGTTGACTGTTGCTCCAAAATATCGACAGTTAGGGAATTACTTGGTTTGGTTCAAGCCATTTACAACTTTCAAAGCAATTCGGTTATTAGAAGTGAATATTTTGAAAACTCGAAAAGATCTAGGGTACGACATACTGAAAATGCCACAAAGCTGCGACACTCGATGGTGGAGCAAAAAGGGATTCACTATTTTAGAAATAGACTCGATTCCGTAGTTTTAACTTTAGAGAATGTGATTGAAAACGGAAAACCCGACGAGGCTGCTGAGTGTCGTGGGTATATATCCCAATTTCATAACTTTAACAACTTAATATTAGTCGTTGCATTAGACGAAGTATTAGGCGTAACAAATTCCCTGTCGGAATATTTACAAAGTTCCAAAGTTATTTTTACGGAAGCCGTTGCCATTTGCCAAGCTACTGTCAAGACCTTAGAAGATTGTAGAAACTCTGAACGCTTTGATTCTATTTGATAAGAAGCTACTAAAATCGCGGAATCGGCTTTTATTGCAATACCTGACCGTAACAGCGAACTATTAGCTTTACGTAAACGTAAAATTATTCCTAACAGGAGATTAAAACATAGTGTGGTAACAATTACAACGGGGACCAGGGAAACTGAAGCAAAAACCCTAATAGACCAGATGAGGTCCACCTATTTCGAATTAATAGACAAATTTATTTCGGAAATGAAAATCTGGCTATTAGAAAACTCTGGTCTATATAATGGTATCATGGCGTCTGACCCTAACTCTGAGAACTTCCTAAACGAAATCGATATCCTAACACATTGTAACACATACGATAGGTTTCATTTCGACCTTGATTCCTTAAAAAGTCAAATTAAAATTGCGAGAAATCTAATTATCCCCAAAAAATTTAACAGCGTAAGCGACTGCTTCCACTATTTAATGACCATGGAAGATGGCTTCCCTGACCTTGTTAAGTACTACAAGGTTGTTCAATGCATTCCTGTCGCAAACACCATCAGAAAGAAGTTTCAGTTCCCTGAAAAGAATAGCACACGTCTTCGAACAACTATGGGAGAATTTAGACTTTCAAATCTGGCTACGTTGTCCATTAATCGGGATTTGTCGAATTGTTTAAAAGAAAACCCTACTTTAGTGGTTGACGAATTTGGTAAAAGCTCTAATCGAAGAGTATCATTCTTTGATTAAATTGCGAGGGCAGAAAATTTTATCTTTCCTAAGAAAACGTTTAAATTAACATATTAGTGTCATAATTTTAAAATTTTAACTATAGTCAAGAAAATTCTTTAAAATCGGACATTTCAAAATTAATATACATAGATAGGGGGGGCGTCTTTAAATCAGACCGGGCCTGTGTGTTAAAAATTCCTGGCGGGGGTAGTGAAACTTTTGCATGTGAAGAATAGAAAGTTTCATATTTATGTAAAAATATTATACACTTATGGTAATAGTAAGTGTAGGTAGCTCTTGGCGTGGCATGAACGGCTTGATACCACTCACCTGCGCAATTTAACACGGCCACCTGAATTAAAGGCAATAAAAGTCGCAAGATGACTTGTACCTAATATAATTATTATTATTATATTGTTAGTAGATGAATTAGCCAGTTTCAATAATGTAAAGGTATTTTCAAACACCACAAGTACAGCCAACTTCAATAGTTTTGACACGTGATTTTATCTAAATTGGCCAAGAGGGTACCTTTGCGCGATACTACTTTTAAGAACGTGCTGCCTTATCAGTGCTAAATTTTGGATTAAAAAATAGTGATTGGTGAGCGATCCTTAAATTATGGTTTTATTAAGCAGTTTGATGGAAATAACATATTTTAGGTTTACCTCGGAATGTAACCTAAATACACAGTCGAATAATCCGGAATTAATGCCATTCAGCCTTGTAGATTGATTAACCACGCGTAAAATAAAGTAACTTATTTCTACGCCGCTAGTTATTTTTATTTCGTTGCCCCCCTAGTGGTAGGCCAACCGCAGAACACGTTGGCCTACCACCAGGATATTTGCGCGGCGGGAAGAAAACTTTAATTGAAAACTGGCAGAAGAAATCCTAGGCTTTTTAACTGATTAATTTGTAAAATTGGTAATTTTTTCATTTAACTGATTAATTTGTAAAATTGGTAATTTTTTCATTTAACTGATTAATTTGTAAAATTGGTAATTTTTTCATTTAACTGATTAATTTGTAAAATTGGTAATTTTTTCATTTAACTGATTAATTTGTAAAATTGGTAATTTTTTCATTTAACTAATTAATTTGTAAAATTGGTAATTTTTTC
This sequence comes from Leiobunum rupestre, assembly GCF_980474605.1. Classification (NCBI taxonomy): domain Eukaryota; kingdom Metazoa; phylum Arthropoda; class Arachnida; order Opiliones; family Sclerosomatidae; genus Leiobunum; species Leiobunum rupestre. Next base: position 93,488,048 of record NC_143384.1, on the reverse strand, counting down.
ATTTAACTGATTAATATGTAAAATTTGAAGGGGTACTAAGGGCCAAACGTAAAAGACTCTCAGGTCAAAAAGTTGGGTGTACAATTTAAACCCCATCCCAAATGAAATCGTAGATAACTACTTGTAATTACATAATGTATTTTGCGTTAAAAATACATTATTTCGAGGGCTAGTGGAGACTTAACTTTCGCAGTCTGTTCAAGTTTTTGAGCGGTTTCACCTCTGTATTTATCATAAGTCTATAATATTTTTCCATAAGTTTCACTTTGGGGAATATTTTATTGAGAACTAGTAACGGAGTGACGTCATCACAAGAAGAAAATCTCCCTCTAGCGGGGCGCTGTCAAAGGCTACGTGTGACACGTTAGCAAGCGGACGCAAAACAGCGACGAAGCCCGTAATACAGTCTTGTGAATAGCGCTCAGTAAAACTTTTGTGAAGAATACGAAGTGTCACACTTATGTAACAATCTTATACACTTATGATTTATGCAAATGATAAAGTAAAACTATCATAATGTTTTACATTTACTTAATTGTTACACCACTACGATATGATTCAAAAATATTTTTATTATCCTGACGCTAATTTTCCTGTTTGTTGTCAAAACAGGAAATAAATAATAAAGGGCGGGACATATACAAAAAAAAGTGTACTAAACATCGCTTCGGCGGGCTCTGCTCATTTTAGAGTTGGATAAGAGGGAAGTCAGCAATAACTCTTGAAATAAGACGTTCTTACGACACTCCCTAATTCTACAATAATTAAGATATTAAACCTCGGTTTTTTGCATAATTTTGTTAGAAAACTTAACTAGTCTATGATTGAAGATTTACATTCGAATTTATTTTTAATATTTAATTTTAAATATTTTACCAACTACAGTATTTGGAAACTGGTGGCCTTGAAAAAATCTCAACTAGTGGACCGATTTTTACACACAATCCTAGGAATTTGTGTGTATTAGTTTCACGTACAGTGTAGCCGATGCCGATGCCGCCGTGTCGCGCATATCTCTTTAACAGTTAGGTCTAGAAAAGTCAATGATATCTCGTTTGAATGTACATACCTCGGCCTCGATAGCCTTTCATAAAGTTTTGAAATCGGAGCCCTAGAAGTTGTGCAAATGCCCAATTTACTATTTTATTTAAAATTAAGTCCGATAACGTTAAAAAACTATTTTTGGTTAGGTTAGGATTCAGCGGATTTACACCAGTTCTTCGGTTATATCAGTAAATATTAAATTGAAGTATAGTTTCCAGGGTAATTTACGGGACCCCAATTTTCGGGGTTTTATATTTTCGCCTAAAAGTCTACATAACGTTTCTTATTTTGAGAGTTATATTTTTGAATAGCTTTGGTTTCCAATAACCTAGATTTGCAATTACATTGCTTAATTTTCATTCAAAGTAAGGTTTTTTGGACAGCGTATACGGACCCCCGCAACTTCCGACATTGTAAATCAGTGTGCTTATAGAAGTCTACCCGCGAGTTTCCCTCTCGCATTTTTCCAGGCCGTTCGCGCCGCGCTTTCAACGTATGACCGGAAGTAAAATAATTGTGACACTCAACGTTTGCGAAGATAAAACAAATAAGTGTGACCGGAAGTAACCAATAAAAGTGACACTCAACGTGTGACCATTAGTAACAAATAAATGTGATACTCAACGTCTGACCAGAATTAACAAATAAGTGTAATTGCAAATAAGTATGGCCGTGGATATATATTGGTTTTGTCACCGGCGTTGCAGGCTGCTGTGAATAGCTCAAAGAAACTTAACACATCAGGAGGATTGTGTGTATTCTGACCGTCGTACGTCTTGTTAAAATTAAAACTACTCTCCATAGGTTTGAAATAAATCTTGTTTACGATTGAAAATGGCACCGCTAGCCAAAGGAACTAATTTTATATTCAATTAAAACCGTATTTTTGTGTAGTTAGCCCAACTGACCCAAGAAGTCGCTACGTTCTTGGTGAGCGACTTTCTTAAAAAAAATAGTAAAATTCAAATGTAACGAGCTAAAGTATCGTTTAATTTCATGCACGAGTCATCTTTCATCGCCTTCTGCAACTTGAAGGCGTCGATACTCGTACGAGCTTCTTCCACTGTTCGTGGTAAAGCGTCACAGACCAAGAAAGCTTTGTTCGCAGAAGGAAAAACGAAGAATGGAAGAGTTTTCTTTAACTTGGAACGATCTCTCAAAACTGGACCGGCAGCAGGTTCTTCGGGAGGTAAATAGGCGGGTCTGGGTTGCACGTCCGGATCTTCAGCGTTGGATGACTGCTCGCCATCGACGGATTCAGATAAACGCTTGCACTGATTCGTGATGCCGTCTGACGTTGAAGGATACGTTTCTATGCATTGGCTTGCGATGATCAGGGGCGGCTCAAGGGCCGGGCAACCCGGGCAACTGCCCGGGGCGCCGGTTTGAGAGGGGCGCCGAAATTGAGTTGTGAGCCTTTTTGGTTTACCAAGAATCGGATTTGTTTATAAAAATTTTAATGAAAGCATAACATAATTTGAAAAATCTTTAGCTAATTGGAAATACAAGCTGTTTTACCAACCAAAATGTCCAACATCGTCGATGAACGGTTTTTGCGACTATTTTTTTACAATAGTAAATAAACCATAAAATTACGGGGCATAGTTCTGACGGATAAAGCATTTTCCTGGTATTTTCATTATAAACCAGGGTATATAATATGAAGAAGAAAAAGTGGTTGGGCGATAGTACAAGAATAGAAGGGTGTCAGAATTTTTAGCCCGGTGTACCTAGCAACAGGGGCCATACCACCGGAAGCCTATCATCATAGTGCCCTACGCCAGCGTCCCCACACCCGGACAGGTGACAAATCCAGCGAGGGGCTAGCCAGTAAGAATTTGTCTGTACACCAATTACGTAATCAATAATGAGTACAGATGAGTACACATGATTACGATGAGTACAGACCGATTACGTTGAGTACAGAATGATTAGGATGAGAACATAATGATTACGATGAGTAAACAGGCAACCCAAATCTTTAAAATTGTTACAGATGAGTAATTAAGTACGGGGTAATTCCAATGAATACGCGTGATTACAGATGAGTACGAAAATTACAAATGATTACGGGATTACAAATGAGTTCAAAAGATTACCGAAGATTACAGTTAGGGTGAACACCGATTACGGGAAGCGGTTAGCCCCTCGGGTAGTAGTACCCTACTACTGATGGTTGCACCTTTGACGCAAACCACTCAACACAGCAGAAGGTGCAGCAATGGGTGGACCAATCCTCACTTCGCACACAGCCGTGGGATTAAGAGTGGATGCTATAGCAACTCCAGCCGACACCCTACCTACGTAGGTAAAGAGTCATACCCTTTGAAGAGAGCTCCTAAAGGGGAACGACAGCGGTCCACATAAAACGGGCACAGCTGGCACCGGAGATCCCGGTGCGACTCCAAAAGGCCGAGAAACAGGAACAGAATTATCAAAATTATTTTAAGCACTAGAGGAAGGTTCAGCCTAATAATAAAAATATAATTCAATTATGTAATTGTTAAACGTTGAACGAAAAATAGGCTTTTACTGTATTCTTCCCCCTTAATCTGTCGTGTGTCCGTGGTTAGCGTTAGTCACTTCTATTTTACGCGCACGCGCAGAAAGCCATTTATTAGTTTCAGTTAAATAGTTTTAGTTAGATAGATATTAATTAGAGACACGTTGAATTGAATTAAGATTATAAAAAAAGGAAATTAAGAGAAGCCGTTGAATCAGAAAAGAAAGCGACAGCTTAAAAAAAGTTCTTAAGTGTAGGCCTTAAAAAATGCCGCCAAATACTGTTTTAATTAAGTTGTTAAAGCAATAAAGCGTTCTATCAAATAGGCCCAAAACCGGCCAAACGTTTCATACAGACTATAGAGCTAGTTCATCAGGACTAACAAAGTTTGTTATTCTTTGGTTTAAGAGAATTTGGCTTATATCCTGTCTTTATATGAATATTTTAGAGACGTACCTTTAAGCATATGTAACATAATTGCTCAGTAGTATGCCACTGTACCTTTATTCCATTCAAAAATCTTCACTAACGGTTTGTTTCACCACGAACCAGTAAAAAGGTGGACTACGTTAGATTTTAACCTTTTTATTCATCCTAGTAATTTTGGGAATCACACTATTGGCTACTAACATATTTATTTAAGCCAATGGAAAACCTCTAAATTGAGAAGGAATTTTTTGCGTCGGAATTTTAGTCAGCCCAATGTAGCTTTATTGAAATTTATAAACTCGCTCGGTTTGTGCGGATGAAGTTAAATACTGAGTAGTTTAGAAAAATAAAAGGAAAATGACCAATACGGTTCGGTTCAGAGATCACTTTCCGAAAATGAAATAAGTAGTCGAAGTGGGATATTCCACCAGCGTTATTAAATCCCATACCAAGCCTAGAAGAGTTAGGCCTAGGCTCAAAAGAATTTGCAAAGACTCCAACCTTGTAGATGCCCCGGAAAAGATCAACCTGAATTTCAACTATTTTTTCCAATAAACCTGCTTCTTTTATTTGACAATGCAAATTTATTTTAGAACGTGAGTCTCCGAGAACTTAATTAATTGGCAAAATAATTACATTAGCAGAACTTGACACTATATTTTAGCTCCCAAGCCTTGGTTGTTCAAACCGGTTTGTTTACTAAAATAATGGCCGTCGGTTTATCAGACGTAAAGCTATTTGGGCGACGGTATTATAGGCATTTGAGATTCGATGACGTCAAATATGACATAAAATATGATATCAAATATTACGAAGGGTATGTATGACGCAATATCTGTGAAACAAACCGTTAGTGAATAAATAATGCTAGTGGCATACTTATGAGTAATTATGTTACATATGCTTTTAGGAGTGGTAGCCTGTAGGAGGGACCCTAGGTATTGAAGTACGTTTGGGGTTAAGAATATTTTCATGATCTAAGTTTCTTTTTAAACCCATGGATTTGAGACTAGTATTTTGCTTATTTACACAAAGTATTGAGAAAGTGATTAAAGGGATTATTTATTGTTATGAAAACGGTAAATTTATAACATGGACTTGGTTATGTTTTTTACCGGGGGGGGGGGGGGGTAGTTTAATTTAGTCTCAAAATAAAAGGGGCGCCAAAAATCCCCCTTGCCCGGGTGTATAAAATTTCTTGAGCCGGCCCTGGCGATGATTGAGACCCTCCTGCGCTAGCGTTCGATGGAACTCTTCGTTGACGTACTCTGTGACATTATCGACTTCATACCCTAGTCTTTACAGCGTAGCTGCTACGTGACGTTTATCTTGGTCTTTCATGCCAACTCTGAAGATCTGCTTTTCGAACATTTCTTGGACCAGCAGCAAGATGAGCAGAATGTAACGGCTGCTCTACCTTGAGGTCCAGTCTATACAGACTTTCAACTTTTCCAGGCAGACGGAGATTTTTCTTGTCCAAGATATTATCGTAAAGACCATGGCATTGAACTCAAAATTAGAGTTTCGCTTCATGACACTCTTCCAAGAGAAAACGTTACATGCGAAATCGCTAATATGCCAGACATTGTGGATGACTTCTCGGCAGAGCTTCTTCCCGATTCGGAACTGGATTCAGATGTCTCCTTTCACCGTCTGCTGTCATCTGCGCTTTATTTCCAATCTGAAAGTTTCAGGGGTATCAAATTTTCAGAACTGGATAAACTTTGAGGCGTCATTCGTAATGCGCTGTGTGGCAACAGAGTCAAAATATCAATTATCTTCTGAAGTCGTGCAAGCAATCACGCCATTTTCTGCGAAGAATGCTACACAGTTCTTGATGCCGCAACTAAACGCTCTCGAGTATTTTTGCCTTCTGACGCTCTCTTAGACTCCGAACAGTTCTTAGAGATGTGGGAGAACTTATTGCAGTTATAGCATCTGAGCCGGATTCTTCGTCTGTGCCAACTGTTCTCACTCTCTAAGGATGACGCCAATTTTTTTCGTACTGCAGTGACCAGATTTACGAGCTAACAGCCTGGATGACTCCTCAAAAGCGTTTCCATCCCGGGTTGCACGGCCCATCAATAACCTCTCCAGCTCGACGACAATCTGCTTTCCCTCTGGTAGGGTGTCCCATAATATTACAAACTCTCGATACTCGTCTTGTGGCAGCGACTCAAATATACAGACTATGAGGATACAGCGTGGCCATGTCGACATCTAAAGATTTCGTTGCTCGCATTAGCTGTGCGAGAGGTTTTCGGATCCGATTTGATGACTTGTTCGAAAATCTCTTGGAGCTTGTCCCACATTTCTTAGGGCGTCTCGCAATTGGAATTATTTTGTTGATCGAAAATACTGAATATCAAGAAGTTTAAGCTTTCTAAAAATATTTGACTGCAGAAATTCTAAACCATAGAAATGTCATAGTTAACTATAAACACGGTTGAAGAGGTAAAAAAAAAACCTTTACCTCTTCAACCGTGTTCATTGTTACCTTTAGACGCGGTGATTCTCCCCCAGTAGCACACGAAATCCAATTTTTGGTCGGGCAGGCGTCGGAGTCGGATTTTGTACGTCACGCCGACGCAATACCGACTACTACTTTAACTATAATTTTCAATCGCGATCGGGCCGACGGTATCTTACGAGCGTTGTGTAAACATAAATTTTCATAATACTCAAATTTTCAACTGAGTAAAATACAAATCAAATCGTGGTTGGGCCAACGTCGGCAAAGTGGAGAAACTCCTTTGCTTCACGCGATAAATCTATGGAACTAGTATGCCAGTTTGGCCTGAATAATCATTAATTTGGCTAGAGTATAATTCCTTTTTCAGTGTTTTTTTTAAAGTTATACCAAAGAGTAAAATGCTTATTATTAAAACATTGATATTATTTGATCTTTTCTAACTATTATGTCTTTCTCAAAATTAATTTAAATAGTTGTTTTCTTTAGTTATATTGCCTTTTATTTGGCGGTTTTTGAACTACAGCAACCTTTGCTTGGCCACGGCCCCCTGCACGCGCTCACGCTGCTCGCGACGATAGCGGCCCCGGCGATCGACTGAAAATTGCGAAAGTGAAATTAGTTAACTTTTTTCCTACATCGACCTTTGGCGCTGACGTAACAACTAAGAAATGGCTGGAGTATATGGCGAAAACGTTCCAATTTTTAGAGTTTCATTAATTATTACTAATTGTGTAATTTTAGGGTTATAATTTCTTTCCGTAATCTTTAAATTACTTATTAATAAATAAGTAAAATACGTTTGGATATTTTTAAATCAAAATACGCGCCGAGAAAACCAGACAAAGAAGACGCTGTCGACGTTAATAATGTAAACAAAAGAACTAGTCATGTGTCCGCTCATCAGCTGTTGTTTTTCGATTTTATTCTTACAGTTCTTTGATAGTAAGTTGTTTTAATATTTACAAAGTTAACTTCAATTTAAGTAAATAAGTAGTAAATGTAATGCAGATTATAAAACTAGAATATTATTTTTACAGTTAACAAAGTCAGACAATGTTGAAGATTGCTGAAAATCTATGTATGAGACATGTAAGCATTCTAAATCACAGACTCACTAGTCTCACTCACAGTTCACAATATGGTTTAGGTCTAAATGTAGAGATTCCCATTTTTTTTACCATAATTTAAGTTAAAATTGGTTTTTGTTAATTGCTTTTAAGAATCTCGATAACTTAGTAGTCCCACGCTCACATTAAAGTAATCAGCTTTTTTCAAGTAAAATTCATCAAGATTCAATTAAAATTACTGGATGATGTAGGAACATGCTGGATGATGTAGGAACATGCTGGATGATGTAGGAACATGCTGGATGATGTAGGAATATGCTGGATGATGTAGGAATATGCTGGATGAGGTTGAAATATGCTGGATGATGTGGATAAACATTCTTTTCGTTTCTGATGGTAGTTATATTCGAATTTGAGACCTAATCGTATATTGGCTCATATGTAATGCCACCAATTAAGTAATAGGTAGTGACATACATCTGGTTCCAAATCCTACGATTACGCATTAGCCTCACAACAGACTATCATTAACTGAAGTTCCTTAAAATGCAAACCACAAACCAATCTTCCATGTGAAGTGTATGCTTCGTTGACTACAAAATCATTCCTAGAGATGCTCTTAATCCACAGTTTGCATAAATTTTCATCAGCGGGTAACTGATGAAATGACACTTTGGTCTTCTTAAAAGTAGATGAACACAATGGAACAGAACAATGCTGGTATTTTTTAAATGGGTAATTTGGAGGGGCAGGTCACTTCCTTGATTAACGACGCACCTCTCAAAAGATTAAATCGTTATTATTTTGATTAAATTCAATTTAATCACGATTAGGTTGATTAAATCATGTTTAATTAATTAATATAATCTTTAAATCTATTTAATCATGATTAAATGATTAAATCTGATATAAATGATTAAATCTGATTGAAACAATTAAATCTGATTGAAACAATTAAATCTGATTGAAACAATTAAATCTGATTGAAACGATTAAATCGTGATTAGTATGATTAAATCGCGATTAGAAATTAGAACGAGAATCAGAATGATTATATTGGTGATTGGAATGATTATAATTGTGCGTGATTTTATCGAGCTTATTAGAATAATTTACTAAGTGATTAGAATTATTATTTCGTATTTACCGCGCTCGATAAAATCTCGATTCGACCGATTATATTGATTAAATCGTGATTAAAATGTTTAAATCATGATTAAGTTTAAATCGTGATTAAAATGTTTAAATCATGATTAAGTTTAAATCGTGATTAAAATGTTTAAATCATGATTAAGTTTAAATCGTGATTAAAATGTTTAAATCATGATTAAAATGTTTAAATCATGATTAAGTTTAAATCGTGATTAAAATGATTAAATCTAATTAAAATGTTTAAATCTGATTAAAATGATTAAATCCTGATTAAAAAGATTAGATCCTGATTAGAATGATTAAATCTCGTTTAAAGCGTGGTTAGATTTTCTAATCTTGATTAATTTTTGTTGAAGAAATAAAAAACAATGAAGATATTTTGTAACAAAGTCATTCAACAGTACTAGTCCGTTCTTACTAGTCAGTTTTCTGTTGTACTACCATCGTTTCATTAATTGCTATGTATATATATATTTTAACCAAGTCGAAAATAAACCGTTCATTACTTGTAGCTGATGTCACTGGATTTATTTCGGTATCTGCGCTCTGCTCCGTGTTGCTGTTGAAAACTTCAACAATTTTTTTAATTTTAATTACGCTGATTTAATCACGATTACCTTGATTTAATAATTTTACTATGATTAAGACGCACCCAAAATGGAAGTGACCTGCCCCTCCCGGTAATTTTCACTTATTAAAAAAACAGGATGTAACGCAGCCAGGGTAATGGCATTTGAGCAAATATTAATGTTTTATCTTATGCAAATTATAAAGAACAAAGTTTGGTGAATATGACAAAAATTATGAGCAGTTATCATAATTATAGTCTTAAATAACTACAAAATACAGTTTTTAATAACTTGAAAACTCATTGCCAATACAAAACTTAAACCATTTATGGTTAGGCTTAGCAATAAAATGTTACCACTCAAAATATTGAAATATTTATTAAAAAAACTTTTTTGAAATGAAAACTTACATACTTAAAAAGTGTAATTACTAATTGTTTGTTACAAACTTCTCCAAATTCAATAAAACAGTTGGAAAAAAACTTCACTAATGCAAATTCATCGCCATTGAAACGTATGTTAAACTTCCCGCCTCTTTGATAGATTCCGGTTGTTACACCAGCGTTCCAAGCGACGGAAAATCGCTGTCGCGAAAATACATGGGGAGGAAATTCTTTGCCGGGGCTGCTATCGTCGCGAGCAGCGTGAGCGCGTGCAGGGGGCCGTGGCTTGGCCGTGGCCCGGTAATCCTGTTAAAAAAAAAACGTTAGAGTCTTAGAGATAAAAATTGAATCAAGTAGTCAATCAACACGAGGGAGTCAGGGGGATTATATCATCTGTTTAGTCGGTTTAATAATAATATCGACTTGGATTCTTAAACAATAATTGTGTGAAATTCATTTATCACGATGATTAGAAGATTAAATAATATTAAGTTCCAGGCGTGTTAAGCATAAGCCTACTCTTCGGTAGTACCGCCAATATTTAAGCCTTGGTCATAATGGAAGAATAACAGCAAAAGTCGCCTTACAAATATGAACAGGATAAATTAAAACTATTATTGTCCATAGAAGCGGTATAATGTTACTAAATTTAAATAGAAGACATACGCATGGAAGTCTATTTCAAAGTTTAATTAAAAAAATTACAAATCTTCTAAAATATTTTACAGTAGCTTTCGAGCTCGAAGCGCTTTTACAAACTGATCAGTAAATAAAGAGCTTCGAGCTCGAAAGGAAAGCTACTGTAAAATATTTAAAAAGATTTGTTAAACATTTTTATTAAAATTTTGAACATAATTCCACGCGTATGTCTTCTATTTAAATTTAGTAACATGAACAGGTTATTCTGAGAGGCAAAGGCTAAGACAAAAAAATTCTTAAGTGTTATGGCTGACAAACACATAGCTGTAGAGAGTGGTGACTCTGATGAAAGGGATTTATATGAGGCTGGTCAATTGAATGCTAAGTAGTTATAAGAAGAGTTGATGATGCGGAAGGTGTGGATTCACCTCGCTTAGTAGATGTGGGAGGTAAAATGGTAGGTGTGATATGAATGCCAATTTGAAAGGGCTGTTGTGGATGACTCTGTTTTTGCTGGTGTAAAACTGGACTTAGTTTCTTCTGACTTGCCTAATATTCCAATAAAAAGTACTGAAAATTTAAAATACTGATGGGTAGCTTTTGGAGGATGAAACCTAATGGAAGCTGTGAGTTGTCCAAGCTCTTTACTCAAGACAGGGTGATAGAGAGAGGCTAGCTGATTGTTGTTATGCTCATTTATCTTTAGTAGAAGGAAAGTGAGGGTCTGGCGCCAGTCCCGGGGTCGGGGTCAGGTTCGGGATCGGGGTCCGGGATTTAAGGGGTGAAATGAGGGTAAAATCATCGAAAAGTCAATGTATTTATGATATTTCTCGCGACGATTTGTTTTCTCATATATCAACATATTGTGTTCAGGCCAACTTGTTCATTTATCTCCGCTTATCTTGAAAGACACTTGAACGTATATCTTATCGCGTTTTATCGTACGGAATAAGTTGAAATGATGTAAAAAGTGATAACCTAGGCGGCGAGCGCGCGGATTACCCGGGGCGCGGTTAATTTGAATTTAAGAGTGTTTTGACGTCATGGAATATTCGTTGTTAAAGTAGAATGGAAATATTTTTTAACTTCATTTTAATATCATTGTAGTACGCTTGGCACTTGAACCTATCTCACGAGTATTTCTTAAAACGAATATCTCGATCGCGTTTTATCGTACGAAATAAGTTGAAATTATGTAAGTTGTATGATACTTAATAACCTAGGCGGGAAGATAGTGTTCGCGCGCGCGTGCGTGGATTTCCTGGGAGGCGCGGATTGCCCGGGGGCGCGGTTAATTTGAATTTAAAACATGGATTCCCTCTCCGAAATAATTCATGTACCCAAAATTGGACCGCAAGTTTTTTTCTTTTTAGGGGAAACTCTATGGGAGTTTAACATTACAATAAAGCTAATAAGTCCAGTTTGGGGTACTTTTAGTTCGAAATGGGGTACATAGGGCCGAAAATGGTGACTTTGGTCGTTTTTAGGGTACTTTTGGTCTATTTTGGTCCATTTTTGGGTACATCAGAAAAGCAGTTGGAAAAACGAAAAGCCTTATTTTTTTTTTCACCCATCCCCAAACTCTAAACATTTATTGCTATAACTTATTTATCGCTTCCGTAGGTATAAAATAAGATAAAAACCACTTATCTATTTTTAATTTCGGTAAATTAAAAATACTTAATTAATGTACTAAGTTACGTTTAAAAGAACCATTTGTAACAATTCCAATATATAAATATAGGTAAAAGGATTGAAAAAATACTTAAAGTAAGTGGTTTTACTGATAAACTCTAAAGGAATTTAACTTTAAAGGGTATCTTAGATTATTGTTTTTAATTTTATTCAAGTTGAAAACGTATTAAGAGTCCTTCAAAGTACTATAAAAGGATTTTATTTACGAACTAAATTCATATTTTCTTCAAACTTTCAATTAGCTTTTAATACTATTTAAATACGGTAAAATAGAATTCTAATACACAAATATAGTCAGAAAGATACTATCAAACACTAAAATTAAAATTAAATGAAATTTGTGTGGATAAGATTTGTAAATATAATTTTGAAAATAATTAGTTTCACGCTTTATTTAAGTCGAGCAATTACATTTTTAAAAATGAATGAAGTTAAACAATATAAAAATTTGTAAATATTGTAAATATTTTTATACAATAAAGAAATTAAGAAATGTTTTAATTAAAATATCTTTTATTTTCTACAATTGTTATCTTTTATTACTATAAATATTCCAATATTAAATGGGAACCACGTATGCGTAACAATTTCAATATGTAAATATAGGTATAAAAATACGATAAAAACAATTACCTATATTTTAAATACGGTAAAATATAAATACATTTCCGATATGTAAATAGGTAGAATAACAATATGAAAAATTCCTTTTTCTACTTTTAATACGACAACACACAACTCTGATACGCAAATATATACAGAAAATATTAAAAAAAAAAACAATTTTCCGATACACAAATATAGATAAAGAAATACTATAAAATGTAAAAAGGTAGAAAAATACTACACATTAACCATTATGAATTTCAGCTTACAACATCCTTCACGTATAGAGCATAACATATATGTTCAGAGTTAACTTGTTTCCTCGTTATCTTTATCTCATATGTTTTAAATAGCGTATGGAATAAGTTAAGAATGTACTGAAATGATGTATGTTAAAACCTCGTATAATAAAGAGTAAAACATAAATTCAGAGTCGGCTCGATTACTTAAGCGAATAACACAGAGACGTTTCCAGTGTAGTCACGTAGGAAGAAAAATACTACAACAATCTCTATACTCTACATTCAACACGTTAAAATATATTTCCGAAATGCCAATATAGGTAGTGTAATACTACAAAATCTCTATACTCTACCTTCAATACGTTAAATTACATTCCAATATGTAAATATAGGAGGAAAAATACTACAAAAGCCTCTTTTCTTGGCGTTCAATATGTTAAAATAGATTTCTGAAATGCAAATGTAGGTAGTAAAAATGATATGCCTCCGATCGAATCGTTCATTTTTTCCTATTTATTTAAATATAAGTATTTAAATTAGAATTGCTTCTAGTGTTCGGCAGTCGATTAATTTTTATCTATGAATAAAATAAGCTCGGCTATATTTAAATAATATTTATTTAAATAACCAATAGTTGAATAAAAAATGTTAAATGTTTAAATAATCGAAAGTGAATAAGCCTATTATTTAAATAAAACAAACAATTATTTAAATAAATACCACTTTTATTCAAATAAATGCTTGGTTGCGTAAAAAACATAATTAAATAAGTTAAAATGATATTCTTTTTACCAACGTTTTTTTAAATAAATCGGAAAATTTGTGGATAATGAATAAACAATTCCTAACACTAATTGCTTCATTAAATTATGCATTTGTTCTTTAAACAATACCTGAATTTGAAATTATATAACATAAAAAAATAGTTTAAAAATAAAACTATATCAAGGTATTACACTCAGGTAAAGAAAAAATTAGTTGCATTATGTTTTTATATTTCTTTCTTAATTACAGTGATGCTTAAAAGCAAACCTCAAATCTATAAAACAAAGAGTATTTTTAACAAGGGATAACTTTATTTAAATAGATGCTTTGGTGACATCTAACGGCGGCAATGGAAAATAATAAACAAAATACTAAAATTACCATGTGTTATTAAAATTTTAATTGCTATATTATATTTATGGTATGTACTTGAACCCATTATGGTATTTGAAATAGCTTAATATATGAAGAAAGTAAACGTATTTCTTAACGCATAGAAAGCGTTATTATTTTTATAATTTATTAATTAACTATTAATATGGTTACATTATTTACGATAAGTAAGTTGTATATATAACAGTTGGAAGTTCAAAACGTATTAAGAGCCCTTCAGAGTACTATAAAAGGATTTCATTTACAAACTAAATTAATATTTTATTCAAACTTTCAATTCGTTATAATTTGAATTTAAATGAAAACATCATGGATTATAGGTGCGTAATCTACTATTAGACCGAACGGATTAAAAAATTCTTAAAGTAAGTGGTTTTACTGATAAACTCTAAAGGAATTTTGGAATTTTCTAGAATAGCAAAGTAAAACTAAAACGTAAACCAAGTTTAAAACGAAACTAATAACTGGGAGAAAGGTTGAAGTAAGTAATTTTTTTGAATTTTCGTTTTTTAATTTTTGAGTTCCCTATATTATTATAAACTAAATTAAATATAATTTTACAAAATTTGTGATAAAAGATCTGCTCCTTCGTGTTTTACATATATTTAAAAACTCGAGATTTTAATGAATTGTTTTCAAAGCATGAAAAATATAGCAGATCCTTTGATTTTAATTGTAGTTAGTAGTTACTTAAAAAAGTCGCTAGCTGACTTGGAGCTGGTGTAGTTAAATTTTAAAAATGTGTATTTTAAATTTTGTTTGTAAAAGTTTTTTTTTGAAAAAGTTTAGCATTATAGTTTAAATATATTAAATAAAATAAAATAAAATATAAATTATACATTTGGTTTAGTATTTTACTATTGCAAGTAAAAGTAACAGTAATTTCAATTACTTTTTTAGTTTTTTTTGACAAATATGTAAACTATTTAGTTATTTCAAAAACAAATACGTCGAATTATTTGGTATTCGAAATACTATTGGTTAGTTTTTATATCTTTAATTTTATTTTTCAGAACAATTTCTCTTTGTCTAGCTTCTTCTAACTTTAATTTAGATGGCCTTAAAGCCAAGTATTTAACAAATTTTGTAACCAAATAGATGGACCTTTAAACAATTTTTCAGTCATGTAGTCAAGGAAATGTTCAAATATACGTGTATTTGGTCATTTTGATGGTCAAATAGCCCACTATGGAACTGCCAGATGATAGTCAGACGTTGAGACGCGGGTGGCGCCCGTGCCCCAGCGTCCGCGCCCTCGCCCTGATGGTGCCCCGAGCCCCCGTCGACGTCTGAAATGTGAAATGGGGCACTGACGGGGCTGGCGCGGACGCTGGGGTCTAATAGTAGATTACGCACCTATAATCCATGATGTTTTCATTTCAATTCAAATTATAACGAATTGAAAGTTTGAAGAAAATATTAATTTAGTTTGTAAATGAAATCCTTTTATAGTACTCTGAAGGGCTCTTAATACGTTTTGAACTTGCAAAATAAATTAATGTACTAAGTTACGTTTAAAAGAACCTTTTGTAACAATTCCAATATGTAAATATAGGTAAAAGGATTAAAAAAATACTTAATTATCCACTCTAAAGTCCAATTTTCAGGTATTAGTAAGTATTTCATACAAACTAACTTCTAAGTTTGAAAAAAAAAATGGATTATATAGTGAATAAAAAATCCTTTTAAAGTACTTTGAAGGACTCTTTATACGTTTTGAACGTTTTGAACTTCTAAAATAAATTAATGTACTAAGTTACGTTTAAAAGAACCTTTTGTAACAATTCCATTATATATATAAAAAAAACCGTGATAAATAGTAAAACCCACTTATTGTTCAATAAATACATTTCAGATACACAAATTAATTAAATAAAAGTGTTTAAATAAGAATCGCTTCACTAAATTATGCATTTGTACTTTAAATAATACCTGAATTTGAAATTATATTAGAATAATTATATTGTTAAACTTCTTTCATTTTTAAAAATGTAGTAGAAAATGAAAGATATTTTATTTAAAACATTTCTTAATTTCTTTATTACCTAAAAATATTTACAATATTTACAAATTTTTATATTGTTTAACTTCTTTCATTTTTAAAAATGTAATTGCTTGACTTAAATAAAGCGTGAAAATTATTAGTTTCAAATGATATTTACAAATCTTATCAACTCTAAAGTCCATTTTCAGGTATTAGTAAGTATTTCATACAAACTAACTTCTAAAATATGGATTTAGTTCGTAAATAAAATCCTTTTAAAGTACTTTGGAGGACTCTTTATACGTTTTGAACTTGAATAAAATTAAAAACAATAATCTAAGATACCCTTTAAAGTTCGGTCTAATAGTAGATTACGCACCTATAATACATGATGTTTTCATTTAAATTCAAATTATAACGAATTGAAAGTTTGAATAAAATATTAATTTAGTTTGTAAATGAAATCCTTTTATAGTACTCTGAAGGGCTCTTAATACGTTTTGAACTTCCAACTGTTTTATATACAACTTATTATCGTAAATAATGTAACCATATTAATAGTTAATTAATAAATTATAAAAATAATAACGCTTTCTATGCGTTAAGAAATACGTTTACTTTCTTCATATATTAAGCTATTTCAAATACCATAATGGGTTCAAGTACATACCATAAATATAATATAGCAATTAAAATTTTAATAACACATGGTAATTTTAGTATTTTGTTTATTATTTTCCATTGCCGCCGTTAGATGTCACCAAAGCATCTATTTAAATAAAGTTATCCCTTGTTAAAAATACTCTTTGTTTTATAGATTTGAGGTTTGCTTTTAAGCATCACTGTAATTAAGAAAGAAATATAAAAACATAATGCAACTAATTTTTTCTTTACCTGAGTGTAATACCTTGATATAGTTTTATTTTTAAACTATTTTTTTTATGTTATATAATTTCAAATTCAGGTATTGTTTAAAGAACAAATGCATAATTTAATGAAGCAATTAGTGTTAGGAATTGTTTATTCATTATCCACAAATTTTCCGATTTATTTAAAAAAACGTTGGTAAAAAGAATATCATTTTAACTTATTTAATTATGTTTTTTTACGCAACCAAGCATTTATTTGAATAAAAGTGGTATTTATTTAAATAATTGTTTGTTTTATTTAAATAATAGGCTTATTCACTTTCGATTATTTAAACATTTAACATTTTTTATTCAACTATTGGTTATTTAAATAAATATTATTTAAATATAGCCGAGCTTATTTTATTCATAGATAAAAATTAATCGACTGCCGAACACTAAAAGCAATTCTAATTTAAATACTTATATTTAAATAAATAGGAAAAAATGAACGATTCGATCGGAGGCATATCATTTTTACTACCTACATTTGCATTTCAGAAATCTATTTTAACATATTGAACGCCAAGAAAAGAGGCTTTTGTAGTATTTTTCCTCCTATATTTACATATTGGAATGTAATTTAACGTATTGAAGGTAGAGTATAGAGATTTTGTAGTATTACACTACCTATATTGGCATTTCGGAAATATATTTTAACGTGTTGAATGTAGAGTATAGAGATTGTTGTAGTATTTTTCTTCCTACGTGACTACACTGGAAACGTCTCTGTGTTATTCGCTTAAGTAATCGAGCCGACTCTGAATTTATGTTTTACTCTTTATTATACGAGGTTTTAACATACATCATTTCAGTACATTCTTAACTTATTCCATACGCTATTTAAAACATATGAGATAAAGATAACGAGGAAACAAGTTAACTCTGAACATATATGTTATGCTCTATACGTGAAGGATGTTGTAAGCTGAAATTCATAATGGTTAATGTGTAGTATTTTTCTACCTTTTTACATTTTATAGTATTTCTTTATCTATATTTGTGTATTGGAATTTTTTTTTTTTATATTTTCTGTATATATTTGCGTATCAGAGTTGTGTGTTGTCGTATTAAAAGTAGAAAAAGGAATTTTTCATATTGTTATTCTACCTATTTACATATCGGAAATGTATTTATATTTTACCGTATTTAAAATATAGGTAATTGTTTTTATCGTATTTTTATACCTATATTTACATATTGAAATTGTTACGCATACGTGGTTCCCATTTAATATTGGAATATTTATAGTAATAAAAGATAACAATTGTAGAAAATAAAAGATATTTTAATTAAAACATTTCTTAATTTCTTTATTGTATAAAAATATTTACAATATTTACAAATTTTTATATTGTTTAACTTCATTCATTTTTAAAAATGTAATTGCTCGACTTAAATAAAGCGTGAAACTAGTTATTTTCAAAATTATATTTACAAATCTTATCCACACAAATTTCATTTAATTTTAATTTTAGTGTTTGATAGTATCTTTCTGACTATATTTGTGTATTAGAATTCTATTTTACCGTATTTAAATAGTATTAAAAGCGAATTGAAAGTTTGAAGAAAATATGAATTTAGTTCGTAAATAAAATCCTTTTATAATACTTTGAAGGACTCTTAATACGTTTTCAACTTGAATAAAATTAAAAACAATAATCTAAGATACCCTTTAAAGTTAAATTCCTTTAGAGTTTATCAGTAAAACCACTTACTTCAAGTATTTTTTCAATCCTTTTACCTATATTTATATATTGGAATTGTTACAAATGGTTCTTTTAAACGTAACTTAGTACATTAATTAAGTATTTTTAATTTACCGAAATTAAAAAATAGATAAGTGGTTTTTATCTTATTTTATACCTACGGAAGCGATAAATAAGTTATAGCAATAAATTTTTAGAGTTTGGGGATGGGTGGAAAAAAAAATAAGGCTGGCTTTTCGTTTTTCCAACTGCTTTTCTGATGTACCCAAAAATGGACCAAAATAGACCAAAAGTACCCTAAAAACGACCAAAGTCACCATTTTCGGCCCTATGTACCCCATTTCGAACTAAAAGTACCCCAAAATGGACTTATTAGCTTTATTGTAATGTTAAACTCCCATAGAGTTTCCCCTAAAAAGAAAAAAACTTGCGGTCCAATTTTGGGTACATGAATTTTTTCGGAGAGGGAATCCATGTTTTAAATTCAAATTAACCGCGCCCCCGGGCAATCCGCGCCTCCCAGGAAATCCACGCACGCGCGCGCGAACACTATCTTCCCGCCTAGGTTATTAAGTATCATACAACTTACATAATTTCAACTTATTTCGTACGATAAAACGCGATCGAGATATTCGTTTTAAGAAATACTCGTGAGATAGGTTCAAGTGCCAAGCGTACTACAATGATATTAAAATGAAGTTAAAAAATATTTCCATTCTACTTTAACAACGAATATTCCATGACGTCAAAACACTCTTAAATTCAAATTAACCGCGCCCCGGGTAATCCGCGCGCTCGCCGCCTAGGTTATCACTTTTTACATCATTTCAACTTATTCCGTACGATAAAACGCGATAAGATATACGTTCAAGTGTCTTTCAAGATAAGCGGAGATAAATGAACAAGTTGGCCTGAACACAATATGTTGATATATGAGAAAACAAATCGTCGCGAGAAATATCATAAATACATTGACTTTTCGATGATTTTACCCTCATTTCACCCCTTAAATCCCGGACCCCGATCCCGAACCTGACCCCGACCCCGGGACTGGCGCCAGACCCTCACTTTCCTTCTACTATCTTTTTTTTTGCTTAAACGGTTTTTCACTTTATCTGTTAAATTTTGAGACTAGCATAGGTCACTGTACTAATTTATAGTTCTAATTAAATTTAGATTTCAATATTTTAAAACAAATAAACAAGTTTGCCAGGTGGGGAACCAAAAATTTTAAGGACTCAACAAGAGCAATAATGAGAAAGCGCCTTTCTCGTGAGATTTATCTTTCTGGCAATTGGAAGGCTGCTAATGGCAAATTCGAAGATCTGAAGCTGAAGTGTGTAATAATAGATATGATTGATTTTACCAGACTTTTATCATTTCAACAAAGTGACTTCAGTTATTTATTCGTAGATGCTGTTTAAGTTAGCGCAAACCTGAAAGTTGTGAAGGAAATAGAGGTTGGAAATACTATCAAAACATGGTTAAACCTGCAAAGGACAGACAAAAGTGGTCGTCAAAGAAGAAGTTGCATACAACACTATTGCAAATGGCAAAGATAAAGTGGAAACAAGTGAATGAAAAAAAAACATTTTCAGTATTTTAGTACGGTTAATACAGCGTAATATTGAAAGATAAAACATTTTGTTATAATAATATAGTACCCTGAACCTGGGAGAGCTTTTAGTTTTTTTGTAAAAAATTTATTTACTGTGATAAATAGTGGCCTAAAAGTTTACAAGGCTGATAAAATTATGCCTTAGCATTTTGTGATACGTATATTTTATATAAGAGTTTCTAAGATGTGGTTTGTAAAATTGATCGCGGATTCGTTTCGGTTTTTAAAGTTTCTTAATTTTTCATTGTTTTGAAATATCCAGACGTTTTATGAAGAGCATATTTTGTGATAAAATTAGTGCCGAATATGAATGTGGCCCCCAAAACCACATTGCTCGGACGATTTCATTTATATTATTTTTTTATTTTCAATATTAATCTTAGAAAACATTTTTTTGATGAGCTTTATAAAAACGATAATAAACTCATTTTATCTCTGAACTATTTTTTTCTTTATGACTTTATAAAACAAGCCTATATAATTTTGTGTATAATTGGTCGGCAAGTCGGTAGGGCCGACTGATAAACAAGATGGATGAATAATGGTAGGGCCGACTGATAAGCAAGATGAATGAATGATGGTAGGGCCGACTGAGATACAGTTGTGAATTAAGAGTTGGCGGGCTAACATTTATTGGGGTGGGCCACCTGTCCAAAAATTAGTCGGGCCGACAACGACAAAATGACTCGAGGCCGACCTAAAACCGTGCAGTCGGCCGATGGTGACATTTGGACTGGGTAGCCTACTACGATCCGACTTAGTCGGCCGACCCTTTTTAGACGACGTCGGCCCGACCAAAATTTGCTACTGGGGTCGTTTTATCTCATATTTAACTAGAACAATGCCGTCGATGTCGGGGTCTGAAGTCAGTTGTGTCAGGACCATTCCGCTATATATAAGCAAGAAAATCGCTCAGGAATTTTGATGTTTTAAACTTCTTGAGAAAATCACTTAAAAAATTGTCTGCTAATACAAATTAGGTGCGACTTGTTTATAACGAAACTAGCGCCATATTACCAAATCACATCGAGCATCTGTTAAATCTTGAGGCAAAAATGCGAAGTTCGTACGGAATTTAATACTCCCTTCAATCATAATCGTTAAAATTATACTTTTATTAATTGGGTCAATCCATGCAGTATCGGTAATCGTGAACACCATGGGTTAACGGAGTTTTATCAAATTTGACAATAAGATTAATACCGATATAAAACCTTCGAATGTCAAGTATTTTTGAAAAAAAATCAAGCCGATATGTTTTTATAATCATTTTTGTTATACCCCACGAAATCGGAAAGTTCATTTTGGTACCCCTTTCAAAAATATTTAATAATTTCGTTAATATCCCTAGAATGTTTTATTTATACTCAGGGAGAATGAATATGGCGAGATTATTTTTAGCGTTTCTCCAATTCCACCCATTGGGGCCCCCGGTATGCTCCTACGCTTTAATAAAATCAAATAATACTGCAATCTCATTGGTTTTTAAAAATTACGTTTTCGACGCGATTAACGCTGCTACGAGGACGCAAAAAATAAGACCGCATCCCCCCCCCCCCCCCCATTAGCGTGACGGGGTTAGGGCCTCAACGTGTCCGTCGATAGTCTCGACATATTCATACTCCTTGAGTATAAATAAATACATTCTTGAATATACCTAGTAATTTAAAGAAAAGAAGTGACTATATGTAATTTAGGCTGAAAAAACGATAAGCCACTCCAAAAAATTTTGTATTTTATTATTTAGTGCCGAAAAGTGTATTTTAAATTTAGCTTTAAATTTAACATATTTTCTAAAAGTTGCTTTATTTTCAAAAGTATTATTTTAATTTATATCTTAAAACATTCATCGCTTTGTCTAGGCCAAGTAAGAATGTTTGAAACGAGAGTCATTTTCATCTTGCAATACTCCAAGAACAATGGCTACGAACCATTCTTGGTCGTATCTGGCAGCGACGTACTGTCCGACCGATACATCAGTAAATAAATTTTCAGAGCTCATTTCCTCGATTCTCGCCACTGAAACTTTATAACCAAAAGTGTGTCAGAATTTATAGCCCGGTGTACCTAGTAACAGAGACCATACCACCGGAGACCTATCATCATAGTGCCCTACGCCAGCGTCCACCTAGCCCGGACAGGTGACAAATCCAGCATGGGTAGCAGAACCCTACTACTGATGGTCGCACCTTTGACGCAAGCCACTCAACCCAGCAGAAGGAGCAGCAATGGGTGGACCAATCCCCACTTCGCACACAGCAGTGGGATTAAGAGTGGATGCTGTAGCAACTCCAGCCGGCAGTTTACGTACGGAGGTAAAGAGTCAAATGGCCGGGAAACAGGACCGCCGTGCCCTCATATGGAGGCCCGCCGCCCCACTGCAGGCTACCCAATCCGCCAAGGCGGCCAGTTTGCACGGACCCTCTCCGTTAGCCGGAGCCGAAGCTCAGTATCCAGCCCAAACCTGACCGAAGTCGGAGGTGGAGAACCAAAAGTGTCAGATGACAGTCTGCGCATACAAATTTCGTACTTGTTTAATGGTACGAATCTGTGGTGACTTCTGGTTCCCATTACAGTCGCCGCCATTGAAAATCTTTTCTCTAGCAGATTTTTGTGTTGTTTCACTTCTTCCGTGGAAACATAAAAAAAATTTGATTCCTTTAATATTTTGGTTCGCCCAAGCGAAAAATTGGGGCGCTGTGACAATTTGTTCTGTAACTGGCAACTGCAAGGAAGCTCTGGCTACGAGGCGTTTTGCCGTGGCTGGTAGCAAAAAAATTCCACTCTGCCGAAAACCCAAAATCAATTTCGTGGTGGCATAAATTGATGAAGTTATTTCGGTTTTTATATTGTGAACTCGCTCCATCGCTGAAATAGTGGATATGTTTTAAGTTAGGAAGTGTCGTTTTAACGTACTCCAAAAGCCTATTGATAAAACAGTGTTGGGTCAATGGAGGTAAGTGTGAGCAGGGGGTAAGTGTGATCACCTCTTATTATTTCCCCAAATATTATTAGAACCAAATATTTGATGAATGGATATTGAAATATACTTAATTATACACATTTTGTATATTTTCAATATTAATTTAAATTAAATTTAGTTTTTAATTTAGTTGAAAAAATGTTATACTCTTCTACTCGTGTTTAGAGATTTTATGCCATAAAGAAAAGTTCTGTATTTTTTTTCTAACTGACAAACCGGTTTTACATTTTGGTATTTTGTAGTCTGCTTAACCTTTTAACTGCTAAGAAAATTGAATGTTTTTGCTAATATTTTGAGGTTTTCAAAATTTAATAAGATATTATTTTACAGCTACGAAAAAAATAAAGCTTTATTGGGACACCATCATTAACCGCTGTATGCAATTTCATTGCGATTGGTCAATGATTTCACAAGATCACAATTACCCAACCTCCCTATCACACTTGCCCCGCGAAGATATTATTTTACAGATACAAAAAAATATAGCTTTATTGGGACACCATTTTTACCTTGACCTCTCCGAGGGGACTATGTCCCTTAGGAGGGGTTTTACAATCATCGTGTCTGTCTGTGTGTGTGTCTATATTCTGCGAACGCGTTACCGGGGGCAAAGTCCAAAACGCGTTACCGGGAGCAAAGTCCAATACGCGTTACCGGTGAAAAGTCGTGAAATCGTGTTTAAAGGTTGGCAAAACCACCGTCTGACGGTGAGCGTTAACGGGTAAAGTTGCGGTTGCCGTAGGGTGCGGTTTGGTTGTTTTTTTCGTTAACGCTCACCGTCGCGTTGGTTTCGGCTCAGTTGTAATGGGAATTTGTTGCAATGTTTATGTGTAGTGTAGGAATGTTGAGTTTGTTTGTTATGGCGGTTGTGAGTGTTGAGTTTGCATATGCGTCTTTGCTCTCCAACTTTTTCTTATTGACTTTTGGGACGGACCGAGTGCTGAGGGTTACGGTAAACGTCTCAACGTCCAAATTTCAGGGTTTCCACCAATTGTTTACGGTATTCGTCTTAGTATCAATTTGCGATCGCATCAGGCGGGATTTGAACCCGAGACCTCCTGTTTAACAGGCGGACGTTCTACCACAGAACCACCGACACTTATTACGCTTTATCGAAAATTAGGCCTTCAGCTTTATCGGAAGCGTTTATTACAAATTAACAGAGTATTAAATTTCGGTTGTTATTAAATAGAACGAAATTTCGTGTTCCATTTAAATTATTGCATCGAAGTAATTCTACTGTAGCGTATTCTCTGTTGATTAAAAACGAAAGCGCCACCCAGGTTTCGAACCCGAGCCCTTCTGCACGACAGGCGAATGTTCTACCACAGAACCACCGATAGATTTTACGCGTCTTTGAAAATTATAAACTCAGCTTATCGGAAGAGTATATTAATGGTTTTTAAAGTCTACATTTTTTACGTATGCAATTTTAAAGGTCAAATCTTGTTTTAGCGCAGTCAGCCGAAATAAGAGGGTTAAAGGGTAGACCCTGTGGGTGGTCCACTTTGTTAGTTTTTTGTTATTTATTTACGGGTTTTATTATCGACCTATATATAGCTGTGTTAATGCAAAGGCGATAATTTAACGTTTATTGCTTTGAGAGCTGTCGGTTAGTCTAGTGGCTCTCTGTGCTTTGTTGATGGTAAGGTTTTTGCTTCTTGTAAATACATTTGGTGTGGATATCTACGATTTCTAAGGCAGTCAATGATTTCCTGGGTGTGCGAGTCATTATATGATATTTGAAATTGGATGGTATTGGTCTTTTTCATGCGGTATGTGTCACAACGTCAACTGGAAGTCTATGAGTGTTGAAATAAAATGAGCGTTAAAGATGCGGCAAGTATTTCGTAAGCGAGAAAAATACAAATACCATCTGTAGATATTTCTTTCA
This sequence comes from Leiobunum rupestre, assembly GCF_980474605.1. NCBI lineage: Eukaryota > Metazoa > Arthropoda > Arachnida > Opiliones > Sclerosomatidae > Leiobunum > Leiobunum rupestre. The sequence goes on along the minus strand of NC_143384.1, from coordinate 93,462,992 downwards.
TTAAAATTTGCTTCGTATTATATTCAACTGATAAACTTGTACTGTAAAAAGGGTTAAATTCAATTGTGCATTGTTTTAGTACGTCTAACTCACTGTTGTAACTACTTAATTTATAATATTTTGAATAAATTAAAATCGGTTGTTTCTTCTCTTTTATTTTAATTTTAATTAAAATTTGATACCGGGCGGGATGGAACCGGGATTACGTTTTTAGTAAATAACCTTGAATTGCGGAGATATATCTTTAAGGTTCATCTCGAGAAATTAATACCACTAGGGACAATTCTTCCGAGGAGAGGTATATTTTGGCAAGCTTGCCAACTTGTTAACCTCTGTATGCATGTTCATTGGTCAAGGATTTCAAGTGATCACAATTACCCCACCCGCATTTTGGGGGTAAGTGTGATCAGTAACAGAGTTAAATTAAATAATTAATATTTATATAACTATTTAATTGATATTATATTTGATTTCGTGGTTGTGTAGGATAAAGTGACCGTATTAATGGTACCAATTCTTAAGATTGTGCTATTTTTAGTTTAAGAGTAATTTCAAGTACACTCCCAAAAAATATATTTTGATCACACTTACCTCTAATGACCCTACTGTTGAATTTGTATGGCCCATTTCGTTACTTACGACACACGCTCTCAAACATTCCAATTTTTCATCTTTCATGTAATATACTGCGAATGGGTGAAGGGTTGCTTGTCGATTTTCTCAGTGGGAGCCTTGCACAGCGTCCTGAGTGCGAGAAGGGGTTGAAAATACGTCATCAAAACTTGAAATTTCATCCACTGCAGCGCCGCCGAGTGAGGCGTTTTAGAACGTAAGTCTACGGGGGAATAAATCAAAAAGATAATATCGCGCCAGACCATAGACTAAATATAGAGATGCTAGTACTATTCCAACTAGTAGTTTATGTAGTCTATTGTGAGACTAGCTCTCAGTAAATATTTTAAACGGCGCAAAGGTAGAGTTTACACACTTTTGGGTCTTATGTCACTTTTGGTATTACCAATTCGCTTCTCTATTTCCGGTAAAAGCCCCTTTTGTTTATTTAATATTCGTGATTTCTCGGCCAAAAATCTTGTTACTTTAAAGTCATCGCATATTTTCTTAATTGTCCACGTCAAAGGAATTAGTGTTAGATTTTTACACTTCTCTTGTCTTGTGGATTTGTGTACTTTCTCGACGTACTTGCTTCATATTCTTGGTCTTGGCTAATTTTCTTTTAACCTCTTGCACAACGTCACCAGGGCCGTGCTTAGGGGGTGGCGAGCTGGGCGGTCACCCAGGGCCGCTAAAATTTTCCCATAGGTGAACTATACCGGAGGGCCGCTAAAATCACAATTGTCAGTTTCGCCCATGCATTTCGCCCGGGGCCGCGAGACCTCTAAGCACGGCCCCGAACGTCACCTTCTTTTTAATTAATGCACAGTTCTTGTCCTGGTTTACTCTCCGCTCCATAGTCTTTTTTTAACAGATGAGCTGAAAATATTTTTTTTAAAATGAAGTGTAAAAACGTGGAATTAGTTAAGAAAATTCGTTTAGTTCAAAATTTTAACTTAGTATAGTCTAAGCATTTTCGACCCTTAAATTCGATTCTGCTGTAACCTCACGACATTTAATTTTGTATAAATCTTTTATAGATATAACGAATATGTAAAAATTGCCCTTACCGTGCGATTTTAAAGGATTGCAACAGATTTTTTGAAAACATTCATATTTTTCCAAAAGTAGAGCACGATGGTGATGACAAACCGTTTTTAACAACTCACGACTTAAAAATTTGCTAGCAATTCGAACAAATTTATCATTATCATTAAGGGCATTGATTAAGTACATTCCCTTAGTAGCGCATTGCGTGGTTTTGTGACATGATTATTTCTTGATTTCACCAACTGAACATGCTGGATAGTCAGAATCATCAGAATCAGTGATGCTGCTATGGCCTTTGTCGGTTTCAAACGAAAATGACACGCAGCGCCTCTCGTGGCGAGATCACGCGTAACTTGGTTAAAAGTTTTTCCCCGCCCCCATTGAAATTAATGTAAAGTTGGCGATAATTAAACGTTAATTAACCTACCAAATGATATAAGAAATATTCCACTGACAATTTTTCCCGTTTATATGAACTTAAATGTAATATAAAATTGTCTTGAAAAAATCGTTTATCGCTTTATAACATTCAAAAATAATATTTTTAACGCGTCATGTAGATAATCGAACATCTGCTCGTCTAGGTAAAGTCATAGAAATAGAAATGAGACTAGAACCACGATTGGATTGGGGGGAGATGTACCAGCTAGAAGGCCGCCATTAGAGTGGAATTGCGCATATCCGCGCCATCTAATAAAAAAAATTTAAACTAAATATGATCACGTGGCATAACGTCGTTTGCAACGTTGTCTGGTTTGTTTATCATTTCTTCGATCGGTTTTCGGCATTGCAGAGTTGTAAAAAATACAGATTTATTATATTATAAGTTATTTAAACAACTATGAAAATCATTACGTTCACAAGAATCTGCATTACCGTAAATTACAGTTTTATAAACGTTTTAAATTTACTGACCTTGAAATAAAATAAGCTTTGAAAGCTTATCTCTAATTGCTTTCCCTTTCATTTCCAAGTTTTTGTCGCTAGAAATTTTAATCAGGTGAACTTTGGCATATAACATAATTAGTTTTCTGATTAAACTATTGCGATGATGGCAACTCCAAAGCTCAACGTCAAACATATGGTCTTAAATTCGCTGAAAATGAAAAACACTTATATTCCGAGTTTAGTATAAAATAATTCCTATAATATTACATACTTATGAAATTAGCATTGTATTTCTTTCCCAAATCGGTTAGTACAGACCAATCAAATACGCAATTTTTACCATTTTCCATTTTCAGCGATTATGCTTATAGACGCGAAAAACGCAAACACAAAAGTACCCTCACTGCGCACGACGCGATGCGCAGTGGCTCGCAGCCTTCAAAATTTCTGCCGTAACCATGGCGACAATGTTTAATGCGCCTGTCAGATGGCGCGGATAGCCCGATTCCACCCTAATGGCAGCCTTCTACCTTGCCCGTTTCCTTTGGGATTGGCGGAAAGCGCAGTGGTTCTAGTCTCATTTCTATTTCTATGGGTAAACATTGCGTTGTCAACGCGCGTATTAGAAAGCAAAATGAAATTTTAGAAAGTAGGTTGTAATTCGGAACTATATTAATACTTTTCGCGAATTTGGTCATCAGTGAATTATAAATATGACTTGAAATAAGTTTCAAGGTTTATTTAAAAGCTAGTTTCATAACTTTTCATCCATTGGTTCGTTCAGAATTACTCTTTAAAGTAGATGAAAATTTGAAGGTAGTGAATCTTGCCCAGTCTTAAGCCTCGGTTTAATCTACCGCGTATTTTGAAACGGAAAAACCAAGAAATTTATATAGATTATTTCTAAACCACTAAATTATAAAGGTTTCTAATTTGGTAAAATATATGTTTTTCAAATTTGAAGCTTAATTTAAAATACACCTTTCGGCACTAAATAATAAAATACTCAAACGTTTTAAGACATCGTTGGAAAGATCTCTTTAAGAACTACAAAATGGGGGGTTCAATTATTTTGGTCGAATTGGACGATTTTCGTTATAGCCTCCGAAAAGAGACCTCCGAAAGTATTTTTTCCACACAAATGACCCAATAACGTTTGAGATTTAATAATTACGCTAAAATGAAGTTGCTTATCGTTTTTTCAGCCTAAATTTCATAAAGTCACTTCATTTCATTAAATTACTAGGTATATTAACGAAATTATTAAATATAGTTGAAAGGGGCACCGATTTCGTGGGGTATAACAAAAATTACTATAAAGAAATAACGGCTTGATTTTTTCCATAAATACTTGAAATTCGAAAGTTTTATATCGGTATCAATCGTCCTGTATTATTTCATCAAAATCCGTTGAGCCATGGTGTTCACGATTACCGATACTGCGTGGATTGACCCATTTTGTTTCCTTAAATATGTATAAGAAATAATATTTGAAGAGATTTGGAAGAAAATAACCCTGTTTCATTGGCGACGCACTTTTAAAACATTAAGCCTAAATCTAAAATAGCCCCAATGACAATAGCAGCTGCAACTGCACTAAAGTTTGTCTTATTTCCATTCAAACAATGTTGGTTATGCTTCATTATTAATTAGGACTTGGTTCGCTTAAAGTATACGACTTTGTGGTTATTTCGTAACTATAATAATTGATAATATTAAATTGATTATACTATAAAACGTAAACCAAAAATCTTGGATCAATCAAATAAAAACGTTTTTCCAAAATGGCTGCCTGCGGCCTTCTTAGCAGATAAATTCGGGCTAGCAGACCACAAAATCCGATTTACTCCTTTACACCTCCTTTTCAGAAGGACTAAAAAGAGTAGCCTTGATACTCCGGAACAAGCGAATAGTTTGTGGAGCGGAGTTTTTATCATCCCCGGAACAGGCGAATAAAACGTTTTAGTTTAATAAGAGTACACTTTTAGTCCGAGAACAGGCGAAAAGAAACCACCTAATATATGCAGATCACTTGCGCAGCTACTGATAACCGTAGCGAATCCCGTGCCATCTGGCAGAAAATAATAGTACTAAAGATTAGAAAAATCTCAGTCTTTTAACCATCTCTCTATAAACCTCGCTAACGTTAACATTGTAAACGTGTTTTTAATAACCAAACTAGTACTTTTTTACTTACTAACAAATGAAACATTGAGGAACCAAGTACAAAGTAGACAATTAATTTACCTGTCTAGATACAGTATCTGTATTAATATTTGTTAATGGAATTTGTCAGGAGAAAAAATTACATTAGGAAATATTACTTGGCAATTTCCTTGAAGATGTTTTATTGACGCACCTATTGAGGGTTTTGCTATAGCGTGTTACAGTGGGAGAAATAAGGCACTATCAGTATCACAGGCCAATCGCCAGTATGAAAATTAGCTGAGCCAGTTTAAAAATTAAATGTTTGGGGTGTTAGTGGCTCTGGTGACCACTTAATTAATTCAAAGTTTTTCCCTTCAAGATTTTAGTTCAATAAAAAAATAATATATTAATCCCTAAAATTGTTTGGTCTTTGCTTATATGCTGTGTGCTTGCCAAGCACTAACCTACTAAGCCTATGCCCTAGCACATATTGTCTAGAATAGATAATTTGACCATAAATTATGAAAGCCTGATTTTTAAGGTTAAAAATGGTAAGTGGCCAGTGGCCAGTTTTTTAATTAAACTACCTGGGTTCTACTGGCCACAGGTGAAGTTTAAAAAAATTCCTTATTTAAAATTAACAGTCTGGCGTGTTACCTATAGTTGGCTACCATGGTAACTATGAAGCTATTTTTTTCTGAGTTACGGCAGGAAATGGGTAAACGCTAGGGCTGTGCGAGTAGTGGTTTTAGAAAAACGAGTCGCGTACCGACTACCTAGTATCTGAAATTTTTTTAGTCGAGTATCGACTCGGGTAGTATTTTTCTCGAGTAGGGGAATCGAGTACTCGATTAAGCGAAAACATTCCATAAACATATCAATAATTTGGTGATTACAAAATGAGGGAGTGAGTTCCATCGCGGGATGACACGGCTTGTAAAGTGATGTTTTCGAAATGTTGAATTTGTGCGCGGAATAAACAATTTTTGTCGTGACCTCTGGTGCGGGTAATTGAGGCTCGTTCAAAGAAAATTTTTTCGCTTAAAATAGAGGTGCCATGTAGAATGGAAAAAGGTTCTCCTATGGTCATTGTTGCTGTGCCGAACTTGAAGAGAGAGAATAAATAGGAATTATCTAGGGCTGTGCGATTAGTGGTTTTAAGCAATCGAGTCGGTTAACGAGTATTAATTTTATTTTCATCGAGTATTCGAGTCGAGTAGTATTGAAGTCAAGTCGAGTAATCGAGTACTTGATTAAGGGGAAACTTTATCTTATTCGAGTCGAGTAACTAAAAAAAACTACGAGTAATATCTTTAACGAGTCGGGTTATCGAGCATTTGATTAGAAGCTGGTTTTATTCGAGTAATTATGAAATTAAATTTAAAAGAAGTATAAAGTAACTTTCAATGCTGAAAAATATTCCTTTAATTAAAATGAACCGCAGTTGTAAAAACCCCTTTTTGAACTTTGAAGCAACGAGGATAGAAAAAACTAATACTCGATGTTTTAGAGAGCAGCTTATTCGAGTAATCGGGTACCCGAATCTGCAATTTTTTGGTACACGGTAGTCGACGAGTATTCTACAATTAACTATTCGAGGTCGAGTTCGAGTAATCGACCTCAAAAAAGGCCGAGTACTCGATGATGTTATAGTACTCGCACAGCCCTAGAATTATCGTCTTTCATCAGCGGACTTGTCTTTAAGCTCAGGTACAAGTTTTGTGAGCTTGTTTAAGGATTTAATTATAAGATTGTAGTCTCTTTTGAGATGAGGCGACCATATAGGTGAGGCAAAGTCAAGTAGCGGAAGGAGAAAAGCATTTAATATAGCATTAAAGACAAGGCCAGACTCGTTAGCCCAGGTTTCTACACGTGATCAATCGTCTTGAAGCTTAATCGAAGAATCATTTGCGCTTAGAACTTGAATTAATTTAGTATCGTCCGCAAAAAGGCTAGGGAACGCGTGCAGAACAGCGGATGGTAGGCTGTTTATATAAATTGCAGGGACCCCAGAGGTCCTATAATTCCTATAAAATCCTATATTTTCAAAAATGTCCTATAACATCCTATATTTTTAGCAAACGTCCTATACAATCCTATAATTTTGATATTTTGCCCATTTCAAATCCAGCCACTCACAATTGTCAGTTAAATTGCTAGATTTAGCAATAGGATAAATTCCTATAGAAAGTCATTCTAGTTTATACTTTTGTTATTGTTAACATGGTTAGCTACTAATATATTTTTGTGATAGTTTCTATTTTTTAAGTGAAAATCAAAAATTTATTCCTCTAAATATAGATTTTGTTTATAAATGCATAAAGTTAGTAAATTAAATAGCATATACGTATAGTCCTATGAAATCCTATAATTTTGTAAAAATAGTCCTATAAAGTCCTATATTTTTAGAAAAATAATCCTATTGTTCCTATAAAAATTGAAGATTTGAGTGGGGGCCTGAAATTTCCAAAAGTAAAGGAGCCAAAACAGAGCCTTGCGGTACTCCGCTAGTTATAGAATAAGGCGGAGAATGGATTCCCCTTATGACAACGCGCTGAGAACGATTCGTTAGGAAGGCCTGAATCCAATGAAGAGGTCGTTCATGAATACCAGCCAATTTCATTCTCTTGAAGAGTTTTTTTGTGTGGAACTTGATCGAAAGCCTTTTGGATGTCTAGATATATGATATCAACAGCATGACCGTTGTCCAGGGCTTTGGTCCAGATGTTAGAGGCCTCTAAGAGATTTGTAGTGCACGAACGCGAAGGGAGAAAACCATGTTGGCTGGGGGTGAAAAAGGACGAGTCCAATAGATGTTTCAGGATTTTTTCATTGATAATGGATTCAAGAACCTTGACCACTTGGCTGGTTAAGCTAATTGGCCGATAATTTTGTGGTAGGGTGGGTTAACTCTTTTTTGGGACTGGGGTGAAGTAAGCTGTGCGCCAGCATTCAGGAACGTCACTAAGGTTAAAGATATGCGTCAGAGGTAGCGCAATGTGGTTAGCCGTGTGTTTGAGCAAGTTTGGATGTAAATTGTCCGGCCCTGGGGCTTTGTGTGCAGCGAGCCCCTTCAGCTTCTTGAGAACTTCAAGCTTAGTGATTGTAAATGAGTCGGCCAAGCGGAAAGGCACGCTTACATTAGAGGAAGATGGATTTTGTTACTGGAGAGGCGTAAAAACAGAAGCAAAATATGAGTTTAGTGAAGTGGCAATCTCTATATCATCGGTTATCGTTTTTCCAAAGAATCATCAGTCGCATTAGTTTCAGGAATGTTGAGGAGTAACACGTTGTGTTACCGAAGGTGTTCTTGACGTTTTTCTTCAACAGCGTCAACCTTTGCATCATTTTTTGCCACATAATCAGACTCGTTTGGAGTAACGGGTCAAGTTTCTCTTAAACCTCATTTTCAATATCAGAAGACTCTAATTTATTGTCAACTTGTCTGCAGGTATCAACGCGTTGTTGGAGCAAGGGTTCAATTTTATCAATGACTTCCAATGGCGTATCCAGGATTTTATTTCAGGGGATTTTGGGGCAACCCTGCAAACTGAGTTTTATGGTTAGGTATTCGTGGCATGTATCTAGATCACTTTTAACTTTGTCTGTGGCAGTGCTAAGATGGAGCGATAGAATTTTGATTTGGTCTTTATGAGTGGTTTCGAGTTTGTCAAGTTTCGAGTCGAGATTCAGTACTGTGTTATTGACTAAAGTGGTAAGTTCTGATTTGGCAATTTGTAAGTTGGACTCTAGGGCGGCGATTCGTAAGGAATCAGTGGTGCCAGTTTGATGCCGTTGTTTAGTTTCGTCTTTTAAAAGTGTAAGTTCCGTTTGAAGAGAGATTTCTAACTGAGAGACGTCACATAATTTACAAGAGAATGGGGTATTGTCGTCGATGTCTTCAAAATGTATTTTACCTAAGAGAGGAGTGTTATCATAGATTTCCCATCGATGACAAAATTTGCATCCGATCCAATCAATAGTGGAATTCACAACATATCTCCTGGTGTTTTTTTGTTACAAAACTTTGGTTTCCAGGTTTAGAGTCCTTTCCGTCTTTGGCCATTTTAATTTCGTTACTTCAAGAGTCGCGGCACGCCCTCGATTTTAAACAAAATAGGCTATAGCTAACCCTAATATTAGGCTATTCGATTTAATTTATGGTATAAATTATGATAAAAATAAATATTTAGAGAAAGAGATACTAAAACTATTTAGAATTCATTGAAACTTCGCTACAACGAAAAAATCGCAATCCAAAAATAGCGAAATCAGTGAGAAAACGTAATTAAAGTGGGAAACCAGAGAACAGCGGCTTAAGCTCGTGATTTAAATTAGCCTAAGCATGTGGTTATTGCGTATACCACTGCCCGCAAACTTTGTCATTGCCTGCCGCTGCCCAATTTTGTATCTGGCCGCCACTGCTACCAACTCATTGTCTTGCTGCAACTGTCTATCACGCAATCGCGACAGTAATCAAAATTAACCGCAAATTATTTGAAATGACAGGTATCCGTTGGTGTTTTTAGAACTTCTCTACGACTAGTAGTATTTTCGCTAGATCACTAGTAAAATGGACGAATAAGCTCAGGGCCGTATTTCCGCCTAGGCACACCTAGGCCTAGGCCTAGGGGCCCATCCTTGGTAGGGACCCTCCAGTGACCTTAAGCAGTGGCGGACTGGGTCTAATATTTTGGGCTGCCAGAAGACAAAGGGCCCCAGCTTTAACAAGTATAACGCTATCATGTTTGAGTGGCCCACTTCATGAACGGTCCGTGGGGCTCACTTGCCATCGGGCAGGTTCACTCTATGGCCAGTCCGCCACTGACCTTAAGTACCGTTAACGAAGGCATGAACCTATAATATCAATCTTAATTAAAATTTTAGAAATTGCTAAGTTGAACTGCGTTGAAGATTTTGTTTTACAATTACCAAAATTTACTATATTTCTAAAAAGGTGCTCAGACTCCTTATCTGCCTAGGGGCCGAGAATCTCTAAGTCCGGCACTGAATAAGCTACTGAACCATAATCTATATTTCGTGCTAGGCTCAGATCAGCTAACGACTTTTTATGGTTTTAAATCAGGTGACCAGGTTACAACGCGTCAAAATTGTGAATGTATCGAATTTCGCTTTGTTGGAAAATATATCAGTTTATATAAAAAAGAATGTATGCTTATAAATACCTTAGAATCGGTTTCGAAGTTTTTTTAAGCTTAAGACTATCAAGACCCCCTAAGTTTGAAACGAATGGGATTCACCTGGTGGTGAAAAACTTAAACTTATGCGTAAATCTCTTAATGCATGCTACCGGAAAGTGCTACTACCTAGGAGCAACAACCACAGCACCCCACACAAGGAGAACGCAACCCTCCAAAAATCGTGCATTTTCTTGTGGAAGGGGAAAATTCGGAAATTGTCTTCCCCTTTCCGTAAAACGCTCCGCGTAAAGGTTCGTTCAATGAAATTTGTACACAACACTGCGTTAGCGTGTTTAAAGGCTATCTGTGTTCGCCTTGTGTTTGTTGCTCCTAGCTGCTAAGTAGATGGTAAGAGGTAGTATAGTCAAAAGTGGATATAAAACAGAAAGTCTGGGAGGACCCGGTGGCCTTGTTCCATCAAAAATGAGGATTCCCCCTAGCATGCCCCTAGTTTGTGCCTACCCCCTTTAGCGGAGCATTACAATTGGCGCTTTACTCGCGTGTACCTGCGTAAATCGGCTGATATATTATAGTTCTTCTTCAGTTCTTTATCCACCTGATTATATAGTCTTTGGGCGGGATTTGGTGCGTCTGTAATTTGTGAAAACTCACATGTTTGGCAAGGCTTAGTTAGATAATTGATAGAATCAAATAAAGTAGGATTTAGGATGGAAAATCTCATGAATGTGATAAAAACTTACTTTTCGGCTTTAGAGCTAAATCTTCTGGTGTATATTTCTTACGAGGCATTTATTTAATTATTTTGGGAACTTAGTTGGCGAACTTGAACCACGCTTGAACTTAACGGAGGCAAAATTTTTGAAATATGAATAAATTAACCAACGTTTTCGGGAGTTCGCGGTTTTTCCGCTAGGTTAGCTAGCATCGCCAATCTGTACTATTTCCTCTGACCGTGACGTCAGATGACATGGGCCAAACGTAACAGAGTCGTTCCTGATTGGCTCATTCGTTGTATAGGGGAAACAGCTCCTCATTTTTGAAGGAAACCACTGACGAACCCTTTTCCTCCCAGACTTTCTGTTTTATATCCACTTTTGGTATAGTTGTTAGGGTTGAGGCGGATTGTATGGCACGCCAAACCGGACAAAATTCGTATTTGGTCTCTCTTTCTCTCTCAGACTGCATAATAAATTTCCTCTCTCGCCGTCTCACACTACATAGACGCTTCAATAAAACCTCTTCAAGGAAATCGCCAAGAAGTTTGGGGTGACGGAGTGGTTAGCACTTTCGCCTCGCAGCAAGAGGAGCCGGGTTTGATCCCAGCTTGTGGTACTGGGTGAAAACTCGGAACTACTCCTTCCGCGTTGAGTTTGCAAGTTCTCTCCCCACTGGTTTAAGGGGTTTTCCCCCGAGCTCTTCGGTTTCCCCTTCCATAAAAACTTGTTCAGGTTATCGGTAATAGTAAGTGTAGGGCGCTGTTGGCTCGCGTGGCTTGCAGGGCTTGCCACCACCCTCCTACGCGTTGTAACCCGGCCACCTGAATTATTGGCTTTAAAAGTCGCTTGATGACTTAGGCCTATGGTGGTGCCTTGGGTATTCGCCTAGCTGATTATTATTATTATTATTATTATTATTATTTTTAAGTAATATTTCCGAGAGCCAGGACCTGCAAGTCACTGTTTATATAATGCTTCTTAAAGTAATGGAAACTTTTCACCTATACATTAAGTGTTCCCTTTAAACTTGGTAGCTTTTTGGACATATTAAGGCTTAGCAAAAACCCCTCGTTCTGTTTCCAGGTGAAAAGTTTCCACTATTTCCACAGTTCATGCAGGTTCTGGCTCTCGGAAATATTACTTCTTGGCGATTTCCTAAGAGGGTGATTTATATAAGCGCCTATATTCCCTCTTTCGCTAGTTGACATTGTATTTTTTAAAACTCTTTCAAGTGTCCTTTTAATTTGCCTTCCGATATTTCAAATATTTTCTCCATAATAAAAGGTCTATTGTATTATTTAATTATATTTTTCTTCACTTGGATATCTTTCAATATCGTGTCTTTTTTATAGGTTACGAAAGACAATATTTCAAATCATACGTTTAAAATAAATTATTTAAAATAGAAGAATTGCTCATGGCATATTTTTTTCAATTTTAAAAACTTTAATGCGAGGTTTTAAAATAATTATAAAATTTTCGGAGGAGCTTTCAAGCTCGTGGCTCTTTGTCAACTCTATTTTAAATAATATATTTTAAGGCGAAACCCGTCAAATGATTAGTACTGAAAATAATCACTAGATGGCAACAGCGTTTCAAATTTAAAATTAGTTTTTACTTAGCATCACGCTCTTCAGACTGATACTGAACTGACAATTGTGAGTTAAAAAGGTGTAACCATAAGTAAATTGTAAAAACTAATTTTAAATTTGAAACGCTGTTGCCATCTAGTTATTATTTTCAGTACTAATCATTTAGACTTACAAGGAGAGTACCCGAGGTGTTTATTGCCGATTTTGTTCAAAGCCGGGCGTGATGTAGACCTATATGAGATATGAAATTTCCCAAAAGGAGATATTGCACTACCCATTCAATTTGCCATGGCAACCGAACATGTTTTTGATCACAGAAATATCTCCATTTAAATAAGCATGGGATTTTCTTGGTTTCACGAAGCGTTTTAAGAATCACGAAATGGGTAATTGGGACCACATTTTGGGGTAAAATTGTAACAATTTTTGGGTAAAATAAAGAAAAACGCTGTGAAACCGAGAAAATCCCATGCTTTTACAAATGGAGATTTTTTGTTTTAAGTGGACAAAAACATTTTCGGTTGCCATGGCAAATCGAATGGGTAGTGCAACATCTCCTTTTGGGAAATTTCATATCTCATAGAGGCTTAGGTCTACATTAAGCCCGACTTTGAACAAAATCGGCAATAAACAGCTCGGGTACTCTCCTTGTTAGTAGAGAGTAGAGGCGGGTTGGGTTTTCGATATCGAAATTTTTGGCGGGTCGGGTTTAATTTTATAATTTTTTTTCGGCTCGAGTTTTTTTTTAAAACTGACCAGGTCGGGTCGGGCTTTTTATATATTAGTGATCGGGCCTTCAAGTTTCTATTTTATTCGCCACAGCAAATCTCTACATCAGAAAGCGAATTATTATCACGTATTAATTTTACGTTCACTAATTTTTAACCGTTTCTCAAAGAGCTCCAAGCGCCATCTACTGACAAAACTTGAATCTGGGAGGCCGCTCTCGCATTTAGTACAAACAAGCGCATACTATTAACATGAAAAGTGCAAGTTTTTCGGGTCGCGTCGGGTTTCAATTTTATCAAAGATAATTTAAACTCGTACCCTAGATTCGAATACTGAGAGCTTTCCCATTGACGGTTTTGTTACGAAGCGTTTACCCTTTTCCGGCACGTGACCTCAGAAAAATCGGGCTCCATCGGTTGCGGTAAGGCGCAAACCAAGGAGCGAATTTTTTCTGAGTTCCAGCGGGAAGTGGGTAAACGCTATCGGCAACGCGCGAGCAGGGGCGGATTAACACTGACGGCGCCCCTAGGCACATAAAATTTTATCGCCCCAAATCCAAACTTGCTGTTAATTTCAGGTTTTGTTTTGAAAATTAAAAACCATTTAAAAAAATATAATTTACTAACTTGTAAGCATCTACTAGTTTGATTTCCCTTCAACGGAGAACCTTAACCTTGGATCGGACCATTATCGTATTTTTTAGCGTTTGGATAATTGTGCAACAAGATTACTGTCCGTCCAATGTGACGATATTTCAGCGATATTTTTAATAAATTCGCCGAAGAATGATTAAATGTGACCTGTTTTACAGTTTCTTCGTTTTACTACATTAGTCTGTCTAATTTTGAACAAAACGTTTGAGAAAATGGAAAAACGATATCAGAATATTGGCGCCCCTAGAAAAGTGGCGCCCTAGGCACGTGCCTACTGTGCCTAATGATTAATACGCCCCTGCGCGCGAGAGAGTGATTTCGAATCTAGGGTACGAGTTTAAATTATCTTTGATTTTATCGAGCCTGTTCGGGTGGGTTTTAAAATTTTATATATTTTCTTGGGCCGGGCCCGGTTGTGTTTTTGAAATGAATAATTTTGGCAGGCCGGGTTGGGTCGTGATTCAATTTTGTATTTTTTAATCGGGTCGGGTCGGGCTTTAAAACCATTGAGTTGGGAATAATACTATCTAGAGCCCCAGTTCAAATTTTCCCCATAGGCTTTAACACAGCATTAGTGAAGATAGGAACGAAAATCATGGTAGGGTTATCAACCACGACAAAAGCCACCTATCAGCGAAAAATGCAGCTATTTAAATGAAAATTTCTTCGATGGCCCCTGCCGCCACCTATTAGCGACTTTGTGAACTATTATAATTTAAAGCTAAAAAACAAAACAACGAAGGTTCTTGGTAAATCATATTTAATTTGGAAATAATTTACAGTATTTTAAAGATTAAATTGCACTAAAACAAAATAAAGTATGTAAAAATGAATACAAATAAATAATAAGGAATATAAATAAATAAATAATGAATATAAATAAATAATGAATATAAATAAATAATGAATATAAATAAATAATGAATTTAAATAAATAATGAATGTAAATAAATAATGAATGTAAATAAATAATGAATGTAAATAAATAATGAATGTAAATAAATAATGAATATAAATAAGTAATAAAGAATCCAGTACATCTTGAATCATCAGTAAGTGAAACATCAGATGTGGTGTCCTTTTGTAAAATATTATTGGAACTTTCGCATAAATTAGGAATTGATGTATCATCAAGGGCTAAAATATTTGCCATAAAAGACCTCTTATAGGCAGACTTAAACTGAGCTACTGTGGGGTTATTGTTATAGACTCCCTGTTGTCGATAAACACTAAATATAAGTTCTAAGTGATCTTGTGATAACTTGTAGGTAGGGAGATATCTGTATGAAGTGAAATTCTTAAAATTTGATTCTTACAACTCAACTTTAAACCTAATCAGTACTTCAATGGTCTTAAGGCGTAACTAGAGTATCTACCAGATGTAGAATACCAGTGATGGAAACTGCAAAACTCAGAGGTCCAGTTTTTCTAGTTGATTCTGAAATCAAGTTTCCTTCCTAATCACACAAATTTAACATTTCAGGAGGCTTGTCCTTGCTCTCTCTTTGTTATAGCTATTGATTGGAGCCTTGTACTCTTTAGCGTATTTATTTCGTGAATTGAGGATATCAAAAACTCTGAGGTAAGCAAAACAAACTTAATATCTTAACATGTGCTAATACTTACACCTTATCTCTACCTATCCACAATTTCAATGAAGTTAACTGTTAGATCCATTTCTGAAACTCTTTGACCTTAATTGCCTTCAGAATTTTCATGGCGCTCGCTACTGAGGCACTCATTGTTTGTACTACTAATTTTACTTTCATCTTTTGTGTATGAAACTTTATGTGAAAGCGTGTAAGTTTGTTGGCCAGACTAAGACCCTCTACAGCTTGGATGCTCTCGAGAAATTCTACCAAAGACCATAATATATCCTATTATTTGTCAAGATGTTAATAATGTTACTAATTTTATCTTTTTTTCCAGAAGTTAAAATAAAATTTGCTTTACTTCGTTATAATCATTTCGCTGATCAAAGATAACCTTGAAAAATCCCCACAAGTTTCTTCGAAGTTTGAACATATGACATATATCCAAAATTAATACCACTTTTTTCTCTGGGTTTGCTAAATTTATAAATTTGAAGTTAAAATTTCTACTTTTAATAATTATGAATTTTACCAGGCTTAGGAAAAACTGATTTTATTTCTTTGGATGTCATAACCACTCCTAGTCGCTGGGCCATTGCAATATTGGAAGAAATTCCATCACCTACCAACGCAACACATTCAGCACCAGTGGCTTTGATGTGATGAAAAGCTTCCCGAACCAGCTTGTCCAACAACCAGGCTGGTGTTCCGTGAACAAAAAAAAAACAATTGAAATTTTCCAACTGCCATTATGGCAACAAAAAAAAACAAAGTCAGAAGTTGTTATGGTGTTGCTGTCAAGAGATGTTTCTAGACGAAATTGCGCATTTCCTACCCATTATGCTTAAAATTTCACTAAAAATCTAAAGAACTCACAAAAGATACCTTTATTGTGTGAATAAAGAGTTTTCAGATATACATGACTTTATTAAAAAAAAACGCGTTTTAAAATTTTTTCTTAAAAACGCGTCGCTTTCCCACTTCAATTCAAAAGTTTAAATTATAATAGTTCACAAAGTCGCTAATAGCTGGCGGCAGGGGCCATCGAAGAATTTTTCATTTAAATAGTTGAATTTTTCGCTCATAGGTGGCTTTTGTCGTGGTTGATAACCCTACCATGATTTTCGTTCCTATCTTCACTAATGCTGTGTTAAAGCCTATGGGGAAAATTTGAACTGGGGCTCTAGATAGTATTATTCCCAACTCAATGTTTAAAACTAGCCGACCCGACTCATCTCTACTAGAGCAAACCGCTCTAGAAATTTTAACAACCGCGTCGGGAGTTCATCGACATTCGATGAGAAACATTCTCTGAAATCGGTTAAGTTCTCCCAATATTAGTGAAAAGCTCAAATAACCTTGAAGTTCTCCGGCTAACGCAATCAAGTACTTTTGCAATCGAATTTTAACTAATTGCACACCTTTCCTTTCGCTAACCAAGTGTACACAAAGAATTAAAACCGTCGTATGAACTGTGAACAATACTAAAACAGGCGTTATGTCTGGGTATGAGTGTTGTCGAAATACAAATATGAATTTCTTCGTGTGCCCGGGTGTACCACGAATTTCTCTCTTTGTAGACTCGTACTTATTTCGCCAAATTCGTATTAATTGTACAATGCCTAGGCGTATTTAAATTCAAACAGGTTAGTATTTACGCTTTATAACAAGTACGTTGCTAGATGAATAAACCTGTTTTATTCTATAAGTCATCATAATATTTTACTTCATTTTCACTTTTAAAAGCGTTTCAAAAAAACTTTCAATATGAACTAAGAGGTTGATTCGTTACAAAGGCGAATTTTTGGAAATCGTAACGACTGTTCTGAGAGTTGTTCATTGGCGAAACAGACCTTTAAAAAATTAGGCATTGGGAGAGAAGAAAAATCATACTTTTATTCTTATGTTACTTATTAACATATTTATAATTTATAAAATGGCTAACGTTAACCTTGCCACTATTTCATAGATTTGCTATTTTAAATATCTATCAAAATGTGGGTTATTCAAATTTATTGCTCAGATATAAAATTAAATTTTAAATTAAAACAACCAAAAAATGTGTATTACTTCAATGTGGAGAAATGTAGAACTTCGTTTCGCGGTGATGTTTGGTCAGATTTTAAATATAATATATACTGGTTAAATCAAAGGACAACGATATTTCAAAAGTGCACAAGAAAATTTTATTTAAAATTTATTTAAAACATTAAAAACCGACTAGTTTCGGTAGCGTCATCGCTCCATCATCAGCGATGACGCTACCGAAACTAGTCGCGTTTTAATAATGTTTTAAATAAATTTTAAATAAAATTTTCTTGTGCACTTTTGAAATATCGTTGTCCTTTGATTTAACCAGTATTTTTGTGCAAGTCGCCAATCAAACACTTAATATTTAATAATATATACTTATTTTGTAGGTCAATTTATCGAAAAAATTCGTCACCAAAATAAAACCATATGCATTCCCCTAAGTGTGACAATTAGTCGAAATAATTTATCACAAAAATAAAACCATAAGTCCATAATCATTTCCTTAAGTGACACAGTTAGTCGAAATAATTACTCACAAAATAAATGTTTGGAATTAATTATTGATGGCCATGTGCAAAATGACGTAGAATAGGCGATAGCGTAAATTGTTTTGGTCTTAACTAACTTGTTAAATATTCCCGGAAATTCGTCATAGCACTGCCAACTTCTATATCGTGTTTCCGCGACTGCAGTTGGCCGTGGTCAAAACATAGGGGCTGCTTCCCTAAGCCTAGGTTAAAAGCATGTCTTAAGTCTTTATTTTTTTTTTACAATTTCCTAGTCACAATTATCACAATATTAATACTAATGCCCGAGTCGTCGTTAAGTTAAGTTTAACAAATTAATCTTTTTTCTATTAAAAAAATAGATATTTAAAAACATGACTTACCCCAATTTTGTATGATCTTGAATTTTAAAGTTCTGTTCCATGGTAAAATTAATAATATTTTAAGTAGCAGGTCTTTTTATCATAAATATTTTTAAGTATGACTATCTTTAAAAGTTAAACTTTTAAATTTATTTAAATGAAGCTGGAAGATGCTGTTCAACGGTATACTTTAAAGCAATTTTATAACCAGTAACCACGTGACTATTTTTAAGGTTTCTGCCGTTTGATGACGCTCAAATGTTTCACCGAAAGAAATTTTACCCAATATACGTTTCAATTTATGCTATCACCTAATAGGCGATAGCATAAATTTCAAATTCTTATATCCAACAATAAAATTGATAAATCGATACATTGATACGTAAATCAATAAATTGATACGTAAATCAATAAATTGATACGTAAATCAATAAATTGATACGTAAATCAATAAATTGATACGTAAATCAATAAATTGATACGTAAATCAATAAATTGATACGTAAATCAATAAATTGATACGTAAATCAATAAATTGATAAGTAAATCAATAAATTGATAAGTAAATCAATAAATTGATAAGTAAATCAATTAATTGATAAGCAAATTAATAATTTGATAAGTAAATCAATTAATTGATAAGTAAATCAATAAATTGATAAGTAAATTAATAATTTGATAAGTAAATCGATTAATTGATAAGTAAATCAATAAATTGATAAGAAAATCAATAAATTGATAAGAAAATCAATAAATTGATAAGTAAATCAATAATTTGATAAGTAAATCAATAAATTGATAAGTAAATCAGTAATAAATTACTACGTGATTATTTAAATGAAAAAATTAAAAAATAGATCGATAAATTAAAAAATAAATCGATAAATTAAAAAATAAATCAATAAATTAAAAATAAATCGATAAATTAATGAATTAGAAAATAAATCGATAAATTAATAAATTAAAAAAAAAATCAGTAAATTAATAAGCAAAACGACCAAATAACATTAATCGACGAATTAACATAAATCGATAATTTAGTAAATCGATAAATTAGTAAATAGATAAATAAGCGGTTATTACAGTCCGCGCCCGCAGACTATATTTAGAGCTCAACTTTTCCCCCCATTTCCACCTCTGCTGCACGTATATTGGCAATTTACCGGTTTTCTCGTGGAAAACGTCAACTCAGCTTGAGAGACTTTTAGCCCTTTTTTTGGGTCGCGCTGTAACCTCAACCACTTGTCGTATTTTAATTCTGTAAACGGATTAAAAAGTTTTTGAAGCCACGAAATTACGGTTTAGAGGCATTCATTTTCTCTCAGGACATCGGTCCCAGAAATAGGCTATTTGTCATTGGAAGACTGAATGTATGGTTGACTACATTACTAAATAAATGAAGATATAAAATTTGATTAAAAGTAATATTTGCACCTTTAAGGCTTTAACTGGTAAGAGCTCTAAACAGTTTTTTCAGTTCGGAAAACCGTTTTTGTTACACACAATCCTAAGGATTTGTGTGTATTAGTCTCACGTACAGTGTAGCCGATGCCGCCGATGCCGCCGTGTCACGCATACCTCTTCAACGGTTAGGGCTAGACGTGCCAATGATATCTCGTTCGGATGTACAGACATTACCATTGATAGCCTTTCATAAAGTTTTCAAATCGGAGCCCAAGAAGTTGGGAATTTGCCCAATTTACTATTTTCGGTGATTTCCTTTATGTGGTAGATATTTTGTTTAAAATTAAGTCCGATAACGTTAAAAAAATATTATTGGATAGGTTAGGATTCAGCGGACTTCGGTTATATCAGTAAATATTAAATTTAAGTATAGTTTTCAGGGTAATTTACGGGACCCCAATTTTGGTGGTTTAATATTTTCGCCTAAAAATCTACATATTTAAGTCCAATTTTCATGAGAGTTATATTTTTGAATAGCTGTGGTTTACACTTAACCTAGAATTGCAAATACGTTCCTTAAATTTAATTCTAAGTAAGGTTTTTTGGGCAGCGTATACGGACCCCCGCAATTTCCAACATTGTAAATCCGCGTGTTTATAGAGGTCTACGCGCCCGTTTCCCTCTGGCGTTTTTCAAGGCCGTTCAGAGTGGGCCGCGCTTTCAACGTATGAGCAGAAGTAACAATTAAGTATGACACTGATCGGCCTAGTCTTCGGCGTATGACCAGAAGTAACAAATAAGTGGGATCAAAAGTAACTAATAAGATACTAGAAGAAATAAGTGTGACACTCAACGGCTGACTAGTAGTAACAAATAAGTGTGATCAGAAGTAAAAAATAAAAGTGACACTTATCGAAGAAATTTTAGATGCTTTCAAAGTATGACTAGAAGTAACAAATAAGTGTATATATGTTTATATGTGTGACCGTGGATATATTTTGGTTGCGATACCGGCGTTGCAGGTTGCTGTGAATAGCTCAAACAAACTTAACACATTAGAAGGATTGTACGTATTCCGACCGTCGTACGTCTTGTTATAATATATTGTATGTTTGACGTTTCCGACGAGCTATATATGCCGAATAGCTATCAAGAATCGCGGACACGGATTCTGGCGTTGAAGTTAACAAGATGCACTGGCCATAATAGCAGCCTCACCCCTGCTCTTCATTATCGTAATTGTGGCCTGCGTGGTCGCTGAGAAATCAAGGGCCCAAAGTTACGGGCCCTGAGGGCCCAAACGGGTATCACGTGTGAAAACGTTTTTGATATCCCATTCATGGACGTATTGAAACCCGGCCACCTGTTTAAGGCGTTATAAGTCGCTAGATGACTTGGGCCTAAGGTGGTGCCAAGGGTATTAGCCTAGCTAATTATTATTTGTCACCTCAGTGGTGGCTGAGAAATCAAGGGCCCAAATTTACGGGTATCACGCTTGAAAATGTTTTTCATACCGCATTCACAGTTGTCCGTCGGGACGTTTTACTCGGGGGGCTAAAAAAACCCCGTTTGATCAACAACAAAGGCTCGACACTGGTATAGTTAGATAGAAGGAACTAATACCGATCGAACGACGTATCAATTAAATTTGTATCGATTTCCGTTGAGGATAAATCGACTTTTCGCGGAATCCCATTCGGAGCGAGCGCCGCGGTGTATTCACCACGACCACCACCAACGATAGCGGCCAGAGTTAAAATAGCAGCCTCAATCCCTCTTTAACAATAGGTGGTTTTTTTTCGCCTGTTCTGGGTTTTTTGAGCAGGTTCAAAAGTGTAGCTTTTTGACGTCATTTTACTCCAATTCTATCTTGACGAAAAAAAACGAGTTGGAGTAAGAAAGGAGTAGTTAGAGGTTAAAGTTTATATATTTGTTTTGTTTTTAAGATGGCGACCGGTGGTGAGATCATCAAAATAGTACTAATTTTTCTTATTTATTTAGTAATAATAATAATAATCATTTAGGCTAATACCCAAGACACCACCTGAGGTCTAAGTCATCAAGCAACTTTTAAAGTCATTAAATAGCATTTAACAATTGGATATTCGTTATTAAAAGGTTGCCACATGTGAAGATGTTCAAAACCCGTTATGTTTTCGTGAAACGAAATTTAAGCAGACGAATTTTCTATATAAGCTAGATTACTCCCTCTACACCTCCTTTCGAGGAGGAGTCAAAAGTGTAACGTTTGAGCTCTGGAACAAGCGCACAAAATTCGGGACAGGGTAAATCTTACCCCGAGAACAGGCGAATAAAACGTCTTAGGGTAAAAAGTTTACACTTTTTGTCCACGGAAAGGCGAAAAAAAAAACAACTGATAGGGGCGAGGCTAAAAACGATAGACTGGATCAAAATAAATCGGTCACTAATTAGAGAGGTAAAACTATTTCGTTTCCAAGCGATTGCTATTTAAAGAAGATTGGAAATGGTTTTGAAGCCTGTACAATATTTGATACAACGTAGCGGTTCTCTGTTCCTGTTTGTATTGGTACAGGTAGATCTGTCTGGCAGATTTTAATTCTGCCGTCTGGTTAAAACGCGCTTGATCGGAATACGGGAAAGTTAGTCCCCAAAAAGTGCAGCACAATCGACGAAGTAACGCGGCAGATGCAGGTATGACCAACTGTATCCCGTTTAATGATAGTCTGTCTCGTAATCCGGACCGGGGAATTCAGGTAGCGGTTTTTGTCAGCTCTGAAAATTCGAAAATCATTTTGATATTATCATTATTATATGTTTATATTTAAATTAATGTGTATTATATTTATTATGTACTATAATTAATATATATTATTATATTATTTTAAATATATAAAATTATATTACATAAAAGTATTATATTATATTATATTATATTATATTATATTATATTATATTATATTATATTATATTATTATCTGTAATAATAAGTCATTGTTTAGAAACGATCTTAAAAAAACACTTCTGACCAGTTCGGTATAACAAATAAGGATTGCGTAATGACATAATTTTCAAATACGTTATTCAATACAAGTCTCTTTTATTTATCTCTTGTGCAATGTCTGAAAGTTTTCATATTTTAAACGAATGTAATATGTTTTATGTCAAAACGAAGCTGGAAAAGTAGACAATTTCTTTTATTAATATAACCTTTAATGTAATGTAATGTAATATGAACACCCTGTATATATCTGAAAAGTGTTTTTGTAAACATGTTTATATACAGGTAATAAACTCGAATTGAATTGAATTATATTATGTTATATTATATTATATTATATTATATTATTTTATATTATTCTATTAAATATATGTTAAACTATATTATTCTACTAAATATATGTTAAACTATGTTATTCTATTAAATATATGTTAAACTATATTATTCTATTAAATATATGTTAAACTATATTATATAAAAGTATTATATTATAACATATTATATAAAAGTATTATATTATAACATATTATATATTGTATATTATATTATAAAATATTATATATTGTATATTATACATTGTATTATATTGTATTATATTTTGTATTATACATTGTATTATATTTTGTATTATACATTGTATTATATTGTATTGTATTATATTTTGTATAATATACATTGTATTATATTGTATTGTATTATATTTTGTATAATATACATTGTATTATATTTTGTATAATATACATTGTATTATATTTTGTATATTATACATTGTATTATATTGTATTGTATTATATTTTGTATTATACATTGTATTATATTGTATTGTATTATATTTTGTATTATACATTGTATTATATTGTATTGTATTATATTTTGTATATTATACATTGTATTATATTGTATTGTATTATATTTTGTATATTATACATTGTATTATATTGTATTGTATTATATTTTGTATTTTATACATTGTATTATATTGTATTGTATTATATTTTGTATATTATACATTGTATTATATTGTATTGTATTATATTTTGTATATTATACATTGTATTATATTGTATTGTATTATATTTTGTATATTCTACATTGTATTATATTGTATTGTATTATATTTTGTATATTATACATTGTATTATATTGTATGGTATTATATTTTGTATATTATACATTGTATTATATTGTATTGTATTATATTGTATGGTATTATACATTGTATTATATTGTATTGTATTATATTGTATGGTATTATATTTTGTATATTATACATTGTATTATATTGTATTGTATTATATTGTATTGTATTATATTATGTATTTAACATATAATATGTTGAAGTGGGGTGGCGGAGTGATTAGAACTTCGCCTCGCTGCAAGAGAAGCCGGTTTCGATCTCAGCTTGTGGCAATAGTTAAAAACTCGGAACAACTACTTCCCAGGGTCAATCAATTTGCTTTAAATTATAATTTAAATCTGGATTGAAATCAAGTTATTTTTTATTTTAAAATCATTGATTTAAATCACACAATGTATTTGAATGGAGGAATAACACATGACCAAAAATAGTTTCTTAAATAACTAAAATTTATCTGAACAAATTAAAATATTTAATAATAATTTAATTTAATTAAGATTTAATTTAATTTAAGATTAGCTAACTGATAACAGTAAAATAACCGTTCATTATACAGGAAAAGAGCCCTTATTTGTATAAAAATCAATAAATTCAATAAAATAAAAAAATGCGATTTAAATTAAAAATATCGATTGATTTGATTTAAATTTAAAAGACGATTTTAAAAAAAAATTAAAAAGTGCCAACCTTGCAAGTTCTCTCCTCACTGGTCAAAGTGGTTTTCCCCATTTTCCCCATTTTCCCCGTTTCCTCACTCCATAAAAATTTGTCGAGGTTAACGGTAATAGTAAGTATAAGGAACTGTTACCAGAACTAACAGCATTAAAAGTCGCTAGACGACTTAGGCCTAATTATTATATTTTTCAATTCGAAATAGGTAAGTGGTATGTTATAAAAATAATTATTTTACGCTCGGGGTCCATAATTCGTTATTATTTTGGCAAAACTAAACGCAAATTAACTCTTTCATTTCCTTAGCCGTTTTGATTTAAAAAAGCAGTACAATAAAAAATATTAATAATAATAATAAAAATAATAATATCTAACTATACCAGTGTCGAGCCTTTGTTGTTGATCAAACGGGGTTTTTTTAGCCCCCCGAGTAAAACGTCCCGACGGACAACTGTGAATGCGGTATGAAAAACATTTTCAAGCGTGATACCCGTAAATTTGGGCCCTTGATTTCTCAGCCACCACTGAGGTGACAAATAATAATTAGCTAGGCTAATACCCGCAGCACCACCTTAGGCCCAAGTCATCTAGAGACTTATAATGCCTTCAATTCAGGTGGCCGGGTTATCATGCGTGAGATTCCCGAAATGTGTAAGTCTTTCGCAACACGTAATGATCTAGGATTCTAGATCGTTATTGGCGAGCCAGGGTAAAAATATATTTTTGGGAATAGAAACACGCCAAATAGAATACTTATGCTCTAACGACTACGTTTGATCGGACGCCATTGTCCACTTATTTTTATTTAACAATTTACGTCGCCTCGATCGAAACAGTCTATCAGTTAAAAAATATAGCTTCGAGAGAATAGAAACCAGTCATACTTATGGGGTTATTTGGTTACTTATGTTCTAACGACTATGTTTGACCCGCCGCCCTTAGCCACGTAGTTATTATTTAATTATTTACGTCTACATTATCTAAATTAACTGTCATAAAAATATAAGTATTGATAATATAAACTTGTCATACTTATAAACTATTAGGTTACTTGTGCTAAAACGACTGTTTGACCCGCCGCCCATAGCCACTTATTTATTATGTAACTATTTACATCGTCATTGGCGAACCAGGTTATCATTTCAAAAATATAGTTAAGGGATAAGAGAAACCTAACATACTTCTAGGCTGATTAGCTTACTTATGCTATAACGACTGTTTGTACCCGCCCCAGGAATCCACATATCTACTTGGAATGCTTATCCTGTCGTAACGCGTATGGTAAGATCACTCTGCACGCGCTCCCCTCTCACGTTGTTGTTTGTTAAGTTAACATAGTGACGTCCAAAAAACCGTCAGTTATATCGATACGAAAATCTGCCGCGATAAGCATTCCAAGTAGAGGTATGGATTTATGTTCAGGGCCATTATCTACTTATTTATTATTATTTACGTCGTCATGATCAAAACAGACTATCATTAAAAATCTAAAGTTTTGATATTAGAAACCAGTCATACCACGAAGGAAAGATCAGAAGAGCCGACTCTGCCTTTTAGGTAACCGTTTGAAAGGCAGTTTTGGAATTACGTCATACGCTATATTCATTAGCGTTCAGGGCGGGAAATTTAAAATTTAAAATTTCATATTTAATTTATATATATATATATATACAGGGTGTTTCAAAAGGTTATGCAAAAATTTGAAGGAGTTGTAGGGGGTGAGTTGAGAAGTATGCCTGTTTTTTCCCATTTCCCTACGATGAGTTAAAAGAACGCCAGAGAGCTTCAAAGTGTGGCCTACTAGCACCTGGAAGTAGGCTGCAACAAGCGCAAAACCAAGCAGCTGAAGGTTCAAAACGAACTGGCGACAAGCTCGGCCGTAGGCGGCAGCATTCTAGTTACCTATGAAATTTCTATGGGCGTTGCAGTCAGCAGGGCTACCAGGCACTTATAAAAAAAGGCGGAGGTCTCCTTATCTTTCCTTCATGGACATACTAATTATATTAGGATACTTACGCTATAACGACTACCTTTGACTTGCCGCAGAAAATGGAAAGTGCGCAGGGGCCACCAGCAACTGCGGCCATTCCGGCGCCCATGGTCGTCCCCAGCACGACCGCAGCGCCCTCGCCGGCCACCAGGAATCCGAAATGCGCCCGGTGCCGCAACCACGGACGCACGGTCGAGGTCAAAGGGCACAAACGGTACTGTCCTTACGGCAAATGCGAATGCAAGGATTGCATCCTGATTTTGGAACGGCAGAGGGTGATGGCGTTGCAAGTCGCCTTACGAAGACACAGGTAGGAAAGCGATTTACCTATTTTAATCGTTCTGGCTTTGTAAATTAGAGTACCGGCTTTTACTTCATTGTAAACACACAGCCACCTGCATTCGCGGCATTCAAAGTCTCTACAATTACGAAGCCGCCTTAGCTATTAGAATAGATATTTAATGATTATTTTCAATACTCAAGTCGCGTAGACCAAGTTGCAGTGATACCAGATCCCGAAAATTAAATTTCCCTTTTCGGAACAAAAATTCGCTAGTTTTACCAAACTAGAGAAACATTCATATTTACATAAGTAACCCTTTCGTTGGCTTAGCTATCAGACTAGTTAATTATTTTTTCCAATACACAATGCGCTTAAACCACGTGGCAGTGATACCAGATCGCGAAAATTAAATTTCCCTTTCACGGCGTTAAAATTTCCCTTTTCGGAACAAAAATTCCCTAGTTTCACAAAACTAGAGATACCTTCATATTTACATAAAAATATTACATAAGCGATGTTGTTGGCAAGTTGTCATCTAGTGGTCGTATAACTTGCATGTTTATGGTGAATATTGGTGTTTTTGCCTCACCTTTTGATATTGCTCGTAATTTAATTATTTTCAAATAGTTTGGTGACGTCTTGGTGAAGAAAGCGAACATCCCTAATGCATTTCGCGAGCCAAAGGAGAACGCGTAATATCAGAAGTCTATTATTACACGGAGGGGTTAGTCACTCGTAAGATCAACTTGTACTTCTGTTTACTAATTCCCCCTTCTTCAATATATTTGTGATTTACGGTGATATTTCATAACTTTTTCTTGTTATTTTTAAATTTTCGCTAATTTACACTGATTTCACAATGTTTTGGTGATTTCCAAGAATTTTCCACAATGTTTAGGAGATTTCCAATGATTTTTTACAATATTTAGGTTATTTCCAATGATTTTTGACAATGTTTAGGTGATTTCCAAGAATTTTCCACAATGTTAAGGTGATTACCAACGATTTTTCACAATGTTCAGGTGATTTCCAAGAATTTTCCACAATGTTTAGGTGATTTCCAAGAATTTTCTACAATGTTAAGGTGATTACCAACGATTTTTCACAATGTTTAGGTGATTTCCAAGAATTTTCCACAATGTTTAGGTGATTTCCATTGATTTTTCACAATGTTTAGGTGATTACCAATGATTTTTCCCAATGTTTAGGTGATTTCCCAGAATTTTCCACAATGTTTAGGTGATTTCCAAGAATTTTTCATAATATTTAGGTGATTTACAAGGACTTTTTTCACGATGTTTAGGCTACCTCCAATGATTTTTCACCATCTTTAGGTTATTTTAAATGATTTTTCACAATGTTTAGGTTACCTCCAATGATTTTTCAGAATGTTTAGGTGATTTCCAAGGATTTTTCTTAA
Organism: Leiobunum rupestre; assembly: GCF_980474605.1. NCBI lineage: Eukaryota > Metazoa > Arthropoda > Arachnida > Opiliones > Sclerosomatidae > Leiobunum > Leiobunum rupestre. Next base: position 93,435,061 of record NC_143384.1, on the reverse strand, counting down.
AGTTTCCCTGATTCCGAAGAACACTTACGGTTCTATATGCAGTGGCGTAGCTAGGGGGGAGGCCGGGGGGTGGTCCGCCCTGGGTGCCCGTTTGGGCGTGATTTGTGGTGAAAAAAAATCAAAACTTACACAAAGTAGAGACTAGTAAGTAGCACACCATGATATCCGCCCTGGGTGTCACCCATGCTAGCTACGCCATTGTCTACATGTTAGTCTACCCGATTTCTAGCGCCGGTATATTATATTTAATATAATATCTATAATATATATATATAATAATATTTCATATTGTAATAAGTTATGTTAATACTCTATTTCGGTATCTAATGTGATGCCATCTGCGGTAGTTTTTGGGAAGCCGATGCAATTTTAGGTTTTGTACACGGAGTAACCCACTCGCATATAATGCAAGGCCCTATGCAAGCGCGTGTAATATTATTATAGTCTGAAGAGCAATGGTGTTGTTTTTACATTTTTTAGAGTTTAAACTTACTTTTTTATACAAATATTGTACATTACCTTTCGGTTAACTTGTTTATTGAACTCCTCGAAAACCAGACGTTGCGTACGAAAAGTGTTAACAAGTTTTGTTGATAGCCTGCCATTCTATGCAAGTGGTTACTCTATGAAACTAGCGTAGAACATTTATATTTTCTGATACCAGGTGGCGCGTCAGTCTTTAGGCAAACCCAGTGTTGTCATAAGGGCAATTTTTTTATAGAAGCCCGGGCCAGTATGAAATTGTGGTCGATATTTAATAAGGTAAAAACAACTAGTTTTATTGAAATTTTTTATAAACTAAAAATTTAAAACATGAAGTATATAAAATTTCCTGACTAGTTTCGAATATGTTTTTACAATTTATTTTAATGTAGCGAGAATGTATGTTATTTATACTTCCGCAGAATGACTGTGCTGAGTCGATTTTTGGCGTGGTTCCCGATGCACCTCATGCTTCAAAGGTTTACTTTTTCAGTTTCCTCCTTCAAAATATTAACACAGATGCAATTGAATTGAATTAAATTCAAAATCAGAGGCGTACCGACCCGGGTTCAGGGGGTACATTTTGAACCAGGCGCCAAGCTGTCTTTTATGTAGGAGGCGCCAAAAACACTTCAATCTTTAAAATATCAAAGCAATTTATCATTTTTATTAAATAGGTGCGCTATTTTGAAGATTTTGAACTGGGCGCCATTTGGAAAATTTTGAACCGGGCGCCATTTGGAAAATTTTGAACCGGGCGCCATATACCCTCCGTACGCCTCTATTCAAAATATAACTGATATATGCTGTTTGGGAATTTAATATTGGCTATTATTTTTCACATTGGACTGTGAACTCATGTTTACGTCGGAAATTTCGTGAATTTTACACACTATTTGACACCTGGATATTGTACTTTCTGAATACTATGTAGAACCGGTTTTCATGTAGTGTATTGATAGTCACATTTACGGGGAGTTTAGTGCGGTGGTTATTTTATTTAGTACAAATATTTACAATGATCATTTTTCAGAATTTTTTATTAATTATGTTAGGAGAAGTTTCCAGGAAAATAAGAAATGTCAGGGAAAATCAAGGGAATTTTAAGAACCATTAAAAATGTCAGGGACAAGTAAGGGAATTTTAAGAACCATTAAAAATGTCAGGGAAAAGTAAGGGAATTTTAAGAACCTTTCAAAATGTCAGGGAAAAGTAAGGGAATTTTAAGAACCAATAAAAATGTCAGGGAAAAGTAAGGGAATTTTAAGAACCAATAAAAATGTCAGGGAAAAGTAAGGGAATTTTAAGAACCAATAAAAATGTCAGGGAAAAGTAAGGGAATTTTAAGAACCATTAAAAATGTCAGGGAAAAGTCAGGGAATTTTAAGAACCATTAAAAATGTCAGGGAAAAGTAAGGGAATTTTAAGAACCTTTCAAAATGTCAGGGAAAAGTAAGGGAATTTTAAGAACCAATAAAAATGTCAGGGAAAAGTAAGGGAATTTTAAGAACCAATAAAAATGTCAGGGAAAAGTAAGGGAATTTTAAGAACCATTAAAAATGTCAGGGAAAAGTAAGGGAATTTTAAGAACCATTAAAAATGTCAGGGAAAAGTAAGGGAATTTTAAGAACCATTAAAAATGTCAGGGAAAAGTAAGGGAATTTTAAGAACCATTAAAAATGTCAGGGAAAAGTCAGGGAATTTTAAGAAATATTAAAAATGTCAGGGAAAAGTAAGGGAATTTTAAGAACCATTAAAAATGTCAGGGAAAAGTCAGGGAATTTTAAGAACCATTTAAAATGTCAGGGAAAAGTAAGGGAATTTTAAGAACCATTAATTATGTCAGGGAAAAGTAAGGGAATTTTAAAAGTCATTAAAAACTGTCAGTGAAAAATCAGGAAAACGAATTATTAAAAATGTCAGGGAATTTTAAGCACTTTTAAAAAATGACAACAAAAAACTCAGGGATTTTTAAGCACTCGTAAAAATGTCAAGGAAAATTCAGGGAAGTTAATTTTAATTGGAAAATAATTGCAAAATCTTGGCTGAAGAAAGTCGGGATGAATCTCAGGAGGTGATCAGATAAAAGCTAAACCTGTTAAAGTCATGGAATTTTAAATATTGTGGCAAATCCGGCGAGTAGGTAGGGTAATTTATCTTTTTTCGGTTTGTGTTAGAACCGTTTGGGAAGTGTATGAAAATATTAATCAAAATTCAGCAGCAGGTGAAACTTAAAAATCTCCGTCATTTCGAACATCCGCTTTTTAGGTACATTTACCGTAGCCAGGAAATAATTTGGGCCGAGCTAGTATGTACTCTATAGATCGAGGGGCAGATTACTTTGTTACCGGGTGTCCTAATGATCCCGATTAAAAATTTAATCAGGATTTAATAATTTTTCATATTTGTACCGCCAAAGCTACTGATTTAATCATACAACGGTGTCCTAATAATCATGATTAAAAATTTAATCGGGAATTGATCCATTTTAATCTTTGTACAGCCAAAACTACACATTAAATCAGCTACAGATTTAATTTTAATCTAATCATGTTTAAATCATACGAGGGTGTTCTAATAATCATGATTAAAAATTCAATCAGGATTTAATCATTTTTAATCTTTGTACAGCCAAAGCTACAGCATTAATTTTAATCTAGTCATGATTTAATCATACGAGGGTGTCCTAATTATCATGATTAAAAATTTAATCAGGATTTAATCAATTTTAATCTTTATACAGCCAAAGCTACAGATTTAATTTTAATCTAATCATGATTAAATCATACGAGGGTGTCATAATAATCATGATTAAGATTTAATCATGATTTAATCTTTGTACAGCCAAAGCTACAGATTTAATTTTAATCTAATCATGATTTAATCATACGAGGGTGTCATAATAATCATGATTAAGAATTTAATCGTGATTTAATCTTTGTACAGCCAAAGCTACAGATTTAATTTTAATCTAATCATGATTTAATCATACGAGGGTGTCATAATAATCATGATTAAGAATTTAATCATGATTTAATCTTTGTACAGCCAAAGCTACAGATTTAATTTTAATCTAATCATGATTTAATCATACGAGGGTGTCCTAATAATCATTGGAGGGAGCTGCCCCTCGGGATGGATGCTACGCATTGTAACCCGGCCACCTGATTCAAGTCATTTTAAGTCGCTAGATGACTTGGGCCTTATGTACTTTGGTATTAGCCTAGCTGATTGTTATTATTATTATATTCGTCAAATGAAAAATCTTAATATTAAAAAATAACTGATATCACATTTCCTATTTTCTTGAAAAAATACTACACTTTCATCTTAAATTAAATTTTCGAAAATTAATTTCTATTTTGTGGTGCCAAACATATTCCACTTGATCTTAAAAACGAATAAGCTTATTATGAAATAAAAAAAAACGAAGTTATTTTTGTTTGCTGGTAAACATACTACACTTTCATCTTAGACAAATGAATAATATTATTAAATTTCAAAAATAATTTATAAGAAATTATCTATATTGATGCAGTCCATAGGTGGTTCCTTTTAACTACAATTTGATGATAGTCGAAAGAATAATATTATTATATTTCACAAATTTTATATTTATGAAGATATATACATTTTGTGATGCAAAAATGCTACACTTTGATGATAGTCAAAAGAATAATATTATATTTAACAAATTTTATATTTATGAAGATATATACATTTAAACTATTAAATAGTAAGTAATATACTATAGAGACAGATACTTCATGGTTTAAAATAAACTTTTATTTAAAATAATATTGGGGAAGCTTTTCGAGCCCACTCGCTCCTTTTCAACCCAGATAGAAATGGCGAAATTTTAAACCATGAAGTATCTGTCGCTATAGTATATTACTCACTATTTACTAGTTTAAATTAACCATGGTTAAATTTTGCGTTTATGGATATATACATTTTGTGATGCAAAAATACTACACTTTGATGATAGTCAAAAGAATAATATTACTATATTTAAAAAAATATATATTTTTGAAGTTATATACATTTTGTGAAGCAAAAATAAGTTTCTTAGTAAGTTTCAAATGGCTAGACATAAACGTTTTTCAAAAATTGTGTTACAGATTTACACCGATGCCAATACAGCAAGGAAGGGCATATAAAATGATGTATCGCTAAAATATAAAACCTTTTATCGCGTTGTGACAAAACAAACAAACCAGAAAAAAAAATAACATTGCGATCGAGGCTAGTAGTTTTGGCTTATCAGAGTTATTTAGCATAAAACGGGTCGTCTAGCCACACAAGGTTTGTTCTTGTCAGAAACCGGAAACAGTTTCTAAAATTTTATCAATATTTAAATTATAACATTGATTATACAAAAACCGGTTTTGCGAAATGAAAAAATCGTGTTTATTCTTGTTAATGTTACGGCTAAGAAGGGTCAGATATTGAAAAAGACTTAGAATTCGTGTCTTTACGAAACATCATGTAACATACTCGTTGGCCAAATACACCAAGAAAAAGCTCTTAGCGTGAAGCGATTGTGTCAAAACTAATGCTGTGCGCAGGGCCGTGCAGAGGGGGGTGGCAAATCCCCGGGGTCCGGGTGAAAAGGGACCATCGAAGAAGCTCAAGGGAGGGGGTGCAAATCAAGATAACTTGGGAGAAGTGTGCAGGGCTAAAGGGGGGGGGGGTGCAAATCGAAAGGGGCCGGCGAGTAAGTTTGTCCCCGCGCCCCAGAATACCTCTGCACGGCCCTGGCTGTGCGATTAGTGGTTTTAGGCAATCGAGTCGGTTATCGAGTAACAAATTTTGTTTCATCGAGTAATCGAGTACTTTATAAGGGAAAACTTTATCGTGTTCGAGTCGAGCAACTAAAAACAACCTCGAGTCATATTTTTTACGAGGGTTAGCCACTTAGAAAATAATTGTACACCAGATTTCTGATGTACAAATATTTCCGATATTTCTTAACTATTTCCGATATTTCTTAAATATTTCCGATATTTCTTAAATATTTCCGATATTTCTTAAATATTTCAGATATTTCTTAAATATATCCGATACTTCTTAAATATATCCGCTATTTCTTAAATATTTCCGATATTTCTTAAATATTTCCGATATTTCTTAAATATTTCCAATATTTCCAGATTTCCAGAAATTTCAAAAATATTTCCGTTTATTTCTCGAGATTTCCAATATTTCTTTGGATTTCTCTAGATTTCTATTATTTTTCTTGTATATATAGATTTCCAGAAATATCAAAAATATTTCCAATATTTCCAGATTTCCAGAAATTTCAAAAATATTTCCGTTTATTTCTCTAGATTTCTAATATTTTCTTTGGAATTCTCTAGATTTGTAATATTTCTTGGGATTTCTCTAGATTAGTAATATTTCTTTGGATTTCTCTAGATTGGTAATATTTCTGTAGATTTCTAATATTTCTTTGGATTTCTCTAGATTTGTAATATTTCTGTAGATTTCTAATATTTCGGTCGTGAATAAACTGTTTTTACTAAACTTGGAAGTATGGGAGGCAAGACAACATTATGACGTAAGGGAAGTGCACCTTCTCGAGAAAGGGGGAAGGGAATTTTCACACACTTACTTTCGGAATCGATCTAATGCAGAGGTGGGCAAAAATTGTGAGCGCTCGTTTTGGAAAATCACCTCGAAACGAGTGAGCAGTTAAAATTCGAAGGTCAGCTGCTCTTTTCAGTGCGAGAGAGAAACTGAACAAGCTCTCGACGAGAACCGAAAGTTTCTCTCACCCGGTGAGTTTTCACGACGCGGTGAACAAGATCCGCCGATAGTCGCGCTAGCCTGCTCACTTTTAAGCTTTCCCCCCTCTAGCCACGAAGTTGTCTGTTCAATACAAAGCGCTGAATGCCCGCTGAGATACTTTTTCTCGAGCGACTAAATGGGCTGTTCATTTTTGAGAACCGGCGGGGCGCGACCTTTTTCACGTCGAGCTACGGTATAGTGTGTTCGCCGAGAGCTGCTCACGGGATGGCGAGCCAATTTTGAAAATAGTATTTATTTAGGCTATAATACAACAAAATTTCAAAATTACAATTATTATGAATGAATAAATAAATTTCGTGTAAACAGCGCCGATGTTGTTTATAGCTGTCACAAATTACCTAACACGGGGAGGGGGTTTCTATAATTACATAATAATCATCTTCAAGTTTAAAGGGCCGCAAAATCAAGATTATTATGAATTAATATCTAAATTTCTTGTAACCCGCGCCGATGTTGTTAATTGTTGTGATAAAAATTACCTAATAATTACATAATAATAATCTTTAAGTTTAAAAAACCACACCGGCGTTCAGGGCCGTAACCAGGGTGGGGGGGGGGGGTGGTCGGGCCGTAACCAGGGTGGGGGGGGGGGTGGTCGGGCCGTGCCCACCCTGAACCGTATGGTTGTATGTACAATTTTTTTTTTTATTATTTTTTACATTGCGTGCCCACCCTGAAATTAAATCCTGGTTACAGTGCTGCCGGCGTTCGAATTTAATAATAATAATAAAAATCAGCTAGGCTAATACCCAAGGCACCACCTAAGTCATCAAGCGACTTTTGAACCCTATTTTATGTTTGATCAGAAGTAACAATTATGTGTGATCAGAAATAACAAATAAGTGTGACCACCGAAGTAACAAAGAAGTGTAAGTAAAAATAAGTATAGCTGTGGATATATATTGGTTATGTCACCGTCACCGGCGTTGTAGGTTTTGTATATCTCAAACAAACTTAACACATCAGGAGGATTGTGTGTATTCACTATTCAAACCGTCGTACGTAATGTTATTACTTGGCTAGGGGCGGGAAACACGATGTCACAGTGTACCTTAGAAGTTATAACGTCTTACAATGATACTTTAAACCTGGGCACTTTTCGCCACGGAAACTTTAACAAAATAACAATGGAAGAAATTCAAAAATTGTTTGTATTTTCTCGAACAATATTAAATCTTTTCATTTGGGCAAATGGAGTGAAATTATAAATTAACAAACAACTCGAAATATGTGGATTACTAATGCAGTATATTGAGAAGATCAATCTCATTCATGTTTATCAATCTTATAAACCAAATGCTACAGCCATTAAAAAGCTTTCAGTTTTTTTGCGTTTTAATTGACGGATTTTGAAATGACGTTTTAGCGCGCGACACTACATGTACATGTCTTGGGCACTACAGGTACATGTCTTGGGCACACAGCCTTCTTTGGGTGCTTTTTTGACCATAACATGTAGAGGTATTTTCACGCGCAAAATGAATTTTAAAAGCCGTCAATTGGCAAAATCGCCGTGACGCCGTGACGGCGGGCGCTAACTTATGAAATCCTCGTTAGGCCTAATACAATTTCTTTCCGAGTTTCCGTTAACGCCTGCCGTTGAGATAAAAACAGTGGCGTAACAAGACTTTAAGCCGCCCGGGGCGGGACAAAACATTGGCGCCCCCTCCTAGGTAGAATTTCAATTTCAATAATTAAATTTGCCTGATTTAAATACTCGATAGTCGTTTAAATTAATTAATTAATTCAGCAGTGTTACTCTAGCCGCTGGTCAAAATATTACTCAAGCTTCTATCGTGGTTCAAAGGTGAGTCTTTGGGAAGAGCCGGTACAGTTAGGAGACAAACTGTGGAGGTATCTCCTATGAGATGCGTGAATCAAACCATTTGGCTACGTTGCGCTGGAGCCAGGGAAGGTGCTTTCCGTAACATAAAAACTATTGCCGAATGTTTAGCTGATGAACTAATCAACGCTGCAATACCAATAGATACGCTATTAAGAAGAAAGATGAAATGGAAAGAGTAGCCAAATTTAACCAATAAAGAAATATTTATTGCGACATATTATAATATCAATACAAAATTATCAGAATAATTTGTTGCCCATTAAGAAATCCCCAAAACGCACCCCTCTAAAAATGCTTCGCCCCTGTAGGTACGCCACTGGATGACAATTTAACTTAAGCCTATTATTTATATTTATTATGATCAACTTCTTAGCTCTTATCTGAACTTATTGCTAGACATATTAGCAACGTTTCGCTGAATGTTTAAGCGTTTACGACCACGGGGAAGGAGGCTTGGTTGTCATTTTTGAGGGCCGTCGCGAGACTTTCCGAGTTGCCGACACCAAAATATTTCCGTGCACTTTCTATAGCAGAAATTAAAGAAATTGTTTGGTGTCATAAAATGTAACTATTTAAATGTCTTGGCGCGAAAATAAAATACATACTAAGTACGGGAAGCTTATTTTAAAGCTTATATTATTAACATGTTGACGTACTAATAAACCGTAAGCCTATTTTTAGTTTTTTTACTATTAAAAATGTTGACATATCAGATTAATGTAAGCTTATTTGTTTGCGTGTCTTCTTCGGGGCAATTCTCCTGTTCCGGAGTCACGCCTTCCTCTCCATGTATAACGTACAAAATTGAAATCGAATATTTTAAGTTAATATCTTGTCGTCTATGTATATTACTTTTGACGCCACCAATGATTTTGTTGCCTTATTACCGACGCTTCATCAAGAATAATACTGATGTACCTCTCCAACGTATATGTAAGCTTATTTCTACTATTTTAGTAAACCTACTCCTTTACTGCCCAATACATTATAAGTGAAACCTTTGTTTCAAAATGAGAGTGGCCCTAAAAAGGGCCGTTTTTTTACTTGATTAATTATCAAGCTTTAAGCGCTTCGTTGGCGAAGAACTTGGGCTGCGGTCCAGCTTTCGCATTTTTAGGGGCCGTCTCCTTTTCGACACCAATTTAACGGTTACGGCGGGAGGGCTGGGATCACCCAAGGTGTTGAGGTCCCAATACCGCGGTGGAGTTGTCGAAGTCACGAGAGAGTGACGCGCCCGGTGTTTGGACATATCATTCATCCGCTCCCTTCTCTTCTCCTCTGGTAAATCTAAATACCACTTTAAACGAAAAGACAGGTAAATAATATGTTAAACTGACACGATTAATAAAAATAATTCAAATGAAAACTAATTTTATACTTTTTCACAAAGCTGGCAGGCTTTTCCAGGGAAAGCTGCCTTTCCTGCCTTGGTCCTTGGAGCTATTTCCTTACACTTGTAAGATACGGCCGGCTCCACGTTTCTCGGCAACCTATAGTATAAACACCAATAATAATACATATTTGCGGATGTTTGACTTTAGTTACCACAACACATACCGATCAAACTCCGATTACTTGGAGTAGTCGATTTCAGTTCCTCCTGACGGAGGAGGACCAAATCCCCAGTACTTCACCGGGGAATTCCTAAGTTTAATAGGCGAATGCCTCGCGTTTGGCTTTGCCTCTGTTGGTTCGTTCATCTATAGAATTAAATACGCGATTAAGTTAAACTTATAATATCATTCCACGGAATCCGTATAAGTTACTTACCTCGGTTGTCACGAAGGAAAAAAACGGTTTAAAATATCTTAGTGGAAAAATACTAAGTAAAACGCTAAAAAGAAACGCTAAGAAAAACGACTGAGGATACAATGATCGACAAGGGACTGTGGTCCATTTGTGACTAGCCTACCTATTTATAGGAAGATCCTTGCCCCTCCCCCATCTTCCCACCTACCTCTCTAGTATGTTTAGTCGTGCCCAATCTACGCTCTCTTCCCCCACTTCCCTACGCTTCTTTAGAATCTCTACTGGATATGAGTTTAACGCGCACGAAAAAGGTTTTGAAAATCGCGAACGTTTCTACAAATGTAAAAACGACTTTCAATTTTAAATACATATTCTAATTTCGTAGTAAAAATTAATATAGAAATTGAAAGTGGGGATTATTTTTCGATTAATATTGCAAGTTTTCATTTCATTTCCATCTAATTAGAAAGAAATTTTGTGAATTAAATTAAGCTTAATTTAAATAAGTAATATTTCGAACTTTGTCTTAAGCCTTTAAAAATGAATAATAAGTAATTTTAGGTAAAATAACTACACTAGATAATGCTTTAGGGAAACAATGCTTAGTTAAAACTGCGCCATGATATAAAATTCCGACCGAGGAAGGTCGTCCTCTATCTCTAAAGCGCTGTAATCCCCCCCTGCTTAACATTGAGAGAGGCAAAGAAAAAAAAGATAAATCTACCCCTTTACAAAATATCCCTAATCCCTTTTCACCACTATCTCCAGCTGGGGTCCAGACACGAAGACGCCTCTTGATTTTAGAAGCTGGGATTTTCAAAATCAGACCGGAAAGCGTCAAAATCATATCCAGTCTATTGTAATCATAAGAGGAGTTTAGGAGCCAGCCCCGTTTCGAAACGGGGCGAGAGCGTATTTTTGGCAAGCGGGTTGCTTGACTAAATACACGGAGGAGGCGATCCCAACAATTAAGTTACCTAAACGTACGAGTGGAATGTTGGAAAATGGGGGAGTAGCACGGATCTTGCACGAATAGGGACACTAGCCACAAATTGACAGTTTCTTAACTAAGCTTATTTAACCTCAAAAGATATCCTAGTAAATATCTTATGCTAGCTTATTTAAATGTTTTAAACTTAAGCTTATTTACGTGTTTCTCGTCCTAAGTTTTAAACGTAAGCTAATTTAAATTTTTATCGTCCTCTATTTAAACTTAAGCTTATTTAATTGTTTATCATCCTGAGTTTTAAACGCAAGCTTATTTAAATATTTATCGTTTAAAAAAAGGGGGAAATAGGTCTGCAAAGAGCATTTTCGATTGTAAACACACTATTGGAGATGAGTATGGCCGGCAATTTTAAAGCCCGACCCGATCCGCCAAAAACTTTGATATCGAAAACTCGGTCCGGCTCGGGTCGGTCAGCCCACCTTTAGCGGGCCCAAGACTCATCTCAAACTACTATTTAAAGCGAAAAGCATTGAAAAGGTCGTAATTGCAATATAACGTAGTCATGCTTTATGACAAATTTTTTCCAAATTTTATACGGGGTTGAAAACGGGACAAGAACCGGGCGGGTGTGGAAAGGGCTTAAGAAAAGCGAAAGTTTCGTCCACAGGTGATAGACAGACTTCGCGTCTCCTGGCGCATTACAAATAAGAAAGGGGAACTCGGCATTGGGATGGTCTATTATTGTTATTATCCCGATATTTGTGGAATTTATATTATATGCACTGACGCCCCAATATTTCGAAATATAGAAAAGGAAGTTTTTAAGCTTATAATATTTATATTAATTTAGGTTATGTGAATTTCGAGGGGCTAACCACTCCCCGTAATCGGTGTACAAGCCTGTACCTTTGACTGCACTAAAATGATTACGTAAATGAGTACATATTTAGCACTACCAAAGGCTGTACTCATTGGTAATCGGTGTACAGATTTTCAGAGAGTGGTTAGCCCCTCGGTGAATTTTATTTTAACTTCGCAATGAAATTAAATTATTTTAAGTGACAGGAAGCTCTGAAGAGTGGAACATTTGATTATTTTGCAAGGAAATATTAGAAACTAGCTGAGAAGCCCGTCCGAAGGTGCTTGGATTTTTGAGTAATATAACTTAAGTTTTTAGTGTGTTAGGGGTAGATTCTACGCTCATTAATATTGGTGAAATGGCTTCCCACAAAGCAATCGGGAAATCGCGGATTAATACATTGTTTAATTTCCATTCAAATAGTAATTTCATTATTTATCACGTCGAAACGATGGTAATAGTATTGAATTTAATTAGGCTTAAGTTAAACTGATGTGTCAACATTTTGCTACCGCGAAATATTGCTACTGTTGTTTAAATAAGCTTAGGTGTATATAAAAAAGCTAAACCGCATCAAGTTGCCTTAATACTCGGCTACGTATTTATTTTTCTTTATATACTAGCTTTAATACCCGGCTTCGCCCGGGGTCTTTTTGATTTGTACGTAATAAAAGTACCGCACCATAACAAAACCGTCTTCAGAAAACTTCGTATGTTTATTTCCTTCTGACGATTCTTCCTAATAACTTTTGGAAGAGCTAACTTTGAATTTGTTCTTTAATTAGCCGACTGAAAATCTAACTAACATTTAAACCTACGACTACATTTAAAGAGACTTATTTTGTACTCCTTAACCAAACTTTATTTTATTTCTCCATTTGGGAGCGACCTAAATTTTTGAGCCCTTTCACTTGGCCTTTTCGAGTTTTAATTTCCACAAATGTTGAGTCCGTTGAAGAGCCCCCAAATTCGACCCCTTCTACCTGTCCGTCAATGTTGAGCCTACGGGCAACTAAGATAAGCCCTTCCCGTCAAAACCTCCAGCAAAGAGGCGAAAGTCCAAAGTCGAGTAAAATAAAACTGAATTAGATATAATAAAATTGAATTAGATTAATAACCATGTCAGGTATTTGGAATTAGGTGCGTTTAGTTGCAAATCAGGCCCTGAACATTGAGTTAAAATTTCAAAGCTCTAGAGCTAACCGTTCTCGAGTTTTTATGAACATGAAATTTACAAATAACTAAATAAATAAATTTATATACAAAAAATCTGATGTTTGTATATATCTATATCAGGAATTCATACCTCGAGGTATGAATTCCTGTCTATATATATTGGTCGAGGGGCTAACCACTCTTAGAAAATCTGTACACCGGATTACGCTTAGATTAGCACTGCCAAAGGCAGGGACTTCAAAGATTACGCGTAATCCCATTAGTACAGTCAAAGGTACGGCTCTGTACACCGATTACGCGGAGTGATCAGCCCCTCGATATTGGTTTGTTACCTTCTATGCACGCCCAAGATAATGTCCGATTCGCACAAAATTTGGCCTGTGGCATTGTGGCCCGGCCCTGCCGTCAGGTTTTAGGGGTGTCTTGAGATTGCTTACCTTTGTAGTTTTTGAACACGGGACCAATAACCGGTGACCGCAAGACCGAAACCCGTGACCTCACGCTGTCAAGAGACGCGGGAGTTTATCTCTCTGGCTCTAATGGCCTCACTTAGCATGGCACGACCTTCGACCCTTTTCGCTTGCGTTCGTTCTCTTTTCTCAGCCCCCGCATCCCTCCCCATCTGTGTCACGCAGACACCTTTGCCCGGGCCGTATTCATTCCATGCATACCCATAATTCCAACCGATATGCCATTTGATTTTAAACGCCTGCAATTTCCAATCAATCTTAGCTTCGCAAGGACAGTCACTTAAAACTGCGGGAATTAATTTAGAAAACCCATGCTTTACGTGGCGTGCTCAAGAGTTGGAGCTGCAAATAACGTGTACATACTTACTCCAAACGGAGAAACTAAAAATATTGTGTACAAAAACGCTTTATCATAATTACATCTTAAACTAATCAAAGAAATCAAATATATGTTAATATTACAAGATATGATATTTTGCACTATTAAACGTTTTCAATTTAAAAAAATGCCTATTTACTATTTAAAAATAATTTAATTTGCATATTTAAAGTAAAGTGCATTTTGTTTCCGTTTTCTAAACCCCAATTTACTCAACTAGCTGAAAGCACGGCCGGAGGCCGGGCTTCTCAGCTAGTAAATAAATAAATGAAAGGACAAACTTTAAGACTTATAGTTATAGATTGATTATATCACCGGCGTTGTGGGTTGCTCTGTATACTAAACAAACTTAACACATCAGAAGGATTGTGTGTATTCATGTTTACGGCGACAAATGATCATTAAATTATACATACTATATTTTGAAAGCTTATATTTCAATCTACAATATGGAAAATTTAAAAAAGTAAGTATTAAGCCTGATTCCCACTTAGCGCGAAATTTAGTTTTCGTGATACGAATTGACGGTCGCGAATAAAATTTACTAAAGTGCAAAGCTACGGCAAAAATTTAATTCGTCGCGAAAATATCGAAAAGTCGTTAGTTTTATTCGTAGACAACATTTAAAAACTACAAAGAATTTGGAGCTAAAAATTTAGTTTTCTCACTAAAATTATATATGTTAATAACCTGTAAATTTTCATCAAAATTGGTTATGGTGCCGAGGGGGACTTTTTCCAAAAACGGACGATTTGACGTGGAATTACCCAATTCCAAAATTCGATGATTTAGTAAAATAGTATAAACATGAAATTATCATTGTTTGTTTATACATAAATGTTTCCGGTGAAATCGGAACAATGAAACCATAAAGATCAAGTGAAAGTGTGAAACAACCATAGCGTTACTGGAACAAGGGGAGGGCTAACAGTACTAATAAATCACACTTTTACATACCACCATATATAACATAATAAAAATTTGTATGATTATTATAAAAAGCATACTAAACTGATTTCCAGAGTTTTGCCCTAATTCAGGTTTCTTTCAACACCGAGACCCATAGTGCCTAAAATATGTTCAGGCCGAAATATATATTACAACTACTACCCAATGTTCTGTCAGGAAATTCGTATTAACATTTTAGAAAGTGTCATACTGGTTATGTTACTTATGATACCTCTGTAGCTAATCACTATACAACGATGAATATTAAAAATATAAATATAACAATAATGTATCTACATCTGCCTAGATATTTTTAATGTTAGAGTATACAAATCGTTGTGAAAATAATACGTAAAATAATTAGTCGAGTAGAAACTGATTAAAAAAAGAATAGACAAATCGATGAGAAAAATAAAATATTTTCAATGTAGGCTCGCCACCCGGTGAGCGATTTTTGAAGAAAAAACCAGCCCATTGCTCAACGTGATCAAATCCGTGGTCTACGAGCTTTCAAAATTGAAAAAGCTGCCACGCCGCTAGAGGCAGTATCGCGTAAAAGTGAGCAGGCTAGCCCGTCGATCGGCTGATCTTGCTCACCGCGTCGTGAGAGCTTTCATCTGAACAAACCGCGACGCCGCTAGAGGGAGTATCGCTTAAAAGTGAAAAGACTAGCCCGTCGATCGGCGGATCTCTCTCACCGCGTCGTGAACATTCAGCCGCTGAAAAGAAAATTCCGCGCTCGCCTTGAGCTTGCTCAGTTGCAGAGAGATAACATATTATCGCCTGCGTTGAGATCAGGTTCACTTGAATGCTCACGGAAAAAAATTCTGAGCGTTCACTTTGGAAAGCTGCTCAACATTTTTGCCCACCTCTGATCTAATGACCTCGTACCCGTCTTCATGCAACTGTTAAAGGGAAACGAAAACCGCATCAACAAATATTAAGCGGTTAATTTTTAATAAAATAAAGAAATGTCGGGAAATCGAAAAGCGCGAGTCCGCCGCGACACCTGGTGAGAAATCGGGGCTTGGTTAAAATTGAAAAAACAAATTATTTTGCTCACTGAAAGTACTCCTCGCGTTGATTGGCTCGTTTGTAGATTTGTCAATAACTTAAATTATAGTAATTTTTAACAATATATTTTATATTGGATATGTAATTTAGGTTAAAGTCCACGAAGTAGAGTAAGTTTTCTAATTTTAATACTCTACAATCGTTCTTTCCTGTTCCATATTAATAGATGGCACCACGCTCTCAAGTAAAGTCGTTTTTTCGAAAAAACGGATAAATTCCTGGCCATCTCTAATAACCAGGATCTTATCACAGTACAGGTGGCAACGATAGAGCCTCTGATAAACAACTCTCCGCGTAACTTAATTGTAGTATTTACCGGAGTGCAGCTTTTGGCAGAGTGCGAAATGGGGTATTCGAAATTGTGTTACTCACTCCCCATATTTAAAAAACATTTATATTATTTTCAATGAAATTTGACCCAGAAAAGGAATTGACGAACGACAGTGAAAAAGTCATCGTTTCATTCGCTTTTGCCTACGTTATTACAAAGGCCTACGCACGAATCCCGACAAGGTTGTACATTTCAATAACACGTCGCTTGTTTCTGATTCACGAAAGATGGTTCCTAGCTGTTATGGACCTACAATAACTTGTGATTTTCAAAACGTTAGGCCTAACCTTTTCCGTTGAGACGAAACAACAATTTATATCAAACCCATTTAAATTAATGCTTTCTCTTATTTTAATTTCTGGGAAAAATTAAATTTGTTATGATGCAACAGTTTGCACTTTGCAACGCCATATTTTTTGTGGGTCTTTAATCTTGAAAGTTGGAACTTTGCTGTTACCTAGGCAACGAGGTCTAGATACGAGAGAACCTAGTGGACATATTTGTCGAACTAAAATGACCGAAATTTCAAGTGCACGGGCCTTTATAATAACGTAGGCAATGCATTATCGTTTTGGATATTTTTAAAACCGATGTCATTTTATTGGGCCATAACCTTTCGATGGACCGTTCACCAGTTTTCTCAAAATGTCGTGAGCTTTTCAACAATACCTCACTCGACATATAGGCTAGCCATTGAAATTTCAAACGATAGGTGTCATCGCGGAAAAATTACTAGATATCGAGTTCCAAACGACGTTGTTGCCTTTTAAAAACCTATTTTGCTCCATCACCAATGAAGATTGTTTTGGGCAATTTCTGAAGTTTTAATGGTTTCAATCAGTGGCGTCGCCAGGGATTTCATTTTGGGGGGGGGGGGGGCAATCTGGGCCAACTATTTCTAGTAGAACTTAGATAGGATGAAATGCCGAATATATATTTTTCCCATCAGTTTTACAAAACACTCTTAAGCAACCTGATTCCCTAAGATCAGCAGTGGCGTACCTATAGGGGCGGTCCGCGATATTAGTAATGGTTACCACTGTTGCACAATAAGGTATTATTGTGCAACAGTGGTGTGATTATTTGTTAATTGAGTACTTGGCACAAGTAAGCCAGTAAATAGTTTAAAATAGTATCATAGTTTTTACTGCTTCTAACTATTAAACGATTGCTCTATTGGAAATTCGGAGGGGCGGCAAAATCGTGATCCGCCCCGAGCGTCAAAGGGTCTAGGTACGCCACTGAAGATGTGCTGGTAGATCGATACGAAACTATTATCTTAGTAGTCTAGCTCATTCTTTTGCAGTTGGGGGAGCTACGGCATACGTTTTGGGGGGGGGCCTTTGCAAACATTTTGGGGGGCCACTGGTTTCAATATAAAATAAAAATACATTTCACTACGCAGTTTAATTTGGATTTTTCATTATATATTAAAGGGGAACGGTCAAGCTTGAACCATTTAGATAGCCCTATAGGCCGTTAAAAACTAAAATTTATGGCGAAAACCGCATAAAAAATATTAAGTGCTTAATTTTTAATAAAATTAAGAAATTTCAGGAAATTGAAAAGCGCGCGTCCGCCGCGACACCTGGTGAGAAATCGGTGAAACAAAAAAACAACATAAAAACGCGAAAGATTTGTTTTGCACGCGCGGCGCGTTCCAGTTATACGAGACCTAAGCCTAAATTGCGCGATTTTAAAAGTTAGGATAGTTCGCAAATCGCTCGCTAAGGTGCTACTGGCGCTGACGATACACCTTAAGATGGCGGCGAAAATTCAAACTCAAATACTTGGCGTTATTTTGCGTTTCAACTTTTTAGGCCAAAAACTATTTTTTCAAGACAAAATAAGGTACGTGTAAGTACATTGAACGTCTTCTTGAACTTTTGATATGCAAATAAGGCGATATTTGGAAAAGCTTGGGCGTTCCCCTTTAAGGTATTGCGGAATACCATTGAAAAAACCTTCCTAATACCATAGGTTTTATCTTGGAGCAAAAACAGTAAGGCCCCTCGAACCTTAAAAATCAACTAGGATTCTTCACGATAGACTACTAGTATTTTCTTTCTTGACCCCTGGTAGACTCATACCCCTCATAAAAATGTTGCCACATGTTAACGTAAACGTATATCAAACCTTTACACGGACGGACTCGCGTGGCTCTGTTTACATTTTTGGTAGGTGTAGAGAGCCTTATTTGGCACTCCCACAATGCTCTAGAAAGCTAGTTTTCTTATTTGAGCTAATATATACGAAATTGTTTAGGACTAATGATTATAGAATCGGGAATCAAGTTCATATCAATTCTTTGTTCAACGAAAAGAAAAAATCAGACAATTGAAAAAATACCATTTTGCAAGTAGCATTTTGCAAGTAACTAAGGAAAACCACTATTGGTCCTGAAAGTTCGTGTTGTCCTAATGTGACCATGGTACCGTCACATACGGTTTTTGTTCTTTGCTATATAACTAAATATATCACGTAAGCGTATTTTAACATAATAGTACCGAAGTACTTTTCTTCCAATTTTTTAGAGATGAGTGGGGTTGGCCACCCGAAATCCGTCAAAGCCCGCGGGCCGAATAAGGCCGACGCCTTGCTTATGCAGGCCGATATTTACAAAGCCCTTCGTTTTGAAACAAGACGTACGACAGGCAGAATACACACAATCCTGTCGAAAACCCGATTAAAATCAGTGTCACACTTATTTGTTACTTTTCGTCACACGTTGAGAGCGACGTGCGTACAGCTCCGATAAGTGTCACACTTATATTTGTTACGTTGGATCATACGTTGAAAGCAACGTGTACTGCCCCGAAAAGTGTCACACTTATTTGTTAATTCTGGTCATACGTTGAAACCGAGGTATACGACTTCAGCTGGTTTCACACTCGACGGAGTGTCTACGATAAACGCCGTGCGGAATTTTGTTTCACATTCGATATACCGTTAACGCTCAGCTTTACATTGTCGAGTGCAGTGGCGTAACTAGGGGATGGCGGAGGGGGCTCTCCGCCCCGGGCGGCATTTTCTATAGGGCGACATTTTTCTTTCAAGTAAAGAAAATTGCCTGTTTTTAGTAATGGTTAAAGTTCATCCTTTTCTCGTAGTGAGACTCGCTTTTTGTTCATTTGGCAAGAATGAATGCGTATTCTTAGTGTTTTTGTACTTTTGCTGTAACGCGGGACACATGAACATTTCAAATAATTTGTAGATAATAAAGCAAGGTTACTTGCCTTTAGAACACAATTATTCGTTAGGGTGTGCCTACAGTGCCTTGTATTGTAGTTTTTACTGTTTTTAACGATTAAACGATAACATTTTTAAAAATTGGGAGGGCGGCAAATTCGTCAAAGGGTCTAGGTACGCAACTGATCGAGTGTGAGAACAGCCTTGAAAATGCGAAAATAAAACTCGCGTATAAACCTCTGTAAACACACGGATTTACAATGTTGGAAGTTGCGGGGGTTTGTATAGGCTGCTCCAAAAAATTAGATTTATAATTAAGCAACGTAATTGTAAAACTAGGTTATATGGAAACCACAGCTCTTCAAAAATATAACTTTCACGAACGTTATTTCGACTTTTAGGCGAAAATATAAAACAACGTAAATTACCCCGAAAACCATGCTTAAAATTAATATTAACTAAAATAACGGAAAATATAGGTTCGCTGAATCCTAACCTATTCATTTTTTGCCGTTATCGGACCTAATTTTAACAAAATATCTACCACACAAAGCGAAACCACCGAACACAGTAAATTTGGCAATGTCCAATTTCTTGGGTTCTGATTCCAAAAATTTATGAAAGCTAGGAGCAACAAACACAAGGAGAACGCAGCTAGCCTTTAAACACGCTAACGAAGGGTTGCGTACGAATTTCATTGGACGAGCGTCACGAGCCTTTACGCTGAACGTTTTACGGGCGGGGGGAAGACAATTTCCGAATTTTCCCCTTCCGACGGCAGCAGGCACTAAAGCGTCTAGCCAATGAAAAACGTACGCAAGAAAATCCACGACTTTTGACGGGTTGCGTTCCCCTTGTGTGGGGTGTTGTGTTTGTTGCTCCTAGATGAAAGGCTATTGATGCAGTACATTCCTTGACTTTTCTAGCCCTAACAAGCGTATGTTGGCATACAGTGCTACGCCCGTGGGTTACTTTAGGCGCGGGCTAGAACCGTAAAAACTTCCACGGGTGGGTAATTAGCAGGCACGTTTTTACGAAAGCAGGGCAATAACAAGATGTCTAGGACAATATAGTAAAAAACCTATTATTTACGGTAAAAACCTTCGAATCCTGAGTGAACAACAACTTTGCCCAATATATGCCAGAAGAAAAGTAGTGAAATTGAACAGGGGCAAGTTCTGGCTGTGGATTTAAGTAACGTTTTCTTTGTGACGTTTTGAACCAAATTGAAATCTTGAAGGAATTGTTGAAAAGAGTTTTATTTAACAAGCATCTTACGGGGCATCGACCATTGTTATACAGGGTGTTCACTAAAAAACGATCCAGGGCGAATAATTGAAAATCGGTTTTAGCTAGGATTTTGAATTTTTCATGTCACATACCACGCACAGGGGGCCATTGGACGATGAAAATTTCAATGTCCTTGAACCATGTCTTCAAGTCATTCAAAATCTCACTTCAGAACCACTGGGTTTAGAGATTTTGATGCAATTAGAAAAGTGTGTGCTACCACATTCTACGTCTAATAAGCTTCGACCCGATGTAAATTGACCAATAAGAAGCTGAGAAAACGAAGAAAGAAAACTGGGTGATCATCAAGCTAAAAATAACAAAGATTCCACGCTACTCAAGACTACTTTTGCTAGGGTAACAAAAGTTTCAGAACCCACTTAGCAAGATGGGACAAAGTAGAGCAGTGAAAGTTTGGAAGGATTTTAGTTTGAGGTACTTTCATCAATTTCGTTTTTAATTTTAATTTTTCTTAAACATTCATTAGAAAATACAATTATATGAAAAATAAACCCCCGCTTTTCGAGAATAATTGATAATTTACGTTATATTTCCAATTTCAAAAATGCGAAATTTTGGTCATATTAATACATTTTAATATATCGTAGGGTACACGACGGTAGTATTACTACTTTTAGACGTTCTTCAAAATTTTTATTTCCTTCCTTTTGGTTAATTTTATGTATGTATTTCAATGAATGTGGTATTTCGCGTTTTGAGCACTTGGAGCACCTGATACGCATGCCGTGTTTTGAGCATTTTCTTTATTTTAGACCAATGTAGACGAATATTGGGATATATTGTAAGGTTTCTACGTTTTTGGCCTAAAAACTCAATTTGGATTATGGTCCCTTATCGTTCCCTTACTTGATTTGCTATGTATAAAAAAATCCCCTCTAAATTTAGCAGCGTTTCTAGGCCTTTCGGCTAAGAGTAAATATCGTACGTAATGCGCTGTGCATCTGTTTCTTGGCTTTCCGGCTAAATTAATTTCAAATTAAATACAGTTTTAGTTGGCACGGCGCCCCGGTTATACGATTTGTATTAGTTTTAGACGGTGTTTTACGATATTTCTTCGTAGTTTTTTCGGAATTTTAGGATATCGAAAAAGCTATAAAATATGACTTCAATATCCTAAAATCCGGAAAAAACTACAAAGAAATATCGTAAAATACCGTCAAAAACTCAAACAAATCGTTAGATTCCTCGCTGCCAACTAAAACCGACTTTAATTTGAAATTAATTTCGATTAGGCTTAAAAAACTTGATTTTTGGTTTCGTTTTTCTTCAATATATCCGGAACCACTTGTCCGATTTTGAAACCGAAACCGGTTATGGAAAGGGAACAATTCCGCTAGTCGATTGGTGTTTGTCACGTGTACGAATATCTCGAATTTCTATTGGTTGAAAAGGCGATGTTTTAGTTTTTTAAGCCTTGGTCCAATATTTCTTCCCATTTTAAAAAACGAAAATAGCTACATTTTTCTCCGTATTTTAAATTTTCCAAAAAGGTATCATTCGACTTTCTACTATAAGCAGTCTTAAAAATATTTGAAAACCAAAGTGTCCAGAAACTTTTGTCCGGGACTGTACCCTACGATATATCAAAATGTATTCTTATGACCAAAATTTCGCCGTATATTCTACCTATATTGGAGCATATAACGGAATTTTTTTAAATGGAAAAATAACGTAAATTATCAGTTATTCTCGAAAAACGGGGGTTTATTTTTAATATAATTGTATTTTCTAATGAATGTTTCATTGAAATACTTATATAAAATTAACCAAAAGGAAGGAAATAAAATTTTTGAAGAACGTCCAAAAGTAGTAATACTACCGTCGTGTACCCTACGATATATTAAAATGTATTAATATGACCAAAATTTCGCATTAAATTTCGCATTTTTGAAATTGGAAATACAACGTAAATTATCAATTATTCTCGAAAAGCGGGGGTTTATTTTTCATATAATTGTATTTTCTAATGAATGTTTAAGAAAAATTAAAATTATAAACGAAATTGATGGAAGTACCTCAAACTAAAATTTTACCGAAAGTTTTTCCTCAACAAATTTTATGTCTAAATAAATTTGAACTGACTTAATTTCATCAATTGGGAACTGAAAAATTGAACGCCGAAAACAGGTTGGTTGGAATCTTAGTTATTTTTAGCTTGATGACCACCCAGTTTTATTTCTTCGTTTTCTCGGCTTCTTATTGGTCAATTTACATCGGATCAAAGCGTATTAGACGTAGAATGTGGTAGCGCACACTTTTCTACTTGGAACAAAATCTCTAAACCAAATGGTTCTCGAGATCGATTTTGAATGACCTTGAAATTTTCATCGTCCAATGCCCCCTACGCGTGCTATGTGACCTGAAAAATTAAAAAATCCTAGCTAAAACCAATTCTGAGTTATTCGCCTTGGATCGTTTTATAGTGGACGCCCTGTATCACTGAAACTGCTCGCGTGTACGAAGCACTTTAATTACTCTGTGGACACAATATAGAGCGATGTATACTTTTCTCATAAGAAATATATAATTCTGCTTTTGCTTATACTCCGCGCATTACAGGCATTTGGCCACTTTGTATTTGTAGTTCCGTCTTCTGACGGTCCAAACGACACTTTGTCTCCATATATACGTCACTTCGCAGTTTTGAGGTGCCTGCCACGCTTCCGTTTGAAAATCCGTTTGTCCGGGAACTGAGTTTACAAGTCACCTGTGAATTCTACCAAACTACGTAGCCTACCTCGTAATGGATAATCGGATAAAAAAATTAGATAAACCTATGCAATATTCATTTGTGAAAACCAAGTATATTACGAAAACGAATGAAATAAAGGTTATGTTGTTTTTATATGAAAGAATGTCTACTTTATTTATTGAATAATTTACCCAACGAACAATTGTTTTTTTTTAACTTTTTTCAGACTAACCTCCTAATTAGATAAACTTGATAATTGAATTCTGATCATACGCGACGGTTTATTTATATGGTTTGAACGTCAAAGGTGAAACGTATAAAATTAAATGTTTCGATTAAGCTTTCTTTTATCTGAATTGGTAGATAATACGAAGGTCTAATTTCATTCAAATAGATAAACCCATGGATGACATCGCCATTTATGACTTTTTATTGGATTATTTCTACCAATAGGATATTATTAAGTGCGATAAAACCAATCATTACATCTTGGAGCGCAACTTGCTAAAGAAATGTGACAAGCATTTTTTAAAACTGGAACTGATCCCTCGTAAAACTTTAAATTAAAATTGATTTATATATAAAATGTATGGTTGATTAGTTCACGTGACATAAAGGGTTGGCAACGACACTCCTACACAATTTTACACGGCCACCAGTCCTGTAAATAAGGCATTAAAAGTCGCTAGCTGACTTGGGACTGTGGTGGCGCCTAGGGTTTTAGCCTAACTAATTATTGTTAAATATCCCGGCCACTGGTAAAAAGCATTACAAGCAGGGTCAGGGGCGGACTGGCGCCTTATTTGTGAGGTGGGCACTGTATACTTGCGGCCCCCAAATCGCTTTTCAAGCGGCCCCAAGTCGAACTAAAAGGTAATTGTGGTCGCGGCCCCGTGGTATAGCGCCCACCTGCCTACCGTGTCAGTCCGCCCCTGAAAAGGGTACAGTGTAATGAGTGTATCCAAACGCCGAAAAATCAGCGAAATGATAAAAAAAAAACGCTATCATTTAAGTAATGTTTGCATATTTAGAATAAAAATTAACAGTGATTAACCGAGAACCAAAATTTGTTAGCTGCGCCTCCTAGCGGTAAAACTAGCTTCCCTTTGGGAGTTCAAGGTTACCTTAGGTGGCATTTGATAGCCCGTAATGGCGTTATTAAGCACTTTAAAAATCATATCCACGGGCTACTTTATTTTTTGTGTATATAAATTTTTTTAAGTAATTTTTTATCGTATATTTTGCATTGTTAAAGCTTGGTTCCGATTCATTCCGAACAATGATAAAGAACAAGTTAACCATTGTAACGTTTCCGGGACGAATGGGGGGGGGGCATGACAACAATCACAAAAAGAACCAATAAATATGCCACTGTATTCTAAGCCCAGTTCGCACTATACAATTAATTGGCCCACTTAAATGTATCAAACTAATTGTAAGGAAGCAAATTGTATATTATGAACAGGAAAATTGTAACAATTGTTCCCACTTTTTCCGTTCACACTATAAAATTATCAGGCTTACAAATAGTTGGATACAATTAAGTGGCCCAAATAATTGTACAGTGTGAACTAGGCTTAATAATTATAAAGTGTGGAATATTTAAAGTATAACAGTAATGTTTCTATTACCGCCTAGATATTTCCAATTTTAGAATAGACAAATCTTTGTGTAAACAATTATTCGAACGGCCACTTATTAAAAAAATAATAGACAAATCGATGAGAAAACCAAATATTTTCAATGAAGGTTCGCCTCCTGGTGAACGATATTCGAGGAAAAAACCACGCCATTGCTCAACGTGATCAAGATTCGCCCTCTACTAGTTTTCAAAATTGAACATCCAATTCCGTCAATCGGCAAGATATTTCTCGACGCTCTGCTATTCGCTTTCAACTGAAAAACTGCCGCGCCGCTAGAGGGACTATCGCTCAAAAGTGAAAAGACTAGCCCGTTGGTCGGCCGATCTCGCTCACCGCGCCGTGATTTATCAGCCAGTGAAAAAAAAAACATTCTGCGCTCGCCCTGAGCTTGCTCAGTGTATCTCTCTCTCTGAACAAGATCAGCCGACTTTACAATTTTAAGTGCTCGTTCATTACTAGGTTATTTTCAAATTTGCCCATCTCTACAGTAAAAGTATTATTCGCCATGTCGGTATTTACCACTTTTTGTCACATTATTTGACACCTGACATTTACCACTTCGTAACACTGAGGATACACGGCGATTGTCTCGTCCATTCCCCTTTTATCTTTTAAGTGTATCCTTGTTTATAACAAAATCTAGCAATCGAGTATTTTACTAACTACGCTTTAAAAGGTTTTTTCGTGTCTACTTTTCTCACTATGAAGCTGTGACCATAGAAATCTCATAGGTAACTAGAAGTAGAATGCTGCCGTGAAACTGGAAAATGGACCAAACGCCGTGGCAGACGATAGACAGATTTTAGCCAATCAGAACGAAAAGAGAGGTTCTGCCCGTAATTTAGCGTCATCTAGCTCTTCATTATTATTACGTTACCATAGAAACAGCATTTGATCACTCTACGTCTTTATTTACTATCCTTAAATATCATAGATATAGGAAACGTATATAAAGGTTAAGAATAAAATATTTCAAAGGGAGTGAATACGGAGGTGACAGCTAGCAGAAACGCGTAATTTCTGCTGGCTATCCTTATAAGGCGCTATCTATCGGTAAGAATGCTCGTGCTATCGTCGCGAGAGCCATTGTCTCCTGCTTAAAAATTATACTAAAAGTCACCAACAGATGGTGTCTAAAGACTACGGCCCGCGGAAAGGTCAAGCACTTAGTACTAAAATGCTAAGAGAGCTCGCGCTCTTGGTCACGTGCCTTCCTCGGTGTCTGCTAGGTGTCAATTCCGTATTTTATGTTAGGCTTAGACGCCCCGAAATTTATCTAGACCTTTATATACATTTCTTATATCTATGTTAAATATGGCGCTTTTGGCGAACGACAATTTTTTTCGGACCTAATTATTTTAATTACTTTTATGAATTTTTTGGTATTTATTTTTTTAATTACATTAAAGCCGTCACAATGTTTTATTCCGTCGTGTAAAAAGTGGCGTATTCCAGGAGCGGAAATGTGTCATTTTTCAAGTAATAAACATTAAGCCTCGAATTATAAACGGCGGGCAATTTCATTCAAATGTTTGCTTATGACTTGTGAGTTTCAACAAAACGGCGGGTTATTTAAACCGAATTCAAATTGATTTTTAAACGTCAAATGACTATTTAATAAATTTTCTTCCACTTGAGTAAAAGGAAATTATCGTTTATTTTAAAGATTGTTGATGATAGTAAAAACAAATCAATCCAAAATGTTTCGAGAATCTAAAAACAACGATATGAGATAAAATAAAAATATTGTTTATAAGGCAGACTAGGCCAAGTGCATAGGGCCTTCGGAAATTTTAGTAGAAATGAAGGCCTACGCCCTACGATTCCATATAATAGGGCCAACGAGGGTCCGAAAAGACGGTAAATGAGAGATTTTTATCATTTTTACCTAAGGCCTACTGAAGGGTTAAAATGGCCCTGAATTAATCTATATGTATATAACGATTTAAGAGTGGCGAAGATACATGTTGTAAACATATTACAGCTGCGCGTATTAGCGAAACAGCGTCAATAATTTTCGTTCGGTGAGTAGTTTAGCTATAACGGATAAAATATTTTCCGGGCATTTTTGTGGTAATCCAGTCATTCTAGTGTACACGAAAATGGAAAACCCCATATGGACGATACTAACGCAGAGGTTAATAACCTATAGAACTGCCGCCCAAACGTACTATTTCTGGGTGGTGACAGGAATCCATACCTCTACTTGGAATGCTTATCCTGTCGTAACGCGTATGGTAAGATCACTCTGCACGCGCTCCCCTCTCACGTTGTTGTTTGTTAAGTTAACATAGTGACGTCCAAAAAACCGTCAGTTACATCGATACGAAAATCTATCGCGAATTCGCGATAAGCATTCCAAGTAGAGGTATGGATTCCTGATTAAGTAAATATTCGTTAAATAAACAATCTTTTTAAATCCATGAATTTTCGGTCTTTTTTTTTAAATTTCTTAAATTTTATACTTTGGCCATATAAAATTATTTCACAATATAACTTTAAAATTAATTTCTTTTCCGCATTATTTTTCAAGTATAAACTATCTTATTTTCTGGAATTGGGACTGGAATAGTAATTTTAACCACTTTTAAATTTTATAACTTCTTAATGACTCCTGAGATATTTGCATGTTTTCCTCGTCAATCTCGCCTTTGGTTGTTGAAATTACGAAATCGAAAATAAGGAAAATATTCGACGAAATAATTTACTAATGATAATTACCGAAACCTTTAATGTTTATTTCCCGCCGATTCAATTATTTGTCAAAGCACTTTATTTACAGTTTGGCCAGAAGTGTCGCCATCTACTTGCTGAGATATCTATCAATAAAATGTGTTAGTGAGAGCAAAAGCGACATAAGACCCAAAAGTGTGTCAGTACGGTATAATGTAAATGATCGAGTCCTTTTTTTCTGGAAAATTTTCCGTATTTTAAAAAATAAAAATAAAAATTAATTCCATGATTAATCTAATGTATTGTTTAAAAATTTAAACAAAGCGGCATTTTCGCCTCATTTTTTCGAATCTAAAAGTAAAACTAAACCTCTAGACTAGTTTAAACTGATTAACAATGTAACACTATTAATGTTTTGTAGTATGCAGTGTCGTAGACAAGGGGGGGGGCTACCTTTGACTGTACTAAATTTCCACCCCTTTCTCGACCCCTTCACATATTTCGACCCCCCTTGAGGAATTTCTGGCTACGCCACTGGTAGTATGTTTACTGTTATTAGACATTTTATATCGATAAAAAGTTAAAAACATTTTATTTTTACGATTTGCGGAAAATTTTCTGGAACTTTTTCCGCATTTTATTTTTCCGGAAAATTAACAAGTCTAGTCACTCTAGTATAATGTATAGTGAGAGCTGGTCGCGAAGTAAAGAGTGGGAGTCGGGATTAAAATACGTCATCAGAATTCGAAAGTTTCTCCACTCCAGCGCCGCCGATTGAGGCATTTTAGAACGTATGTCCCAGGCTGAGAAATAAGGATTTTTTTTTAAACTGGACCTGTGGCCAGTAGAGCCTAGGTCGGCCAAATCAGTAGTCGGCAAAATGAGCTGTCGGTTAAATGAGCAATCGGGCAAATGCACCGTCCATTTGGCCAACTGCCCATTTGTCCGACTATGAATTTCCATGTTAAGTTATACTAATCTATTTTATTAACTAATATGATACGTATTTTTAAATATCAGATATTCTTGAGAATAGATTTAAATCTATTCTTTGCGAAATGGTTGAAAAACTAGAGGATACACAAAATAGCCCTCGTAATGAATCTTCTAAAAGGCGGTTAAATTACATAATGTCGAATGGATATTCAATAGAATATTTGCAAGTAAAGAGTACAGCTCAAGACTTAATATGAACTTCATTAATTACTGGTAAAGCTAAAATTTTCCATGAAAATGGCATTATTCTTCAAAATCATAATCTTCAAATGTGAATTTACATAAAAATTTTGTTTAAATTGCATGGTAAAACATTCTTAAAATACAGACTTCACCCTTTGATTTTTGCACAATCAGTATGGTAGCAGCAGGACTCATAGGACGGCTTTTATTAGTAATTATTTACTATCTTGAATCTGAAAAACATAAGGATATTTCACCCATGTCAACAAAATCTACAAGATCACCGATTGTGTTGTACGTTTTTAAACTAGTTCTTCTTTAATTTTCATCTCATCTATAAAGATAGAGACATATTTTGTACGCTCTTCGTCGAAACATTTCAATTCTTCCATTTGGTTTTTACACACAATCCTTAGGGATTTGTGTGTATTACGATCACCTACTGTGTAGCCGCCGCCGCCGCCGCTGCCGTACACACGATTGCTCGCGGTACGTTAGTGGTACAAAGGCGATTGATATCTCAATCGGTAGGCACTATTATAGCCTCGACGGGATTTTCGTAATTTTTGGGATCAGAGCCCGAGAAGTGGGGAATTTGCCCACTTTAGTGTTTTTGGTCGATTTTCAATTAAATGTACCCCACCACCCGCGTAGGCACTATTGTCATAGTTGAATTTCGTGCCAATTGATACAGGTGCCATCTAACTCGTTCGCGTTTCTCCACCTTATTTCCAAAACCAGGTAACTCGAAAACCTTGGTTTTTATAAAAATTAATTTAAATGAACGTGTTCGCGTTTCGCCACCTTATTTCCAAAACCAGGTAACTCGAAACACTTGGTTTTAATAAAAATTAATTTAAATGAACGTGTTCGCGTTTCGCCACCTTATTTCCAATACCAGGTAACTCTAAAAACTTGGTTTTTATAAAAATTAATTTAAATGAACGTGTTCGCGTTTCGCCACCTTATTGCCAATACCAGGTAACTCTAAAAACTTGGTTTTTATAAAAATTAATTTAAATGAACGTGTTCGCGTTTCGCCACCTTATTGCCAATACCAGGTAACTCTAAAAACTTGGTTTTTATAAAAATTAATTTAAATGAAAGTGTTCGCGTTTCGCCACCTTATTTCCAAAACCAGGTGACTCGAAAAACTTGGTTTTTATAAAAATTAATTCAATGAACGTGTTTGCGTTTCGCTACCTTATTTCCAAAACCAGGTTACTCAAAAAACTTGGTTTTTTTTTAAATTAATTTACATTAAAGTGTTCGCGTTTCGCCACCTTATTTTCAAAACCAGGTAACTCGAATAATTCTTTTCCGAAAACATTCCTCTTGGGTTTATTAAGTTAATACATCAGTGGGATTGTGTGTACTTAAATGTCCGTGACATCTTGTTTTTAATATTGTAAAAGATTCCGCTTGAAAACTTGGCTTTGCGGTCAAAGGCAATGCATAATTGTAAAGCGTTCTTTGACATGGTAAAGTAAGTGCTTTACTTTTCCTCAAGTATTCATAGGCACTTGGTGATTTGTCACCTTAATAGCTGATAACAGACGTGGATAATGGGGGAAGTATGAAAAAAGCCCAAAATTGCGTGATATAAGAGTTTCGCCCTATTTTGTCTTTGAGCTACGCGTAGAGTTACAGCGATTTCACTGCCTGTAGTGTTCATAAGCGGTAAAGTGGTTTCAATCGTCTGCTATGGTAGACTGGCAGGAGATAGTGTAATATTTTTTTGTACCTAATTGTGATATGGATTTAAACAAAGTGATACAAATTATAGAGAATAAATTAGGCTTAACAGTTTTAAAGATAATTTATTCAACTTTCCAAGGGGAAAACCTAGGCCTAACAGGACTTATTAAAAGGCTATGCCACACTTTTTTAAATATTATTGATAAAATATCGTCTAACCCATTTGGAACTACCGCCTCAAAACGTCATCGCAAGATAAAGATTACCAATGTAGAAAAAAATACTAAAACATTACTTGATTGATATGGCCACTTACGTTAAGATTTCCCATATTTGTTAACATTTTTCAACTTTGATGGCGTTAATGATGATAGAATCTACAAAAATGAATGTCTTCAACTAATTCACTTATGCACTGATTAAAGACTATCTTCCCCACCGTATGAACAATAGCGTTAATCAAGAAAAGAAACCAATAGTAGACCTAAAGAAATTTGAGAGATCATTTTTTGGTGGGACAAATGGCAAGGTTTTTAATGAAGTAATAGAATCTTCAGTAAGACCAGGACAGAAAATAAAACTGTTGTATAAAACTTGCTGGAAAATGTCTTTGGCAATATTTATGTGGAAACTTTCACCATGGAGGAGGCACGTGACTGATACTGCGTTCAGTCAATAGGAGCGGACATCTCCATAGAAGAGGAGGGGTTCAAAAATCAAGTGGCTCTGTCGAACGGCGGAGACACGAACTGAGTCTAAGCGGACGAATTTTCGTAAAAATTGTTTTTTATCCCTAATGCTTTTCCTACGGGAATTTGTTTTCCTAACTGTGTTGCAATTCGGAGACTTTTTAATAATTTTAGTGTTTGTACTCAACTTTGAATTTTTCATATGATTTTTAGTAAGTTTCCAGGTTTTATTTAAGACTACTTTCATAATTTTCCCGTAATTATTTCGCTCGTAATCTACTTTTAAAATCGACGAAAATTTTAAGGCGAGGAAATGAATTCCCCGCCTTTGGGACCTGTATTTGTGCTAGGCCTCGGTTTTAATGTTTGGAATTTAAAAATCATTGCGCAATACCGAGGCCTAGCACAAATGTGAAGGTAAATATAATTATTTTAAGAAATATAACTTTGAATGTGTGAATGTTTAGATTCTACAGTGTAGAAGAGCTTTATTATTACCAAAGATAATTTAAACTCGTACCCTAGATTCGAATACTGAGAGCTTTCCCATTGACGGTTTTGATACGAAGCGTTTACCCTTTTCCGGCACGTGACCTCAGAAAAATCGGGCTCCATCGGTTGCGGCACGGCCAACTTCGATCACGCGCTGCCGCGCTGTATAGCGTGGCAGCGCGTGATCGAAGTTGGCCGTGGTTGCGGTAAGGCGCAAACCACGGAGCGAATTTTTTCTGAGTTCCGGCGAGAAGTGGGTAAACGCTATCGGCAACGCGCGAGAGAGTGATTTCGAATCTAGGGTACGAGTTTAAATTATCTTTGTTATTACCAAGGGTTAATTTAACCTGAGGTTTTTCTTCACATTTTCTCTTTGTTGGAAAACGCTTCTGTAATTTCAGGACAGTCACAAATATGACCGCGTTTCAACGTTACATCATATTTTACGGTTGTTTGCAGTAATTTTGATTTAACTTCTGGGCCAAATTGTGAAGAAAAAACCGCCGTCATTCGCTGACTTCGCTCCGCCATTTTTATTAAACCATTAATTTTGTAAGAAAACCCGTCTGCCAGCCAAAGAGTTGAAACGAACTACTTTCGCAAGTTACGTCACTAGAAACTGCTAGTCCATCCCAAAGACCATAGCTCTCGAGTGAATTATGTTATCTATGGAGAAACTTTCATGTTCGCGATTTTTACCATTGGCTCTATGGGCCATTTCATACTTCCCCCATTATCCACATCTGCTGATAATTGTTATTTTTTCAAAGATATCACTGTCTTTTTAAGATATTACGTGGGCCTCTTCACGAATCATTGTGCGGTATTTCAGTCTTATAAGTTTGGTTTGTTTTGAGAAATACATTTCCCTTCTTTACACTAGAAATTACCCAAACTTCTTATTTAAAAGATCAATTGAAAATAATTCCACATTTTCATTACGAAGGGAAGAAACTGGTATTGAGAAGTCGTGAGTTTGTTTACTCTACTTGATGATATTGGTTTCTTCTTGACATGTCACTTCTTTTTAGTGACACTGAAGTTGAAATGTTTGGGCGCTCCTTTGCTTATAATATAAACTTAATCAGTTTTGTTGAAAAGTTATATTTTGGAAGATGAAATACGTACATTTGAATTATCATATTCAGGACCAACATTGATCATCTCGAGTGATTCGTTATCATTACTAGAAGTGGAACTTGTTTGGTTAATTATCACTGGAATTGTTCCTATATAATCCTTCCGGACAACTTTTCTATGTTCATTCCAGATTACATGAATGAATATAATATTTTAATTTCTTAAGTATATATGTACAACAAATATAATTTTAATACATGATTACCTTTCCATTTAGTTGAACTGGATTTCATTTCAATTTAATTTCGAAGGCCATCGCTACCAAGAAAATATTTCGAGGCGATTTTGAATAAATAAATTTTTCAGATGAAGTCAAGTCCCAACCACTGGCCCTTAACCATTGCTCAAACTTAATTTGTTGCTTTTGGGGATTTGGATATCGATAAAATTTTAAGTTTGCACCTTTAAATAACCCAGTATCACTTCGACAATCACCGTAATAACATTATTTCGGGCCCCATAGCTAAAAAAATATTTATAAACTCGTAAAGCAGGCTAGGGAGATAGTCGCCATTTTGAACCAAATTTTTAACTCCTGCGAATTACGTACGGTAGCGCTCCAGTCGAATAGCGCGACAGTTCGAAGATAAATACTCTATGGGAGCTTAGTATAGAATTGCGATTCCTGTAGTTATTGCCCATGTTCAGAAGGACTGTGAGTTTCGGAAACGGGGAGGTGGGAGGCGGAGGCGGGGGGTTTAGGGGTCGTTCCGATTTGAAAGTCCCGTGGCTGCGTTCAACAACTCTAAAAAAGCTCAGCGCTGAGCTCAACGGTCAGCGGTTTTTTGCTGAACGGGTTTTTTACTTCCGGTTTTGACGTCACGTTGATCCTCGGAGACTCAGCGGAAACATCGGCTGAGCGAGATGGTTTTTACGTTGCTTATCGGTGTAGTGACGTCATTCGACAAAGTTAAAGGAGGGGTAGCAGACGATATCTTGTTCGTTACAACAACTTTTAGTTTTTCTCCGTTGATAGTTGTTGAACGCAGCCAGTGGCTCTCTCGGCGTACGTTAGTCCCGTGGCCTTTATGCATCAGCGGGGGTTTAAAGGGGTACAGGGGGGTTTGGTACGACTGCGAGTTTTAGTTATTTTGGCGGGGAATTCTCGCATTGGAAAGGGGGAGGGGAGTACTATGGAAATTATCGCATGGAGAAAAGGGGCAGAGGGTACCACGGTAATTATCACATGGGAAAAAGGGGGAGGTGGGTACCACGGTAATTATCACATGGGAAAAGGGGGAAGGTGGGTACCACGGTAATTATCACATTAGAAAAAGGGGAAGGTGGGTACCACGGTAATTATCACATGGGCAAAAGGGGGAGGTGGGTACCACGGTAATTATCACATGGGAAAAAGGGGGAGGTGGGTACCACGGTAATTATCTCATGGGGAAAAGGGGGAGGTGGGAAAAGGGGAAGGTGGGTACCACGGTAATTATCACATTGGAAAAAGGGGGAGGTGGGTACCACGGTAATTATCAAATTGGAAAAAGGGGGAGGTGGGTACCACAGTATTTATCACATGGGAAAAAGGGGGAGGAAGGGCCTTACTGGGGGTACCCCGGTAATTATCACATGGGGAAAGGGGGAGGTTGGTACCACGGTAATTATCACATGGGAAAAAGGGGGAGGAAGGGCCTTACTGGGGGTACCCCGGTAATTATCACATGGGGAAAGGGGGAGGTTGGTACCACGGTAATTATCACATGGGAAAAAGGGGGAGGTGGGTACCCCGGTAATTATCTCATGGGGAAAAAGGGGAGGAAGGGCCTTACTGGGGTGGTTCGACTATGGGGAAAAGGGTGCCACGGAAATTATCGCATGGGTAAAAGGGGGAGGGTGCCTTACTGCGGTGGTTCGACTATGGGGAAAAGGGTGGCACGGAAATTATCCCATGGGAAAAAAGGGTTGGGGGGCGTACTAGGGTGGAGTGCCTCGAAACACACAACTAGCTGAGGGCTAGTTTTTATAATAAGGAAATAATGGAGAGTGACGCAGCACCAAAAGTTTTTAGCTGCGACCCCTAGCGGTGAAGTTACTTTCCCTGAAGAAGCACGGGGTTTTAGCTGGTGTCATTCGATAGTTCTTAGTGAATTTAGAACAAAGAATATAAAGCCCCAGGAATGGAAGGTGTAGCTCCGTCTAGTGGAACTTTTGCGCCTCTCGTTTTTAAAGAGAGGCCGGGTTGCGTTACCTGTTTCCGGTTACTCTGATTTGCTTTGCCGGAAGTTTCTAACGCAACCAAAACACGCGGCCAATAATATCAATCCTTCCATTCCTGGGGCTTTATATTCTTTGTGTAGAACATGAAAAAAATTCTTAGTCATAAGTTATTTCAAACAATAGTTATAACTAGTTTAAGATTTGGAAAAAGTCATTTTGTAGCATGTTAAACCGCGGTTTATTCCGAGAGACGTGTGTAGATAACTATAATTTTTTCAATGTTTATTAGTAAACGTTACAATTAGTTCATTCAATAATTTTATTAAGTTTCCCCTGCAACCTTTGGAGAAAATTGGGTTTTAAAATTTAAAAATTAACAGCTAAATTCCTAGCGAAAATTTGGCTAGAAATCATTGTAGCAGAATTAGTCCTACCTTTGCGCAAATTAAGGTTACCACTTGATAAGACTAATTTGCCCACATAATTATATTAGAAACAATATTAAATTAATCTATTTTGTACCAGTAATCGCTAGAGTACATGAAAAAGATCAGATAAATACCGAGGGGGTGATTACTCCCCGCAATAGGTGTAAAAATTGTAGCTTTGACTGTACTAAAGTGATTAGAATATTAGAAAGTGGTTAGCCCCCTTATACATACTGATACCAGTATAATAGCAACTGTCAGCTCTAACATTGCCCCTGTATTATGAAAAGGCCACAGTTATTAGAGATGGCCATGAATCTATCCGATTTTGGTTTAAAAATGCGATTTTATTGGAAAGTGTGGTGCCATCTATTAATGACAAAGGAAGCTAAAATTCAAAATAACGAAATGATAACGTCGTCAGAGAGCCATTGTAGAGTATTATAATTAGATTTTTACTTCATTTATAGGACTTTAACATAAATTATGTATCCCGTGTAAAAACTAATGTTTAAAATTAATTTATTTAGGTAATTGATTAATTACCTTTTTGATTTCGACGCTAGTGACATCCATTGAAAAAAAGAGTTACTTCACGTCGATCCGACACTTGCTTTAAAACCTTTCGAACAAAAAGCAATATTTCTCGATAAATGGAAATTTATAACATTTAAGATTATAAAATGAAATAAAATTATTTTATATCCGTTCTCTTTTTTAAGAAAAGTCTTAAAAATATTGAAACCTTTTTCTTTCAGTTAACTTTATTTACTATTAATTTCCACGTGTAAATAAGATGAACCAAATTTATTAATAATTCCTCTCATTGCCGGCTTTTACAATTTATTGCTAAATATGGCGTTTTTAGCATAGCTTTTCGCTAATATTCTCCAAATTTTAAAACCCTACTTTCTCCAAAGATTGCGAAGGGAAAATTAAAAAAATATTATTAAATGGACTAATTTTAACGTTTACCAATACTCGTTAGAAAATTATAGTTATCCACATGCATCTCTCGGAATAGATCGCGTGTTAATCTGCTCCAAAATGGCTTTGTCCAACACTTAAGCAACTTTTGGTGCTGCGTCAGTCTCCATTATTTCCTTATTATAAAAATGTACATATTATTTGTAACAGACCAATTTTTAATTTTTGTCAAAATTTGGGCTCTTTGAAACACTGTGGTGTGGTATCATGTTAAAATGTTAAATATAAATAATGAAATTAAATTTAATTATATAATTAATCAAATAAAATAATTAGGAAAATTAAATAATTAGGAAAATTAAATAATTAGTATAATTAGTCAAATAAAATAATTAGGAAAATTAAATAATTAGTATAATTAGTCAAATAAAATAATTAGGAAAATTAAATAATTAGTATAATTAGTCAACTAAAATAATTAGTATAATTAGTCTAATAAAATAATTAGGAAAATTAAATAATTAGTATAATTAGTCAAATAAAATAATTAGGAAAATTAAATTAGTATAATTAGTCAAATAAAATAATTAGGAAAATTAAATAATTAGTATAATGAAATAATTAGGAAAAATAAATAATTAGTTAAATGATATAATTAGTAAAATTAAATAATTAGTTAAGAGATAATTATTAAAATAAATAATTAGTTAAATGAGATAATTATTAAAATAAATAATTAGTGTAATGAATAAAATAGTCAAATTAAATAATTTGTCAAATTAAATAATTTGTCAAATTAAATAATTTGTCAAATTAAATAATTTGTCAAATTAAATAATTTGTCAAATTAAATAATTTGCCAAATTAAATAATAATATTAATTTCGAAACTATTTAGGTCTTTTTAAAAATGCATCTCAAAAAAGCTAAGCCATGCTTGTAGAAATTTGCTCCAATTTCTATAATTTGTAAATCGTTTTCGATTCGAAGGCTTATTTGACCCGATCTTCGTGGTGCGAGTAATGCGGTATGTTTTATAGTATCTCTAACCCGACGAACGAAAACACTTAACACACAGACAATTTGCCAATCAAATGGTCTTTTCATCCATTTTTTCAAAACACCAAAAAAAAGGGGGCCAATCAAATGGCGTTCGATTATTTGCCCCCCAATCGGTATATCCATCGATTCGCTAGTTTCAGATATCCACGGTAAAGAAACAAAATGAAGC
Source organism: Leiobunum rupestre (assembly GCF_980474605.1). Taxonomy (NCBI): domain Eukaryota; kingdom Metazoa; phylum Arthropoda; class Arachnida; order Opiliones; family Sclerosomatidae; genus Leiobunum; species Leiobunum rupestre. Next base: position 93,397,532 of record NC_143384.1, on the reverse strand, counting down.
AATCCGCCATATTTGAAAATGGCGTCGACGATAACTTACCTCATGATAGCTAGTTACAAAACAGTTTATGGATTTTAAGATTTCTAATTGAAATATTTAATTTAACTTGATTTAATAATGGAAAGTTTCTTAGACTTATTTTATTCAAATAGCCCATTTGATATTGATAGAGAACAAGACGAAAGACAAGCTCTGTTGAAATCAATTGCTTCGAAACCAGAGGACAGCACCGTCGACAAAGGGATCTCGACCAACGAAGCCAACTGGAGTATAGACTACGGCGACCACTTGTCCGGAAGCGATTCGGCGGAGGCGACCATTTCCGCCGGAAAACCACTGACTTTTCCTCAAACCAGCGCCATCAAAGGTTACATTCTTCCACCTCCAAGGACCACAAAATCATTTGAATTTTGAGGGTTGAATTATGAATAAGTCTCTTGACTGAAGAGGAGGACTTACGTGAAATTCAACCCGAGGTTTTTAAATGATCCTGTGGACCTTTACTTGGACATTTAAGTCTTGATTTTTATTAAAGCAATTGTCAGCTCCATCATTGCCACCTCTATTTTGATATTAGAGATGGCAATGAATCTATCAGCATAGGTGATGAGGCTGGGTACACGACGAAGCAAAAAATTGACCGCCAATACTAATGCGATGTTAATAGACTGCAGTCTACCATACCCATTGCGTCGTCGTGCACCCTGATTTACCGACGTATTTTAAAAAAGTATAAATTTGCGAATTGTTAGAAATAAAGCGGACGAGCCAAAGTAACCAATCAAAAAGTGAACAAGATGCGAGATTTAGAGCCTCGCCAATAGGCGCCTAAATAAATCATCCTCCAAGGAAATCGTCAAGAAGTAATATTTCCGAGAGCCAGGACCCTCAAGGTATTGTTTATATAATACTTGTTGAAATAATGGAAACTTTTCACCTGTAAACAGAACTTCGTGTTTTTGCCAAGCCTTACTATGTCAAAACATCTACCTGGCTAAAAGCGAACGCTTGTTGCTGCCGTAAAGGTGAAACATTTCCCTTATTTTAACAAGCACTATATAAACCGTGACTTGCAGATCCTGGCTCTCGGAAATATTACTTCTCGGCGATTTCCTTGGAGGATGATTTATTGAAGCGACTATTACGGAGATGATTTCGAAGCGTGTGATTCCCAAAAACCATAGAAGGCAGGTTGACGTTTTGGCCTTTAAATGAAATTGTTGTTTGAATTTCTACCGTAGTAACGTTTTTGACGACACTGGCTTTAAGTCGGTATTCTTGATGACGCCTATTTGTAAAACGAAAACCATGCGTCGTCTGCTTAGAGGTTATTTAGCTCGGTCACAGCTTGGATTAATAAAAGTAGTTCCTACCTGGATATATCACTTGGAAAAAAAACTGACAAGCAACTGGCTTTTGCGACAGCAGCGCCGCTTTGGCGAAGTTAACGGAGAATTTCCGAAACTCCCGTAACACGTAGCCTTCTACAAGACAGAACCCGTAACAAACAATTAGCAAATGCACGCGGAACGATGGTGATATATCCAGGTAGGAACTACTATTATTTATCCAAGGTCAAACCGCTATAGTCAGTTGCAGGCTAAGAAAGACAAAATATATAGTACAGTCGGCGCAAGGATACCTCAGACCATTTCCGGCCAGTCGACCGCGCGTAATTTAAATTTGACCACTTTACGGTCAATTTCAAATTTCGTGAGTTTCATCGTTTTTTCGCGCCATCTAGGAACCGAAATTGGAATCTATTTTTTAATTTCATGTTGTCATGAGTTTAGTTACTGAATGCAGCTAAAGAAGGTTCGATAATTGAAGCTCCAAATATTTTAAATAGCCCAAGAGGTTACTATAAAAAGCACGATAAAGGTTTATTGTTAAAAAGTAAAGATAAAAACATAATTTTAAACGTCTATAGCTCATTAAGACAACGTTACCCCAAAGAAAGCGTGGTAACTATTTTACAAGAAACTGCCGATTTAACTGGTAAGCCGTAGAAATAAATTAAATAATTATAAATACTATTTTAAATTTAAGAATGATAGGAATGCCTTATCTTTTAAATTTGCTCACCACCACAATTATGAAATTTACAAATAAAGATTCCAATTTCGGTCTCTAGATGGCGCTAATAGACGACAAAAAGAGCAAAATTCGAATTTTACCGTAAAATGTCCAAATTCAAATTTCGCGCGGTGGAATTACCGGAAACGATCTGAGGTATCCTTGTGCCGATTGTACTATATATTTTGTCTTTCTTAGCCTGCAACTCACTATAGTAGCAGAATTTATTTTCTTACATTATCATTGGTAACGAAATTTTATAACAACTTACCATAAGCACGGTTATTCAATCGGAGGAGGTTGTATTATGAAAGCTTTCGGATGGCGACCATAAGTCAGACTTGCTTTCCACCATGGACACTGTATCTCTAACCGGACGGGAAAAGCAGCCTAAAAGAGGTACCCCCTCACTGTCCGTTTGCGTCCTACTTCGTATTAGCTGAAATAGTCGGCCGTATTCGATTCGCAGGGCCGTCAAGGTAATTCGAAAGAATGTAAACCCCTATTTCAAACGGAACTTTTTGTCGACCACGTGACGAATTATATGGCCTTGACAGCTCGAAACTTTCAAAATTCTTGAACCTCCCCTCCTTTACACGGCAGGTGATTTTGTATGGTGGAAGCTACAGCTTTTCCCGTCCGGATAGAGTTACAGTGTCCATGTTTCCACAAATTCCCTCCTCTTTTCTCGTTATTGCATAGGAACGCCATCTCGATTACCTATTTATTAACTTTGCTCATTTAATTGAGTAAAGATATCCATCATTTTAAATAGCAATGTACTGAAAATATTTATTTCCAAAGTGATAAAAGTAAACAAATTTTAATAAAGTTTATTCGTAATTAATAATAGACCCCACTATTATATTTTATGTTTCGCGAGCTTCTAATTATTGGCTAGAGAGGGCGCTATTGACGTATCCACATAAACCCTCTGCCACCTAGCTGGAGGGACGAAAGTCTGACTGATTGTGCGACACCGTTTCTATTTCGGTTATAGTGTCGTAGTCCAACCTTCTAAAAGTTGAATACCTCTGCCAAAAGTATGTCAGTTAATCAAAATAATTTATTGTGCAAGAGTACTCGTGACTAATAGAATTTTAGTTTATACAGATGTAACTAAACTAAGGTATAATATTAATTAAATTTTTGAATCCATAAGTGTGAAATAATTACTGAGAGCTATGCGTAGAGCGACGTAAAACCTGAACACGTCGAAGATATGGAATTGATACACTTATATGTGTAAATTGTTATTAACTTATGGTTGAATCCAATTGAATTTAGTTGTCGGTGGCGCATCTGAGAGTGGCGATTTCAAAGACCCGAGCAAGTCGTTGATGGCTTTTGTGAGCGGCGTCTCCCAGCTGGGCCTGCACCACAAAGACCTCAGTCTCATTCTGCACTACGCCTTCTTAAAACAGAACGACTATGACCACGAAGAAGCATTGGCTTACATTAAAAATGGTGAGCTACATTAAAACCGGCTTTTTTGACTTTCATTGGGCAAATTCTTTTGCCATTTTGACTAATTAGTTTTTTTTGTGTGGAAATGCTATTTACACACTAAATAAGGTCATAATAGCTTAGGCTAATTTCCTGGCGTTAAAGGGATAATAAAATCGGAAAATACAGTACCTTCAAACTATTCAGCTTTCAAAACTACATATTTTTCCAATTTACAGTCATTAGAAAAAATGTAAATTCAAATTTTAAGAAAATAAAAACTACGCCGAAAAAAGCAGACGCCGCCAACGCGAAATCGCCGTGTGTTTTGAAAGTCCCGGAATCAGCCTTGGAAATAACGGTGGTCAGGTGGTCAAAGACCAGTTTATTAATTGCTCAGACCAGTTTATTTATTCAGAATTATGGGGGGTCACTGGTCACCGTGTCCAGTTTATTAATTCGAAATAATATCAAATAATAGGAGATGACTAGTTTATTAATTCAAAGTTTCTATCAATTTTGATTTTCCTATTCACTGGATTTCTATGTATCGCGTACTACCGTCGCACGTTGAGGCATTGCAGAGTACCTCGCTCGCATCCCTCGAATGAGTCAAACTGTCGAAGCCCCCTCTGGCCTCAAAGCCTCATGTCTAGCTTTCCCCGGAGTACGTTAGGCTACGCGGTAACGGAGCGGGGACTCGGGAGCTACGGGGCCTCGAGTAGAGAGAGAGAATACTTTAAATTACGAGGGTCTTCTAGGCTATGGCAGTAGTCTTAGGTGAGATATTGTGATACTCATAAAATAAAGTTAACTATTTTGAATACGTTTAAAATTAATGTTACCAACATAATCAAACTTCTAAACATGTATAGGTTTTTTTAGGCTTATAAAATGACATTAGAACATTTTATATGAGACCAGTTTAATAATTCATAAGCTAGGGGGACACTGGTCATAATGACCAGTTTAATAATTCATTATCTAAGGGGTCACTGGTCATACGGACCAGTTAAATAAAATACCTTATTTCCAAGGCTGCCCGGAATCTGTACGGATGCCCAATGAGAAGCGACGTTTTAACTTCAAAAGTCGCCTCTCATTGGGCATCCGTACAGATTCCGGGATTTTCAAAACACACGGCGATTTCGCGTTGGCGGCGTAGTTTTTATTTTCTTAAAATTTGAATTTACATTTTTTCTAATGACTGTAAATTGGAAAAATATGTAGTTTTGAAAGCTGAATAGTTTGAAGGTACTGTATTTTCCGATTTCATTATCCCTTTAATAGCAACCCACTTAGCGGCAACTATTTTCACCCGAAAGTCCGGCCATAATAATCAGACTAATTTCACCCGAAATAATAGTCTAAAATAGACTCGTTATGTAAGTTAAGCCACGGCCAACTTTGATCTCTCGCGCTCGCTTGCGCTACAGTGGCTAACCCATTCGTGAGCAAGGATTCCCCCCCCCCCCCTATAAACTGTACTATAACTTGAAGGAGTTCAGCGCCACACTCGTTTTCATATTGACTTCAATGCAAAAAAACTATTCTAAAAATAATATACCGCTAGGGGCGCTCAAACCATACAGATATCTTTTGCTCATAGGTTAACATAGAAACTTCAACGAATGGGTTGGCCCTTGTAGCGCGTGATCAAATTTGGCCGCGGTTAAACCAATTAGTAGACCGCTATTTAAAGTGATCGCTATGTAGACCCAATACCAGGATCCTTTAAGAAGAGGTCAGCGCACGTATAATGAATTGTAACCCGTTCGTCACTAGCTTACTACGCTCCTGCTGGTTGAAAGGTAGTATAATAGGATAATTCCATTATGTCAACAAGCTCTATATAAACAGAGACTTGCAGGTCCTGGCTCTTGATAATATTACTTCTTGACAAGTTCCTTGAAGAGGTTTTATTGAAGCGCCTATTATAGTAGATTGAATACAGGGTGTACACTAAAATGCGCCACCTTTTATTATATAACATAATTCCTGTTTAAAAATTAGAATACTATTAGAAATAATTAAGAAGACAAATTAATTATATTGATACCATAAAATATTTATTTTTTATTACTTCTTATATTACTTTGGGTGTACCAGTAAAAGTTTCTCCCGGCCGGAAATTGGCGAACGAGTTGCACATAAAACCTGGCAGTTCACTGATTTCTCCCGATTTCTCCATACCTAGATCTGCGATGTGTATTTGATAATTTTTTTTACGCTGGTTTTTATTTGCGGAAGTAGTTACGGCGGAAGTGGAGAGCAAAGGACTGCTGTCCCGTCCTCGACTTCATCAACCAATCGTCTTGAAACCGGATCTGGGCCTGCCACCCGCCACTATCCCATTGCCCGGCGGAGGCATCTACCACGAGGACCAGTGTTTCTCGAAGGGCTACCGACTCGTCAGACATCCTAACGGGACCCTGATGTACATGCCGCGGACTCACCCTTACGCTAGCGCCGCGGAGTACCAAGACACTACTCGCCTTTCCCACTGGCAGTGGTAGTAAATCATCGATTCGATTCACGGTGTAAGGGGATAATAAACAAAAGCCACGGTCACACGGCAACTTAAACCCACCAACTATAGTTTTAAACCGGGTAATTACGGGGCTATATTTTGTGGGAAACCAGGATAAACGAACAAAATAAAATTTTAAGATGTTTAGCAATAGTAAAAAGCACATAGAACTTCAGTCCAGGCTTACTATTTCGTCATCGTGTACCCTGCTGCAGAAATAATTAATGCAATGTGGAAGAATAACAAATGGCTTTCCAAGGCTCGTGCGAACTACTTTGAATAATCTATTAGTTAAACCGTTTTCAAAAGACAGTTTTAGCAACACATATCTGAAGTCTGAACCTAGGTAGATGTTGTTTAAAATTTTAATGATAACTTTTAATTGCGATAATGAAGGACACACGAGGGTGAAATCCGTGTTTGGACCGTATACATCGGAAAAGCTGTGTAGCAAATGTCGTGTTTTCTTTTTCTTTGTCGTGTACCTTGCAGCACCAAAATTATACTGAATTATTTTCTTTAAACGTAAGACGTTCCAACAGCTATAGGTGAGACGATTTTGATAGCCGAAGTTCTTGAAAATTTCGTACTTTCGCGTTCGTAAATTTTCGTTGGTTCTAAAGGCAATATTGAACAGATTTAGTTCGTCGTGTGACCGTGGCTGACGTAACGCCAAAAGAGATTCATATAAAATGTGCAAATTTGTAATTTAGTCTTCTCGGAAGAATTATTTACTCAAGCGACATAGTCGTACTTTATCTGATTGTTTTCTGTAAAACACCCATACTCCTCGAAAGCTTGAAAAGGAATTTTAAATGCAGTTACGAATAAAATCCATGTAGCGTTTAACGTTATTTACCTGACACCTATACGAGCAACAAACACAGCGGAAAATTAGCACTTTCACCTCGCAGCAAGAGGTGGCAGCTAGGTTCGATAAAAGTTTGTGGCACCTAGGAGCAACAAACGCAGTACCCCACACAAGGAGAACGCAACCAGCCAGCTTTCATTGGTTTGACACTTTAGCGCCTGCTGCCATCGGAAGGGGAAAATTCGGAAATTGTCTTCCCCCTTTCCGTAAAACGTTCAGCGTAAAGGTTCATCGAATAAAATTTGCACACAACACTGCGTTAGCGTGTTTTAAGGCTAGCTTCGTTCTCCTGGTGTTTGTAGCTCCTAGCTGACATTTACGAAATTATAACGAAGAATGCGTAGGAATATGAGCCAATAGGATAAGCCTCTGGTAGCGAAAGTTCGTCTGTTTTTAACTGGAAAAACAGAAACATAGATGCCGATCCTGTGTGAAAAGCTGCACGAGATATAGAAAGCAGACGAACTTTCGCTACGAAGTATGCTAGGGAACGAATCATAATTTGAAAACCACAACCCCGAATACAAAATTCCCATAAATTCCCATATCTCCGAATTCTCATAACTCAGAATTCCCATTACGTAGAATTCTCATATCTTCGAACCAAAACCCCGAATACAAAATTCCTATAACTTCGCATTCCCATAACTTCGAATTCCCATAACTTCGAATAGTAGTTTTTTGGGTACGGAAATATTCTCAACACAATGGTGAAGTTTGTTTTCGTTGTAAAGCTCTCTTGCGGAAGTGAATAGGAGAAAGCGTGTTGATTTCAAATAAATGATGAAAAAAAGGACTATAATTCACTGAAATTATGGAAATATTCAATAGGCCATATCATAAGTAACATAATAACAATAAGTATGACAATTAACGAGATTTACGGAATTGATTTTCATAGCTATTGCGCAATCCAGATGTTTTATCAGCACAGATCCCCTTAGTGTCTAAATTGAGCGAGACTGAATTAATGGCTTCAAAAGTCGCTTGATGACTTAGGCCTAAGGTGGTGCCTTGGGGATTAGCCTAGCTGATTATTATTATTATTATTTATTATTAAAGAAGGTTCGGTTAGAAAATTAATATTAAAGCAATAGGAAGTGTCATACTTATAACTGTTATGTTACTTATGGTCATACTAAAAATAAAACCCAACTTTCCAGTTTTTAACGAACAATATTGAGATAAATTAACCGTGAAATCTAATCTAATTTGGTCTTTTTGTTATATTGACCAAAACTAAAATAAATAATTTATTCTTTTCAATAAAATGTTATTTATTTTGATATAGATACATATTGTAGTAGACTAAATGTTTTTTTTTAAATAAATTAAAATTATTTTTTTTCGCCGAAAAAAGATTATAAACTAAATTTGTAACGACTGAAATTTCGTTGATACCGCATTCTGTTTTAGGAAATCATTTTAAATGATTTGAAGTTGTAGTACTACAAAGTGATAGGATATAAGGGTTTACCTTTGGATCCCGTAATATTTTCAAAAGTTAATTAAACTTTACAAGTTTCTATGGAAACTAATATCTATGAGACATTAGACAATTATTTTTAATTTTCTGATATGTTCGAAGTTGTTAAATCTCTATTGTATATTTTTGTTTTTATTTTTAATTAATTAAGTCAAATGCCAATAGGTGGGTTTACTGATGTATAACTGGGTAGTAAGTCACAGGGACAGGGTGATGTTAGGATTTTGTTTTTAATTTCAGAAGTTCTTGAGATGCCGCCACTAGTACGTTTTCGCTACAGTTCAGTTCAGTTCAGTTCAGTTCAGTTCAGTTCACTTTTCCTTTTTGAATTTGGTCCGTTTTAGATCAGGGAGGCTCACTTAAACTTTCGTAAAAGGGGCGCAGTGGGGGTACATGGTGTGTGTCACCACGTTGGTCATTTATTAGGTTTGCGGAGCGGCCACCACCTGTCTAGGAGGTGATTGTTGCTCGGACTCGCGTATTAAAAGACGGGACAGCGCAGAGTTTGCATGTTGGTGCGTTCCCAATTAGGATCTCGAACTCCCTGGCTGCCGTTGGTACGACCTTCAAGCAAAGAGTGTTTATGTAGTCTCAGGGGATTTTAGCGTATTTTACAATTGTTCTCTTTCTGTAAAATGAATAGCATCGCCCTTCGATTAGGAAAGCCCCAAAATTTGTCATAATTTATAAAAAAGGCTTCGTTGAAAATTCGTAGTTTTTAGGTTTGGCCCGAGGGGCAGTTCACTCCCATGATTAAATCTGCACTCTTAGTTGATTAAATCTGATTAAATTTTATGTCTGTAGCTTTGGCTGTATTAAATTTAATGTCTGTAGCTTTGGCTGCATTAAATTTAATCCAATTAAATTTTTAACCTTGATTACTTCTGCACTCTACGAAGGAGTGAACTGGCCCTCGGTTTGGCCTCGGGTTTGGCCCCGTTGGGCGCTTTTCATTTCGCCGTCTAGCTTACCTGCAAAAAGTTCCGATTCCTCGTCTGCTTTTATTTTTTGATGACGTGTTCGGTAAAGCTAAATTGTATCCAAAAAATTCCAAATTCGATTTCAAAGAACAAAATGAGTAGAAATGTTTAAAAAAATTAAGACTCGAGGCAATGAAGTGAATAAACGACTACAGGCCAGCTCTTATTTTCAAGGAGTCGGATTCTACCTAACCTAACGTACATAATCTCAGAGTGTTATAGAATTTAAGGAACGTGTGAAAAGTATGGGAGACGTCACACTGATACTACTTTATTTCCCATTTTCTGTATTTCTGCTTAAAATACTTTAACACAGTAATAATAATCTAAACTACTAACGCCCCCCTTTCAAATGAAAATGGACTGCAATTTCTTGAAAACAATATAATAACTTACGAAAGTTAGTTCCGCCATTTAGACACCCAGATTTAATTTTCATAAACCATGGTACGGATACTAACAAGGAGAGTACCCAAGGTGTTTTTTCCCGATTTTGTTCAAAGTTGGGCGTAATGTAGACCAATATGAAATTGGTTTTGCCATGGCAACCGAAAATGGTTTTGACCACTTAAAACAGAAATGAGATTTTTTCCTTATTTTACCCAAAAATATTTACAACTTTAAGGGGGAAGACTACAGTAGCCATTGTCTACTTTCGCGCTATTTCAAGCTGAACTCTTTTAATTTTGTATTTTAACTTATAAAATTAATATTCAAGTGTAGAACAGCCTATTATTTAGTGCTTCAAATAATTTGGACAATTTTAAATTTAAAAGTAATTAAGTTATTACGTTTTAATTCGGACCCCCGGAGCTAAACAAGTTGGGCAAGCGCCTAAACTACCCTTTAGTTAGGACCTTATATCTCGTTAACTATTGATATTAGAATTATCAAAATTATTTCAAGCACTAGAGGAAGGTTCAGCCTAATAATAAAAATATAATTCAATTATGTAATTGTTAAAACAGAAACGTTCAGCTTGAACGAAAAAGAGGCTTTTACTGTATTCTTCCCCCTTAACCCAAAAATGTTCCAATTTACTCAAAATTGATGAAATTTTCCTAAACGTGGTCGAAATTACACATTTCGTGATTTTAATTTTTTTTTAAACCGAAAACATTCCATGCTTTTTAAAATGGAATTTTTTTTGTTTAAAGTGGTCAAAACATTTTCAGCTTCCATGGCAAATCGAAAGGGAAGTGCAACGTCTCCTTTTGGGAAATTTCATATCTCAGATAGGTCTACATTATATACGCCCAACTTTGAACAAAATCGGCAATTAACACCTCGGGTACTCTCCTTGTAAGTGCCCAGTTTGTAACTGGAACTTACCCTTATTAGAGACTCTTATATTGGAATAATGACTTAGGCGGGGAATGAACTAGCGGCGACGTGGAACCTAATCACCGCCGATTAAGTTATATTTCGTCGCTAGTTCAATTCTCCACGTAATTATTCTAATTGTACTGGTCTAGCTTGTACCAAAATATTTTTATTGTTAAAAACTTAAAACTTACCACTAAACTGAATAAAATATATGATTTAATCATAATTAACATAATAATCATAAGTATCACTGAACGACGTCGGTTAATGATATTAATGATGATATGTCGCGGGGTGATTGCGTAATCCTAGGAGCAACAAACACAAGGAGAACGCAGCTAGCCTTTAAACACGCTAACGAAGGGTTGTGTACGAATTTCATTGGACGAGCCTTTACGCTGAACGTTTTACGGGCGGGGGGAAGACAATTTCCGAATTTTCCCCTTCCGACGGCAGCAGGCGCTAAAGCGTCTAGCCAATGAAAAACGTACGCAAGAAAATCCACCACTTTTGACGGGTTGCGTTCTCCTTGTGTGGGGTGCTGTGTTTGTTGCTCCTAGCGTAATCGGAGGATTAGAAACTGCAAATTCGTCGAAAAAATGATACCTACGTATTATATAGCAGCCAAAGCGCTTCCTTCAAAAACCAGGGTAATGTTTAAAATTTGTCACGATTTAATTTACAAAAATCTGTTCGTCCATAGGATGAATGGTAATTGCCGAGACAGACTATCACTAACTAACGTAGCATTGGGAGAATAGGACGTGTCATACTTATAGTTATTATGTATTAATATAAAATTGCAATTATAATTATAAACTAAAATTATGTTACGTTTTTTAAGGCTAATATACTTCTCAATAATAATATGGTAGATAACTATACTACGTTCTAAAGTATTACTCGTTATATTAAAATATGTAGCTTTTTTCGCTCGGGTTTTTTATAATTTAGGTCGCCATTTACCAAAATGGCGATTTTTTTCTCTTCTTTAAACGTGTGATAGACAAGAATTCGTAGAAGAGCGCTTCATACTATTTAAACAGTGAAAATTTAACAAATTATTTAATTATAGTATGTGGAAACTTTAGATTTCACGAAATTTATCGATTGACCCTGTTTCAATGCATGTTTCCCACCTTCCGGTTTGCCTGTACTATAAAGGCAGTCTGCCCGCGCGATTTAAAAAAGTCGTAGTTTTTAGGCCTTTAGGGTCTTGATATTCGTGTTTTTTATTTAAAATTATTTATCTACCTCAATTTAAATTGTCTTAACATATTCTACTTACAAAACATTGACATTTTTTGTAAGCATTTTATTTGAAAGCTGTTTTATTAACCGCGGAAGTACTCCATGACTAGCTCCTCCTACGACTAAAGCATAAAGAACCCTACATTACCATGCCAAATGGGGGTGCATTTGGCCCTACCTGCCCCCCAATTCCGCGGCTCCGGCTTTTATTTAGTTACGTAGCTTACATGGATATTGAAAGCTTAATATGTGTTTTTTTATTAAAAATTCATTCTTCTGTCCCCTTCTGACGGAGGACGGAAAACACAACGCCATCTACATTATAGAATTTGTACTGTAACAATAAAATATGCTACCAAACAATTTTCTTCTACTGTAATAAAACAACATATTTAATTACACCAAAAATTAAAATAAAGGGAAAACTTTAGTCAAGAATATTTAATTTAAATAATCTTGCTTTAGCCACAAGCGGGCGTGACACGTAGGAGGTTTATCTCTGCATAGTGTAACTATAAATACATTTCGGAGAAATGGGACTTCGGTGATATGAGCTTTCGGAGTAAAAGCAAGAATATGTCAATTCGGTGAAAGGGAATTCGGTGATATGGGAATTTGGTGATATGGGAATTTGGAGAAATGGGAATTCGGAGAAATTGGAATTCGGAGAAAGGAGAATTCGGAGATGTGAGGTCACTAAATACATTTCGGAGAAATGGGACTTCGGAGATATGAACTTTCGGAGTAAAAGCAATACGTAATTATATAAAGATAATTCAGTGATATGGGAATTCGGAGAAAGGAGAATTCGGTGATGTGAGGTCGACCCGTATGCTAGGGCATGGAGGCGGCCATGGCTAGGGTGAGTATGGAACGCCAAAGCAGCCAAACTGGACAAAACTAGTCCGCGTTCTCTAGCGGTCTGACTACGAACATATCATATATTTTCTCGCTAGCACCCATCGTCATCTCCCCAGTAGACCCCGACGCCGCCGATCGGTTTATAATATTTTTAACAGGGCTACCAGATTTTTCGTAACGTAGTTCTTTCTTGTTGTAGACTAAAATACGTAAAAAGGCCCGATGACAAAATACCGATATTGACCTTTGTAAGATAAGAGTATTTTGCCGCCTATTTCTATGTACAAATACTAGGATTCTTTATGTACGACTCAGGGGGTGATGGCGCTAAAAGACATCTTGAGCTATGGGTGTAATAACAAATCATCAAGTTACATGCAAAGGTGAAGAATACTTTATTCAAACCTATGCAAGTATGTACAACTACTCGACTGACGAATAAATCGCGTGTAGATGTATACTCGGGAGGCGGGTGGTGCCCCCCATATGTATCTACCACTAGTACGAATTATCCTCGGGCAAACAACCAAATAGCCGGGAGTAGTGGCTCACTCCTGTAATCCCAGGCGTCCAGGAGGCAGAGTTTGTGGATGGCCGTTTGAGGACGACCACCGATCCCCCAACGGGTGATCGGAATACTTCCGTCACGGGTGTCCACACCCCTGTCCCCTAATATCCCCCCGTTGGCGTGGCCTTTACACAAGTCCCACCCCTGATTAATCGCATAGCGGTTAGTGGACTGTATTGTCCCATCTAAAAAAAACCCAACCAAATACGTAACCATTAGTATACCTCTTCACATGTAAATAAACTATCAGTTTAATGTCATAAGGAAACTAGTCCCTTTCAGTCACCGATAACCCACAAACAGTACAATAAATGGCGACGGAGATGGGATAGAAAATGAATCTTCAAAAGCAATTCCTCAATCCCCTTGATGCGAGTACGACTGAAAGTAATAACGCCTTCCATTGGGTTCAGCTCTGATGACCAATTCGCTGGACTGAAAGAAAAATGTCAGTTCCTAAAAGTCACTCGAATCCCTTGGATACAAGATCAAAGGTCAAGGAATTCACCTTCTTGGCGACCAGATGAAGGCTATCATGGACGCTCCCGAACCAGAGAATCTCGACCAACTTCGATCATTTATCGGACTATTGAACTGCTACGAACGGTTCCTTCCAATAATTCCACGAAGCCAGCGCCGTTGTACCGCTTAATGCAAAAGGAAACACCATGGGAATGGAACGAAGATCAACGGAAAGCATTCCAAGAAGCTAAGATTCAAATATGCTAGTCCACTACGATCAAATAAAACCAGTAACGTTGGCATATGACGCATCACCTGAAGACAAGAATGGGAAAGAGCAGCCAATCTCATTTGTATCTAGAACTCTCACTGAGGCTAAGAAGAACTATCCACAGATAGAGCACGAGACACTGGCCATATTGAATTTGGAGTTACCAAGTTCCAAAACTATCTACTTGGAAGAAACTACAAGCTGTTAACTGATCACAAACCGTTAATAACCAGCGTTGCCAACCTGATCGAATAGAATTATCGTACCAACACCCGAAAATTATCGTATTTCAGTTCTATTTATCGTACGCTTCAAAAATATCTTGAGGTCTGACTAGCGAGTACAAAAGGGGGCGAAATTAAAAAAAACGAACGGTCCTTCTCTCTCTTTTGACATAGAGGAATAGAGAATCACCGGCAGCGTTGCCATACGTACTATAATTACGGTACAAATACCATTTTGCATAATATTATAAATGGTACTATTGTTTTGAGAGCGTCCTATAATTTAGCGTCAAAATTGGTATTTTTCAACAACGTACATAACAAAAACTCATTCCTACTGAATTTGCCGATATCTTACGTTGTAATATCGTACAACCTACTGAATTATTGTACAATTGCCGATATCGTACGTTCTGATATCGTACATCGTACGGAAGGTGAAATTATCATACAAAACGATAATTATCGTACGGGTTGGCAACGCCGTTAATAACGTTATTTTCAGAAAACCAATCCATTCCAGCTATGGCATCTCCAGAATTCAGAGATGGGCGTTGACAGTATCCTCGTATCAGTGCAACATCTGCTACAAACAAGTTTAACGGTAACGCCGACGCTCTAAGCAGGCTGCTTACGAAAATATCGGAATTAATATCACCCGAACCAGAAGAGCACGTCTTCAGTATTTCCGCCATGCAAACTTTTTTGAACGTCACACTGCGAATGCTTCAACCAGTGGCGTCGCTAGGGTGTTTTAGGCGGCGCTTGAGCCACCTGTAAAATGTCTGAAGCGCCACATAAAATTTCCGAAAAGCGCCTCCTAAAATTCCCAATCGAACTTAAAAATGGGCATCAAAATATAATTTTTCCTAGTCGGCCTCAATTTTTCAACGTTACAAACCTTTTTGCGAGCTCCCCTCTCCCCCATATCACTCACTAGGACGCCCCTGACCAGTGCTTATGGCTTAAGCGCCACCAGTTTTGAAATCCTGGTGACGCCACTGGCTTCAACAAGAAACTCAACAAAATCCGAGTTTTCAGGAAGTCCTGAAGATTACCAAGGACGGGTGGCTAACTTCAGATCTCAAGTGATACTTAACTACTGTTTTACCCATAGAGTAAACCACTCACATAGAGTGGAAGGCTATCAGCGAAACTTGTGAACACTTTTCGTACGCAACGTCTTGTTTTCGAGGCGTGAAATAAACAAGTTGGCCTAAAGGTAATGTCCAATAACTGGATAAAAAAGTAAGTTTATATTCTAAACAATGTAAACACAACACCATCGCTCTTCGGACTATATTTATTCACGCCTCGGAAACAAGTTGGCCCGTTCGGATTAATGTCTAATGCGCTTCCATAGGGCCTTCCACGCTATGTTAGTGGGTTACTCTATGGTTTTCCCATTCTTCCGTCGTAAGGACGAAATTACTTGTAGTAAAGGAATCTAGCTGTGGAATAATCGAGTCATCGTTCCCGTGAAGTACCGAGAGCGAATCTTAGAAGAATTTCACCGCACACACCGAGGAATGAGTCAGACGAAGGTGTTGGCAAGGTCGAAAGTCTGGTGGCCACACTTCTTTACCACATTTCAATTATTACTTTGGTAGTGCAACATCTTAAACTCCTAGAAAAGGGACGATAAAACGTCCTACAATGAAAACGAAAGTTCATATAAACGCCGCGCCAGGCCGCCGCCGCCGTTAAATTTTGGATCAATGCCGCCGCCGACAAAAAAGGCGGCGCATGCCGATTGCGCCGCCGATGGAAAAGCACCGGATCGCCGCCGCCGGTCATAATTTCGCGGCCTCGGGGTCTACTCCTTAGCACATCGTAAAATTGCAAACTAACATTTAAACGTTGAGAGTAAACGTAGCTTTACTGTATATACAATCAACACTCCTAGATATAATTTTTCTATATAGTTTTCTATAGTTTTATGTTGTGTTTGAAATCTGAGACAGCTTGAGAGGTGACGATGTAGGCTAGCAGCAAATTTACAGCTAAACGACAACGACTAATAATGTTCGGGTTGGCGTGCCATAGGTGCGTTTCGAATCTCTGCAATCGCATACAAGTACCTCAAAGAATTTTTTTATTTTTTTTCAATGTTCACGTTCTCTTAAAGGGGTAATATTATTGGGCGATAGGCAGTAAGAAGTGTAGGATTTTGCGAACAGTTTTTAGGTGTCGCGACTCTGATGAACTGTTGTTCCCGCTGTAAGGGCTTGAGACATTATACTAATCCGACGATCATGTGAATTGAAAAATAAACAGTTAAAACTAAAAACTAATAATCAGCTAGGCTAATACCTAAGGCACAACTCATCTAGCGACTTTTAATGCCTTAAACAGGTGCGAACCAACAGCTCCCTACACTAATCATTACCAGGTTATTACCGTTAACCTCTAAAGGTTTTTGTGGAAAGGGGAAACCGAAGAACTCTGGGGAAAACCCCTTAAACCAGTGGGGAGAGAACTTGCAAAATCTACGAGGAAGGGGTTGTTCCGAGCTGTAGCCCAGTGCCACCATTTGGGATCGAACCCGGCTCCTCTTGCTGCGAGGCGAAAGTGCTAACCACTCCGCGATTAAATATTGGTTACAACTATAAATACTGAATAGTTAAGCAAAAAGGGAATATATAGTTTAAAGTTTTACACGCTAAATATTTGTTCTACATTGTACGCTCGCTCGCTCTTCTTCGCTTCTACGCTTCTACTTCAAAAACGCTAACTGAAACCAAAACTTTCTTTCGGCGAGAGGAGCCCTCTCACTTATCTTTTTCCCTGCCCTTTTGCAGTACAGATTTGGGACACCCCTAATTCCTCACTTAGTCACGGCCCAATGGCGACCAGAAACGTCCGCTAGAAATGGGGGTAGAAAATGGACTTGGGCTCTCTCTATTTTTCGCGCTTACGTTGGTTAATGATATTAATGATGATCTGTCGCGGGGTGATTGCGTAATCCTAGGAGCAACAAACACAAGGAGAACGCAGCTAGCCTTTAAACACGCTAACGAATGGTTGTGTATGAATTTCATTGGATGAACGTCACGAGCCTTTACGCTGAACGTTTTACGGGCGGGGGGGGGAAGACAATTTCCGAATTTTCCCCTTCCAACGGCAGCAGGCGCTAAAGCGTCTAGCCAATGAAAAACGTACGCAAGAAAATCAACGACTTTTGATGGGTTGCGTTCTCCTTGTGTGGGGTGTTGTGTTTGTTTCTCCTAGGTTACATGAGAAGAAAATATAATAAGTATAGGGGTACAGAAAATATAAAACAAGGTTACAAAAAATAAAACTTATACAAATTTAAACGAAGCCGAAAATTATTTCTACAATAAGCACATTGTTAATATTTTTTGACCATCTCAAATTATAACATAAGATTTTAAAAAACTTATACGTAATTACACCGAAAAAATTGCGTAAATATTCGTTGTCAGCAAAAAGAAGATCAGTTTCAGCAAACCTGTTAACAAAAACAGCAAAACTATTTATTTCTCACTTAAAAGCTTATATTTTGCATAGCTTGTACCCTAGTCTCCTCTGTTTGCCCGAATCATCTACCCTAGTCTCCTCTGTTTGCCCGAATCATCTACCCTAGTCTCCCCTGTTTGCACGAATCATCTACCCTAGTCTCCCCTGTTTGCACGAATCATCTCCCCTAGTATCCCCTGTTTGCACGAATCATCTCCCCTAGTATCCCCTGTTTGCATGAATCATCTACCCTAGTCTCCCCTGTTTGCACGAATCATCTACCCTAGTATCCCCTGTTTGCACGAATCATCTCCCCTAGTATCCCCTGTTTGCATGAATCATCTACCCTAGTCTCCCCTGTTTGCACGAATCATCTCCCCTAGTATCCCCTGTTTGCACGAATCATCTCTCCTAGTATCCCCTGTTTGCACGAATCATCTACCGTAGTCTCCCCTGTTTGCACGAATCATCTACCCTAGTCTCCTATGTTTGCACGAATCATCTCCCCTAGTATCCCCTGTTTGCACGAATCATCTACCCTAGTATCCCCTGTTTGCACGAATCATCTACCCTAGTATCCCCTGCTACTACGAATCTTCTTGGCCACTAAGCTCTGAAGAATGACCGCAGGAAAATAGTTTAATACCAGGCAGTAAGAGTAGACGCTACTACAAGTCTTTTCACCTTAAAAACAGTATTCTTAGGGGCACAAACATAAAATAACTTTCAAGACATTTTCGCCGAAAGCGGTTGAAGTTAATTCCGAAACGAGAAAAGCGTGTTTTTGTTTTCAAGCCAAAAACGCAGAAACTTTCTGTCTTTTCATTTGTTTTTCATATTTTAATAATTTTCACGAAAAGGGTTGAGTTTAGCCGGTAGCAAGTCTACTTCCGTAAGTTAATATTACGCTTGATATTATACCTAAACCAGATGGCCCCAAAAGGAAGAAATTAAAATCTGATTCTGTTAGTGAAATCTTAATGAAAATACATGAAATGAAAGAAGAGGCTCGAGACAAACGGCATAAAGAGAAAATGGACCTTCTTAGGGAACTTTTCAAATCTCAACCTGTTTAAAACAATCTTGATTTTTTTAATGGTAAAAAAATATTGCGATACTGCTTTGTATTTCTAAAAGGAAAATAAAGAGTATTTTTTAACAATTTCATTTTTATTTCAGTTAAGTTTACGTCTAAAAAAATTCTATTATTGTATTATTCATTCTAAGGAATTGCAGATGTCATTTCTTTTTGCTTCACCAAGTTGAATATAATTCCTTTTGGCGCTGATTTTGAGAACCTATTTCTTCAGGACAGCATTCCCGCATATCATCTTGAATTTCATCATCTCCACCATCACTATGATCATCTCCCCCCATTCATCATCGTACTCTATACATAAGTTATGTAGAACGCAGCATGCCATAATTAGTTTCAAAATGCCGAAAGTGTTTTCAATCAAAACCCTGGTTGCACAAAATCGATAATTATATATTTTTTGCAGTTCAGTTAAAGGTCTGGAATCAGGGTAAGGTTTCAGGAGCCTTTCTCTTAGTGGATAAGCAGCATCTCCGATGATGTGGTAATCTTTCTGACATATATTGGGAAGCTTTTTTGCAATGAATGACAGTTTCATAACTCTAGCGTCATGTATTTTATTTGGTATTCCAGTGAATACATCAAGAAACCTTCGCTTTGAATCGCATATACCTTGTAATGTGATAGAAGTCATGTCGTGCCTATTAGTATAAGTGGATTTAATTTTGTGGGCGGGAGTCCTTATACTAATATAGCAGCCATCGATACACCCAAGAACACCGGGAAATCCACCCTCCTAAATTATGAAGTTGATATCAGTATCTTTATAGTACGCGTATGTGGTCTAATATGTAAATATATAATCAATCACATCCCTAAAACCTTCTTCTATTTCTTTTTTTCCTTCCCGAGTTGCTGGAAATTTAATTACTGTTGGCGCAATGTCAACAAAAAAGTCCAAAACTCTCTGCAAAATCCGAAAAAAGAACTTTCCGCAACTCCAAATCGGCCAGCCACATCACGAACACAACACTTATTACCAGTAAACCTTAAATAAGAGTTAATTAAATAATAAGGATATTTGTAATGCTACACAAAACATACCAAAGAAAAGAGAATACATGAGTCTCTGCGGAAATAGGTTCCCTGACACCATGACTTATATTTTTGGGAAAAAATACCGATTCTTCAAAACGAGCAATAATACTGTCCGAAGTATTTCTATTCAAACGGAAATTTCTTCTGAACTTTATAAAAATGATAAGAATAACAATTAGAATCATCAAACTATTGTTTACTTGAAATTTAATGTTACATCTTTACAAGGCTTATGAAACAAATTACTTACTTCTTCATCCGAATATTCATTTACAACATTTCCAATGTACCCAACTATCTTTGGTCTTTTCATTTTAGCTTTTAATAATTCTAAAATATCATCATCAGAACTGTCAGTTGAAGACTCAAGGAAAAGATAAGCAGCTCTCAATTTGTTGTCGGCCATTTTTAAAACACCTTAAAAATTGCTCTTTTTTGGTTTCCCCGTCCCTCGAGTTGGGGCAGCTCGGATCAATCCGCGAGGAAGCAACAGTGCCAATGGAAGACGTGCCTCCTTTTTGGAGTTGCCCTTTTTGTCCCAATGGAACACGTTTTATATTTAGGAGCGCTCCAGGAGTGCTCAGAGGACTCCAATGGAAAACGCCATTAGATAGATAAATTAGAACTCGTGCCTATTACAACTCAGTTGTTATACGTAACTAAACTAGTAACAACATTGTAACTTTGTAAGTCAATATTTAAAGCAACTGTCAGCTCTATCGTTGCCACCAGCCTGTACTATGATAAGGGTCTCGTTGTTAGAGATTCATCGAAAAACCGACTTTACCGGAGAGCCTGGGGCCATCTATTAATGGCACAAGAAAGTTAAAATAAAAAATAGCGAAACGTCAGATAACCATTTATCAAGGTTATAATTAGACAACTTATACTATACTCAGTGGACTTTAACCTAAATTATATATCCCGTATAAAATATATTGTTATAAATTACTATAATTTCGGTCATTGAAAAATTTACAAACGAGCCAATCAACGCGAGAGGTACATTTTGGTCAAAATGTAGCTTAAGTATTTTGTTTGGATTTCGACGCTAGCGACATCTCTAGAAAAAAGAGCTAGTACACGTCGAGCGCGACTTTTGCTTTAAATACATAATTAAAATTTGGTTAAAGGAGGAAATTCGAACACCATGCGAGACAGTGGCGTAGCCAGGATTTTGTTTCGGGGGGGGGGGCACACCATTGAAAAAAAAGTAAAAAAATATAAATATTTGTATGTACGACCATACGTTTCGGAGGGGAGGCATGTGCCCCCTGTAACAGTTTGGACAATAACAAGATATTTTTGACCTTGAAAACAGAACTCAAAGCTCGGGGGAGGGGGCTACTTTGGTACCTAACCAAATGTTTATGAACTTTTGGAATGGTTATGAATATCTAAGCTACGACAACAGCCCTAAAAGTTTAACCTATTGGTGCCGTCATCCAGTAATAATGGGTTGACTCTAGCGACCCCATACTGCAGTTTGTAACTTGACTAATAAACGATTTCACTAGTTATATTATACAAACTATTTATGGAATGAACATCATTATTTTGATAAACCTACTTTTGCACGTGACAATTTAAAGTTTAAAATTATCGAGTTTTTGCGTTAAATCTCGCTTCGCTTCAACAATAATTCTCCATGTTGCTTTAATGCTATTTTTTAGCGAACCGATTTATAGACAGGTACACTTATTTATTTACCCAGCTGCCAGTTGAACTCACAACTGAACCGAGTAGTATGTAATAGTCTTTGGTAGCAAGGCTCCGAAGTATTATTTAACAGGTCGTAAATAATATGGTAAATAATGGTAAATTACGTTATGGTGTAAAATGGGAAACGTGGTAAATATTTACAGATAATGGTAAATAATATATTTCCATTAATTATCTACAGATTTTAAAACTTAAATCTACGTTTATGGAGATACAACCTTTAAGATTTAGAACAGACTTGTAGAGTAATGAAAGTTAAGATTAAGATCTTATAAAGTTGATATATTCCTTTTTAGAATTAGTTTCTAGATTTATCATATTATTATACAATATTTACCATTATTTAACAGAATTTAACCCTATTTAACCTTATTTACCATATTTAGCATTATTTACCCCTATTTGACATGATTTATCTTATTTACCACATTTACCATTATTTACCATTACTTACCCCATTTTACCATATTTATCATATTTACCATTATTTACCCATATTTAACGTTTTACCATATTTACCACTATTTACCATATTTACCACAATTCACCATTATTTACCACAATTCACCATATTTACCACTACACTATTTACCATTATTTAAAAGTGGTATTTTTGGAAGACTGCTTGGTAGTAGTATTTTTAGACTAGGGCTTATTAAGACACTATGGTACTATGAGCTGAACTAAATCTTGATTGCACAATAACTCTAGAGATCAGTTCAGTGATATTTTTTTTGCAAAGCCAAATTGTCATACTTTTATTATGCAACTTATGGTAATATGAGGTTAAAATACATGGTCTGGCACGAAAAATCGGCAACAAACTTTAAACATGAATAAAACATAATTTAAATACTAATATTTTTAAAGTTTAAATTTAAAGTAACGCAGTGTTTTGACCATCGTCATTCGTAAGAAAATCCGCTACTCCACTAAAATTAAAATGGGAACCCTGTTTTAAAATATTATGTAACCAAAGATTGCATTCAAAACTATCTACTTTTCTATGTAAATTAATTATGTAGATTTTGTTCGTGATTTTAAGTGCAAATTCCGTAAGCAGAAGAAAATAGGGGGAAGTACGCTTCTAGTCAGCTTTGGAAAGGCGTCACTTTTCACGAATTTTCGCGCTAAAACGGTTTGGCGGGAAATCGCGGATGATTACATCGTTTAAAAAATAAATTTTTCTTAAATTGAACAATTGTGACATATTGTCCTTCTCATTCTCTGCTAATTGAGCTAAGGCGTATTTGCTTTCGTCGTTTATAGCCGTGTTGAATCAAAACAAAATTGGAACTACTTTTTCAGTTTGGTTTATTATGCGTAAAAAGGCATTTTCGTGGGTCACACGACGACTTCTACGGCTCAAAGCTACAGATACGTACTTCCCCTATTTTCTTCTGGTAAGTTATGAGATAGCTGTTGCTTTTCTGGGTGCTCTGATTTAAAAATTGGCACTGGTAAGTCAATATGGTAGATGACTGGCGCCATCTACTGCATAGTTGATGAAGCTCTGCTGATATTTTTTAAACGGAACAGAAACTAAATCGAAAAGTCGTCTGCTCACACGCGTTACTACTCGTTTTCTACTTAACTTGCGCCAATCACTTTTAGCTTAATTACTCAAACGTGAAATTTGGTACTAGAAATGTGAAGTTCGTTGATTCACCATAAATATGGAAGCACAAACTCCCTCTAGGCTCTAAGGTTAAATGCCGACCTATTTAGTAGTTTCAGGTAATATTGATTTCACTTTTAAAGAAATTTATCGTTGAAACAAAAAAAATTACATCGTATTTTTTCAATGCGCGTTTGTAGTTTTAGCTGAAGAACTAGGTGGCCAAAACGTCTGCAGAGGAGCTGTAGAAAAACATTCGTTTACGTGGATAATAAAGCTTGCCTCACCTCCTGCTAGGAGCAACAAACACAGCACCCCACACAAGGACAATGCAACCCGTCAAAATTCGTCTTTTTACTTGTGTACATTTTTCATTGGTTAGACACTTTAGCGCCTGCTGCCGTCAGAAGGGGAAAATTTAGAAATTGTCTTCCTCCTTTACGTAAAACGTTCAGCGTAAAGGCTCGTCCAATGAAATTTGTACGTGCTCTACGTTAGCGTGTTTAAAGGCTAGTTGCGTTCTCCTTGTGTTTGTTGCTCCTAGCCTCCTGTTTACATGTATTTACTTCGATAATTTTAACACATTTTTGGAGATTTGAAAAATAGGTCTTCAATGCGTCGCTTTTACATTTACGATTCCTATTTTTTGTGTAAATAGTTCAGTGAAATTAAGATTGAATTACGATTAGCCTGATAGAATTATGATTAGTGTTATTAATTTACGATTAACCTTGCTAAATTGCGCTAAGTCTGATTTAATAAGACTAATTCGATTGCAATTAGACTAATGTAATAACTATAAGCCTGTTTTAATTACAATTAGACTGATTAAATTACGATTATCCTCATTAAATTACGGTTATCCTCATTAAATTAGGTTATCATAATAAAATTTTGGTTATCCTAATTAAAGTACGATTATCGTAATAAAATTACGATTACTGTTATCTTCATTAAGTTACTATTATCTTCATTAAGTTACTATTATCTTCATTGAGTTACTATTATCTTCATTGAGTTACTATTATCTTCATTAAATTACGATTATCATAATTAAATTACGATTATCATAATTAAGTTACTGTTATCTTCATTAAGTTACTATTATCTTCATTAAGTTACTATTATCTTCATTGAGTTACTATTATCTTCATTGAGTTACTATTATCATAATTAAATTACGATTATCATAATTAAATTACGATTATCATAATTAAATTACGACTATCATAATTAAATTACGATTATCATAGTAAAATTACGATTATCATCATTAAATTACGATTATCATAATTAAGGTACAATTATCATAATTAAATTACGATTATCATAATAAAATTATGATTATCATAATTAAATTACGATTATCATAATTAAATTATGATTATCATAGTCAAATTACGATTATCATAAGAAATTACGGTTATCCTCATGAAATTACGATTATCCTCATGAAATTACGATTATCATAATTAAGTTACTATTATCTTCATTATGTTACTATTATCTTCATTAAGTTACTATTACCTTCATTAAATTACGATTATCATCATTAAATTACGATTATCCTCATTAAATTACGATTATCATAATAAAATTACGATTATCATAATAAAATTAGGATTATCATAATTAAATTACGGTTAGCCTGATTAAATTACGATATGTCAAATTAAATTACGGTAAGCCTGATTAAATTACGATATGTCAGATTAAATTAAGGTTAGCCTGATTAAATTACGATATGTCAGATTAAATTACGGTTAGCCTGATTAAATTACGGTTAACCTGATTAAATTACGATATGTCAGATTAAATTACGGTTAGCCTGATTAAATTACGATATGTCAAATTAAATTACGGTTAGCCTGATTAAATTACGATATGTCAGATTAAATTACGGCTAGTCTGATTAAATTACGATATGTCAGATTAAATTACGATATGTCAGATTAAATTACGATATGTCAGATTAAATTACGATATGTCAGATTAAATTACGATATGTCAGATTAAATTACCATATGTCAGATTAAATTACGATATGTCAGATTAAATTACGATATGTCAGATTAAATTACGATATGTAAGGTTAAATTATGATTTGTCAGATTAAATTACGAGATGTCAGATTAAATTACGGTTAGCCTGATTAAATTACGAGATGTCAAACTAAATTACGGTTAGCCTGATGATTAAATTACGATATGTCAGATTAAATTACGGTTAGCCTGATTAAATTACGATATGTCAGATTAAATTACGATATGTCAGATTAAATTACGGTTAGCCTGATTAAATTACGATATGTCAGATTAAATTACGATATCTCAGATTAAATTACGGTTAGCCTAATTAAATTACGATATGTCAAATTAAATTACGGTTAGCCTGATGATTAAATTACGATATGTCAGATTAAATTACGGTTAGCCTGATTAAATTACGATATGTCAGATTAAATTACGATATGTCAGATTAAATTACGATATGTCAGATTAAATTACGATATGTCAGATTAAATTACGATATGTCAGATTAAATTACCATATGTCAGATTAATTTACGATATGTCAGATTAAATTACGATATGTAAGGTTAAATTATGATTTGTCAGATTAAATTACGATATGTCAGATTAAATTACGGTTAGCCTGATTAAATTACGATATGTCAAATTAAATTACGGTTAGCCTGATGATTAAATTACGATATGTCAGATTAAATTACGGTTAGCCTGATTAAATTACGATATGTCAGATTAAATTACGATATGTCAGATTAAATTACGGTTAGCCTGATTAAATTACGATATCTCAGATTAAATTACGGTTAGCCTGATTAAATTACGATATGTCAAATTAAATTACGGTTAGCCTGATGATTAAATTACGATATGTCAGATTAAATTACGGTTAGCCTGATTAAATTACGGTTAGCCTGATTAAATTACGATATGTCAGATTAAATTACGATATGTCAGATTAAATTACGATATGTCAGATTAAATTACGATATGTCAGATTAAATTACGATATGTCAGATTAAATTACGATATGTCAGATTAAATTACGGTTAGCCTGATTAAATTACGATATGTTAGATTAAATTACGATATGTCAGATTAAATTATGGTTAGCCTGATTAAATTACGATATGTCAGATTGAATTACGATATGTCAGATTAAATTACGGTTAGCCTGATTAAATTACGTTATGTCAGATGAAATTTTGGTAACCCCAATTAAATTACAATTAGAGTGAGCTGTTGTAGAGATACCTTGAATTTATGTACAAGCGAATTTTAGTTACCCTTTTATTATAGTGAATCAGAATTTGCCGCGTCGAATCCATCATACAGAGGTTATCGTTCGGCCGGAACGTAGCAGTTGTTTGGCAGACACGCCTCCACACTTCCCGTAGATAGTTCATTTTTCGAGGACGCGCACATACAGTTTATATAGACAGCTTCCCAACATTTCGACGTTTTTGTTTATAATAGTGGATCAATTTAAAGTGTTTTGAAAATTTGGTTGGTACCGAAATCGCTTTTATTTATACTTTGAGAGAATGACTACACTGTTAGAAAAAATATTTAATGCAACTGTCGGCTCTATCATCGCCACCTGTATTATGGCAAAGCCCCTGTAGTTAGAGACGGCCATGAATCTTTCCGATTCTTCGAAAAAAAGCGACTTTAGTAGAGAGCGTGGTGCCATCTATTAATGGCAAAGTAAGTTGAAATTCAAAATAGCCAAATGATAACGTCGTCAGAGCTAGGAGGATGGAAATACTGGAGGGGAAATATGGAATTCATAGGCCTGGCAATGTGGGGAATTCGGACATACGATACTAGAGACACCTAGCGGACACCGTAGTCAAAATTGCGTCCGCGTGTTCGTTGGGACTTAGTTAGAAATGCGTGCTGGTTTTAAAATCATGTTAAAGATTTATTTATTTTGTCTTCCAATTAAATCAACATCTCCGAAATTAGTTTCGTAGAATCCAGGTAGAATATTCTTGTTTCAACTTGTACAAAAAATCCTTGTGAGTAGAGTGTTGTCGTCTGAAACCCTGCGACGTCACCATTGTAATTTGCCTATTGATAAAAAACGGTAACTGTCATGGCGGCCACTATTAACACTACAGCTGTGACGTTACAAGTTTTCAAAATCGTATCAGACGACAACACTCTATAGAATGAAAAGTAGACAAAATTTATAGAGACAAAAAATTCCGCTCGTATGTTCGAAATTGTATAGCTCTCGCGTTGCCGAAGCTCAGCGAGTCCGTGAGGGGGGAATACAAATTTCTGTTCCAGGTACGCAGTATTATGAATAAAGTAAAATCAAACCACTTTTGCATAGTAAAAATTAAAAGAACATTTTATTTAAAATGCTGGTCACGACTAGTTTCGCTTACCGTTCGGTAGCATCATCAGGTGTGTGAGTGAAAGCGAAACTCGGTTACAATTTCCACAAAGTGGCTAAAAAATTATTTGGACCTTCGTCACGATTAAAGATTAAGTTTGTTTTTTTGTGGTCTAAAATTTCCAACGATTCCCTGAGATTAAGTTTTATATAGTTATCAATTTTACATATTATTTTGCTTTCATTAAACATAATGGAGTGGCTGGGGTTGTTTTTTATATGTTCGGCGAGAGCGGAAGAATAGGTTTTATTATTTTTTACATCGTTTTTATGTTCGTTTAATCTAAATTTGAAGTTGCGTTTAGTTTGGCCAATATATATGCCTTTACATGAACAAGGAATTTTATAAATACCATAGTTTTCGGAAATTGGGATTTTGTCTTTTTTGGGGGCCAACGTGTTAATTATTTTATTACATGGTTTAAAAACGGGTTTGATTTTATAGTTACTTAATATGTTGCCTAATTTTTCCGACACATTTTTTATATAAGGGATAACTGTATATATTTTTTTATTTTTTTCGTATGGGATGTTGGTGTTTATTCTTATTGAATGTCTGCTTTTAACTTTAGATAGGGTACGGTTTATTAGGGTTTCGTTATATCCTCTGTCTTTCCCGATAGCTCTTATGAAATTTATTTCATTTTCTAGAGAATCTTGGTCTGAGGAGATTTTGAAGGCTCTATATATGTAGGAGTGAAAGGCTGTTGTTTTTTGACTTTGGGGATGGTTAGAGTTTGCGTGAGGAGGTAAAGATACTGCGAATGGTTTTCTGTATACTGCTGTAGAGATTTGGTTATTATTTTTTATGATTGAGACGTCTAGAAAGGAGATTTTGTTATTAGTTTCTAGTTCGTATGTGAATTGGATCGAGTGGTCTAAGCTATTAAGGTACTTTAAAAAAATTAATAAATTTTCTATTCCATGTTTCCAGAGGGCTAAAATGTCATCTACGTATCTCTTCCAAAATTCTATGGTAAATGGGGAGTTTTTTAAGGCTATGTTTTCTAGTTTATCGATATATAGGTCACATAATAATGGGGAAAGAGAGGAACCCATTGCTAGGCCCTCTATCAGGGTATAGTAGTTGTCGTTAATTTTAAAGAAGGGTTGAATTATACATAATTTTACTAGGGTTAGAATTTTGTCGATTTCGATTGGGTTGTATTTATTGTCTAAGAGTCTTTCTTCTAGTACCGTTAGGGCCCCTTGAATCGGTACCTTAGTGAACAAGGACACAATATCAAAGGACACGAATAGGTCTTCGTTTTCTATTTTTAATTCTTGTAAGTTTGTTTTCAGTTCTGTAGAGTTCTTGATGGTGTGTTGAAAATTTGATTTAAGATGGGATAGTTTTTAACGATGTATTTGGCGGTCGGTTGAGCAGATGAGTTGATATTGTCAATGGGTTCCTCTCTTTCCCCATTATTATGTGACCTATATATCGTATTCCTAGCTTGCGTAAATGGCCCTCGTGCATAAATTAATAGCAAATTTTATGGAAGACCCCTTAATAGGTCCAATTTGCAGCGCCGTCTCTCGTAAATAAAATCATAGAAACAAGTAGTCGCGATATTGATAATACCCCCACTTCTTAGGGAGCGTGCCCGGGCCTTTATAATAACGTAGGCAACGATGTGAGCTTAGATCTCACTAGGCTTAAGTGTTTTAAAGCAGTTAACAGAGTTTACACTAGGCTTAAGAAAAGTGTTTTAAAGCAGTTAACAGAGTTTACACTAGGCTTAAGAAAAGTGTTTTAAAGCAGTTAACAGAGTTTACACTAGGCTTAAGAAAAGTGTTTTAAAGCAGTTAACAGAGTTTACACTAGGCTTAAGAAAAGTGTTTTAAACTAGTTAACAGTTAGAAAAAAGGGTTTGATTATAAACCTCCAAGGTTCTTAAAAATAATTCCACAAATTCAAACCCTCCAAAACCCTTTAACGGAAATTTTCAAACCCACAAGGCTTAAAAATGAGCACTTTTATGATTATAAATTGAACCATTAGAAACCCTTTAAAAACTTCCTAGGGTTTGCAACAAAACCCCGTAAATACAATCGACACAACACGGTTTATATTTAAACTCTTTTCAAACCCTTCAAAAACTTCCTAGGGTTTGTATTTATAGATTAAATTAAAATTAATTAATTTAATTTACGACTTTATAACAAATTTTGACGATTGCAACGGGTGCGTTTCGAACCCAAGCCCCCTAGCACGGCAGGCGGCCGTTTTACCACAGAACCACCGAAAGATGTGTGGTTGCAACGATGTTTAGAGAAACCATTTTGGTTAAAGTCCGTCTTCCTTTACGTTTTATGAAATTATTATATAAAATAAATATCAAATTTTGGCGTAGATGGCGTGAGATAGTTTAATACGTGCAGGGTTTGAAAAGGGTTTTAAAAAGTGATAAATTATTATTTTTTTCTATAGGTTCTTAAATGGGAATCCTAAGGGTTTTCCATTAACCTATAGGGGTTTCCTTTAAACATGTAAACCCTTTTCAAACCATGCTAGTTGCCAAAACAAACCTTAAGGGTTTATAATTTTTTCCTAAACTTTTTTTAAACCCAAAGCAAACCCTAATAAAACCCATGGAAACCCTTTTTTCTAGAGTTTAGTTCTTTCGCTAACCGTAAAATGCCGTAATGTGTCCGTCTAGTCCGTGCGACTACGTTCGCTACGTGTTCTTTGAAAAAGAGACCGGAGTCCAGGATAATGCCCAAGTCTTTTAAGCTGTCAATGCGCAACACCGCCTTGTCATTGATGGTGTAATTACACATATTTTTGATGGTTTTGCGTGTGAAGGTGGTAGCCAAATTTTTACTTTCGTTTATAATGATATTATTTTTAGTGCACCAGGTATTAATTCTGTTAAGGTCGTCTTGAAGGTTGCTGTTGTCATCGGGGGTAATAATATTATTGTAAACTTTGTTGTCATCTGCGAATTGTTGGATTTTCGAGTGTTTTAGGACGCTTGGTAAGTCGTTAGCATAAATGTTGTAAAAAAGGGGACATAAGGAGCTGCCCTGCGGCACCTCACAGGCGGTAGGGAAAGAAACTTTGGTTTCACTTCATTACGTTGGTGCGGCCGCTAAGATAATCCTTAAGCCAATCGGAGGCCGAGCCCAACATTCCGTATTTTTGCAGTTTCTGGATCAAAAGGAGGTGAGAAACCCTATCAAAGGCTTTCGACAAATCAATAGAGATGACGTCAGCCTGACCGCGATTTGCGACTTGTGGCATAACATCGTGTAGATATGAGATGTGGTTGGTTTCCACTGATCTTAACTTAAAAATACTTTAAATTAAGGATAAAGTCGAATAACTGTACAAAACCCCAACAATTTAGAACAGAAAGTATGCCAAGTTTCAGCATTAAACCCATTACACTTGAACAGATTAAAATCACAAAACATTGGCTTTACAATCAGGTTTAGGCCTTTCTATAAAGTAGCATTGGCCTTCTTGTTTTGTTGTATCGGGCGCGTCACTCGTGACGTAGAAGTGACGTTTCACTATGAAAATTCGACGAGTCACTCTTTTTATAAAGATCTAACCTTCAAAACTGAACTGAACTCATACGTATCTCGCGACGAAATCGATACATTAAAACAAGTTCCGCAAGCGTAATGACTTTATAGAAAGACCTAACCCTAAAAGTATAGTTCATTGAATCTAATAGACGCTTAAATAAATCATCCTCACAGGAAATCGACAAGTAGTAATATTTCAGAGAGCCAGGACCCGCAAGTCATTGTTTATATAGTATTTGTTAAAATAAGGGAAATTTTCAGGGTTGGCAAAAACCTGGCGAACGGGACATGTGGTAAAAACCGGAAAAAGGCGGAAAAAACTCTTTTCATGCTAAATTAATCATTGATATATTTATTAAGTGACTAATTTGGTCATTGCAAATAGGAGAGATGAAAAAAAGGCCAGAAGAAGAGTGAATAGAATAGAAGAATATACTGCTTTTATTATTTCTTCGTTATTGAATTTTGCCACTAGAGGTGGAAAAAACCATGGAAGTACGATTTTCCATACGGTTTTTAACAGGAAAACAAAAGGTGGAAATAACCGCGGAAAAATCTGGTTTTTTCCTCCACCCTTGGCAAAATTGTGCCAACCCTGGAAATTTTTCACCTTTACGCAGCAACAATTAACCGTTCCCCATGGCGTGCCCTTTTAACCAGGTGGCTTGTTTGACACATTTAGGCTTGGTAAAAACATGACGTTCTGTTTACTGATGAAAAGTTTCCACATAACTTCACTACCTTTATTTTCGTCCAAAATTAGTCTGTTTACAAAAGTTATTTTGATTTTGAAGATGCAAGTAACATTAAGATGAAATAAGCATCAATTTGATTTCGATAGATTCGTCCAAACGTAAAATCGCCTCGTCCTGTACCCTGTTTTACCCAATTATCTTAAGTTATGCTAGATAGCCTAAATACCTTCGTAATGCATGTAGCAAAGAAAGGCTTAATTATCTAGCCATGTACATAGTTTTCTGAGGACATCGACTTAATTGTAATCAATGAAAAAATAAAGTATTTAAGATAGCGAGCTTTACATTTTCTTGCCTAATTTTTAGTATATGAATTTTTGATAAAAAAAAATGGACCTGAACCACAGCCAACTTCGATCGCGCATACCGCGCTTTAGCGGCCCCGTCAATCGCCTCGCATCTAATGTTAATTTGCGTGTTTGAATAATCCCGATAGGGGCGCTACATATGACCAAAAACCTACTATCACCAAAGGCGGGGAATACAAGCGAAATCGCGGAAAAAAATTTTTTCTTCGGTTTTCCAATTTCCTAATTAGAAAAAACAAGGTATAGTAAGTTAAACTAACTTTTCGCAATATATTTATGTATAATTCATAATTTAAAAAAATATGACCGTATAAATATTAAATGAAGAAAAAGAGACGCGTTTTTTACGCGAAGGCGCCATATTAGAATACATGTCTTTGAAGGCTGTAGAAGTGTTTAGAGCGTTTGACGCGTAAATAATGTCTCTCTTAAAATTTATAAATCTTTAATAATAACAAATCTTTATTAATAGTAATATATATATATATATATATATATATATATATATATATATATATTACTATTAATAAAGATTTGTTATTAATAAAGATTTATAAATTTTAAGAGATACATTATTTATATATATATATATATATATATATATATATATATATATATATATATATATATATATATATAGTAGTATTATTTTTCTGTAAATCTAATTGGTTTTGAAATTAAGAATCTTAAAACTAATATAATTGAAGATAAAAGATGCTTAGGTACATCTTTGGAACTAAATAGGTAAAAGATAGATGGTCTTCAGCCTGCATTTCAAGGAGGATGATTTCTGTTCAGGTTTGTACCTTTATTATGGAAAATGTTTTCAGTCAGATAAAATTACAAACCGGCCCTTACTAAATAAACAATATTATTCTAGGTTTAAAAAGACGAAAGCTTAAAACTTGTTGAAACCTAAAATTATAATTTATTGCGCTTATGATATATTTTAACTTAATATTATTTAATAAAAAAATGTTAAATAATATATTTACCCTGAAGTTACAGTGAATCTTCTTTTCACTTTTTGTTTTATTTATTTATTTATTTACATGTGTTTATTAAACAATAATACTATGTTGCTGGCAGCATCTAGAGGATGTTCTTGGTTTCTGTTTAACTCTTTTATAATTTATAAACACTGTTAAAAAATTAGAATCATTAAAAAATATTATATTATTAGTTAAATATTAACCTACATTCGGTTTAATTCAATGTTTTTTAAAATTTATTTCAAAATAATTGTTTTCTGTGGATTTTTCCTGTCTGACTAACCTTAAATTTTGGTCGTAGCGAAACCCTGGTGGGAAAATATATACACGGTAAATTCAGGCGATTAACGGGGCCGCTAAAGCGCGGTACGCGTGATCGTACATGTAGTTGGCCGTTCCTGGACAGGCCAATGAGGTAGAATAATTAGAGCTCCAAATCCGCCTTCTAGGACCTACCGTTTCGCGGACAGTATTTGTTGAGTTGAAGAGTTAGGCCTAGTAAATGAACTTAATCAAATCGTGTTGGCGCCATCTATCGAAAACTAAATCTTAATATATTTTGCAAAAGTGTCTGCTTATAGAAACAAATGGCGCCAACACGATTGGATAAAGTTGAATCTTGAGCCCAATTTTCCTACTCAAATAAAATGAGTCCCGCGAATCCTAGATTTGTGTTAAATCGCACAATAGGTGGTTTCTTTTCGCTTGTTCCGGGATCTCGGAGTAGGGTAAGAAGAGTAAGGCTATGACGTCATTTTACTCCTATTCTGTGGTGGAGGATAGTTTGAGTCGGAGTAAAAGCGTTTTTCCAAAATGGCGACCTGTGGCCTTTATAGCGGATAAATCATTGAGTTGGGAATAAATAGAGGTACAACTAAATCTGGCTGGCGCGGGATCAATTTCGTTCAATAAGGAGACTTTATCAACTTTATCGTTCTACCGTGGCGGCATCTGTCTCTAGTGGTGGCAACTATATTGCAATTGAATTTTTTCGCGAATCTGATGCGAAATTGAAATGAATTGATTTCTCGTAACAAACAAACCTTTCAAGTTGTTTAAAAATAATTTTATTATGTCAACACGATCCTTTTTAACTCAAGTTACGGTGAGTTAGCTAATAATTATTTATTTTTAGCCATATAGATGGCGCTACCGCCTAATTATAAAGATGAATTTCGTTCAGTCGTATCAGAACAGGTCCAGCGTAACCATGGCAACCGAAATCGTTATTGTAATTCTAGCAGTATCCTTCCCAATTCAATGGGATAAATTCTGGCTAGCAGACGACAAAATCCGATTTACTCCTTTACACCTCCTTTTCAGAACGACTAAAAAGAGTAGCCCTAATACTGCGGAACAAGCGAACAGTTTATGGGCCGGAGTAATTCTCATCCCCGGAACAGGCGAATAAAACGTTTTCGGGTTAAAAGAGTACACTTTTAAACCGATAACGGGCGAAAACAAACCACCTGTAGTTGGTGCAAACCACGCGATTCCAGTTTGTTTTAAATTACTACAAATAAGCATTGATTGAATAAAATTTTATTAAATTATTTTTCTTTCTACTAGAAAGTTAAAAAAATATTTAATTAATTTCCAAAAAGTGACATTTTTTAATTTACAAAAAGAGTACTAATTGGGAAAAATTTTGAAGTTAGTAATTTGCTAAATTCGGCTATTTGTATTATTAGAAAATGTAATGTGGATACAATATTTGTGATTAGTAAAGTACTTAGTAAATTAGTAAGTCCTTTAATTAATCATTTCTAAATTCAAAACAAAAATTTAATACCGCGAACAATGAAATCCTTTCAAATAGGCGGTTAAATAAATCAACCTCCAAGGAAATTTCCAAGAAATAATATTTCCGAGTGTCAGGACCCGAATGGCATTGTTTATATAGTGCTTATGGAAATAATTGTAAATTTTCACCTGTAAAAAGAACGTCGTGTTTTTGCCAAGCCTTAATGTGTCAAAAAAGCTACCTGGTTAAAAGGGAAGGCTTTAAAAGTTTCCATTATTTTTACAAGCACTATATAAACAGTGACTTTGCAGGTCGTGGCTCTCGGAAATATTACTTCTTGGCGATTTCCTGGGAGGATGATTTATTGAAGCGTCTATTGAAACGATAAATGTCGCAGTCCATTATTATGAACATCTTGCATTTTTAGGACTTCCCAAATTAAAATTAATTTAAGTCAATAGTTATCTTTATTACAATCAAGTCTGTATGTTCTAAGACGCTCTTAAACTATACACCACCATGCAGTGAACAAAATTTCAATGTTTGTTTAATCGAAATAGCTCTCCATACAGTTAAAACCCACTAAATAGCTCTTTACTGATTTCGGCCATCGTGGGTCCGTGGATCAGAATAAAATATTTCTTAGTTATTCCCATAGATATAAGAAATGTATATAAAGGTCTAGATAAATTTCGGGGCGTCTAAGCCTAACATAAAATACGGAAATGACACCTAGCAGACACCGAGGAAGGCACGTGACCAAGAGCGCGAGCTCTCTTAGCATTTTAGTACAAAGTATTTGACCTTTCCGCAGGCGGTAGTCTTTAGACACCATCTGTTGGTGACTTTTAGTATAATTTTTAAGCAGAAGACAATGGCTCTCGCGACGATAGCACGAGCTTTCTTACCGATAGATAGCGCCTTATAAGGATAGCCTGCAGAAATTACGCGTTTCTGCTAGCTGTCACCTCCGTATTCACTCCCTCTGAAATATTTTATCTAGACCTTTATATACGTTTACTATATCTATGGTTATTCCCAACCAATTCGTGGGTGCTGGTCAACCAGTGCAAAGTGCTTTCGACACTTTTTGTTGAAACAGGGTACACGAAGAAGGAAAATAACGATTGAACGATACTAAAGAAAAGGTAAAAAGCCTAAAGGACTTCAGATCACGCGTAATATTTCATCGTCATGTAAAAATTAAAAAATACTATAAGGTTTTTTTCTTAGGCTAGTGAAAACAACTCCGAATGAACTAACAACGAAATAGATAGTTTTGCTCGGTACAGACCGATTCACAAATTACTTACAGGTGTAACAAATATACAAAGCGTAGCCCTAAGGTATAGTGATGGGCAAATGATAACCCGCGAGTCATTTGTGGTTAGCCGGTTAATTTTATTTTATCCATGTTGAGCTTGAAAGTTATTAATGGATCTTTGTGGAAATGCGTTGAATTTGTGAGTAATGGCTTAGTTAAGTCTAAAATAATATTTTATTAATCATGAGTTCTACTTTAGTTCAAAAGTATTTATTTTTAAATCTCCAGATTTTAAATTTGTCGTCGGCTCGATTTTTTTCAGTTGCTGAATTTCTTCCACCAATTTAACTAATTTACCAACACTGCCTTTGAGGTTTGATTTTAATGCTTTTATATATACTAGATGGCGCTAATTCAAACATTTAGAAGGGAAAGGTATAGTAACATGTTGATTTATTACTTCTAAAACTATTAAAACTCATCAACTCAAGAAAAATTCAGCATAAAAGAAAACACGAAACATTCATTTTTTCCGGTTTTGGTATAATGGAAAATTTCTACTTTCCAGATTGCTGGCGCCATCTGCTAAGATTTCGGGTAATTATAAATTGACCACTAATAGCGTTGCCACTGTGAAAAGATCTCCTCGCTTGTCAAATAGGTGCCGGTTTGTTGCAACATATATTTTGTCCGGAATGTACATAAAAATTCTACGATTTCCCGATTAGTAGCTAGAGCAGAGTTATTCAACTTCAGGAGGTTCGGTAACGACGTAATACTAGTTATGCGTGTCCAACAATAAAGAAGCTAGTTAAAATAAGAAAACGATGGTGCTGTTGATAAATTATGAAAATAATTTAATAAAATTTAATTACCTTCATAATTTGGAAAATATAATTTTAGAAAATATTAATTTAAAATTAAGGCTATCTTTACTCAATATAATTAACCTAGGTGGCGGTTCAATGCAATAACGACAAAAGAGAGAAATTTGGGGAAAAGTGAGTTTGTCTTAAAGGCGCAATCCGAAAGCTTCCGTACTCGAACCTCTCTAAAGTTGAATAACCCTGGCTAGATAATTGAGTCCTTATAGATTGTTAGTCCATGACTGGGTGGATTTTTGATTTTTACACAGCGCTGTCGAACGTTTTTACAGCTTAGTGTCCTGACAAGGACGAATGCATTTATCGTCCAATGGGATGTCTTTGAAGGGCACCACCCAACAGTCCTCGATGGTGATGGGCAGGTTCTTGATCTGGGGCGAACCTTTGCCCCCCGAAATGACCACCACGGCCGATCCGTCTCCGAAACTGCTGTTCTTGTTGGATTCCCCGTGCAAAATCTCGCTCTCCGAATTCAGATCTTGACCGTCGAAAGTCTTCGTTCGTATTCCCACTTCTTTCAGACGTTCCTAGAAATTTGAATGGAATATGAACCATGAACCTATTTATTGATACCGAGAACGTAATTATTTGTATATATGGAGAATGACCATTTGACTTTTTAAGTTTGAATGCTCCTCATATTAATTTTAGGGCGCTGATTCTAAATTCGAAGTCCGTTTTCTTCTATCTGGTCTAGTTTCAGAGATTTGAAAATGCAAAAACGCATTGAAATCGAATAGTTTAAAAAATACTCTGCAGAAACGCATTAACGACCGGCGGAAATTTGCAGAAACGCATTATGTCGTTTTTAACCAATAAGGGTCTTTATTTCGTATAATTTCGTCTGCTCTAATTCCTTCAGCTGCATTCCCAGGGTAACAGTAGAAATGGCCATTACTCAAGTGTTATTATACCATATAATGGGTTTCTGCCAAGAGTTTTAGCTAATTATAAACGTACAAAACGCATTATTTCAAATTATTCTGAGATTTACTTAATTTTGGCGATAGTCGTTGTCATATTTAGATTGCGGACTAAAAGAAACCCCTAAAAAGTCTCTAAATTCAAAAGTTCTCTAGATAAATTTTTTATGACCTTGAAGACATATTTCAAGGTCATTAAATTATTCTGAGATTTACTTAATTTTGGCGATAGTCGTTGTCATATTTAGATTGCGGACTAAAAGAAACCCCTAAAAAAGTCTCTAAATTCAAAAGTTCTCTAGATAAATTTTAATGACCTTGAAGACATATTTCAAGGTCATTAAATTATTCTGAGATTTACTTAATTTTGGCGATAGTCGTTGTCATATTTAGATTGCGGACTAAAAGAAAGCCCTAAAAAAGTCTCTAAATTCAAAAGTTCTCTAGATAAATTTTAATGACCTTGAAGACATATTTCAAGGTCATTAAATTATTCTGAGATTTACTTAATTTTGGCGATAGTCGTTGTCATATTTAGATTGCGGACTAAAAGAAACCCCTAAAAAGTCTCTAAATTCAAAAGTTCTCTAGATAAATTTTTTATGACCTTGAAGACATATTTCAAGGTCATTAAATTATTCTGAGATTTACTTAATTTTGGCGATAGTCGTTGTCATATTTAGATTGCGGACTAAAAGAAACCCCTAAAAAAGTCTCTAAATTCAAAAGTTCTCTAGATAAATTTTAATGACCTTGAAGACATATTTCAAGGTCATTAAATTATTCTGAGATTTACTTAATTTTGGCGATAGTCGTTGTCATATTTAGATTGCGGACTAAAAGAAAGCCCTAAAAAAGTCTCTAAATTCAAAAGTTCTCTAGATAAATTTTAATGACCTTGAAGACATATTTCAAGGTCATTAAATTATTCTGAGATTTACTTAATTTTGGCGATAGTCGTTGTCATATTTAGATTGCGGAATAAAAGAAACCCCTAAAAAAGTCTCTAAATTCAAAAGTTCTCTAGATAAATTTTTAATGACCTTGAAGACATATTTCAAGGTCATTAAATTATTCTGAGATTTACTTAATTTTGGCGATAGTCGTTGTCATATTTAGATTGCGGACTAAAAGAAAGCCCTAAAAAAGTCTCTAAATTCAAAAGTTCTCTAGATAAATTTTAATGACCTTGAAGACATATTTCAAGGTCATTAAATTATTCTGAGATTTACTTAATTTTGGCGATAGTCGTTGTCATATTTAGATTGCGGACTAAAAGAAACCCCTAAAAAAGTCTCTAAATTAAAAAGTTCTCTAGATAAATTTTTAATGACCTTGAAGACATATTTCAAGGTCATTAAATTATTCTGAGATTTACTTAATTTTGGCGATAGTCGTTGTCATATTTAGATTGCGGACTAAAAGAAACCCCTAAAAAGTCTCTAAATTCAAAAGTTCTCTAGATAAATTTTTTATGACCTTGAAGACATATTTCAAGGTCATTAAATTATTCTGAGATTTACTTAATTTTGGCGATAGTCGTTGTCATATTTAGATTGCGGACTAAAAGAAACCCCTAAAAAAGTCTCTAAATTCAAAAGTTCTCTAGATAAATTTTAATGACCTTGAAGACATATTTCAAGGTCATTAAATTATTCTGAGATTTACTTAATTTTGGCGATAGTCGTTGTCATATTTAGATTGCGGACTAAAAGAAAGCCCTAAAAAAGTCTCTAAATTCAAAAGTTCTCTAGATAAATTTTAATGACCTTGAAGACATATTTCAAGGTCATTAAATTATTCTGAGATTTACTTAATTTTGGCGATAGTCGTTGTCATATTTAGATTGCGGACTAAAAGAAACCCCTAAAAAAGTCTCTAAATTCAAAAGTTCTCTAGATAAATTTTTAATGACCTTGAAGACATATTTCAAGGTCATTAAATTATTCTGAGATTTACTTAATTTTGGCGATAGTCGTTGTCATATTTAGATTGCGGACTAAAAGAAAGCCCTAAAAAAGTCTCTAAATTAAAAAGTTCTCTAGATAAATTTTAATGACCTTGAAGACATATTTCAAGGTCATTAAATTATTCTGAGATTTACTTAATTTTGGCGATAGTCGTTGTCATATTTAGATTGCGGACTAAAAGAAACCCCTAAAAAAGTCTCTAAATTCAAAAGTTCTCTAGATAAATTTTTAATGACCTTGAAGACATATTTCAAGGTCATTAAATTTTCTATCATCAAATGACCCCCTGCGCCCTATGCGATCTCAAAATATTAAATTCTTAGCAAAAGTAGATTTTGAATTATTAGCAGTGTAGCATTTTTTCGTAGACAGCCTGTATGGTAAATGTGTTACCCGTTCCAAGTCGTATCCGCTCTGGGCGTAGAATCCTCTTCGGGAGCATTTGATCCAGACGAGAGCGCTGATGGCGACGAATGAACAGCCTCCGATGACGGCGATCAGCGCGATGATCAGCGGGGCGTACTTGGTCGGGAAGATGGTCCAGTCGTCGTCCTTCGACGTTTGCTCCTTTTCTCCCGGTTGGATCATGCCCTCATAAATGGACGTCACGTTGCAACCAAACTGCGGAAATCATAAAAATAATTCAAACGAACTTAGACGGGGTTAAAGGGGAATTGTTTTAGAATGATAGAAAATATATTAATGATTATGTCCCGGAAATTTTATAGTTATTGGAAAAGTATTTAAAAAGTTACGCTACTTTTTCCGCAGCCTATATCAAACGGCTCCAAAAATTTCAGAAATCGCGGTTGAACCATTGAGTTCGGAATATTAATCTAGAGGTCCAATCAAAACGTCGGATTTCAGTATTTCGCGAAACAAGTTTTTAAAATATAAGAATACTGCCTTCTGCTCCCAAATGACGAGAAAACTTTATCGTTCTACCCGTGGCGCCGTCTATCTCTCAATGGCTCGTTCAAATAAGACACGTTTTCCGGCAAAATGATTTTTTTTTTCAAAACTAATGGATGGCGCCACGGGTCATATGATAACGTTTTCTCGTGATTTTAGAGGAGACGGCACATTCGTAATTTTCAAAAACTTGTTTCGCGGGGAGCAGATTTGATTGGATCTCTAGATTAATATTCGAAACTCAATGGGTTGAACCTACGTGCAGCGCCAAAAGAATGAATCGGCAAAAATTTGAGAAAGGGCGGCGTGTAAGGCATTTTAAAAACACGATAAACTACAATTTACGAATATAATTCTGTTAAAAAGCCAAGGAGAATGTCGTAGCAGACGACAGTTCCGACTGATAAAACAGGGGAAATTAATATTTCGTTCACGAGATGACACTGCAGGTAGGTTCAACCAAGCGGTTTGAGATTCTTGAGTCGGAAGGTGGGGATAAAACACGAAATTTGTTTGCTAATAATAAATCAAATACTGGAAGTATTAATAAGAAATGTTTTGTATAACCCTTTTCGGACGTCCTTTATCCATTTAAATGGTTTTAAACCAATTATAGAGTGGTGACAATTCCGTTTAACAAAGAAATAGTCAACGTTACTTTTGAAAGAAATTTTAGTGTAGTTTACAATTATTCTTCGTTAATCGTCAGTTCTACTTTATATCAAAAATATTTATTTTTAAATTTTCAGATTTTAATTTTGTGGCTCGTTTTATTGTTTCAGTTTCTGAATTTGGTCCACGATTTAAACTCATTTCCAATCACTGCCTGAGAGGTACGATTTTAATGCGTCTATTTATTCTAGTTGACGCCAATTCAATTCGCGACCGAAAACTATCCCTACATCCCCTTTAGTTCGCTATTGAA
This sequence comes from Leiobunum rupestre, assembly GCF_980474605.1. Taxonomy (NCBI): domain Eukaryota; kingdom Metazoa; phylum Arthropoda; class Arachnida; order Opiliones; family Sclerosomatidae; genus Leiobunum; species Leiobunum rupestre. The sequence continues at coordinate 93,355,582 of NC_143384.1, read as the reverse complement.
ACCTAGATAGATAGCAGCTAAAGCAGACGCTATTCGTTTTTCCGCATCGTTATTCGTAAATTTGACTTTATAAATAATGATACTTGCATTTAAATATAATTTTTACATCGTTTGCTTTTATTTTGAAAGGATTATTTAAGAAAAAACTTTCTTATGACTTTTTAATTCGTCTGTAGCAGATCATAGGCGCTACCTCGGAGAAGCTAGCACCGTTACGCCACCTAGACTCGTTGACGGCCAATGGATAAATACTTGACGATTTAATACAAAAACAAACTTCTATTAAAACTTATCCTCAACTCAGGAAAAATTTAGCATACACGTTTTTACAATAGGCTGATCCTATCAAATTAGAATAATTCCTAAATGAGCCTATCAACATACTAAAATTCCCAAATTATCCTATAAAATACTAACAGTTTTAAATGATCCTATCAAATCCTAAAATTCTTAAAAAATCCTATAAAATCCTTTAACTCCGAAATGTTCTAAAAAGGATAGATATTTGAAATGTTCTAAAAACGTTAGAAATCTGCAATTTCTTAAAAATCATAATAATATGAATAAAAACAATTGGGGCAAATAAACTCCATGTGATTTCCTACTAACAAAAACCTATGTTAATTACTATCAGCGTTGCCAGACATACGATAATTATCGTACACGTCGTTAATTTTTAGTAAATGTTTGGTCAGTACTATGATTTCAACGTAACAATGTATGGTATATACGCTATTTTCGTTAATCAAAGCGTTCGATAATGTAAAATACTTTTCGATTTTAGTTTAAAAACGGCCAACATTTTTATTATTTATTTTTTTAGTGTATACACTTTTTTTTGGTGTTGAAACCATAATTTGATATTCGGGATCTGGCAACGCTGCCGCACTGACCGCCGAGTTTGCAATTCCCCCTCGTTCTGATAATGTTCAAAATAAAATGATCAATATTATCACCAAAACTTCCAGTCCAGTTTTCCGATTTCCCAAGCTTTTGATGACCATCACTGACGGAAATACGGCGAAGTTGCCTGTAAATGTTTTTAGTTATAATAATAACATCGAACTAGAAAGTCAAAGCGTTATCTACGTTATTAAAATGGCCCAAGCACGCCAAATTTCAATTTATAAAACATCTTCAAGGAAATAGCCAAGTAATATTTCCGAGACAGGGTTGCCACAGTTTTTTCACAATCAAATTCCCTGACTTTTCCAGGTTTTCCGTGACCATCTCTTGAGATTTTCCCTGACTTATTTTGTGAAAAGATTTTTTATTTTTTAAACTATATTTTAGTAAACGTTTCCTATTTGCAACCAAAATTAAATTCCTAGACATTTCCCAGATTTTTAGACGAATTTTTAAAATTCCTTGATTTTTATACCCATATTCAAATATGCCCTTAATAGAGGGAACCACGCTCTACAGTAAAATCGTTTTTTCAAAGAATCGGTTAGATTCCTTGCCATCTCTAATAACAACCGGGCCTTTGAATAATACAGATGGCAACGATAGAGCCAACAGTTGCCCGACTTCACCTTTACCAACTTTTATACCCTAACATGGCGGCGTATTTTCACGTGCAAAATGAATTTTAAGATCCCCATTTGCTTTAAAATTAACCCCACTTATCAGGAAGCGTGCACGAGCCTTAATAATAACGTAGGCAGCAGTCAAAGCAAAGGCTTCACCGTATCGATGAGGGTTGTTCACGAAGAATGTCACTGCCAGTTTCTGTTCCTGCAGGAAAGGAGCCTTGTTGAAGATGACCACGTCCTGGGGACCAAGTAATTTCGTGGCGCTCGAAGACCCCCGTATATCATTCTGTGCCAAGAAATATTGTTATTGGTCATAGTACAAAAGGAAAGTCTATAATTACGTTCCATAAGTCTGTCAATTAATCGAAAAATAGAGTTTCAGCAAATCATCAAAATGCGTAAACGCGAATGTCTACGTCTCTTACCCATTTTTGGTTTCGAATTTCGTAAAAGTGGCGTGGATAAATTTAAATTTAACCTATTGAAATTCTACCCTTCCAACGTTCCCAAAGTCAGATAAATATTTCAAATCTAGCGTTCTAGAGCCATAGAGACTGCTACATTTAAGGAGAAAACGTCGCGAAAATAGAGTGCAATAGAACTCGTGACTAATACAATTTAAGTTTTTCGTAACTAGTAAAACGTTGAAAGTGGAGTGATATAGAATGAGAACTATATTATATATAATATATATTAACTATATCATTACTATTTCTACCATCTAGGGCTAGGATGCGGTTTACGTAATCTTAAAACCAATCAGGAGACAGCCCTTTGTCGTTGATTCGATCCACAAAATGTTTCGGAATTGAGAATTTTAATCTGAGAAATACCTGTACTACCACAAAATCAGTTTATAATCATAAATAAAAGTATTCACTGTTAATATATTCACTTATTTTCGTTTCTAGTTAAAAAAATTCTTTTTAAAATTAATTAATGTAATTTTGAACTAAACATTGGCAATGGTACTAGCCAAGTTTAAAAGCGTTAACCATCAAATCAATGGCTGCGTTCAGTAACTGCAAAAAAGCTCAGCGCTGAGCTCAACGGTCAGCGGTTTTTTACCGACCGGGTTTTTTTACTTCCGGTTTCGACGTCATGTTGCCCTTCCGTTGCGCAACGTGTCATCGGCTGTAAGAACAGGTTTTTCCCTTTGCTCAACGGTCACGTGACGTCGCAGCACCGAGGAAGGCTAGCTGCAGACGTCGCAAAACAGACGATATTTTACAAAATTTACAAAATCGTTCAACAAGATCCTACGTCACTTTAGCAACGGTCTCAACGAAAATAAGTTTTCAGATACTTCGTTGAGTGTTACCTATATTTGAGCGGTGGCACGTGACCAACGTCATAGTAACCAAGCCCATCCCATCCTAACGACTGAGACAAATCTACCTAGATGCAGTTCGATGGTTGAAATGAATACATTCATTTTTCTACTGTCAAAATTTAAGATAGAGAACTGGTACACTATTGGCAAAAGGGAAAAAATTGAGTTTACCATTTCTCGAACATCCGCCGTCAGATTTTTACCGAATTCTTCCAGATAATTGTTGAGAGTGTCGGAGACGAAGGACAAGAACCTGCTTTGCAATTCCGTCACCCAGTCTGCGAACTACAATCGGAACCAATCATAGAATTAGTATTTAAAGCATGTGTCGTCAAGATTAAAACAAGATAGTTAAGCTACATTTTGACCCAAAAGGTGGGACATAAAAGTACCCCTCGCGTTGATTGAATCATTTGTAAATGGGTCAATAACATAAATTACAGTAATTTTTAACAAAAGTTTTCATACGGGATATATAATTTAGGTTAAAGCCCACTAAATAGAGTATAAGTTGTCTAAATATAATACTCTACAGTGGCTATCTGACGACGTTATCATTCCCTTTTTTTAATTTAAGCTTTCTTTGTCATTAATAGATGGCACCACGCTCTCCAATAAAGTAGCTTTTTTCGAAGAATCGGATAGATTCAAGGGCATCTCTAATAACAGGGGCCTTTTCATGATACAGGTGGTCATGATAGAGCCGACAGTTGCTTTAAACTATCGCTTACCAAATGTTTTAAAAATAAGATAAATAATGGATCTACGATTACGAATTTCATGTTTTTCCCGTTAGGAGCGCTGTTGACTAACTTGCAGGGTGGAATGTGTGTAGGAGCCCCTATTCCTACTGCCTTATGCAAAAATGAGGACGCGTGTGCCTATTTCGCTGGACTTCCTCCGAACTTACAAGGAGACTACCCGAGGTGTTACACACCGATTTTGTTCAAACTCGGGGCATTGGTAGACCTTCATGTAACTTGAAAAATCCTAAAGGGATTTTATTCAATGGGCAACGGTTTTGCCATGGCAACGAAAAATGTTTTTGACAACTTAAAATGGAAATTTTCCCATTGAAAATAACATGGAATTTTGCCCGATTCCAAAGGTCCCCCCTGTGAAACATTTTACAAAATTGAAAAAAATTAAAATACCAAAGTTATAAAAAAAAATTGACGAAAAAAATCAAAATTGGTCACATTTCTATCGATTTTTTAAATTTTTTTCACAGGGAAATCGGTCAAAATCCCATGTTATTTTATGTTGTCAAAAACATTTTTCGTTGTCATGGCAAAACCGTTGCCCATTGAATAAAATCCCTTTAGGATTTTTCAAGTTACATGAAGGTCTACCAATCCCCCGAGTTTGAACAAAATCGGTGTGTAACACCTCGGGTAGTCTCCCTGTTAGTGGAATATGATTCGTTCAAAGACTCTACTAAACAACTCACTGTGTAAACTTAGGGGAAAACTCCCTATCTTACTATACCGCAGTAGAAAATTTCTACCCCGCAATTATCCTTAGTTTCCAAAACACTTTGAACTCCCATAAATAAACTACCTTCTACCTCAACGTGGGAAAAATTTGTTAGCTTTTTTTTTCGAACACCACCTAGCGGAATAGGTGGTTTTCTGGAAGAAAACCGTTACCATGGTTACGAACAGAGATATCGCGTTACCATGGGGATGGAACCAACACTCAATCTAGCTATCGGTTGGTGTAGATATTTAGAAAATCTGGTTAAAGGAGCTTTCGAAAAGTCAGCAAATGTTTTGTTATTTTGAAACACGAAGTACCCTATGCAAAGGTTCCTTACCGGGTTTGGGCATCCGGGGCCAATCACCACTGTCACTAAGTTTTCGTCTTCCGGGGTTGGAGTTCCAGTAAAGCCCTATTCAAATATTCACACTAGTCACATTTATTTTGAACTTCGTTGTACATCAACTATTTTACCTTTGATTCGGTGGAAATTGTCGTCATCTCGTATTCAGTATTAGTTTCCACTGAAATTAAAACCAATAATAGATGTAATAAATTTTAGTTAATCTAAAATTTTTAAACTTTACAAATTCTAATAGAAAAATTCAGGTAATATATTAATAATAACATAAGCCTATCAACCCTAAGTTTGAAACGCGCATAGCGCCCTTTGTACCACCACTGGACGGGCGAAAAAGAAGAAATCAGGCGATAGTATCGGCACCTGGTAAAGATAAATTGAAGCTTCTTCCTTCCCCCTTTCTCTCTCTACGCACCTCTCTCTTACCAAAGCAGCTGGCATCATGCATTGCGAGACACGATACGTTTCTCTTTTCCGCCACCGGGTGGATATGGACAGTCGTTAGCTTGAACCAACACTGCCTTTCGATTCAAACTTAGGGTTGATAGGCTTATGATAATAATCAGCTAGGCTGATACCCAAGGCAGCACCTTAGGCACAAGTCATCTAGCTCCGAGGTTTCAGCCAGTGCCACAGACTGGGTTCGAATCTGGCTCCTTTTGTTGCGAGGCGACAGTGCTAACCACCATAAGAATGTAATTGCCTCCTTGTGTCCTTCGTACAAAGATGGCGCCATATACGTTTGAACCCCACTTTTGGGGATAGGCTGACTTATAAGCTTAGAACAGTTTAGGTTGGGTCAAATTAGGTTACTATAATGATACTAATGGGGATCAACGAATTTTAAATTTCTACCACTAGGTTTAACAGCAGCTAGAGGTGATTAGAACAAGTCGTAGTTCGTGTTAGTAGACGATTTTTTCAATGTAGTTCATATTCCCTTTAAGATCGGCCTCATAAATTATAATACTCAAAATAGCTCTTTCTATAAAATAATACATACGCATACATGTATAAAAAGTTTTATTTTTTGGAGCGCGCGCTTCCTAATATTTCCGTGTAGAGGGTCTCGTGCGTTTTCGCGCGAGCTCAACAAAAACGAAAAATATGCGCGCGCTCTCTAACTTTAACTGCACGATGAATCTAACGTAATCACGTGACCTCTAGTATTTTATACATGTATAAAGAGCTATTAAGAATCGTATTTAAAATAGAGGTGACCTTCTTTGCGTCTCGTAGTTTTCTCGTCATCGGTGACGTCGGGTTCAAGAGTTCCCACTTCCGTTGTTTCTGGGAAATACTCGTCGGTATTTAAGGTAGTTGGTGGCACCGCTTTAGTGGTCATCGTTGGTGTTTGCCTGGATGTCTTCGACGAAGTTAAAGCGTGAGTGCCACTTGGAGTGGTTGTCGGGGCAGGCTGAGTAATTGTTCCGGTTCGTTCTCCATTGATTGTCGTGAAAAGTCTGGTGATGACCGGATGGAATCTCGTTGGTGTGGCGAGGCTTAATGTCGTGGATGTGGGGATTTTGGTCGTTTCTGAAGACGCGGAACCTATTGTGGTTTCCCGGTTCATTGTGGCGGATCGCGGTGGTGTGGTTGTCGTTGCGATATGCAGTAGCGGTGTTGTGGGCTGTAATCTGGATATCGTGGTCTCCGCTCTATCGAAAGTTAGATCGAATTTTGATGTCGTAGTTTCTACTCCGGGTAGCGTAGTTTCTAATCGTGGTGGCGCGGTTTCCACTACGGGCAGCGTAGTTTCTAATTCTGGTAGCGTAGTTTCTAATTCTGGTAGCGTAGTTTCTAATTCTGGTAGCATAGTTTCTAATTCTGGTAGCGTAGTTTCTAATCTGGATAGCGTAGTTTCTAATCTGGGTAGCGTAGTTTCTAATCTGGGTAGCGTAGTTTCTAATACGGGTAGCGTAGTTTTTACACCGGGTAGCGTAGTTTCCACTCCGGGTAGCGTAGTTTCCACTCCGGATAGCGTAGTTTCTAATTCCGGAAGCGTAGTTTTTACACCGTTTAGCGTAGTTTCTAATCCGGGTAGCGTAGTTTTTACACCGGGTAGCGTAGTTTCCACTACGGGTAGCGTAGTTTCTAATTCTGGTAGCATAGTTTCTAATTCTGGTAGCGTAGTTTCTAATCTGGGTAGCGTAGTTTCGGATCTGGGTAGCGTAGTTTCTAATTCGGGTAGCGTAGTTTCTAATTCGGGTAGCGTAGTTTTTACACCGGGTAGCGTAGTTTCTAATCGTGGTGGCGTGGTTTCCACTACGGGTAGCGTAGTTTCTAATCTGGGTAGCGTAGTTTTTACACCGGGTAGCGTAGTTTCCACTCCGGGTAGCGTAGTTTCCACTCCGGGTAGCGTAGTTTCCACTCCGGGTAGCGTAGTTTCCACTCCTGATAGCGTAGTTTCCACTCCTGATAGCGTAGTTTCTAATCCGGGTAGCGTAGTTTCTAATTCCGGAAGCGTAGTTTTTACACCGATTAGCGTAGTTTCTAATCGTGGTGGCGTGATTTTGACTGTGGTTTCCACTCCGGATAGCGTAGTTTCTACTCTGAGTAGCGTAGTTTTTACACCGGGTAGCGTAGTTTCTACACCAGGTGGCGCGGTTTCTAAACCACGTGTCGTAGTTTCTAATCTGGGAGACGTAGTTAGAATGTCTGCGTCCTGAATGGAAGCAACTGTCTCTGGCGTAGTAGCGGAAGTGGTGGTCGGGATGTCTGGTCCTCGTTCGGTGGCATCCCATTTCGTCGATGGATTATTTAACCAAGGATCTGTATAAGGCCTGATCACTCGGGTCGTGGTTACATCGGCTTCCGGTGCAACTGCTCTCAAGGTCACCCTGCTTGGTCCTTCGATGGCCGGCAGTACCATGATTCCATTTAGCTCATCCTACAGAGTATAATCATTTTCTTATTGAGAAACAATATTAAATAATTTAATTATAATTTATAACGTTATACAGGGTGTCCACTAAAAATTATCCAGAGCGAATGTCTCAAAATCTATTTTGGGTACGAGTTTGAAATTTTCAGGTTCGCATAGAGTGTGTAGGGGGAACACCTACTATGAAAATGTCGATGACCTTGAACCATGTCTTCAAGGTCATGCAAAAATTATCTCGAGAACCGTAAGTGTTAGAAAGTTGGTTCCAATTAGTAAAGTATTCCACGTCACGTTTTATGTCTAAATAGCTTTGACCCGATCGGATTTGACCAATAGGAAGTCGAGAAAATGTTTACTAAAATCACGAAGGTCGTAAAAGGGAAAATTGCAAGAAAGAAATACCAAATAGATACATTTTAAATTTATAACAATGAGCTTCTTCGTCTTTAGACTAACAAAGATTAAAGTAAGTTTTCGCATCAACAAACTATATAGATTTTTTCGTATTAAGTTTTATGTTGAAATTTAATAATAAGCTTCTTCGTTCGAAGTTCGTCGTTAGACTAAGATTAAAGTGTAGTAAATATTAAAATCAACAGAATAAATGGTTTCGTATTTTATTTGAAAATTATAATAATAATTAAGCTTAATTAAAAAGGAAAAACACCTGTGTATATGGTCATAAAGAATAGTAAAAACAACTTTAATTACACAGTACTGTGTAATTAAAGTTGTTTTTACTATTCTTTATAATAATTAAGCTTCTTTGATGATTGACTAAGATCAAAGTGTAGTTTTTTTGGGTATTAGCAAAATAGATGACTTGAATAAGCTTCTTTGTCGTTTAACTCTAAGATTAAAGTGTAATTTTGTGAAATTCAGAACTTAGTAATTTTTTTTACAAATTTGTAGTAATAAACTCCTTTTTTGATTAGCTAAGATCAAAGTGTAGTAAATTTTATCATCAACAGAAAAATTAATAATAAGCATCGCCGTCGTTTAACTCTAAGATATTTAAGTGCAGTTTTTTAAGAAAATATTTTTTTATTTATATAAAAACTTTTTATTTGATTGCCTAAGATTAAAGTGTAGTACCATTTCGCATCAGCTGTTAACCAAATATCGCCAAATTTCAATTGAACCGATGTAATATATTTCACTACTAGTTCACTAAACGTCTACGAAACTCACCCGAGTTGTGTTTACTGATGATGTCATCTCTGTTTCTGCATTTGCTGTTTCCTAAAAACGGGGGAAAAAATGTTTTAGCTTTCGCCAATACTAAATGCAACGACAGAACACAGAAGTATATAATATATCATTTACGTGAATAAGTGTCCATCTAGAACGTTAAAAAAAAACACGTACCTTCACAGACTCGAGTCAGTTTTAATTGGACCCGATTTTCTCGCCAACCGTTCAAAATTTACCCCTTGTATTGCTACGCTAAACAATGAAAAAATCTCACTGAGTAGGGATATTTAAACTAATTTTCCAACAAAATCTCACTGAGTAGGTATATTTACTTATATTTTGACTAAATTTCCAACACAATCTCACTGAGTAGGGATATTTAAACTAATTTTCCAACAAAATCTCACTGAGTAGGTATATTTACTTATACTTGGACTAATTTTCCAACAAAATCTCACTGAGTAGGTATATTTACTTATATTTTGACTAATTTTCCAACATATTCTCACTGCGTAGGGATATTTAAACTAATTTTCCAACAAAATCTCACTGAGTAGGGATATTTAAACTAATTTTCCAACAAAATCTCACTGAGGAGGGATATTAAAACTAATTTTCCAACAAAATCTCACTGAGTAGGGATATTTAAACTAATTTTCCAACAAAATCTCACTGAGTAGGGATATTTAAACTAATTTTCCAACAAAATCTCACTGAGTAGGGATATTTACTTATATTTAAACTAATTTTACAACAAAATAGTTTTTCAAAATATCTATAATCACGAATTTTCAACGGACAACTTTTTCTTTCAACACATCTTTGGAAAAATGCGATGGAGCCTGCGATTAAGGCACGTGTTTCAAGCGAATATCATCAGCAATATTGGTAGAGGAATACTTATGTCGTAAGAGATATTTATATACTTGTGCCAACGCGTGATATTTGTACTTGCATTGTTTGTTGGTTGGACAGTGACTGTTAATGCCACTTGGAGCACTAGACCTAATAAAGAACGAACCACACAGTTATTCCTAAAAGTTCGTTAACGTGAAACACTAGGCAGTCTTAGAAACAATTAGAAGGGTTAAGCAAAGCGAGAGAGAAGTTTAAACAACAATGTCGGGAATACCTCGACGTTCGAGCAGAAACATTCTTTCAAATCGTTTAAGCGCACTTTCAGTTCGCCGGCTAACGCAATCAAATACGTTTGCAATCAAATTTTCACAAATTGCACATCTTTCGTTAACCCAGGGTACACGAAAAATTAAAAACGTCGTTTGAACTATACTAAAACAGTCGTTATGTATCGGTATGAGTGTTGTCGAAATACAAATATTTATTTCTTCGTGTGCCCGGGTGTACCGCAAAGTTCTCTATTTGTATACTCGTGCTTATTTCGCCATATTAACTTAATTGTACAAGGCCTTTTCGTATTAAAAAAAAGATACGTAGAAAAACTAAAAAACCTTTCGGTGGCGAGATCAAAGTTTATCAGCGGCGGCGGTTCTTGAAGTTGTTAATTATTCATCAATGACCACTCTCCGTTTTGAAAATTTATAATTTATACAATGGTCTAGGGGGAATCACCTGTTAGGAATACAACCTTGTTCGAGTAGTTAGTAAACTACGTTTTTGACAATCCCGATTAATAATAATAATAATCAGCTAGGCACCACTTTAGGCCTAAGTCATCGAGCGAATTTTAAAGCCATTAGTTCAGGTGGGGGGGGGATTAGTAGGAACCTCTGTTGTTACTGTCTTTTCTCGAAGGTGTTCCTAAGAGATTATTGGTAAATAAAATTATATTAGTCAACTCAAGAGTGCTGAGTAAACAGGGGGAAAATCCCATAGTAATATACCGTAGTGCAGAATGTTTCGAGTCTGAAATGAGGATTTGAAATTTGTTCAACCTAATGTTGTAAGTCGGAAATTTTTCCGGAAAATGACCGAGGCCTATTTTTCCGGAAGATATTCCGTATTTTTCCGAAAAAAATAAATACAAGTTTTAATTCCATGATTAGTCTAATATATTGTTTGCAAATTTAAATGATGCGGCATTTTCGCCTAATTTTTTCGAATCTGAAAGTAAAACTAAACCTCTAGACTAGTTTAAACTGTTTAACAATGTTTTGTAGTACGTTTACTGCTATTAGAGTCTCATTTTATATCGATGAAAAGTTAAAAACATTAAAAACACTTAAAAAGTAATTTATGTTTCAATTTTTTATTTTTCCGATTTGCGGAAAATGTTTCGGAAATATTTCCATATTTTATTTTCTCGGAAAATTAACAACTTTAGTTCAACCCAAATTTCTGGTCGTAATTTTCGAGATATCTGAGGATAATCAGTTAGTCAGATGATCAGACCAGATAAGTTTTTTATAATCTCCTCGTATCAAAAATTTGTACAGGAACTGCTTCTGAATCATTATCCCAAGTAGGCGATCTGAACTGATCTGCTATAATTCATCAGACCAGGTTGAGTTAGTTGAACAGTTATCTGACTTATACGTTTAGCATGAAATTTTGTGGAAAGCGAATAAAAATTATCAGGAATTAAAATTTGAAAAGGAATTTAATCAGGGAAACTTGAAAATTCGATAAGTAGGTGCATAAGTGTATAATATTTTTACATAAGTGTGACACTTCCTATTCTTCACATGCAAATTTTTCACTGAGATCTATTCACAAGACAGACTGCATTACTGGCTTCGCCGCCGTTTTACGTCTGCTTGCAAACGCGTCACGCGTAGCCTTTGACAGCGCCTCGCTAGGGGTAGATTTTATTCTTGTGATGACGTAACTCCGTTACTAGCTCTCAGTAAAATTTTCCCCAAAGTGACAAACTTATGGGAAAATATTATAGACTTATGGTACGTGTGAGGCATCTGAAATATCTCACCTTCCGCGTTTGTCAATTTACCATTAATTGCTAATTAGTTTCGGGGTTAAAATATCTGGTTTCCATTTTGACTGATCTGATAATATCAGAACGTAAATGCGGATTGTCTAACATCTGATCTATCGTTAACATTTCCTCAGTTCAGATAGCGGTTGTGTTCTACTCTCTTCCGTAAAACTATCGCTACGCCCCCTTTGGTTCTCCATTGAAAGCTTGATAGGTAGCGGCTAATAGACTCTGGCTACGTAGTACCTTCAGTAGCTTGCAACAAATTAAACGTTGCAGTATTTCGGAACCGGTTTTCTACTGTACGCTTTTTTTCATTTCCGGTGTGACGTAGCGTTGCTGAACCGTTGCTGAAACATTGGAACCTGCTCTTCCAGCCGGTTTCTTCGTTGTTAAACGGAATCGTGACGTCACAGCACGCGGGAAGGCTAGCTGCGGACGACACAGCAGACGATATTTTATAAAAATTACAACAATCGTAAAAAAGCGTTCAACAAGACAGGATAAAAACTCTCAACGGAATCAACGCAAACGTAAAACGGAATAGACCGTTAAGCTTCACTGAACGTAGCCTCTATAAGCGTTGCCTCATCGTTATTCGAAAATTTGACTTGATAAATAATGTTACTTGCATTTTAATTTAACTTTTGCATCGTTTGGTTATATTTTAACAAGTTTATTTAAATAAATATTAAAAAAATAGTAAATATGGTAAATTTGGGGAAAAAAATAATAAATTTGGTAAATTTGGAAAAAAATAGGAAATATTGTAAATATTGTAAATAATGGTAATTTATGATAAATATTGTAAATTATAGTAATTTTTGGTAAATATGGTAAATATGATAAATTATGGTAAATAAACTAAATATGGCAAATAATGGTAAATATGGCAAATACGGTTAATAATGATAAATATGGTTAATAATGGTAAATATGGTAAATTATGATACATTTGGTAAATTATGGTAAATACTGGTTTATTTTAAATAATAATATGTGAAATCAAGAAAATTCAAATCAACTTTAGAAGATCTGAAACTTTATTTTCATTACTTTACAAGTCAGTTCTAAATCTGAAAGATTTTATCTCCATAAATGTACGTTTAAATTTTAAATACTGTAAATAATTCGTGGAAATATATTATTTACCATAATTTACCACGTTTCTCCTAAAATTGGTCGTATCACATTCCCTTTAATTAGAATATCAAAATGTGTGTTTTAGGCTGAAGGTGAAATGCGTTTCTTTATAATTCCGCATCCGCTTTGGGTAGGGGTTGGCAAATCATCTCGAATATCAGTTTGAAGGTGGAGAAACTGCTCAGCGCGCGCCTTAGTCGTAAGACGATATCCCGATTATTCCCGAGGAGTCATTTCTCATTTTGACGTCTCCGTCGTGGCAATCGCTTTCAAAACTCTATTACCGAGAACTCAGTGAGATTTCCCTGCTATTGAGGCCTCGGTATCAGGCACGCGTTTTTACACTTCGATTCTCAGAATTATTGAACGACGACCAATATTAAATTCAATCTTCAGAACTACGTCAACTTTATTCGGATTTCTTCCTCAAATAGACAGATTTTGCAATAGAATTGCAACATTGACTAAAATAATCAGATTTCTTGTTTCAATATCAAATTACTTTATCAAGATTTATTCATACAATTTCTAGTCTTTTTGATACGATAGCAAGATTTATGGTTAAAATAGCAAGATTTATGGTTTAAATAGCAAGATTTATGGTTAAAATAGCAAGATTTATGGTTAAAATAGCAAGATTTATGGTTAAAATAGCAAGATTTATGGTTAAAATAGCAAGATTTATGGTTAAAATAGCAAGATTTATGGTTAAAATAGCAAGATTTATGGTTAAAATAGCAAGATTTATGGTTAAAATAGCCCGATTTCTTTCGAAAATAACAAGTTTTGTGGTTTAAATTGTCAGATTGTAACCCGGCCACCTGAATTAATGGCTTTAAAAGTCGCGTGATGACTTAGGCCTAAGGTGGTACCTTGGGTATTAGCCTAGCTGATTACATTTACATTCATGATAGAATAGTAAAATTTCATGATTTCCCCGCTATTGAGGTCTCGGTATCAGGCACGCGTTTTTACACTTCGATTCTCAGAATTATTGAACGACGACCAATATTAAATTCAAACTGGAGAACAACGTCAATTTTATTCAGATTTCTTCCTCAAATAGACAGATTTTGCAATAGAATAAATAATCAGATTTTTTGATAAAATAGCAGGATTTCTGGTTAAAATAGCCTAATTTCTTTCGAAAATAGCAGTATTTCTGCTTAAAATAGCCTAATTTCTTTCGAAAATAGCAAGATTTCTGGTTAAAATAACAGATTTTGTTGATATAATTCCCAGATTTCATTATACAATAGCAAAGATTTCTGGTTAAAATAGCCAAATTTCTTGAGGAAATAGCAAGGTTTAGTGGTTTACTGATAAAATGGCAAGATTCACAGAGGAAATAGTCAAATTTCTTGATAAAGTAGCAAGATTTAGTGATAAAATAGCAAAATTAACTAAAATTTGGCAAATTTCGTGACACAATAGCAAGATATCTTACAATCTCGTTAATATTACGGTTTTTCCAACCGGGTGTGAAGATGAGTTAATCTTCATTCGAAAACCTTTTAATGTTGTTTTGAAATTTTGGATTAAAATATTCTTGAATTTAAATTTAACAATTTTTAAATTAATTTATTTATATATTTAGAACCTCTCTTATCATAAAATTAATAAATTATCATAAAATACAATTAAAAGATGACAACTCTTTTTTTTTTCAGTAACCTGTAACCGAAGACTAAGAAGTGGATGTATATGCTAATGAATATTTTCATTTTTCGTCTCGAGCTAGAGTTCAAAGTCCGCAAGTTGTTGTTTTTTTTTAAATAATGCATTTTTACAGGTAAATTCCAAACACACTAATGAGAACCAGATACCACCAATGATAATGTGGCATTTTTCAAGTCCTTTTTCTGAAATTGAATCGATTCTGTGGCCATTTAGAAGAAATATACACTCAATCTATAACACTCGTTTTGTAACGTAACCTAGTAAATATATTACTTTCTATTCTGTTTAATAAAGTTTGTTAATGTTGTAACATTGATTTGCAATTATATACCCATATTTTGATACCTTATAATCAGCTAAGCTAATGCCCTTGGCCTAAGTCATCAAGCGTATTTAAAGCCATTAATCCAGGTGGCCGGGTTACATCTTATACCATAAGTCCATAATATTGTTCCATACGTTTGTCACTTTGGGGAACATTTTATTGAGAACTAGTAACGAAGTGACGTCATCACAAGAAGAAAATCTCCCCCTAGCGAGGCGCTGTCAAAGGCTACGTGTGACGCGTTAGCAAGCGGACGCAAAACTGCGACGAAGCCCGTAATGCAGTCTGTCTTGTTAAACTTTTGCATGTGAAGAATAGGAAGTGTAGTTAGCGCCTGCTACAGACAAATTAAAAAGACAAATGAACTTATCACAATATCAGCCAAAGTGGCAAAATTTCTGGGTTGGCACAATTTTCCAAAGGGTGAAAAAAACCGGGTGGAAAAATCTAGATTTTTCCACCCGGTTTTTTTTACTTTTTGTTTTCCTGTTAAAAATCGTGTGGAAAATCGTACTTCCGTGGTTTTTTTCACCTCTAGTGGCAAAATTCAATAAAAAAATAAATAATAAAAGCAGTATTTTCTTCTATTCTATTCACTCTTCTTCTGGCCTCTTTTTCATCTCTCCAATTTGCAATGACTAAATTAGTCACTTAATAGATATATCAATGATTAATTTAGCATGAAAAGAGTTTTATCCATGGATTTTTTCCGTTTTTTTCCGGTTTTTACCATTTTTTCCCACATGTCCCGAAAAAAACAGGTTTCGGCCGGGTTTTTGCCATCCCTGCAAAAATTACATTAAAAAAGCGTCTGCTTTAAACGATACCTATCTAGGTTTCGATGGCGCACCAAAGAGGGCGTAGCGATAGTAGGCATTTGGGCGGCTCGATATTAAGAAGCTCTTTTTCAATAGATGTCGCTAGCGTCGAGATCAAAAAGGGGTACTTATAGGTACCCCTCGCCTTGATTGACTCATTTGTAAATTGGTCAATGACATAAATTACAGTAATTTTAAACAATATTTTTACATGGGTATATAATTTAGGCTCAAGTCCACTAAATAGAGTATAAGTTGTCTATCAATAATACTCTACAATTAAATAGTTCTCTGACGACGTTATCATTTGGCTATTTTGAATTTCAGCTTCCTTTGCCATTAATAGATGGCACCACGCTCTCCACTAAAGTCGCATTTTTCGAAGAATCGGATAGATTCATGGCCATCTCTAATAACAGAGGCCTTTTCATAATACAGGTGGACATGATAGAGCCGACAATTGCTTTA
Source organism: Leiobunum rupestre (assembly GCF_980474605.1). Taxonomy (NCBI): domain Eukaryota; kingdom Metazoa; phylum Arthropoda; class Arachnida; order Opiliones; family Sclerosomatidae; genus Leiobunum; species Leiobunum rupestre. The sequence goes on along the minus strand of NC_143384.1, from coordinate 93,339,451 downwards.
AATCTTTTAATTTAAGATAAGTCCATCAGTTCATGAGCTTGTTACGTCGACCGCTACGTGGCTACGAATACTTTTTTCGTAAGAGCCTTATGCTATGTACTTTTGCTAGTACGAATTTGGGCAGACAGTTAAAACTTTGAATCTAAAATAAATATAATTGCTTCCATAAACTGCAACGAACGTAAACATTTTTTAAATCGATGATTGCATTCCTTGTTGAGCATTTTTATCGGTTAAATGACTTCACTGACGTAGAACATTCGCCATTTCCTACAACAGGCAACGTTGGTTGTACACGCGAAACGGGGAACCAAGGAGAAGGTAGTGGGCTGTCTAAATGGGCACAAAGTCCTCCCCGACGATAAAAGGTGCTTTTCGCGAATGCATCTTTCATTTCCGAGGTCAAATTGCCGAAGAATTTCGTATGAAAATATACATTACGTCAAGAACTTATTTAGGTTAACGAGTACGTAGGAGTCCACCCTACTGGCATGATCCACTACCTCAAACGGAAATTACTTCATCATTCTATTAACGGCCATCTTCTTAAAGGGCAACTACCTCAAACGGAAATTACTTTGTCATTCTATTAAGGGCCAACTTCTTAAAGGGCCACTACCTCAAACGAAAATTATTTCGTCATTCTATTAAGGGTCAACTTCTTTAAGGGGCAACTACCTCAAACGAAAATTACTTCATAATTCTATTAAGGGCCAACTTCTTAAAAGGCAACTACCTCAAACGAAAATTACTTTATCATTCTATTAAGGGCCAAGTTCTTAAAGGGCCATTACCTCAAACGAAAATTACTTCATCATTCTATTAAGGGCCAAGTTCTTTAAGGGCCACTACCTCAAACGAAAATTGATTTATCATTCTATTAAGGGCCAACCTCTTAAAGGGCCTCAGAATTATTTGAAAAAGTCGATCCGAATTTAAAATGGCCTGTCCTCGAAATAGCAGATTCAACCAATCCAATTCTGGAAACTAGCCGGGAAATTACTGATATTCAAACAATCTTGTGTATGAAAAAAGTCGATCCGAATTTAAAATGGCCTGTCCTCGAAATAGCAGATTCAACCAATCCAATTCTGGAAACTAGCCGGGAAATTACTGATATTCAAACAATCTTGTATATGAAGTGTTTTTAAATTTTTTGGTTGTAATTGAGGGAGAGGTAGTTATTTAATTTAAAATCCCCATTTCACACTCTTCCAAATCGACACTACGGTATATTACTGTAGGGGTTTTTCTCCTGTTTACACACGGATTAGTTTAGCTTACTACAGACTTTTCACCCTAAAAAGTCAATATATACTGGTTTAAATTGTAATGCTCCTAAGCCTCGTCTATTATAGGCGAAATTGGACTACGACGATATATTTCAAGTAAAGTAGGGTGCACGAAAACAAATATTTGTCTTTAGACAATGCTCATAGCCATACATAAGGCGCGTTTTAGTATTGGTTAAACACTTTTTTATTTTCGTCATGTACCCGGGTTTATCAAAAATTTCTAAAACGTGTTGATATTCTATTGCAACTTTAAATGTTTTCTTTAGCAGTCAAAGTTAAAGCACGCTTAACCGATTTTAAAGAACTTAATTTAACGAACGTCTAGATGACTTTAAAAGTTGCTTGATGACTTAGGCTTAAGGTGGTGCTTTGGGTATTAGCCTAGCTGATTATTAGTAATAGTAATTATAGTATTAGTACTCCCGACGATGTTATTCCAACTTCTAGAGCGTCCTGCTTAACTTCTCTACCAGTAGTGATTAGTTTAGCAAAACGACGGCCGCGTCTAAATTTTCCAAAAGGCAGTAGGAATAGAACCTACTACAGACTTTTCACCCTAGCCCTGTGACGTCATTTTATTCTGTGGGGGCGTAATGTTTTCTTAAAGTGGCCATTTTAGCAGATAAAGTCTGGATAAGCAGACGATGTTTTACTCTCGTTACTCCATCGATAGGAGTAAAAAGTGTAGCCAAATATTTAGAGTAATTTTCTGCACTATAGCAATCGAAATAGTTTAGTTTTCTGCACTAGAGCAATCGAAATAGTTTAATTTTCTGCACTAGAGCAACCGAAATAGTTTAATTTTCTGCACCAGAGCAATCGAAATAGTTTAATTTTCTGCACTAGAGCAATCGAAATAGTTTAATTTCCCGCAGTAGAGCAATCGAAATAGTTTAATTTAGAGCACAATCGTTTGTTCGGGAACAATTTAAATTGTAAATATTAAATTAAAAAATTTGGAACACCCTATTGTCATACTTAATTCAATTATGTTACTTGTGGTTGAATATATCTGCAAGTGAAGAGTCTACTAATGTCACTTACCCGATAAGAAGAGATAAGCAATTGGGAAAGTTCTCATTTTGTGATGATTCAGTCGCGGTTCAATGAGCCTGTAAATAAAAATTTAATACGCACCTTTGGATCTAGAACCTATCGAGGTTACTTAGAACGTACGAATCAAGAACCTATTGAGGCTACTGAGAACGCGTGAATCAAATTGTAACAGTAACACCATCTGTCGGGCACTTGATTCGAAATATTAATATTATAAATATTTTACTATTTACGATAAATTAAGCTAAATGGAACTTTAAATGCAAATATAAAAGAAGACGTTCTTACGACCGATACTAGATGGCGCCATGCAATTGAGAAAATGAAGAGTTTCTTTTGCAGGTTCGCAAGGCGAGCCTGGTTCGAACCTTGCTTGTGGCACTGGGTGAAAATTCGGAGATACTCCTTCTGCATTGAGTTTCCAAGTTCTCTCCCCACTGGTTAAAGGGGTTTTTCCCTGAGTTCTACTGTTTCCCCTTTCCATAAAATTCGTAGAGGTTAACGGTAATAGTTAGTGTAGGGAGCTGTTGGCTAGCGTGGCACGAAGGGCTAGCCACCACCTTCCTAAGCATTGTACCTAACCACTTAATTTAAAGGCATTATAAGTCGCTAGAGTTGACTTGGGCCTAAGGTATTGCCTTGGGTATTAACCTAGCTGATTATTATTATTATTATGATTTTATAGATAAAGAAGATAGTTTCATACGTTCTCAGTAACCTAAATACGTTTTTAGTCGTACTTTTGTGGCGTTCAATGTGTTTAATATCAGACGTATGTAATATATATCTTAGAAGATATGTATTAATCTTAATTTTTATTAGTTACCAATACACGTTTTCGAGGAATAGATTAACCTTTTTACTAATAGTGATATCTCGACCTTCAGAATGGTTATCTTTAAATTTATAACTTGGTAACTTCTTTTAAGGGTATGTTATATACTTCTGAACCCTTTATGGCAAACATTTACTTCTGATTTAACTGTGGTGTCCTCAACGACAGATTTTCTGATTTCAATTTATGACAGTAGACTGTATTATTGTAGGGTTGTATTGTTTATAAGTATTTGAAAATCGTTCAACCAAACATTGACAGTATATCGCTTTGAAAAACAAAGCTTTGAATTCCACATAATTAATGAAATCAAGTAAACAATTATCAACAATTTGGTTAATATCTTGCCTTTCTGAAATCAAGAAAATTTACAAAAGAAAGTCTACTTGGATAATTTAGTTTTAATCAAACAAATCAAGAAATCACTGTCAACGTGTTGAAATCAAGAAAAATGAATAAACGCAATCGACCCTATAATTTAGTTTTAATCAATAAAATCAAAATGTAATAATGTTTAACAAACCCCGATAAATGAAATCAACTCGAATAACAGTTTTAATCAAGGAAATCGAGGAAAAAATATCAACAAGTCGACCCGGATAATATAGTTCTAATCAAGGAAATCCAAGAAAAACTATCAACAAGTTGACCCGGATAATTATAGTTCTAATCAAGGAAATCCAAGAAAAACTATCAACAAGTTGACCCGGATAATTATAGTTCTAATCAAGGAAATCCAGGAAAAACTATCAACAAGTCGACCCGGATAATATAGTTCTAATCAAGGAAATCAAGCAGAAAAATATCAACAAGTCGATTTGAGTAATATTACTCATGTTCCTTATTTAATCAAGAAATAATTATCAACTTTGATAATCTAGTTTTAATCAATCAAATTAAACAAAACTATCAAAAATTCGACTTTGATAATCTAGTTTTAATCAATCAAATTAAACAAAACTATCAAAAATTCGACTTTGATAATCTAGTTTTAATCAATCAAATTAAACAAAACTATCAAAAATTCGACTTTGATAATCTAGTTTTAATTAATCAAATCAAGAAAAACTATGAACATGTTTGGTACTGTTAATAATATGCCCCGTTAAATCATCATAATTATGTAAAAACCACTTAAGTTAAAAAATAAACAACACCAAAATATTAATATTAATCAACTTACCATTAAATTAGACGCTATTAATCCAAGAAGTTAAAAATGTTTTTTTTAAACAAGCAACACCAACGTTGTTTCGATCCGAAACACTTGAACGCAGCGAAGAGAGGCGAGTAACTGAGGAGAAACTCCAGATTTCGAGACTGAAAAACTGTACTTAGTGATATCCCACCCTCTGCGGCCACAAGCCAGCCTCCCCCGCCGCCTGGGCGAAGACCCCCCTCTTAACCCGCCAAATGCCAACTAATGTTTCTAGGAGCGGGTGATCTGGTATGGCTCATGGATCACGTTACATCGGGATTCAAGTTCACTTATTTATCTGACTTGCCCGTTTCGTCATTCCGACGGTGGTTTTGGTGGCCCAGAAGGGAAAATGGATGGACGCACGGCCCCTTTGACCCCTTTAAACGTTACCCCCATTTACTTGTTGGGGCTTGGGAGGCCGTTGTTTATGGAAGAACGGAAGAAGAATTTATTTAGGTTACCGAGTGCGTAGGAGTTTACCCAACTACATTACGCCATCTAGTTTCGGTATCTTTCGACTAGTAGCGTTAATAAAGGCTGTACCGTCGGTGGGCCCCGAAGAATATGGGCCCGCAATGATTGCGGGATTTGAGAAGTAGCAGAAGTGTATAATATTGCTACATAAGTGTGACACTTCCTCTTCTTCACGTGCAAAAGTTTTACTATTCACAAGACAGACTGCATTACGGGCTTCGTCACCGTTTTGCGTCCGCTTGCTAACGCGTCACACGTAATCAGCTAGGTTAGGCTAATACCCAAGGCACTACCATAGGCTTATGTCATCAAGCGACTTTTAAAGCCAATAATTCAGGTGGCCGGGTTACAATGCGTAGGAGCTCCCTACACTAACTATTACCGTTAACCTCTACAAATTTTATGGAAGGGGAAACCGAAGACCTCGGGGGAAAACTCCTTAAACCAGTAGGGAGAGAGATTGCAAACTCAACGCAGAAGGACTTGTTCCGAGTTTTCACCCAGTGCCACAAGCTGCGAGGCGAAAGTGCTAACCTCTCCACCACCCCAAAGTGACAAACTTATGAAACAATATTATAGACTTATGGAAATAGGGGACCCAAAACACGTTTTGCTGGCGGACCGCAGAAACCTTAGCTACGCCACTGACAAGGAGAGTACCCGAGGTGTTTATTGCCGATTTTGTTCAAAGTCGGGCGTAATGTAGACCTATATGAGGTATGAAATTTCTCAAAAAGGAGACGTTGCACTACCCATTCTATTGCCACGGCAACCGAAAATGTTTTTGACCACTTAAAACAAAAATAATATTTTTTTCCTTATTTTAAGCAAAAATTGTTACAATTTTACCCCCAAAATGTTCCAATTTTCCCAAACTTGATGAAACTTGCCTAAATTACCCATTTCGTGATTTTCAAATTTTTTAAAAATCCCGTGCTTTTTTAAATCGAGATTTTTTGTTTTATGTGAAGAAAAACATTTTGGTTGCCATGGAAAATCGAATGGCTAGTGCAACGTCTCCTTTTGGGAATTTTCATACACAATATAGGTCATAAACACCTCGGGTACTCTCCTTGAACCCTTCACGCCCTCTTTCGACGGAACTATTGACTAATTATAGTGAAACTAAAGTAGCCTATAAAATATTTGTAGTAACATACTGTAAAGTAGTAGTTTCCTAATATTTGAATTAAAATATATTTTTATGCGATTTTTCGTTTTATTCTACTAACAATGTGTTATATCAAATGTTTAAATTATAAAAGTATTTAATTTACTTAACTTGTCATAAAAGGAGAGGATTTAAATATTTAAAATAACCAAAAAATTAGCACGTTTTCGATGATGTTTAACAGTTTATAGCCTTTTGAACTAAGGCTTAACATTTCATTGACAGCCACAGTAGTGTATCAGGTAAAGATTGTTGTTTATCATAAAATTCTAGCTAGTAAATATCTAAGTATTAACAATACTTTCACAGAGTTGATATGAGTATTGCAATAATAATTCATTTACTTAGTATCGAAAATAGATTAAAATCAGTTTGAACCATTGAGTTGGGAATATTAATCTAGAGGTCCAATCAAAACGTCGGATTTCAGTATTTCGCGAAACAAGTTTTTAAAAATAAGAATACGGTCGTCTGCTCCCATCGGCGTCCCAAATAACGAGAAAACGTTATCATTCTACCCGTGGCGCCGTCTATCTCTCAATGGTTCCTTCAAATAAGACGCGTTTTCAAGCAAAAAGATTTTTTTTCTTCAAAATAATGGATGGCGCCACGGGTCATATGATAACGTTTGATCGTCATTTTAGAGCAGACGGCACATTCGTATTTTTCAAAAACTTGTTTCGCGGGGAGCAGATTTGATTGGATCTCTAGATTAATATTCCCAACTCAATGGTTTGAACTCCGATGTCACTAAGCCTAACCCGAGCTCCATGTAAATGTTTTGGGGAAATCTTACCGGAAAATGCAAAAAGGACAGCCAACTTATTGTTTACTTTAGTTTTAGCGAAATTGGTGGTGGGTGACGTAGCAAAAGCTCGTAGAAATATATTATGGAAAGGCATATTAAAACGCCCAAATTAAGACATTTTTCTCCAATTTGGCAATAGCAGACGTTAAATTGTAAGGGGTACTTCGGAAGAACGTGGCACCGGAGCACCACCTAGACGCGCGAATTGACGTTATCTTTAATTAAATAAGGTGTTAGATTAATTAATATAGTTTGTTCAACCTTAAATAGTAAAATAGTTGGTAATCTAAATTAACTAATTTATCAATTAATCTGTAAGGAAAACCATATTTTATAAAATGTCCACCTATAGATGGTGTCACTGTTTAAAGTTAACTTTACGAAGAAAGAGAACCTGAAGGAATAGGGTTCGAAAGCTCTGAGCGCCATCTCTATGTTATGCAGATAACTAAGGCAAAATAATAAAGTTGTTGTCTCCACAGCATAGAGAAGGCGCCTTGGGCGGTTGTTATCCCTTTTGGAGGCGGCGCATCAACCGCGTGACAGCCACTGACGAAATAAAACTACAAACCCGTTAGCTATACTTTTAAATTTTATTTATCCAAGGAAGTTCTACCTATCGGAATTCAAATTGAAACAGTAACCCCATCTGTCGGGGACTTTTTAATGACACAATTACAATTGTTAATATAACAACTATTTCTTACGTCACCTCTTAACCTTTTAAAGGTCACCAAAAGAGGATGCTGCGAGATATTTCAGTCGCAATTAGTCAGTTTTATATTTGTATTAAATAATTTTATAATGGTTTTCCCCAAGTAAGTAACAAATTGTCGATGGTTAAATTGAAGTTTTGGAAAAGATTTAATTTTTCGTAAGCCTTTGCCTAAGTATTATGAAGCTCGAATCGTTAGCTGGAAGTTATATACAGTGCCAAGTGTGTTAGCGGCGAATACGGGTACTTCATTGGGTCTTTAATAGAAAAATGTGTAAGTGAGGGTAAGTACAGTTTGGTGGCGCGGCGTTTACAATTTCAAACCACGCCAGCTGCGTCGATAAACTAGTAGCCGCGAATCCATCTAGCGAGTTATTGGTCCGTGCTGATTTCAAGGGGGGGTACATTGTACCCCTGTACCCCCCGTTCCTACGCCACTGCTCTGACGACGTCATCATTTGGCTATTTTGAAATTTTGCTTCCTTTGCCATAAATAGATGGCACCACGCTCTCCACTAAAGTCGCGTTTTTCGAAGAATCGGATAGATTCAAGGCCATCTCTAATAACAGGGGCCTTTTCATGATACAGGTGCCAATGATAGAGCCGACATTTGCTTTAAGCCATTCTCATATAAAGTGGTATTAAACATTAGCTAAATTTGTGTTTTTGAGTTGGTTTGCCAAGTTAAGTATTTTTTGAAAAGTAAAAAAAAGGCTAATCAAAAGGTTAATCAAAATATTACTCTAAACAGATTTGAGATTTCATATCAAAGTTTTAGTTCCAAAAAAAAACAGAACTATTTTAGATAGCCCAAAAGGCCAGAAAATGGTATCAAAAATGACATAAATCATCTTTTTTATTTGCCCTTAAGGGAAAAGAGTACTGAGATCAATTAAAAAATTATACTTTCTAATTCGAGTCAAATTTCTATGGATTTATAGAAATTCTTTCAAAATGAATTTTTCTGTATAGATCAAACTCTCCTCTAGTGCTTGAAATAATTTTGGTAATTTTTAAATTAATAGTTAATTTGGTAAAATTAATTAATAATAAATAATAATAATAATCAGCTAGGCTAATACCCAAGGCACCACCTTAGGCCTAAGTCATCAAGCGACTTTTGAAGCCTTTTAATTCAGGTGGCCGGGTTACAATGCGTAGGAGGGTGGTGGCAAGCCCTGCTTAAGGAGTAGTTCCGAGCTTTCACCCAGTGCCACAAGCTGGGCTCGAACCCGGCTCCTCTTGCTGCGAGGCGAAAGTGCTAGCCACTCCGCCACCCCACTCATTTAGAAATGTGTTCGAGTTGACAAATCTAGGTAGATGAATAGGAGATTTTGTTTAACTTGAAACTTTCTTGGTAAGATGCAGTATGTTTTTCTCTGGTGGGAGTTGAGGTCCCGCCTTTTCGAATAATAGTCGACAGAACGACAGGAAAATTACTTTCATACATTTTCAAGATTAAAAGAAATTTACTGACTGTACCCTAACCTTTTACGCCTATTTTATAATTCCCTGTTTTCCCTGACCATTAGAAATCCCAGTTTACGTGATCATAAAACAGTGTAAAACACGCTAAAGAGTTGCGTTAGGCTAACGAACATTTTTTGCGTTGACCAATGCCACTATGGTCAACTAAGGCCAATAAGGTAGAATAAATAGAGATCCAAATCCGCCTTCCAGGACCTACCGTTTCGCGGGACAGTATTTTTTGAGTTGGAGAGTAAAGGCTCAAACACACATACGGTTCGCAAGCGATTTCGCCTGCGAATTTTCGCGCACGCGCCCATGCGCCATGACTTCCATTCTATTTAAGTCACGCGACGAGACGCGATTTGCAAGCGAAATATCGCGCGCGAATGCTATGTGTGCATCTACCTTTAGGCCTAGTAAATGAACTTAATCAAATCGTGCTAGCGCCATCTATCGTGTTATTGGAAAACTAAACCTTAACATTATAAATATTTTCTTTTATGACCATGGTTGACTAAATTAATAATTTTTAAAAACAAAAGATCTGCTACTTCATGGTTTATTTTAATTAAAATCACTCGGGAGCTTTCGGACCGAGGTCCTAATTCTTCAGCCTTAACATATTTTGAAAAAGTGTCTGCTTATAGTAACAGATGGCGCCAACACAATTGGATAAAGTTGAAACTTAAGCCTAATTCTCCGACTCAAATAAAATGGGTCTCATTTATTCTACCTCATTGATTAACGCTCACTTCGTGTCAAATTTAACTATTAAAAACAAGTTGTAACCTGTTGAGAAATGTTGAAAGTACAACTGATTGAATCGTTTGAATTTCGGAAATAGAGCATAAAAAAATTATACCTAAAATTCGGACCGATATTGTGGCCCTTAAATAATTATGGAAAAATAATCAATTGGCTTAAATAGATGCTTCAATAAAACATCTTCAAGGAAATCGCCAAGAAGAAATATTTCCGAGAACCAGGACCTGCAAGTTACTGTTTATATAATGCTGGTTGAAATAATGGAAACTTTCACCTGTAAACAGAAAGTCGTGTTTTTATTAAGCTTTAATATGTCAAAAAAAAGCTACCTGGCAAAGAAAATGACTCTTGATTCTTAGAAAATACCGGTACTTTAACAAAATTACTTGATAATCATAAATAAAGGAATTTATTATTAATATTCTTACCTATTTTCGTTCAATCAGAAAGATGTGTATTAAAATTTTATGAAGCAAATTTCGCGCTAAGCCTTGTCATTGAAAGTTAGTTAAGTTTCAAATCGTTGCCAAGGTTTCCCTTCGATAAATTTTTGAGCGGCGGCGCGTGACCAACGTCATAATAACTAAGCCCCTCCCATCCTAGCGACTGAGGTTAGACTACCTAATGCAGTTCGATAATCATGGTACTAAGCATTTATCTTTTATGATTGTAGATGTGCTGCATTCGGTATAGTTTATCTAACGATAAATATTTACAACTTTAAATTTTATTACTTTGGCAAGATATACAAACAGGAACAGCAACAACGGAGTTTCCATAGACCAATCCCACCTTTTTGCGTCATAGCTACTTTTTTGTCGACTATGTCCGGCTACAGATGGCGCTGCGAAAAAACATTTGAACGAAGCTCTCGGGAAATACCGTCGTCTGCTATATAATGGTTCATCTGTTTCTCGAGAGATGGCACTTTGATTTTATCTGCTATGACAGGATTCACTTCAACAACGGATGTTCGCTTTCCTTTAACAATAATAGGGTACGACCACTGCTACGCCGCATGACGTCACCCACGTCTTTCCCGCAGAGAGAAAATCAAAACAGAAACAAAATGGCGGCCATGGCCGAAGCTACGCGGTGGTATTGCCATAAGTTAGTAATGAGGTTCCATAAGTGTGTCAATTGAAATAATTACTATAGGCTGATGTAAAATTGAGGTCATTAGAGATAAAAATAGGCATTTTAACAGTTAATTATCACACTCCGGTCCTACGCCTTGGATCTCAGGTCTAATCATGAATATATTCATTTTAACCATGAATATCAAACTATATCATTATTCTTTCTAATATTGTTTTTATATTTTTTCTCTATATCTAATTCTTGTGTTGGTATTGATAATCTTGTTTTGTATTATTTTATTTTGTTTTATGTTATTCTTGTCTTCGACAATAAAGTATTATTATTCTAATATTTGTTGTTAATATTTTTAGCTGTTTTAGTTCAATCCAAAAGATGCGTATTAAAATTTTACGAACAAAACTTTAGCAACAAAACTAGCTAAATTTCAAAACTTTGCCAACGTCATAAATAACGAAACCCCTCCTATCTTAGTGCCTGAGTACAAATTGCTAAATGCAGTTCGATATTCAAGGCTGAAATGTATAGATTAATCGGCCAATGACTTGGTTTGACAAAATGACTTTCAGCATAAGTGGATAATAAACATAAGTATGACACTTTCTATTCACTCAATGCATTTTTTAATGATAGTCTGTTTCACCAATGACAACGTAAAAAATTACGTACCGACGGACTGACAACTCTCCGCTAACTGCTCCTAGTATTTGGAGGAAGTACGGAAAATCGCCGCCGGTCCACCGGTAGCCTTTTCGATGGACTAGCCAAGGCCTATTGAAAATTGAAAATCTTTCAAAGGTCTAAATAACGCTTACTTTTGGAAAATAATGATGCATTTTTGAATCGGAAGATAAAAATAACTATTATAAACACTGGCTCGTATTTCTCGCCAACAAACTAAGCAACTATTTTGCCAACGCAAAGAGTAGGAAGGGACGATTTTCCTGTTCGGAAACTTCCTATTTCGCAACCACTCCACGACAGACTATCATTAACCGAATTCATTCTGTGCCATACCAAGAATGTATTGAAGTTACTAAGAATATTTCAGCATAGCATTAACCCCTGGTACCATCCTCGCAGCTTTTGTGGAGAAAGTTCGTCTGCATTTAAGAGGCATTCAAGGTCATACCATATAGCAAACTTGAATGGGAAAGCAGACGAATTTAAGCTACAAAGGCTGCGAGGATGGAAATCAGAACCCTGTAGTCCAATATTCGTAGTAACTTCAATACATTCTTGGCCATACTTTTGGGGTGGCGGAGTGGCTAGCACTTTCGCCTTACAGCAAGAGGAGCCGGGTTCGATTTCAGCTTGTGGCACTGGATGAAATCTCGGAACAACTCCTCCTGCTTTGAGTTTACAAGTTCTCTCCCCACTGATTTATAGTTTCCCCCGAGCTCTTCGGTTCCCCCTTCCATAAAAACGTCTTTAGGTTACCGGTAATAGTTAGTGTAGGGAGCTGTTGGCTCGCGTGGCATGAAGGGCTTGCCCCCACCCTCCTACGCATTGTAACCCGGCCACCTGAATTAATGGCTTCAAAAGTCGCTTGATGACTTAGGCCTAAGGTGGTGCCAAGGGTATTAGCCTAGCTGATTATTATGTTTATTATCCACGTATGTGCTCAGTGATAACTAACAGTCGGCAGATAGCAACTGACACACTTATTCAATTATAAACGTACGGTATTACTTTTACAAATCTAATTCTTAAAAATTGACGCGAGGTAAAATACAATAATTGTCTGTTCGGGTCGTCTTCTCTCTGGAAAACGACTCCTTAAATTAATTTACACAAAATTGAAAATTTACAAAGAAATCACAGATGGCACGATCAGAGTTTTTCCCGCCGTTTTCATTTGGCGAGATTGGAGTCGTCTTGGGGAGATGGTTTTGGCGCGCAAAAGGAGACGCCGGAGCCGCTCGGGACGGACAGACAGAGCGGAGGCGAGTTGCAGTTCTGGGAGAGAGAAGCGGGGAATCTTTGGAAGCCGGCCATGGCAGCCCAGCAAGTGGCCAAGGCCGCGGCGGCGACGGTGCCGCTGATGGACGTTGGCGCCGAGGGACTGCGGGCGTTCAGGTCGGGCGTCTGCTGCGCCGAAGGCAAGATGAAACATCTTCCCGGGGTCACCAAATTGAAGAACGATCGGTTGTCCGCCATCGACGAGGACGAGGACGTCTGTATTTAAAATTAAGTGGTCTTAATATTACATATTATATAAGTAATATAATACACGCCATTTTATGAACTTCAGATAATATCGCAATAATATTAGTACCCTAAGTAACATAATAACGGAAGTTTATGAACTTCAGATAATATCGCAATAATATTAGTACCATAAGTAACATAATGCGGAAGGTAATGAACTTTTGATAAGATCAGAAGTAAGCGAATATCCAAAATTTTATAAAAACAAAATAATATTAATATTAGTAATGATCTTCTGATAATAACAAAATATTCGTATTAGTAATGAACTTCTGATAACGGAATAATATTAAAATAAGTAATGAACTTCTGATAACGGAATAATATTAAGATAAGTAATGAACTTCTGATAACGAAATAACATTAAAATTAGTAATGAACTTCTGATAATAACGGAATAATATTACTATTAGTAATGACCTTCTGATAACGAAATAACATTAAAATTAGTAATGAACTTCTGATAATAACGGAATAATATTACTATTAGTAATGAACTTCTGATAATTACAAAGTAATATTACTATTAGTAATGAGCTTCGGATAATAACGGAATATCATTCCAATTAGTAATGCACTTCTGATAAAAATGGAATAATATTCCATTTAGTAATGAACTTTTGATAATTACGGAATGTTCCAATTAGTAATGAACTTCTGATAATAACAAAATAATATTACCATAAGTAACATAACAGCTATGTATTAATTATTTTCTTTGGATACAGAAAACAGACTATATTAGGCGACAAACCGTACCTATCCGTTATCGCTCGGTATCGTAACTTATTTCTAGTATAACTGCGACGTAATAAATAACCTTTTCGTGCCAGCTAGGAGTAACAAACACAACACCCCACACAAGGAGAACGCAACCCGTCAAAAGTCGTGGATTTTCTTGTGTACGTTTTTCATTGGCTAGACGCTTGAGCGCCTGCTGCCATCGGAAGGGGAAAATTCGGAAATTGTCTTCCCCCCCGCCCGTAAAACGTTCAGCGTAAAGGCTGGTGACGCTCGTCCAATGAAATTCGTACACAACCCTTCGTTAGCGTGTTTAAGGCTAGCTGCGTTCTCCTTGTGTTTGTTGCTCCTAGGTGCCAGGGAGATCCCGAACTGTCTCAACATAGTAAATATGTAAAAATAAATGTACATTATTGATTATACAGAAGTAACAAAAAAATTAAATATAATTTTCAATGTTCACGCTCTTTTTGTCATCGGGATCCGTGTTCGTTCAATAATAAAAAGTGTCTCATGACAATAATTTATTAACTTATGGTACTACGATTAAAACTAATTCGTGTTTCTTCTACTGGTTAAAGTAGCAAGGATTACAAAATACCACGATATTTTAAATTTATTGTTTGAAATTAATCGGATAGATGGCGACAGCTTCTCCGTAGACGAGTATTTTAAGCACTTTCAATTGCTAGCCTAAACTAGAAATAAATGTTAGTAATGAAATACAAGGTTTTTCTAGCCTTTGGTAGTGGTATCAGGTAAGGTGGATTTCTTGTAAGCTGCCTTAGTTTCAAAATCAAGTAAATTGCATTTTCTTGGGTTTTTAAAAAAAGCATATCAACGAAATCCCTTAATTGAATATAATTATAATAACCAAGTATGGCACACCGTTTAAAATGGACTGGCAAGTGAACTGAGTAGCGTATTATCCTCCTTGGTAGTAGTATATTTAGCCTTGGATATATTTTACACTAGGGGGCTCTGTGCTAAATTAAACCTGGATTGCGCAATAACTCTAAAAATCATATCGATATTTTTTTGCGAATTGTTATACTTATTGTTATTTTGTTACATTTGGTAATAGCATATGTAACATAATTACTCATAAGTATGCCACTAGCTCTATTTCTTCACTAACGGTTTGTTTCACAGATATTGCGTCATCCGTACCCTACGTAATATTTGACGTCATATTTGATGTCATATTTGACGTAATCGAATCTCAAATGCCGATTATGCCGTCGCGCAATTAGCTCTACTTCCGATAAAACGACGGCCATTATTTTAGTAAACAAACCGGTTTGAACAACCAAGGCTTAGGAGCTAAAATGAACTACAATATAGTGTCAAGTGCTGTTAATGCTATTAATATGCAAATTAATAAAGTTTTCGGAGACTCACGTTCTAAAATAAATTTGCATTGTCAAATAAAAAGTAAGTTTATTGAAAAAATAGTTGAAATTCAGGTTGAGCTTTTCTTGGGCGACTACAAGTTTGGAGTCTTTGCGCGCGATTCCGAGGGGGGATCGAAGTCTTCGTCGAGTAATGTCACCTGACGGCGACGCGCACTCACTTCGCTCAAGCGTCGAGGGCGCGCGGCGCCCCCCCGCCCTATACTAAAAAATGCTATGGGCCATCTATAACGCAACCTAGAGGACAGCACCAAGACTTACGCACCAGGTAAAGTTGGGCGTGGAATGTATTTATCCCTACGAATCTCGACAAGAAGAGCTATGCCTGATACAAAACAACAATGCCTTATAAATAGTGATTCCGCTCCTTGGTTTACTCGCTATAGTAGCAACGTTTACAGTAGGAAATAGACCTATGCCGGAACTATGCCACCTATGCATTTTAGGGAGTAGCACAAAGGAGCTCTGTGCTGAACTAAACCATGAAAATCAGTTCGGTTATAATTTTTGCTAATTGTCATACCTCTATTTGTTATGTTACTTATGCTGCGCGTTAATTAGTCCTTGGACTTAAATTTTCTTAAAAAGCAGACACAGTTTGGCTTGGTAACACTGATTTCGTGGATATTTCATTGAAAATTACCTTTATTTCTATAACTGTGTTCGATGATAGCGTTGCCAACATCTACGATAACTATCGTTTTGTACGATCAAGAATGTATTTATTGCTGATATAGGCTTCGTGCGTAGTTACAGTTTTGGTCATAATTAAGTATCGCCGCCTACCGACCGAGTTTTAAATTACTTATATGAAAGCTGTCTGCTCGTTCAAAATTACCTCTGCACAACAGCTGAAAGTTCAACCGTAAAACTTAAAATTCAAAAGTCGTCTGCTATTTCTTCACATATTTAGTTGACGGATTTTAAGACAGATGGCGCTATTTTTCCTAAGCTCGAAGGCTATAGTCAAAAAAGTAAATTTGGTCTTAACCAACTTGTTAAAATGGGGAAACCAAATCGCGTGACTACCATATCACAGCAAACTTCGATTCGGTAACTCGTGTTCATAGTTGGCCGTGCGACGATAAAGAAAAACATTATTCCTTCCAGATTCTGCAGACAGCTAATTAACTTCCACCTTTTATTACAAGAAGTTTAAAATCATAATAATAATTAGATGAATCGATCCCAATTTAAACCATTATTAGCAAAATAAAATGAATAATAGTTCGTATTTCTTAGGATAGATGGCGCTGCGGTTCTCCATAAAGTCACATGACTACCATATTTTCAGCCCCCCCTGGACTTTATTGTTTCGCCTATTAGAAGATTAGTTTTTCTAACGATAGAAGGTGATTTCTTTTCGCTTTTTCTGGGATTTCGGAGTAGGGTAAGAAGAGTAAGGCTATGACGTCATTTTACTCCGATTCTGTGGTGGCGAATAGTTTTGAGTTGGAGTAAAAACATTATTCCAAAATGGCTGCCTGTTGTCTTTTCTGCAGATAAATTCTGGCTAGCAGATGACAAAATCCGATTTACTCTTTTACACCTACTAGCAACAAACACAAGGAGAACGCAACCCGTCAAAAGGCGTGCATTTCCTTGTGTACAGTTTTAATTGGCTAGACGCATTAGCGCCTGCTGACGTCGGAAGGGGAAAATTGGGAAATTGTCTCCCCCCCCCACCCGTAAAACGTTCAGCGTAAAGGCTCGTCCAATAACATTTGTACACAACACTGCGTTAGCATGTTTAAAGGCTAGCTGCCTTCTCCTTGTGTTCGTTGCTCCAAGCTGGCAACACTGCGTCATAAGCGCACACTTACGATTTCTGTCTGTTCGCCGTTGAGCCGGCTAGAGTAGCCTTGAATGATGATCTGCTCGGAGGCGCTGACCTCCGGGTCCTCTTCTTCGACCTTTTCCACTTCGACCTCTACTTCTTCCTCGACATTATCCTCTTCGTCGGTTGACCTCTGGCGGCGTCCGCCGATGTGGGGCGCCGCCGTCGCTTTGGCCGGCGTCTCTTGGATTCTGAACCATTTGGGCGGCGACGGTTCGGGCTTAGGACGCGAAACCTTAGGCCTCGGCTTCAACAGTTCGGCGATGGTGTAGGCGGCGCCCGGCCGTTTCGCCGTCGTCGGTGCCGCCGCATCCCCGCACCCGTTCTTCCCGGTTTCCGTTTCTTCGCTCTCCGGCTCGTCTCCTCTCAGTTCCCGGCGCTCTACGGACGATTGCGACGAGTCGGCCGTTTCCTCTTCGTCGCTATCTCGGCCGCCGATTCCCGCCACCGAGCGGCGCTGCTGGAAAGCGAAACTCGGCTCTGCTCCTCCGTACGACGAGCACTCGAAGCCTTGCGCGAATTGCGAATTGAGGGGGCCCAGAGCGGCGGCGGCGGCGTTGGCGCCTCCTTGGAACGGGCAAAGACCCGACGCGATGCCGTAATGCTCGATGCGAAATGCCTCTGGACTCCGGACGTATTTTCCTAATGAGAAAAACAACACTAAATATTATTGCAAATCAGTACTCGTTAAAACCTTAGAATGATATTCAACCGTTTTAAAGGGAGTATAAAGTTGCATATTTGTGGTGGATTACCGGGTTTAATTGTCGCCAGATACGTTAATAATAAGTAATTGCGCGTGTAAGCAGAAGATTTTTCGATGTAGGATTAAAGGGAGTACAAAATTCAAAATTTGTGGTGGATTAAGTAACTTCACACCTCTACCACTGGCGCTAATTACGTTAATAAAAAGTCGTTTCGTGTTTTAAAAGACTTTTTGGGATAAAGAATTAAAAGGAGTATAAAGTTACCCATTTTTTTCACATTTCTACCACGAGCTTTAACGGAAGCTAGGATATCTGGCTCTAGTTACATTAAATACACGTTATAGTACGTTTTAGCAGATAATTTTCGATTTAGGTTTAGAGGGAGTATAAATATTTAAGGGAGTGTAAAGACTAAAGGGAGTAAAAAGGTTAAAGGGAGTAAAAAGGTTAAAGGGAGTATAAAGATTAGAGGGAGTAAAAAGATTAAAAAGAGTATAAAGATTAAAGGGAGTATAAAGATTAAAGGGAGTATAAAGATTTAAAGGGGAATTTAGATTAAAGGGAGTGTAAAGATTAAAGGGAGTAAAAATATTAAAGGGAGTATGAAGATTAAAAGGAGTATTAAGATTAAAGGGAGCATTAAGATAATAATAATAATAATAATAATAATAATAATAATAATAATAATAATAATAATCAGCTAGGCTAATACCCAAGGCACCACCTTAGGCCTAAGTCATCAAGCGACTTTTGAAGCCATTAATTAATTAATTAAAAGGAGCATTAATATTAAAGGAGATTAAAGGATTATAAAGATTAAAAGGATCATTAAGATTAAAGGGAGTATAAAGATTAAAGTAAGTATAAATATTAAAGGGAGTATAAAGATTAAAGGGAGTATAAAGATTAAAAGGAGTATTAAGATTGAAGGGAGTATAAAGATTGAAAGGAGAATTAAGATTAAAGGGAGTATATAGATTAAAGGGCGCATTAAGATTAAAAGAATCAAAAGATCAAAAGATTAAAAGGATAATTAAGATTATAGGGAGTATAAAGATTAAATTGAGCATTAAGAATAAAGGGAGTATAAATATCAAAGGGAGTATAAAGATTAAAAGGAGAATTAATATTAAAGGGAGTATAAAGATTAAAAGGAGCATTAAGATTAAAGGGAGTATATAGATTAAAGGGCGCATTAAGATTAAAGGGAATATAAATATTAAAGGTAGAATAAAGATTAAAAGAAGCATTGATATTAAAGTGAGTATAAAGATTAAAAGGAGCATTATTATTAAAGGGAGTATAAATTTTAAAAGGAGCATTAAGATTGAAGTTAGCATTAAGATTCAAGGGAGTATAAATATTAAAGGGAGTATAAAGATTATAGGGAGCATTAAGATTAAAGGGAGTATAAATATTAAAGAGAGTATAAATATTAAAGGGAGTATAAAGACTAAAGGGAGTATAAAGTTCCATATTTATTGTCTCACATTAATAGCTATAATTAACTAGTAGAACGCATGCCTAAGGGCGGGTTTTCATTCGTAAAAAACTCCCCAACGGTGAGCGTTGACGCCAAAAAAATATACTAGGTCTGACGGGGATTTTGGGCATCGACGCTTACCGTCGCGGCATTTTCGGCCTCTTTAAAACCAGCCTTAATAGACCAATCTTTAAATTCCTATCTGGAGCTGCCCGACCAAAGAATTTAGACCCCAGGAATGGAAACTGCAGCTCCATCTAGTATAATTTGCTTGTCTCCAAAGGCAAACCTAGGTTGACGGGCTTATTTCCGGTTCTATTGATTCGCCTAGCCGGAAGCTCTCCCGTCAACTCGAAGCCGAGACATTAACGGTTTTTCTTTCGATTCCTGGGGTCTATATTCTTTGGCCCGACCCTTAACTAAGGGCAAGAATGTATTGAAGTTACTAAGAATATTGGACTACAGGATTCTGATTCCCATCCTCGCAGCCTTTGTAGCTTAAATTCGTCTGCTTTCCCATTCAGGTTTGCTATATGGTATGACCTTGAATGCGCCCTAAATGCAGACGAACTTTCTCCACAAAAGCTGTGAGGATGGTACCAGGGGTTAATGCTATGCTGAAATATTCTTAGTAACTTCAATACATTCTTGCTAAGGGCTATCAATAAAGTATTTATTTATACTGCGAGAAAATTACTAATCTGAGACTTGGGGTGGAAATACGTCACTTTTAGGGGGGAGGGGTTTACTGCTAGAGCACGAGTGGGATTTGAGAGTAGCGCTAAAAATCTTCTGAACGTACAATTCGCCCTAATTAAATTAATTAATTCTTTATATTATATATTTCATATCCTAGTGTAGAGCTTGTAATTCCGTAAACTATAGTTTTCTCTGTTATACATCTGAACATAAGTAAGATAACACATGTAAGTATGACAGTCTGTCGCATAGAGATTGCGTAACCGGAAGTTTCGTATAAAAAAACTCGTAAAGAGAAAATACGTTTAGAAATAACTAGCTTCAGTAACGAAGCGAGTAATCGATCCGGCAATTTGAACAAGCTAGGACTATTATCGCAAGTAACAAAATAGAAAAAATATGACAATAAACGTATGAAGACTTCCTTAGACTTCGTTTAAGAATTGCTCCTGGTGGCAAAAATGATAAATTCATTGACACACCCATTAGGAACATAATAGCAATATGTATGAAACCTCCAATTGTTTTAATGCTAATTTCCTGACTTTTTTCGACATCGACCTTTTCCCCAAGGTCCGAATTTAGGCATATGTTGAGAATTAAACTTAGATTGCGCCATAGTTTTAAAAACAGTTTGGTAAAATATTTTTCTAATTGACATACTTATTGTTATTATGTACCTTATGATATATCATAAACACGGAAGGTCATATTTCCTTTAAAGCAAATGTCGGCTCTATCGTTGCCTCCTGTACTATGATAAGGCCCTTGTTATTAGAGATGGCCATGAATCTATCCGATTCATCGAAAAAACGGCTTTACTGGAGAGCGTGGTGC
This sequence comes from Leiobunum rupestre, assembly GCF_980474605.1. Classification (NCBI taxonomy): domain Eukaryota; kingdom Metazoa; phylum Arthropoda; class Arachnida; order Opiliones; family Sclerosomatidae; genus Leiobunum; species Leiobunum rupestre. The sequence goes on along the minus strand of NC_143384.1, from coordinate 93,318,635 downwards.
CATCTATTAATGGCAAAGGAAAACTAAAATTAAAAATAGCGAAACGATAATTTCGTCAGAGAAGCGTTTATAATTGTTATAATTAGACAACTTATACTCTTAGTAGATTTTAACCTAAATTATCATATATAAAATATATTGTTAAAAATGACTATAATTTATGTTATTGACAAATTTACAAAAGAGCCAATCAATGCGAGGGGTACTTATAAGTCCCGCCTCTGGGGTCAAAATGAAGCTTAACTATCTTGTTTTGAATTCGCAATAGCGACATCTGTTGCAAAAATACAATAGGCGAAACTATAAAGTAAATTTGGTCTTAACCAACTTGTTAAAATGAGAAAACAAAATCACCATTTCACAGCCAACTTCGATTCGGTAACTCGTGTTCATAGTTGGCCGTGCGACGATTAAGAAAAAAAAATTATTCCTTCCAGATCCTGCTGACAGCTAATTAACTTCCACCTTTCTATTACAAAATGATTTAAATAATAATAATAATTATATAATTTAGATGAATCGATCCAAATTTAAACCATTATTAGCTAAATAAAATGAATAATAGTTCGTATTTCTTAGGATAGATGGCGCTGCAGTTCTCCACAAAATCACGTGACTACCCTCTTTTCCGCCCCCCTGGACTTTATAGTTTCGCCTATTGCTTTAGGATCTCCGTAATCACTCACCGTTGGAGGAACTGAGGTCCATCTCGACCCCCTGATAGTTTTCGAAAGCGTGTTGCGCTTCGAGCATCGCCGCCGCTCCCCGGTTGGCGGCGCCCTGTCCCGGCGTCAGCAGATACGCCGTGGCGGGGGCGGAGCCGGAGGGGGAGGCGGAGCAGGAGGAGCCGGGAGAGTGGCTGCTCCTCGGCTGCGAGTCGGCGGGTGGCGCTCCTTCGGCGGCGCCGTTGCCGCTGTTGCGCAGGATGCGGTTGATGGAGGACACGCTCGGGATGGACTCCTCGTCGCAGACCCTCTGCGCCCGCAGCAGGTCGCGGATCTCCCAGGCGAAGATGGAAGGGTTCTCAGCCTTGTACCGCAGAATGCGACGGATCACGTGAGGGGTCGCCACTTGCTGCTTAAAAGACACCGCGGAAAAGGTAAAAACACAACGATAAAATTGACACAGTGGGCCATATCCTCTCGTTATTCTATTTGCCTAAATTATAAACAATTCGGTAAAGGAGGACACGCGACGACCAAACCGGTGTTTGGATAATATATTTACGTCAAACTCTCATTACTTAGGATAGGTCCAAAATTTCATACCATAAGTACCTACCATAAGTTCATAATTACCTAAAATAAGTTCATAATTACCTACCATAACTCCATAATTACCTACCATTAGTTCATAATTACCTACCCTAAATCCATAGTTACCTACCATAAGTCTCTAATTAACTACAATAAGTCCATAATTACCTACCAGGACTCTATAATTAACTACAATAAGTCCATAATGACCTACCAGGACTCTATAATTACCTACCATAAGTCCATAATTATATACCATAAATCCATAATTACCTACAATAAGTCCTTAATTACCTGCCATAACTCCATAATTACCTACCATAACTCCATAATTACCTACCATAACTCCATAATTACCTACCATAACTCCATAATTACCTACCATACTCCATAATTACCTACCATAACTCCATAATTACCTACCATACTCCATAATTACCTACCATACTCCATAATTACCTACCATAACTCCATAATTACCTACAATGACGCGTCAGTGACGAAGGCAGATTCGGTTTGAACACAAACTTTAAAACAATAGGAACTGTCATATTTAATGTTGTTATGTTAGTTAAGCCAAAAGTGACATACTAGCCCAAAAAGAGTCAATGTAATCGTTTTTGAAATGAATGTAACACGCGAAGTAAAGGTTGCGAGGGGAGGAGGGAGGGTATTCATTGGGGAGGGAATGAAGTTCAACAGTAGAGACAAGTGTCACCTGGTGAGAGCTTCGAGTACTAAGGAAGCACTGGGGAAAGCGCCAGGTCCGTCGACAAAAATACACTATTGGGGAACGCTAGCAGGCTTGTGAATTTTTTCCTACCCGACGGAAACGCTACCGCCATCTATCTACTTTTTAATAACAACACGAAAGAACAAACCAAAAAGGATGCGCACCTGCCACTCTAGCCTAGCCTTCTATGTGGTCTATCTTGATGGCAGTATTCAGTAAATCTTAAAGCAAGTGTCAGCTCGACGTGAAGAAGCTCTTTTTTCAACAGATGTCGCTATCATCGTAATCAAAACAAGATAGTTCATCTACATTTAGACCCAAAAGGCCGGTACTACCTCCGGCGTTGATTGGCTCGTTTGTAAATTGGTCAATTACACAAATTACAGTAATTTAAAAAAATATTTTTACATGGGATAAATAATTTAGGCGGAAGTGCACTAAATAGAGTATAAGTGGTCTAAATATAATGCTCTTCATTCTACAATGGCTCTCTGACGACGTTATCATTTCGCTATTTTGAATTTTAGCTTCCTTTGCCATCAATATATGGAACCACGCTCTCTACTGAAGTCGCTTTTTTTCGAAGAATCAGATATATTTGTGGCCATCTCTAATAACAGGGGCATTGTCATAATTTAGGTGGCAATGATATATCCCACAATTGCTTGCATTGGAAAGAATAGTCTCTGATAGAATGTGAAATATAATCTCAGCAGTCTTCTACTTCATAAAAAATTAAAATTTTATTTTTCAGAAAATATAAATATATAGCTTTTAATTTAATTTTTCATATGAAAATAAACGTTAAAAATTCTATTTATTTACAGCAACGCCCTCTGCAATCTGGTGACTGATGTTTCAAGTTACATCAGAATTATTGTTTACACGGTCGCTCCATTTCTCTTGTTACAAAATTCCTCGCCTATGTAACTCTTTGTAAATTATAATTTACAGAGCACATGGCGCCATCTATCGTTAGGAAACTGTTGTTTCACCGTAGAAACATAAGATATAGATTGGTTTAGTTATAAATTTCTTTACAAGTATTACTTATCTTTACTTATTTCATAGTTAAAATATATCTCAAAGGGAGAGTAAAGATAAAGTTCCATATTAATGGGGGAGTACCTTAGAGGGAGTATAAAGTTCCATATTAATGGGGGAGTACCTTAGAGGGAGTATAAAGTTCCATATTTATGATGGGATAGTACCTTAGAGGGAGTATAAAGTTCCATATTTATGGGGTAGTACCTTAGAGGGAGTATAAAGTTCCATATTTTTGGGGTAGTACCTTAGAGGGAGTATAAATTTCCATATTTATGGGGTAGTACCTTAGAGGGAGTATAAAGTTCCATATTTATGAGGTAGTACTAATCTTAGAGGGAGTATAAAGTTCCATATTTATGGGGTAGTACTATTCTTAGAGGGAGTATAAAGTTCCATATTTATGGGGTAGTACTATTCTTAGAGAGAGTATAAAGTTCCATATTTATGGAGGAGTATTTTAGAGGGAATATAAAGTTCCATATTTATGGAGTAGTATTTTAGAGGGAGTATAAAGTTCCATATTTATGGGGTAGTACCTTAGAGGGAGTATAAAGTTCCATATTTATGGGGTAGTATCTTATAGGGAGCATAAAGTTCCATATTTATGGGATAGTATCTTATAGGGAGTATAAAGTTCCATATGTATGGGGTAGTATCTTATAGGGAGCATAAAGTTCCATATTTATGGGGTAGTACCTTAGAGGGAGTATAAAGTTCCATATTTATGGGGTAGTATCTTATAGGGAGCATAAAGTTCCATATTTATGGGATAGTATCTTATAGGGAGTATAAAGTTCCATATTTATGTGGTAGTATCTTATAGGGAGTATAAAGTTCCATATTTATGGGGTAGTACCTTATAGGGAGTATAAAGTTCCATATTTATGGGGTAGTATCTTAGAGGGAGTATAAAGATCCATATTTATGGGATAGTATTTTAGAGGGAGTATAAAGTTCCATATTTATGGAGGAGTATTTTAGAGAGAGTATAAAGTTCCATATTTATGGAGGAGTATATTAGAGAGAGTATAAAGATCCATATTTATGGAGGAGTATTTTAGAGAGAGTATAAAGATCCATATTTATGGGGTAGTATTTTAGAGGGAGTATAAAGTTCCATATTTATGGAGGAGTATTTTAGAGAGAGTATAAAGTTCCATATTTATGGAGGAGTATATTAGAGGGAGTATAAAGTTCCATATTAATGGGGGAGTGCCTTAGAGGGAGTATAAAGTTCCATATTTATGGAGGAGTATTTTAGAGAGAGTATAAAGTTCCATATTTATGGAGGAGTATATTAGAGGGTGTATAAAGTTCCATATTAATGGGGGAATACCTTAGAGGGAGTATAAAGTTCCATATTTATGATGGGGTAGTACCTTAGAGGGAGTATAAAGTTCCATATTTATGGGGTAGTACCTTAGAGGGAGTATAAATTTCCATATTAATGGGGGAGTACCTTAGAGGGAGTATAAAGTTCCATATTTATGATGGGATAGTACCTTAGAGGGAGTATAAAGTTCCATATTTATGGGGTAGTACCTTAGAGGGAGTATAAAGTTCCATATTTTTGGGGTAGTACCTTAGAGGGAGTATAAATTTCCATATTTATGGGGTAGTACCTTAGAGGGAGTATAAAGTTCCATATTTATGAGGTAGTACTAATCTTAGAGGGAGTATAAAGTTCCATATTTATGGGGTAGTACTATTCTTAGAGGGAGTATAAAGTTCCATATTTATGGGGTAGTACTATTCTCAGAGAGAGTATAAAGTTCCATATTTATGGAGGAGTATTTTAGAGGGAATATAAAGTTCCATATTTATGGAGTAGTATTTTAGAGGGAGTATAAAGTTCCATATTTATGGGGTAGTACCTTAGAGGGAGTATAAAGTTCCATATTTATGGGGTAGTACCTTGTAGGGAGCATAAAGTTCCATATTTATGGGATAGTATCTTATAGGGAGTATAAAGTTCCATATGTATGGGGTAGTATCTTATAGGGAGCATAAAGTTCCATATTTATGGGGTAGTACCTTAGAGGGAGTATAAAGTTCCATATTTATGGGGTAGTATCTTATAGGGAGCATAAAGTTCCATATTTATGGGATAGTATCTTATAGGGAGTATAAAGTTCCATATTTATGTGGTAGTATCTTATAGGGAGTATAAAGTTCCATATTTATGGGGTAGTACCTTATAGGGAGTATAAAGTTCCATATTTATGGGGTAGTATCTTAGAGGGAGTATAAAGATCCATATTTATGGGATAGTATTTTAGAGGGAGTATAAAGTTCCATATTTATGGAGGAGTATTTTAGAGAGAGTATAAAGTTCCATATTTATGGAGGAGTATATTAGAGAGAGTATAAAGATCCATATTTATGGAGGAGTATTTTAGAGAGAGTATAAAGATCCATATTTATGGGGTAGTATTTTAGAGGGAGTATAAAGTTCCATATTTATGGAGGAGTATTTTAGAGAGAGTATAAAGTTCCATATTTATGGAGGAGTATATTAGAGGGAGTATAAAGTTCCATATTAATGGGGGAGTACCTTAGAGGGAGTATAAAGTTCCATATTTATGGAGGAGTATTTTAGAGAGAGTATAAAGTTCCATATTTATGGAGGAGTATATTAGAGGGTGTATAAAGTTCCATATTAATGGGGGAATACCTTAGAGGGAGTATAAAGTTCCATATTTATGATGGGGTAGTACCTTAGAGGGAGTATAAAGTTCCATATTTATGGGGTAGTACCTTAGAGGGAGTATAAAGTTCCATATTTATGGGGTAGTACCTTAGAGGGAGTATAAAGTTCCATATTTATGGGGTAGTACCTTAGAGGGAGTATAAAGTTCCATATTTATGGGGTAGTACCTTAGAGGGAGTATAAATTTCCATATTTATGGGGAAGTACCTTAGAGGGAGTATAAAGTTCCATATTTATGGGGTAGTACCTTAGAGGGAGTATAAAGTTCCATATTTATGGGGTAGTACCTTAGAGGGAGTATAAAGTTCCATATTTATGAGGTAGTACTAATCTTAGAGGGAGTATAAAGTTCCATATTTATGGGGTAGTACTATTCTTAGAGGGAGTATAAAGTTCCATATTTATGGAGGAGTATTTTAGAGGGAGTATAAAGTTCCATATTTATGGGGTAGTACCTTAGAGGGAGTATAAAGTTCCATATTTATGGGGTAGTACCTTATAGGGAGTATAAAGTTCCATATTTATGGGGTACTACCTTAGAGGGAGTATAAAGTTCCATATTTATGGGGTAGTATCTTATAGGGAGCATAAAGTTCCATATTTATGGGATAGTATCTTATAGGGAGTATAAAGTTCCATATGTATGGGGTAGTATCTTATAGGGAGTACAAAGTTCCATATTTATGGGGTAGTACCTTATAGGGAGTATAAAGTTCCATATTTATGGGGTAGAACCTTAGAGGGAGTATAAAGTTCCATATTTATGGGGTAGTACCTTAGAGGGAGTATAAAGTTCCATATTTATGGGGTAGTACCTTAGAGGGAGTATAAAGTTCCATATTTATGAGGTAGTACTAATCTTAGAGGGAGTATAAAGTTCCATATTTATGGGGTAGTACTATTCTTAGAGGGAGTATAAAGTTCCATATTTATGGGGTAGTACTATTCTTAGAGGGAGTATAAAGTTCCATATTTATGGAGGAGTATTTTAGAGGGAGTATAAAGTTCCATATTTATGGGGTAGTACCTTAGAGGGAGTATAAAGTTCCATATTTATGGGGTAGTATCTTAGAGGGAGTATAAAGTTCCATATTTATGGGGTAGTATTTTAGAGGGAGTATAAAGTTCCATATTTATGGAGGAGTATTTTAGAGAGAGTATAAAGTTCCATATTTATGGAGGAGTATATTAGAGAGAGTATAAAGATCCATATTTATGGAGGAGTATTTTAGAGAGAGTATAAAGATCCATATTTATAGAGCAATATTTTAAAGGGAGTTTAAATTTCCATATTTACGGGCCTTTATCTTATAGGGAGTATAAAGTTCCATATTTATGTGGTAGTATCTTATAGGGAGTATAAAGTTCCATATTTATGGGGTAGTACCTTATAGGGAGTATAAAGTTCCATATTTATGGGGTAGTATCTTAGAGGGAGTATAAAGATCCATATTTATGGGATAGTATTTTAGAGGGAGTATAAAGTTCCATATTTATGGAGGAGTATTTTAGAGAGAGTATAAAGTTCCATATTTATGGAGGAGTATATTAGAGAGAGTATAAAGATCCATATTTATGGAGGAGTATTTTAGAGAGAGTATAAAGATCCATATTTATGGGGTAGTATTTTAGAGGGAGTATAAAGTTCCATATTTATGGAGGAGTATTTTAGAGAGAGTATAAAGTTCCATATTTATGGAGGAGTATATTAGAGGGAGTATAAAGTTCCATATTAATGGGGGAGTACCTTAGAGGGAGTATAAAGTTCCATATTTATGGAGGAGTATTTTAGAGAGAGTATAAAGTTCCATATTTATGGAGGAGTATATTAGAGGGTGTATAAAGTTCCATATTAATGGGGGAATACCTTAGAGGGAGTATAAAGTTCCATATTTATGATGGGGTAGTACCTTAGAGGGAGTATAAAGTTCCATATTTATGGGGTAGTACCTTAGAGGGAGTATAAAGTTCCATATTTATGGGGTAGTACCTTAGAGGGAGTATAAAGTTCCATATTTATGGGGTAGTACCTTAGAGGGAGTATAAAGTTCCATATTTATGGGGTAGTACCTTAGAGGGAGTATAAATTTCCATATTTATGGGGAAGTACCTTAGAGGGAGTATAAAGTTCCATATTTATGGGGTAGTACCTTAGAGGGAGTATAAAGTTCCATATTTATGGGGTAGTACCTTAGAGGGAGTATAAAGTTCCATATTTATGAGGTAGTACTAATCTTAGAGGGAGTATAAAGTTCCATATTTATGGGGTAGTACTATTCTTAGAGGGAGTATAAAGTTCCATATTTATGGAGGAGTATTTTAGAGGGAGTATAAAGTTCCATATTTATGGAGGAGTATTTTAGAGGGAATATAAAGTTCCATATTTATGGAGTAGTATTTTAGAGGGAGTATAAAGTTCCATATTTATGGGGTAGTACCTTAGAGGGAGTATAAAGTTCCATATTTATGGGGTAGTACCTTATAGGGAGCATAAAGTTCCATATTTATGGGATAGTATCTTATAGGGAGTATAAAGTTCCATATGTATGGGGTAGTATCTTATAGGGAGCATAAAGTTCCATATTTATGGGGTAGTACCTTAGAGGGAGTATAAAGTTCCATATTTATGGGGTAGTATCTTATAGGGAGCATAAAGTTCCATATTTATGGGATAGTATCTTATAGGGAGTATAAAGTTCCATATTTATGTGGTAGTATCTTATAGGGAGTATAAAGTTCCATATTTATGGGGTAGTACCTTATAGGGAGTATAAAGTTCCATATTTATGGGGTAGTATCTTAGAGGGAGTATAAAGATCCATATTTATGGGATAGTATTTTAGAGGGAGTATAAAGTTCCATATTTATGGAGGAGTATTTTAGAGAGAGTATAAAGTTCCATATTTATGGAGGAGTATATTAGAGAGAGTATAAAGATCCATATTTATGGAGGAGTATTTTAGAGAGAGTATAAAGATCCATATTTATGGGGTAGTATTTTAGAGGGAGTATAAAGTTCCATATTTATGGAGGAGTATTTTAGAGAGAGTATAAAGTTCCATATTTATGGAGGAGTATATTAGAGGGAGTATAAAGTTCCATATTAATGGGGGAGTGCCTTAGAGGGAGTATAAAGTTCCATATTTATGGAGGAGTATTTTAGAGAGAGTATAAAGTTCCATATTTATGGAGGAGTATATTAGAGGGTGTATAAAGTTCCATATTAATGGGGGAATACCTTAGAGGGAGTATAAAGTTCCATATTTATGATGGGGTAGTACCTTAGAGGGAGTATAAAGTTCCATATTTATGGGTTAGTACCTTAGAGGGAGTATAAATTTCCATATTAATGGGGGAGTACCTTAGAGGGAGTATAAAGTTCCATATTTATGATGGGATAGTACCTTAGAGGGAGTATAAAGTTCCATATTTATGGGGTAGTACCTTAGAGGGAGTATAAAGTTCCATATTTTTGGGGTAGTACCTTAGAGGGAGTATAAATTTCCATATTTATGGGGTAGTACCTTAGAGGGAGTATAAAGTTCCATATTTATGAGGTAGTACTAATCTTAGAGGGAGTATAAAGTTCCATATTTATGGGGTAGTACTATTCTTAGAGGGAGTATAAAGTTCCATATTTATGGGGTAGTACTATTCTAAGAGAGTATAAAGTTCCATATTTATGGGGTAGTACCTTAGAGGGAGTATAAAGTTCCATATTTATGGGGTAGTACCTTAGAGGGAGTATAAAGTTCCATATTTATGAGGTAGTACTAATCTTAGAGGGAGTATAAAGTTCCATATTTATGGGGTAGTACTATTCTTAGAGGGAGTATAAAGTTCCATATTTATGGAGGAGTATTTTAGAGGGAGTATAAAGTTCCATATTTATGGGGTAGTACCTTAGAGGGAGTATAAAGTTCCATATTTATGGGGTAGTACCTTATAGGGAGTATAAAGTTCCATATTTATGGGGTACTACCTTAGAGGGAGTATAAAGTTCCATATTTATGGGGTAGTATCTTATAGGGAGCATAAAGTTCCATATTTATGGGATAGTATCTTATAGGGAGTATAAAGTTCCATATGTATGGGGTAGTATCTTATAGGGAGTACAAAGTTCCATATTTATGGGGTAGTACCTTATAGGGAGTATAAAGTTCCATATTTATGGGGTAGAACCTTAGAGGGAGTATAAAGTTCCATATTTATGGGGTAGTACCTTAGAGGGAGTATAAAGTTCCATATTTATGGGGTAGTACCTTAGAGGGAGTATAAAGTTCCATATTTATGAGGTAGTACTAATCTTAGAGGGAGTATAAAGTTCCATATTTATGGGGTAGTACTATTCTTAGAGGGAGTATAAAGTTCCATATTTATGGGGTAGTACTATTCTTAGAGGGAGTATAAAGTTCCATATTTATGGAGGAGTATTTTAGAGGGAGTATAAAGTTCCATATTTATGGGGTAGTACCTTAGAGGGAGTATAAAGTTCCATATTTATGGGGTAGTATCTTAGAGGGAGTATAAAGTTCCATATTTATGGGGTAGTATTTTAGAGGGAGTATAAAGTTCCATATTTATGGAGGAGTATTTTAGAGAGAGTATAAAGTTCCATATTTATGGAGGAGTATATTAGAGAGAGTATAAAGATCCATATTTATGGAGGAGTATTTTAGAGAGAGTATAAAGATCCATATTTATAGAGCAATATTTTAAAGGGAGTTTAAATTTCCATATTTACGGGCCTTTATCTTTAATGGAGTATAAAATTCCTTATTTATGGAGGAGTATATTAGAGGGAGTATAAAGTTCCATATTTATGGGGTAGTACCTTAGAGGGAGTATAAAGTTCCATATTTATGGGGTAGTACCTTAGAGGGAGTATAAAGTTCCATATTTATGAGGTAGTACTAATCTTAGAGGGATTATAAAGTTCCATATTTATGGGGTAGTACTATTCTTAGAGGGAGTATAAAGTTCCATATTTATGGAGGAGTATTTTAGAGGGAGTATAAAGTTCCATATTTATGGGGTAGTACCTTATAGGGAGTATAAAGTTCCATATTTATGGGGTAGAACCTTAGAGGGAGTATAAAGTTCCATATTTATGGGGTAGTACCTTAGAGGGAGTATAAAGTTCCATATTTATGGGGTAGTACCTTAGAGGGAGTATAAAGTTCCATATTTATGAGGTAGTACTAATCTTAGAGGGAGTATAAAGTTCCATATTTATGGGGTAGTACTATTCTTAGAGGGAGTATAAAGTTCCATATTTATGGGGTAGTACTATTCTTAGAGGGAGTATAAAGTTCCATATTTATGGAGGAGTATTTTAGAGGGAGTATAAAGTTCCATATTTATGGGGTAGTACCTTAGAGGGAGTATAAAGTTCCATATTTATGGGGTAGTATCTTAGAGGGAGTATAAAGTTCCATATTTATGGGGTAGTATTTTAGAGGGAGTATAAAGTTCCATATTTATGGAGGAGTATTTTAGAGAGAGTATAAAGTTCCATATTTATGGAGGAGTATATTAGAGAGAGTATAAAGATCCATATTTATGGAGGAGTATTTTAGAGAGAGTATAAAGATCCATATTTATAGAGCAATATTTTAAAGGGAGTTTAAATTTCCATATTTACGGGCCTTTATCTTTAATGGAGTATAAAATTCCTTATTTATGGAGGAGTATATTAGAGGGAGTATAAAGTTCCATATTTATGGGGTAGTACCTTAGAGGGAGTATAAAGTTCCATATTTATGGGGTAGTACCTTAGAGGGAGTATAAAGTTCCATATTTATGAGGTAGTACTAATCTTAGAGGGATTATAAAGTTCCATATTTATGGGGTAGTACTATTCTTAGAGGGAGTATAAAGTTCCATATTTATGGAGGAGTATTTTAGAGGGAGTATAAAGTTCCATATTTATGGGGTAGTACCTTAGAGGGAGTATAAAGTTCCATATTTATGGGGTAGTACCTTATAGGGAGTATAAAGTTCTATATTTATGGGGTACTACCTTAGAGGGAGTATAAAGTTCCATATTTATGGGGTAGTATCTTATAGGGAGCATAAAGTTCCATATTTATGGGATAGTATCTTATAGGGAGTATAAAGTTCCATATGTATGGGGTAGTATCTTATAGGGAGTACAAAGTTCCATATTTATGGGGTAGTACCTTATAGGGAGTATAAAGTTCCATATTTATGGGGTAGAACCTTAGAGGGAGTATAAAGTTCCATATTTATGGGGTAGTACCTTAGAGGGAGTATAAAGTTCCATATTTATGGGGTAGTACCTTAGAGGGAGTATAAAGTTCCATATTTATGAGGTAGTACTAATCTTAGAGGGAGTATAAAGTTCCATATTTATGGGGTAGTACTATTCTTAGAGGGAGTATAAAGTTCCATATTTATGGGGTAGTACTATTCTTAGAGGGAGTATAAAGTTCCATATTTATGGAGGAGTATTTTAGAGGGAGTATAAAGTTCCATATTTATGGGGTAGTACCTTAGAGGGAGTATAAAGTTCCATATTTATGGGGTAGTATCTTAGAGGGAGTATAAAGTTCCATATTTATGGGGTAGTATTTTAGAGGGAGTATAAAGTTCCATATTTATGGAGGAGTATTTTAGAGAGAGTATAAAGTTCCATATTTATGGAGGAGTATATTAGAGAGAGTATAAAGATCCATATTTATGGAGGAGTATTTTAGAGAGAGTATAAAGTTCCATATTTATGGAGGAGTATATTAGAGAGAGTATAAAGATCCATATTTATAGAGCAATATTTTAAAGGGAGTTTAAATTTCCATATTTACGGGCCTTTATCTTTAATGGAGTATAAAATTCCTTATTTATGGAGGAGTATATTAGAGGGAGTATAATGTTCCATGTTTATGGAGCAATATTTTAAAGGGAGTATAAAGTTCCATGTTTATGGAGCAATATTTTAAAGGGAGTTTAAATATCCATATTTACGGGCCTTTATCTTCAATGGAGTATAAAGTTCCATATTTATGCCCAGGAAAGTTCTGGCATCTGTTGAAAAAAGAGTTCCTTCACGTGGTGCCGACACTTGTTTTAACACACTCTTGATATCACATATTTCTAGAAACTATTTAAAGGTAGTATAATCTAAATCGAAAAATCGTCTGCTACTACGCACTACGACATCTTTTTAAGCTAACTAGCGCCCATTTACCCCTAGCGGAAATGTGAAAATCGATTATCCAACCGAGGGGAAAGTCACTTGTAAAATCTTTGTACACCTGATTACTGATTTCCCAAAATCATTTGTTGATCTCTAGCTATTTATCGGTAATTTGCAGTGATTTCTTGGGAAAACACAGTGATTTCTAGTTATATCTTGTAATTACTCAGTGATATCAAGTGATTTCTTGCAATTATTCAATGATTTATAGTGGTTTCTAGCAATTACTCAGTTATTTACAGTTATTTCTTGCAATTACTCAGTTATTTCTAGTGATTTCTGGCAATTACTCAGTGATTGTCCACGATTTGTACATATTCAGATTAAAGTGACCACCCCCTCGGAAATAGTAATAGGCAAACAGTTAATAGAATAGAATAGAAGGTGAGTGTTGACCTCTTGGCTGACCTTTGGTTTGCTGCCCCCGATGGAGCCCGGCTTGATCGAGCCCGTCTCGTAGAAACGCGTCAGGATTTTGGAAACGCAGCCGTGGCTGACCAGCAGCTGCCGCGAGATGTCGCACGGGCGCACGCCCATCAGCGCCAGCTCCACGATGCGCCGACGCACGTAGTCCGGCAGAGGGCGCCCGTTGACGAACACGCCGCCCAATTGGTTGATGCCTGCTTGACCTGTAAAGGACGATTAAGAAGATACCATTTAGATCGACGCCCTGAGAGGTTTGAATTTAATGCTTTTATTAAAACTAGATGGCGCCAGTTTAAATGTTTCGATGGGAATTGCATAAGCTATTACTCATTTGTTAAAATAATTATTATTAATAATAGACATATTCAAACTGATTACAGGAAACAAACATTTAGTGCGAAGCCCTTACAGGCTACATTGTAATGCTTTAATTAAAACTAGATGGCGACAGTTTCAACATTTTGGCGGGAATTGCATAAATTATTACTCATTTCGGCTGTCCCATGGCAAAACCTTTTAACCACCACGATCGTAATTTTGAGATATTTGACTTTTTCAAAACCTAAGTTATAAGATTTTAACGTGGTTTTTAATGCGAAAATTATAAAATACAAAACCATTTTTTAAGTCATAAATAGTTAAATATTTATGACTTTTACCTGAAACTTTTTCAGTACTTTCGTACATGCCTTAGTAAAACTGATGCGTAAAAATCTAATTTTTCAAAAATTTGGTGGTTATAAGGTTTTGCCATGGGGCAGCCGATTTCTTAAACAAAATATTAATAACAGAATAATCAGGAGAATGTGCTAGTCAAAAAGGGGTATTTCGTGTTATACTAATTTGCCAAAGCTAACCAATTTTTCAGACTTTACCAAAGCTATGTTATTTTCAGAAATAGCCACAGGTTGGCAAACCACATACTAATTTGCCAAGGACTTTTTGGCAAACTTTACCAGACTTCCTATATCATAGCCAAAGTTTGCAAATAAGATACTAATTTGCCAAGGACTTTTTGGCAAACTTTACCAGACTTCCTATATCATAGCCAAAGTTTGCAAGTCAATTACTAATTTGCCAAGGAATTTTTTGCAAACTTTACCAATATTGCCTATTTAATAACCATAGTTTTCAAATAAGATACTAATTTGCCAAGGACCTTTTTGCAAACTTTACCAATTTTGCCAATTTCATAACCATAGATTGTAAATCAGAAACTAATTTGCCAAGGACCTTTTTGTGAAATACTTTTTCAGACTTCGCTTTACTAATTTGCCCAAGACTTTTGGCAAACTTTACCAAGAATTAATATTTGAATTACCGTAGTTTGCAATTCAGGTAATAATTTGCCAAGGACGTTTTTGAAAAATTTTAACAAAATACCATTTGAATAACAATAGTTTGCAAATCAGATACTGATTTGCCAAGGACCTTTTTGCAAACTTTTTCCAGACTTCAAATTTCAAAACCGAAGTTTGCAAATCAGACATTTTTGCCAAGGACCTTTTTGCGAACTTTACCAATATTGCCTATTTCATAACCATACATTGCAAATCAGATACGAATCTCATTAAAGTTTGCCAAAACGTCCTTGCCAAATTAGTATCTGATTTAAAAACTTTGGTTATGAATAAGCAAGTCTAAGTTAAGGTTGCCAAAAAGATCCTCGGCAAATAATTATCTAATTTGCAAACTATGGTTATAAAATAGGCAATATTGGTAAAGTTTGCAAAATGTCCGTGGCAAATTGGTATTTAATTTGCAAACTTCAGATATGAAATTGGAAGTATGGGTAAAGTTTGCAAACACGTCCTTGGGAAACTAGTATCTTATTTGCCAACGATGGTAATTCAAATAGTAATTTTGGGTAAATTAAATAGTTAATTCCTTTAATTCGTTTAGTGTTGTTCAAATTCAAATATTGAACAGGATATTAAAACATAGTTAATTCCTTTATTTCGTTTAGTGTTGGTCAAATCCAAAAATTGGACCGGATATTAAAAATATTTAATTCCTTTTATTCGCATTGTATTGATCAAATACCAAAATTAAACAGGATATTAGAAAATAATTAATTCCTTTAATTCGTTTAGTGTTGGTCAAATCCAAAAATTGAACAGGATATTAAAAAATAGTTAATTCCTTTAATTCGTTTAGTGTTGTTCAAATACAAAAATTGAACAGGATATTAAAACATAGTTAATTCCGTTAATTCGTTTAGTGTTGGTCAAATCCAAAAATTGGACCGGATATTAAAAATATTTAATTCCTTTTATTCGCATTGTATTGATCACATACCAAAATTAAACAGGATATTAGAAAATAATTAATTCCTTTAATTCGTTTAGTGTTGTTCAAATCCAAAAATTGAACAGGATATTAAAACATAGTTAATTCCTTTAATTCGTTTAGTGTTGGTCAAATTCAAAAATTGAACAGGATATTAAAACATAGTTAATTCCTTTATTTCGTTTAGTGTTGGTCAAACTCAAAAATTGAACAGGATATTAAAAAATATTTAATTCCGTTAATTCGTTTAGTGTTGGTAAAATACCAAAAATTGGACGCGATAAGTGTTGCATTAATGTAAATTCTTATTTTGTATGTAAAAATGGAGACAAATGTATTTAAGTTCAATAGCCTCCAGATCTTGATTGGGCAAATGGAAGCGAATAAATTCCAGAACACACTTGTGAGGTCGCGAAATAAATGTAACTTTCCAAGCTCCGTAGATGAAGAAAGGGCAGCTTCGTTTTTACGACGCCAGAGCCATCTCGTGAGTGGTCTCGTAAAAAGCCGCTCTTGCTTTTTCGGACCTCGACCGGAAAATATTTTTATGCTCTTCCATATTAAACGAACGCTCCCAGGGGTAGACCATAAAAACATCGCCACAAACCCTAGGGACGTTATTTGCTCTATGACGTATGCCTAAAAGGGGGTTTTCGTTAACTGCTTAATTTCAAATAACCGACTAAACGCAGCAACAGGGAAATATGCAAAAAGGGGCGAAATCCACCCGAGGTACCTTCCTATTTAATAATGTTTGAGATAGATGGCGACACTATAAAGTTTATGAAAAATAAACGTTTTTAAAAAGTTATTAATTAATTACTAAATTATAGTACTCTAAATTCTTATTAAAAATATATAATTTTTGTAATTTAAATTAGCAATTAATTTTAACAGAAGTTAACACTCTCCGCCATAGATGGCACTATAATACGATTTTTAACTATCCAATCAGGGAAGAGATTTTGGTATTTTAAATCTCGACAAAACCGTTCTCCACCAAAAACTGAACACTTTCAACCAATCGTTGAAAATCAAAATTATGACGTCATGCTGCTATCAGAGCGCCATCTACTAAAAAATAACGCCATCACTACGTTATCTTGGATGAATATTACCCCTTTAAAGTCGTCTTTGTCCCTTAAATATTTGTAAATCGATCTATAGTCGAATTTATGAAATAAAAATTGGTGTTGTTCAACATGTTAAAATGTTGCTCTTACGTCACAAGACACAGCTTTATTAGTGTAATCTTCGCACGGGAGATTTGCACGCTAAATAAATCTATATTCCTGGCGACTGTAGGTAGGGGGCGCTCGTAGACGTGTAAAAATTAGAGACGGTGACGTAAACAACATTGAAACAAGAAGGTCACGATAATTTATAAAAAGAACTATTTCTTTGGCTGCCGATTACTTCATAAAGTGTCTCTATGCAGTTCGCGAAACGATGAAATTAGTCTACTTTTTGGTATTGTTTTGGTTAATTTAGGTTAGGTTAAGAATGTATGTATTTATATTGTAGGGAGAGCATTCGTGGGCGCATCGTGGTCTAATTTTCAACATGGCACTAGAGCGTCAGTTTTAGAGAAGCACGATACTTAGAAATAATTATTGTATAAATAAAACGATTATTGTCCATGGTAAGCGATATAATATTACTTTAAAATACTTTACTTCTATTTTAAAGTAATATTATAATTATTGTGTTATAATTAGCGTTTAACATTAAGCTCCCGGGTTGCCAATTCCTGAAACTCAAATTATCGTACCAGAGTAAAAAAATCGATTGCTGAAATACATTATCGTACGCCAGAAAACTGGCGATAAATTTTAATTTTGTGGTAAATACTGAAATAAATTTTTTAATAACACTTAAAGTTCGACCGATTTAAAACTTGTATTTTAAAAAGTCGCAGTTTCAACTGTTTTTCAGCCAATTAAAAAAATTATCGTATATTATCGTACGCGTATTTTCTTTCAATTTAAAAATTATCGTAAGCTTAATTATCGAAAAATGCGTACTATATAGTAGACCATTTAAAATATCGTACCTTCCAAAAATTAGCTCGAAATTTTTGACGTGTATGTCTAGCAATACTGGTAAGCTCCCACTAATCGCAAATTATATCTGATACTTTATCTTAAGTAACCGATGCGAACTGATCTGACCAGATCCAGTTTAGTATGAAATCTTGTGGAGAGTTAATAAAAATAAACCGTAATTAAAATTTAACCAATCAATAAAACTTATCGAGGCTAACGGTATATAATAGTTAGTAGGGATCTGTTGGGTCGCGTGGCATGAAGGGCTTGCCACCACCCTCCTACGCATTGTAACCCGGCCACCTGAATTAATGGCTGCCTTAAAAGTCGCTTGATGACTTAGGCCTAAGGTGGTGTCATGGGTATTAGCCAAGCTGATTATTATTATTAATCTGCTTAGATTATTTCTGTCAGTTAACAATGAATTTAGATTAGTTACCGGTTTAGGATTTTTGTTTTGATCTTTAATCCCTTGTACTGATAATATCTCAACGTAAACGCAGGTAATATGATATTTGAATCATCAAAACTTTTTGCTCAGGTCTAGTAACGCATCTGTTATCTGGTAATCCTATTCAATGTCTCTTACACAACGTCTAATACAATAACATTCATTTCTATGAATTAAGGAACTACATTTTGGTTCACTAACATCTATCTGGTTAAAACAATATGATAATAATTAGAGCAGATCAGTTCAGATCAATTATTTGGAATTAATAAGATACAGTTTCAGATCTGATTACTGGTACGTGGTTGAATATAAAAGATGAAAACAGACCTGAAGAGCCGATTATCTTCAGGTCTCTAAAAATTAAGACCTGCATCATCTGATTAGGTAGTCGTTATAAGCACTAGTTAGATTTAAGGTCAAATGTGTACGCAATTAGTTTCAGATCTAGCGAAAATTTTACACCTCTAATAAAAAAAAGTGGTAAGAACGATAATAGATTGGTAACCATGTTTTAGCCAGGGATAGCACCTATTTAATTTCGCAAGCCTTTCATGAAAACTTGTAAGACTTGAAGCCGTTACATTTACATAGGATGGTTTAAAAAAAATAAAGTTAAAACCGAAAATAAATAAAAACAACAGATTTTAGAAACCTTGATACCGATTTGATCAAATCAATTTCAATATACAGGGTTTTTCAAAAGGTTATGCAAATATTTTAAGGAGTTGCAGGGGGTGAGTTGAGAAGTATGCCGGTTTTTTATCCATTTTCGTACGATGAGTTAAAAGAGCGCCAGAGAGCTTCAAAGTGTGGTCTAGAAGTAGGCTGCAACAAGTGCCAAACCAAGCAGCAGGGACTTTACATACTGTTTAAGTTTACGTGTTTACGCTGGTTACCTCGATTTGTTTTTTTACCTATCACACCTAGGAGCAACAAACACAGCACCCCACACAAGGAGAGCGCAACCCGTCAAAAGTCGTCTATTTTCTTGTGTACAATTTTTATTGGTTAGACGCTTTAGCACCTGCTGCCGTCGGAAGGGGAAAATTCGGAAATTGTCTCCCCAACCCGCCCGTTAAACATTCAGCGTAAAGGCTCGTCCAATGAAATGTGTTTAAAAGTTAGCTGCGTTCTCCTTGTGTTTGTTTCTCCTAGCTATCACACGAACCCAAACCTTAATGTTCACATTTCCCTGCTGCTGGGTTTTGCGCATGTTGCAGCCTACTTCCAGGGGCTAGTAGACCACACTTTGAAGCTCTGTGGCGCTCTTTTAACTCATCGTAGTAAAATGGGGGAAAAAAGGCAAACTTCTGAACTCACCACCTACAACTACTTCAAATTGTTTGCATAACCTTTTGAAACACCCTGTATAATAAAATTATAATATTAAATAGTTGATTTTAAAACTGGGTTTTCGCGAGATTTTTAGCATGGTTTCGAGATTTGACTCTGGAAATGACTGAAAGCCTTTGCACAGCTGACTACAAGAACGTATTTAGGTTGCCTAGTCATCTGTTGGGGCTTTGTTTTAACACATTTTCCTTGACACCATTTCCGACTTATTAAATTAAATCATTATTTGCAGATGGGGCTATACAATTCATTAAATTTTGTGGTTTCCGCTTGAGAGAGTTGATTTAGGTAGAAGATCATGTTAGTGGGCTTTAAAGAAAGACTCGCGCGTTCTCAGTAGCCTAAATACGTTCCTCCCCGTTATTATAATGAAGAAAAGCAACGTTATAACTGTGACAGGGAAGTTAATAGGCGACCAAATTTTCCGAAACCCGGCTGCGACGAGATTCGTCCAACTGGAAAATATTCGCCCATCGCGAGTCCCCCTGTACCGCCTTCTCGTAAAAGACAGAAGAATCGTAACTATATACAACCGGAGCCCAAAAGGAATAAAAAGCGAGAGAGGAAAGGGGCGCCCTCTATCGTCCAAAGAGCGCAAAGGCGAGCGAGCGGACTCTGAGATCACGGCCAACTTCGATTACAGGCTGGCGCGCTGATGCAACGCTCACCGCGGAATTTATTCGCGGGCAATCGTAACTTCCAGTTCGTTTGCCTTAACGCGATTCGCGGCGGTCCGAGCAGCCGGATTTTATGGCTGCAACCGGAAATTGAATGAGAACTCGGACATCTTACAGCGTTCACGAGTGGAAGACCACTTCTGTTTATATTTCCTTGTTTTCTTTTCATGGCGCCGGGGCATAATACAAACAATATTGCGTCATTTGTAATTCAATATGTACGATTTTCTCAAATTGCCAACTTTGATTTATTTCTTGCTAAGACGCCTTAGCGCGAGAATCAGAATTACTCCCAGATACACTCGATAAGGTCTAACGAATAGAAATATAGCACAATTTCTCTCAAATTCTCAAGCCGCGAGTTTTGTAAGATTGTAAAATGACATTGCTCAGAACCGGACGCTACTTTAACAGGGTTGCCATGCTTTTTTAGTTATAATTTATTCATTTCACAAAATTTATGGCAGCTCTGTTTTGAAGTAATTGGAAAACAGGGTTGCCATACATTTCAAGGTGAAATAGATAGTATAGAACCAAAGTGATTGGCTACAGACAGTGTGATAAATAAGGCACTATCACGGGCCAATCTAAAGTTTAAAAATTAAATGCCCTAGTGACCACTTAATTAATTCAAAGTTTTTTCCCTTCTGGTTTTTAGTTCATTAAGAAAATATTGCATTAATCCCTAAAATTGTTTGGTCTTTGCTTCTATGTTGTGTGCTTGGCCTTAAAATGTTATCCATTTTTGATAGTAGTGATTTTATAAATTTAACATTGCTCAATAAAGATGTTTCTACATAATTTATTGCTTAAGCAGTTTTATAGTTCTTTATTTAACACTCCAAAATTTTTAAATACCCATAATAACTAACCTACTAAGCCTATGCCCTAGCACAAGTCATATTGTCAAGAATAGATAATTTGACCATAAATTATGAAAGCCTGATTTTGAAGGTTAAAAATGGTAAGTGGCCAGTGGCCAGTTTTTAATTAAACTACCTAGGCTCTACTGGCCACAGGTCCAGTTTAAAAAAATTCCTTATTTCTCAGCCTGGCTACAGCTTCAGTGAAAACCTCACCGTCGTCTGCTATAATTTCCGTTATATAACTATATCACTTATGCAGATTATGTTGGAAATTCATTAAGCCTTGCCCAGCGTATCGCGAGTAAAGTTCATTACTAAATATGGAAGACATTAACAAAATTCAAGAATCAGGAGAAAACGAAAAGCAGT
This sequence comes from Leiobunum rupestre, assembly GCF_980474605.1. Taxonomy (NCBI): domain Eukaryota; kingdom Metazoa; phylum Arthropoda; class Arachnida; order Opiliones; family Sclerosomatidae; genus Leiobunum; species Leiobunum rupestre. The sequence goes on along the minus strand of NC_143384.1, from coordinate 93,297,194 downwards.
TGAATTAAGCCTTTTCAGCTAAAATAGAGTCAGGTAGTGCCCAAGTCAACAGCTCCTAACAGACTTGGAATTAGCGGGAGTCTTGGGGCCAATGGCTCTTAATAAAAATCAGTGGGCTCTTAAAATAAATCATTCGAACGGGGGTTGCGGGCCACCGGGGCTCTCAATTTAATTAAAAAATATTTATTACACATTTTACAGAAATTTCTGGAACATGATTTGTACGCCGTTTTTGAAACTGTTTTCCTACCCTATACGAGAGCGGGATCTAGCGTTACAAATGATTATGAGTGATAATATAATATACTTCCTCGTTTTAAAGTTAATAAATGTTATGTAAGTAACGTAACCAATTTTTATTTTAATATTTTCCCTACCTAATTTTAAATTTTCCCCCAATTCCCCCCCCCCGCTTGGGCCAGTGGCTCTCAATAAAAATAAACTTAAATATCACTATTTCTAAGTCTGGCTCCTAAACTGCAGGATTTTCGTCTGCTAAACCACAGCCAACTTTGACACTAGCGCAATAGCGACCAACCCATTCGCCAAAATTCCATGAACAAGGATTTTCCCGCGTAAAACTATCGGCGTTCAGCGCAACGCTCGTTTTTATATCGGCTTCAATGCAAAAACTATTCTAAAAATAATTTTCCGCTAGGGGCGCTTAACGCCGAGATATATTTTTGTTCGTAGGTTAACTTCAACGAATGGGTTGGCCGCTATTGCGCGAGTGTCAAAGCTGGCCGTGGCTAAACAGACGCTTTGTGCATTTTTTTGGTATGGCAGGATACGGGACGATGAAATAGTAAAAATTACCGTCTAAAGTCAATAAAGAAGTTAAGTCAGCAACAGAAAATGCCCAGAAAACGTGTAGCGGGAACTTGTAAAAAGTGCAGGCTGTACACACAAAGGTACGTCTACAATCCTACAAAGTCCTCCTACACGTTTTCGGGTGGTGGCTTAACCTCTCTAATTACTAGCTAGCTCTTAACATCATATAAGTTATCATATAAGGTTTACCAGTTCCAAACCGATTCTTGATAGGGCTGTGCGAATAGTGTTTTTTTAGGTATTTGGCGAATACCAAATACGTCGTTTTTTGGGAATCATCTGCCGGATCAAATTTCGAAAATGACCAAATAGCGCGACGTTTAAAAATTTCGACCAAATTTATTGGTTTTATTAAATTATACCAAATTTTAGTTGGATTTTTCCCCACAATCAACCACACGCCTACCTAGTACTCTAGTATCTACCCACTACCTAGTAGAAGCTGCCGTTTGACCTTAATTCTTCCCAAATTAGAACATTTACCTCTATATATCCTCACTGGTCTAAATTCTGTATAATTAATTTAGAGTTTATGGAATCACCCCTCCCAAAATGGTTTCTTCCACTCTATAGCGTATACATCTACTTCATAGTTAACTTGTGCCCATACAATTCATCTCTATTTACAAACGTCAAGATAACTTGCAAGTTTAAATTTTGCTTGCTTCGTCACTCGTGACCTTCGGTTTCGTCACGCAGAAAGGAACAATAGGTTTTTTTGTTTACTAATTTAGTGCCCTCTGGCGGTAGAAATATTATGCAAATACCAAATAATTTGATAAATTTGGATTAAAATCGACCAAATCCAATTAATTTTTTCAAATAGAATAGTCGGTTTTTCAAAGTTCACTATTTGGTATTCTAGAATTTTAAAAACTAGAATTCGATTTGTCGGTGCGAATAGTTTTGCCGAAAAATGACCAAATAATTTGGTCAAATCGAATAACGACGAATACTTTGCACAGCTCTAATTCTTGAGTGCAATAAATCAGCCTTTCTTGAACCAGCCACGGGTAGAAGATGAATTTTACGTTGATTTTCAACAGCCCCCTCATTTGCAGATAAAAAAATAAGAAAACCAATGCTGGATCGATTACAACTTAAAAGCAAATAAATATTTTAAATAAATATTTGAAATTATGGTTATCCTTTTTTCAAATAATTAACCTAGATGGTGCACCCATGCAATAACGATTAAGGGTAGGGAGGGTTGGGTAAGCAAGTCTGACTTATGAGTTCCATTTGCAAGTTTTCGTAATCCAACCTCCAAATATTGTATAACCCTGCCGGTAGAGTATACGTTATTAATGTTAAAAAAAAAGAAAACAACGGTTACTTTTACAATAGTGGAATTAGTTTTATGGATGAACCAGGGTACACGAAGAAGAAAAATAGATTTGACGATACTACAACATTTGTAGAAAAAATAAGTAAATATAGTATCGTCTGTTCTGACACTAACCGAATACTAACGCTATACGACGTAAATTACGTCACTTCCAGTTCCATGACGAAAAACGCGTCTTCAACTTTGTAGATGATAAACGGAAGTTAGTGAAGCAGATTTTGAAAACACGCCAAATTTCTGTAACGTTTCGTTTAGTTCGAATCTCACGATCACGAGATGTCAGTAGCACAAGGAATATTCACATGTGATATTTTTGGGTCCACTTTTGTATGTTCCTTGTGAAACAAGGTCTCACCCACCAACCAACGAAAGCATGACCAAAACTATCTTTTTATACAGAAATATGAACGAAAAATTAACTTTAATTTAAAAAAATCCGAGTTTGAAGCTGCAACGTATGAAAATAGTATAAGGGGTATTTTCTCATTTAAAAACCTTAATTTCGCGATCTAATTATTTTGAATTTAATAATAATAATAATAATCCGCTAGGCTAATAGCCAAGGCACCACCTTAGGCCCAAGTCATCTAGCGACTTTTAAAGACATTAATTCAGGTGGCTATATTACTATAATACGAAGCATAAGTAACATAATATTAAGAAGTATGACATTTCCTATTTAATTATTGGCATAAAATGTAATTTGATTACGTGGGCCTAAGGTGGTGCCTTGGGTATTAGCCTAGCTTATTATTATTATTGATTATTATTGTTTTCATGGTAATTTTGTATATCTACTATTATCTAGGGTGCTCTGTTCTGGAAATTTCATTGCGTAGAGCTCTGACAATCAGTAGGGTGATAATTTTGGCTAATTGACGTACTTACTAAAATGCGCAAAGGTATATTAGGCTACTTAAAAGCGAACAAAGCTAGCAGCAAATGTACTGGATATTTTCACGTAAAATATATGCCCTAACACAAATATTCTTTAGAAATTAGGGTTGGCACTTTTTTAATTTTTTAATACAAATTAAATCCATAGATTTTTTTATTTAAACTGTATTTTGTAATTTTATTGAATTTATTGATTTTTATGCAATTTATGGCCTTTTTCATTGAATAATTAACGGATCTTTTACTTTTATAAGTTAACTAATCTTGAACTAAATGAAATATTAATTAAATTTAATTTACTATTTAATATTTTAGATTTTCTATTTATTTTAATTTTTTAAGAATCTATTTTTTTTCAATTTTTATTCCCACATCGAAATAAATTGTGTGATTTAAATCAACGATTTTTTGAAAATATTACTTGATTTAAATCTTGATTTTAATCACGATCTAAAAATTATTCCAAAATGTTCGTACATTATCTTACCGAAATGATTACATTTCTCAAACCTTTACAAGGTGCTCACATTTCCTTTATTTTCATTACTTTCCTTTAAATTCCTTAGGTTTTCTCATGTAGTATAACCTGAAAACATTCCATCGTCGTGTACCCTTTTTCATCATATATTTAACTTTATTTTATCTACTGTTTTTCGATAAGAATCCTTATTTTTGCTTATGATTTTTCCAATATTTTCCTTTAAATCACTTAAAAATTTCCTATTTTCTATAAATTTTTCAAAGAAATTGTGCATGGTTTAATATACAAATATTTTTTATTAATCTATTTATTTTTAGTTGATTGGTAATTAGTATGCACGGTTAAACAAAAGCGATAAATAGATTAAAAGTAAAATAAAGCAGTGTTTAAAAAGACCTGATTTACACACAAAAAACTGGTTTTCTGGGTTTTTATTTAAAAAACTCCTGGTTTTTTTCCAACCCTTGTTTTAAAATTCGTAACTCTAGCTTTAGCGCAGCTCAAGTTACGACGTTTTTAAACTCTGATAACAATTTGACAGAACTACATGGAAATGAAAACTAGTCCACTTCCATGTTCTCCGTTGCTTAAATCCCTTCTTGGTATAGTGAGTTTCTGAAGTGGTGTATTTTGCTTTGCACATTTGGTGCACGCTTACCTGTATGCGGCATTTATTTCTGGCAGCCTCCTCAATCCTGGTGCTCCGGTGCGTTTCTGCAGGTGCGACCTTTTCAAACGAAAGAATTAAGATCATTGGTTACTTAACTATACACAAAATATGTCCGCAAAGTAAATCATTTCAAACAAGCTCTGGACTTCCGATTTAATAGGCCTTTCAATAAAGTAAGAGCTCTACGCTTGCTGAACTTGTTTTTATGTAGCTCATTCGTCACGAAATACGTAGAAGTTCAGTTCAGTTTATACTTAAAAACAGGGTGCCTCGTCAAATTTACTCTTATGTGAGGCAGCAGCAACATCGAAACAATAAGGCCAATGTTACTTTATAGAAAGGCCTATTTTTACAACCAAAATCCCCACATCGGAATGTTTAAAGGGACACAACGGGATTTGAAAATATATGCTTGAAAATCGACCAAGTCTATAAGATTTAAAATTTTACTTGGACCCCCGCAGCAAGAGGATCCGAGTTCGATCCCAGCTTGTGGCACTGGGTGAAAACTTGAAACACTACTTCTGGCTTGAGTGTGCAAGTTCTCTCCCGACTAATTAAAGGGGTTTTCCCCGAGTTCTTCGGTTTCCCCTTCCATAAAAACTTGTTGAGGTTAACGGTAATAGTGCATTGTAACCCGGCCACCTGTTTAAAGGCAATAAAAGTGGCTAGATGACTTGGGCCTAGTAAATCGGATTTTGTCGTCTGCTAGCCAGAATTTATCCGCTATAAAGGCCACAGGCAGCCATTTGGGAAAAACGTTTTTACTCCGACTCAAACTACTCGCCACCACGGAATCGGAGTAAAATGACGTCATAGCCTTACTCTTCTTACCCTACTCCGAAATCCCAGAATAAGCGAAAAGAAACCACCTAATATTCTGAACTGAAAATATATAACAGCTCACTCATTTCACTTAAGAATTAATAATAACATAATTCTTAGTTTTAAAGCAATTGTGGGCTCTATCATTGCCACCTGTATTATGAAAAGGCCCCTGTTATTAGAGATGGCCATGAATCTTTCCGATTCTTCGAAAAACACGACTTTAGTGGAGAGCGTGGTGCCATCTATTTATGGCAAAGGAAGTTGAAATTCAAAACAGCCAAATGATAACGTCGTCATTGTAGAGTATTATATTTAGACCACTTATACTCTATTTAGTGAACTTTAACCTAAACTATATATCCCATGTAAAAGAATTGTTTAAATTTACTGTAATTTATGTTATTGACCAATTTGCAAACGAGCCAATCAAAGCGACGGGTACCTATTAGTACGGCCGTCTTTTGGGTCAAAATGTAGCTTGATGTAGTTTTGATTATGATGATAGCGACATCGTTTGAAAAAAGCGCTACTTCACGTCGAGCCGACACTTGTTTAAACATTAATTTAAAATCTCGAGCCGTGACGAAGGTGCACGATGAAGTTTCACATTATATTATTATTATTATCTTTTATTAACAATTTCAAATATTGAATTACAATTTATTGGAAGATTATAATAGAAGTACGGAGCTAGGACATTAAAAAGTAATATGTTCCTTCGCGGGTTCTGCGACACTTTTCAAAGGGCCGAATTTCTCGACAAACCACGTATCACGGTTAAACTTGGCTTAATGAAAAGAGACTTAAAACGGTTTTAAAATTCACAATTTATTTATTGAGTTTTTCACAATGTGCTTCTCTTCACTTCTATAATTGGCTTGATAATGTAATACGTAGAAACTACATTGCCTAGGGATATTTACAGGGTTCGTACAGACCTGGAAAACCTGGAAATATCTGGGAATTATATTGTCGACAGAAAAATCAAGGAAATATCACGGAAATACCCATATTTAGAGTCAAATCAGATAAATTTATGAGGATTTAGAAAGTTTGCCCTAAAGAGTACAAATTATCATTAAAGATTTGCCTTTATTACTTCTGTTATATATAATAATATGTAATTAATTTAGTTTAATTGTCAATCATGAAATGAGCAACCTCTTCTTGAAAAGGTTGGTTAAGTTAACAATGACACGGAGAGTTACACTAGGAATGTATATTAGGGAAATATCAGTTGCAAAATTTGTAAATATCATGTAAATTTCATTGGGAAAACCTTGAAATAACAGAGGGAAAACTATGAAATACCAAGCCATTATCAGTGGAAAAACCCGGAATATCAGTTCGAAAACTCGGAAATAACAAGGCAATATCAGTTCGAAAACTCAGAAATAACAAGGGAATATCAGTTCGAAAACTCAGAAATAACAAGGGAATATCAGTTCGAAAACTCAGAAATAACAAGGGAATATCAGTTCGAAAACTCGGAAATAACAAGGCAATATCAGTTCGAAAACTCAGAAATAACAAGGGAATATCAGTGGTAAACCTGAAACATCAGGTAAATATCAGGGGAAAACCTGAGATATTAGGGAAATATCAGTAGGAAAACCTGCAATAGCAGGTAAACATCAATGGGAAAACTTGCAATATCAGGTAAGTATCAGTGGAAAAACCTGCAATATCAGGTAAATACCAGTGGGAAACCTGCAAATATCAGGGAAATCGGTTTGCCCAGTTGCGTAGCTGATGATCCACAGGGCCCGCGGCGCGGGGGGGCCTGCTCACCATAAAAAAATTGGAAAGGGCGGCCCCATTGAGATTTTTGCGGGAGGGTGGGCTTTGAGTTATCAGCTACTTCACTGGGTTTGCCAATATTTGTAAGAACCATTAACTTAATGAAAACCCACATTTTGTTCTTGGTCGCAAAGTGGTTTATTTGTAGCCGAACTATTTCTTTCTTCAGAAACGTCTTTTGGACACGAGCGGGGCGCTTTGTGGTAACATTATCAGAATACGAATAAAGGGCTATTTCTCTCCTGAGTGTAATATTATATACTTTTGGCTACGTCGAACACGTCTGATCAGGTATATTGCGTTATGATTAAACGTTTGAGAGTTAGTTAAGACTAGAATATCGTAAAGTGAAGTATACCTAACTGCATGGTTCTTATATATCTGAAATAATTGGTTTCAATTTGTCTACTTTCAGTTTCTCCAAATGGGTATTCATTTCCCTTTAAAGGAAATCAATTTAGCTTGAAATTTGTACGTTCGCGGGCTCACATTGAATTCCCAATATACGTTTCGAAAGAAAAATTATTGCTGGATATAATAAATATTACTTTATAAGATTATTAAGTTGTTATTTGTTTCTTATGATAAAATACGCGAAAAAGTAGATTAGTCCATAATTAAAAGGGATAATATAGCTAAATCCTAAACAAATTTCAAGAAATTAAAAAACTTACTAATAACTCGTAACCAATAGGTCTTCGAGCAAAAAACGCGAAACTCGGATCCAATAGATCTTCGAGTAATAAACTAAATTAAAATTAAATAAAATAGCCAGAAATTCCAACGGTAGACCGGTTTCGTTCTATTTGGAACTCATCAGTACCGTGCGGGAAATCTTGCTGGTGACTGTCAAATCTAAAGGAGAAACTAAGCCTAAACATTAAAAATTTCAAAACGCGTTGCATAGCAACGGAAAGCCGAAAAGGGGGGAGAGTGGTGGAGAATAGTATATACGATAAGTTAAGCTAGAAGAAACCACCTATGGACTGTGAGAAGGATGATAAAATACGCGAAAAAGTAGATTAGTCCATAATTAACAGGGATAATATAGCTAAATAACAAATTTCAATAAATTAAAAAACTTACTAATAACTCGTACCCAATAGGATTTAGCTATATTATCCCTGTTAATTATGGACTAATCTACTTTTTCGCGTATTTTATCATCCTACTCACAGTCCATAGGTGGTTTCTTCTAACTTAATTTGTTTCTTATTATAGATTTTTTGCCTTTTTTAATTTTAGGAACATTTTTCTTTTTGTGAGTTCGAGGTTCTTCACCCGCCCCGGTACCGTTATGATATTAATTAATTAATTATAATTAAATGAATGATATGAGCTTGAAATACTATTTTACCACATGTTTTAGGTTATTTGGGTTTTATGTACGGGTTAATGATTAAAGTTAATTTTACATGATTAGATGGAAAAATTCAGGTGGCATGGTTACGGATGGTAATACGCCAGGTAGTCTTCGAAGTTTTATTGAAAAACTGGTATGTTTCATTGTAATGACACTTCTTTTGTAAGATATATAATTTAAACTATTGTTTCCATTTAATACAGAAACGTAAGCTAATTAGGTTAGTTTGAGTTTTATATCTTCAATCAAGTATACCTACTGAACTAACTTAAACTTTCTATCAAAATAAAACACAAAAATTAATATTTATTTTCCTGGTTTAGTCGTTTTACAGATGAAACTGAACTGCATCAAACGAGAAGCATGTTGTGAACGAAAGAAAATTAATTATGAGACGTTAAAAAACCGATTGGAAATTACAATAGATTTTAATTATCTAGAATTTAGTTCAATCTGTGATGGAACTATTGCAACTACAACTACACTTCGATCTTAGAAGAATCGTATTATTCAATTTCAAAGAGGAAATGTTTTTATGCTGTCATCCATTTTGCCGATTTCACACGTTACTACACTTTTATCTTAGACCAACGTCGATTATTATTCAATTTCAAAGAGGAAATGTTTTATACCAAGTCATCTATTTGGTTGATCCCAAAAGGTACTACACTTTGATCTTAGACAAACGACGATGAAGCGTATTGTTAAATGTATATTACAGAATTACAACAAAAGTCATACAGCGAAGGGCAGGACAAAACAAGTAAACACACCTATTAAGATTTCGCTAAAAAAATAAACTAATTTAAACCTTGTTTTGCGTCTCATTATTAATTTTAAACTTAACTTAATATTTTACAAGTAAAATTTAAAATCAATCTTTTCAAAAAAGCTTACTTGTAATTTAAATTGGGTTTCTATCTTCCAAAATCCCGGGTTGAGCTAAAAACAGGAGTTGGAGAACGGCAGTCTTGCGAGAGATATCAGAATACGCTGGATCGTCAGTCCCGCGGCACCGGAGAGTGTGTCTCTTCCACGGACGAAGATGATCCTTCCGCGAAAGTTCAACTTCCGCCGTGCCCTAAACTAGACTCCGCCCATCACGGCACGCTCTGCCGCGTCCAACCAATCGCGGCGGCCGAGGCTGTCGCGTGCCTGCTCCAATCACGAAGCAGAACCGAGCCGCCAGTCTCGGCGAAAGTTCCCTAAGACGCGATATTCCGGACCTTTCCGGCAACGCCAGTTTGCACGGAGGGGAAGCGAAGTAAGGGGGCGCCAGAGAAATTGAGTAAGAAAACGCGGGGGGGGGGACGTAAGCCTGGTCGGGTGGCGAGGAATATAGTCTGTTAAAGCCCCTTTATATGCCGCTTTGCCGCCACACATACCACCTGCTCTGGAAAGGCCATTTTCTGTCTTTGGCGGGGCGCGCGCTGGTACGAGAGAGCCGGGCGAAACCGGCACGCTCCCGAGCGGCGATTAGCGGAATTAAAGGATTAAAGAACTCGGTTGGCCATTAACTGTGGAGCCAGCACCATTATCTCTTTTCGGGGCGAGAGCTTCCCTGTTCCTTTCCCCCGCCACCGCCAGGCGTCGCCGCGGTCGAGTTCTTACTGCCGCGCGCGCGCTCGCTAGAGAGAGAGATAGGACGCAATAAATACAGGCCTCCAATTAACGGGTTCCGTTTTCCCTTCGCGCCTTTTCTATTATTTTGCGTCTTCTGTTTCCGACGCCATAAATAAAATTATCTCCTTTCAGCACGAACTCACTTTTGCAAAAGTTTTGACCCCAGAATTTTCTTTTTATTATCGCGTCGTGAGTTTCGAGACATCGGGAACTTTTACATTGTAATTATTTTCCCTTTTCTGTGGTCGGATTTTTATTAATACAATATTGTATAAAAAGGTAGGGATGTAGTATGGTCCGCTAGATAAAGCGTTCAAACTTTCCGTAAGTCTTTGATGAAATGTAAACTGTAGATTTCTAAGTCATTTGAAATTTCTACTCGAAGCAGTCTATTTTTGATCTACAAACCCCTGTAGAAGTGTTCAAGTAGCAATACAATAATGTTCAAGGGGAAGTTAACATTCCGCAAATGTATGCTATTCTTCTGAGCAAATATGTACACATAATATTTTAATTATTTAAAATATTTTAAAATATTGTCAATAACGCTTGATATCTCTAAAAAAGTGTCAATTTTTACCCATACATTAGTTGATATACATTTATTAGCTGCGTAGCTTTTCGTATAATTCGGTAACATACTATTTGAAAAACACCGAAAAACGTTTTGTAGATATAAATTAATTTTTAATTCAAGAATAAGCTTTTTTGTCGATTGTCTAAAATAAAAGTGTATTATCTTTTATTAAAAACCAAAATATGACTATCTATTAAGTAATTTTCGTTGATAATTAATAATTAGCTTCTTCCTCGATTGTCTAAGATCAAAGTGTAGTATATTTTCGCAATAACAAAATGAATGACTTCTTAATATTTTGGTTGATAATTAGTGGAATATGGGAGTACATTGGAATAGATTGATTTCCCACCCCCAAATCGCACTCCCAAAATTTCTATAAATCGCTTTTCAGTCTATAATTTTCCAATCATATTTGAGTTATAGAAAATATGGGAACGCGAAAATAATAATTGTTTTGAACCACGAAATTTAATCGATATTAGTAATTGTTGGGTAAAGTAGAGTACAAGAAGAGAAAAACAACTTATTGGACGATACTAATAAACGGATAGTAGTTTTATAGCTATCAATGGATACAGGAAGAAATAAACAATGTTAACGGTTTCGTCCCCCACGAAATGTATTTCTTACACCGCAACTGTAAATCTTAGTAGTTTTGTTTTTTAAGTAAATATTATTAAGTAAAATTCGTGTTGGTCGCCGTATCATCGTTTATAAGTTCCTCTTTTTAAACCGTTCAAAATCCTTTTGATGCTTGTCCATCAAAATCGTGGCGTCGATGTAATAAAGCTACTCCGGGACGTCAACGCCCTTTTCTGGCCAAACTGGGCCCAGCTGGGCGTCATGCATGCAGCCTAATTTCAAGCAAATTTGATCGGTTATCCAACGAAGACAATGAATAGTTTATCGCGGCAAAACTTTGGCCGTAGAGGCGTCCTCCCTGCCCCCGCTTGCTCTCCCCTCTAATAATTAGCCGCCTTTTTTAATTACGATTTATAGTACAGTATCCGAGGGTCAATCGAGGCTAATAGCTTGTCTTCGATGGGCACCTCCCGCTCATTTTAGAGCCGATCGGAGTCAGAATGAGCCAGGCATTTTCCAAATTATTTTTAGCAGATGAGCAGAGCTGTTCCTTTATTTAGCTATTAACGAACAAGATGATCTAAATATTAGGTTGTTTAAATGAGCAAAAGTGAGCATATTCGACCTGAAGGTGAGCGGGTCTTAGAGAGAGAGCGCTTTACTAACTTTCTTACAATGTGAGACAGTTTTAAGAGAGTTGATTTGATTTTGTCCAGGAGGAAACAGCTTATTCTTCGAGTAATGTTAAAAATCTTCTCGAAATCGTAACTCTCCCCAATTCGAAATAAACAATTCTTGCTTTAACGTTAATAGGCCTTTATATAGATTAACGTGGCCTTCTTGTTTACTGTTTTTTCCTCACTTCTACAATGCTTCCCCGGCTCTCCCACTATAGAGAGCGAATTAGTTCGTCCATAGGTTTGACTGCACAATTTCAAGAACAAGTTGGGCAGTCGTAGCAATATTGTGGAAAGGCCTATTTTTTCGGAATTTTATAATATTTTGTTAGTTTTGTAATTTATTTTGATGCTGAATGAGGTAAAATTATAAAATTTTTGCGAATGTTTTTAGTATATAGTGAGTTGTTTAATGGAATTATTTTAGATTATTGAGAGAGAGAAGATATGAGTGTGTTCGAGCTGAGCCCGAGGGAGCTCAATTCGCGACCAAAACGAGTCTAGGTGGCGTAAGGGTCTAAGATCTAGCGTCTGCTACAGATAAATTAAAAGGTCATAGGAACGTTTTTTTTTAAATAAACATTTCAAAATATAAGCAAATGATAAAAAAAATTATATTAAAATGCAAGTCTCATTATTTATAAAGTCAAATTTACCAAATAACGACGAGAAAAACTAATAACATCTATCTAGGTTTCAATGGCGAACTAAAGGGGGCGTTGCGATAGTTTTCGGTCGCGAATTGTAAATGTAGCATTTCCTTTCTTTAGAATAATACGCGAGAGAAGAGTTGAGCTATTAGTAAATGAGGTTTATATGAACGGGTATAAGATATAAGAATTCTGTGACTTGCTAATGAGAAGAGCGTGAGACCCCATTTTGTGAGCGGTTTGTGAGATGAAAATGGATTTCGTAAAATTGCCCATCCCTGTCTTGGCGCGCGAGTTTTCAAGTAGCCGCTCTCTTGATGGCGTTTCGCCTTATTTTCCATTACGAATAAATTAAGTTTTAAAATTTGGGGCCCTTAGAAATTTTCTTTTGATTTTTAATTTAACGAGACGAAAACTTTAATGAAAGCTCGTCTTCATATAGCTCGAAACGCAATTTGCCGTTAAACAAATGAGGGTTTCATTATTGGCTTGCAAATTTATACCCCAATGGAGACGGAAATTAAATCTTCTCGGGGGCTATACACTCTAGATTAACTGATCACAGCAATTGTTCTGTAATCAACCCGTAATTAATATGTAATCGCTGTAATCAATTGGTAATCGTTGAAATTACTTCGCAATTTTTCTGTAATCAGCCCGTTATCACATTGTAATTGCTGTTACCGTTAAGTAATATTTTCGGGATCAGTTTGTAACGTCGGTAATTTGTACGTAATCATTGTAACCTATGTAACTGATCCGTTATTATTGTAATCGACCCATAACATTTCTGTAATTAAACCATAACTAATCTGGAATCATATCTGTAATCAACCCATAACTAATTGGTAATCATTTTGTAATCAACCAGTAATCATTGTAATCGTTCCATAACCATTTTGTAACCAATTGTAATCATTGTGAAATCACCCTAATCAATCCGAACCATTTTGAAATAATTTCGTAATCGATGCGTAATCACCCTGTAATTAATTTGTAATCGCTCTAATCACTTCGTAATTATTTCTTAATCGATCTGTAATAACCTCGTAATCGATCTGTAATCGTCATTAATCGCTCTGTAATCGGTGTACAGAAAAATATTCAGTGGTTAGCTACTGGTAGTTTATTAATTTTAAATACTGAATGCTACTTTGAAAAGTAACTTTTATAATTTTAATCTTCTAATTTAATTAGTTAATTTGAATTTAATATGTCATCATGATTCACTGGATTTCTTGATTTCAATTAGTTGCCATACAGCAATCGAATTTAACGTTAGGACATGCATTGGATTATTTGAGTTCAAATGTTTTGGCATAACTCAGTGGATCATTCGACTAACTATAACACACTTATGGAACTAATTATAAACTTATGGTATCGCCCATCAGCTCAGATTTGCGCAGTGCTTCTAAGCGATTTTCAGATAACATTAGATAGGTTAAGCCAGTTTTCAATTTCAAATTTATCGTGGAAGCCTCGCTTGAAAAAACGTTCTGTATTTCAATTTTATCAGCCGAAACTAATAGGTGATTATGAAAAAGAATTGCGCGCAGAGGCTCACGGGAGTTGGTTATTTTTTGACAAAGCGTCGGCTGCTTAAATTCGTCTGCACCTACCGAGGCCCGCGGCCGTCCGCGTTTAGTAAAAAGCACCAACCATGGATTGATTGTTTGAAAAGTTAGTATTTTTTAAAATTATTTAAAATACATAAAGTTAACAAATTTATTATATATTTTTTTTATTTCTTATAGTTCTAGACCAAGTATTGATAAAGAAACAAGCCCAATTTTAATAGAAGTCACAAGGCTATATTTACATACATGTTTCCATTATTCCTGAAAATGAATTAAAATCAATTTGGATAGAATTTAAAAATATTTCATTTAATAAATCAATTACCTTAATTAAACGACTTTGCAAACTTCTCTCAAAACGAAAAAGGAAAAATTGAACAATGAAATAATAGAAATCTCGCTAACCCTTGCCCAACTAGCCAGACGAATTTACAAAAAGGGCCAATTTTGATACTTTCAACTTGGTAGTACTTAACCAAATCACGTGACCACCGATATTTTTCATAATCACCTATTCTCTCATAGCACAATTCAAAATCTCGTGGAGCCCCTCGAATTTCAAATGTAGCCCTGGGGTTCAATGTGGAGCCCTGGGGTTCAATGGAGCCCCATTTGAGAATCACTGGGTTAAGCTAACCCTCGAAAACGAGGAGGAGAATCTTGTAGGAGTTCAGACTTTGCTTTATTGCGTGCAAATCTACACCCCAAACCTTTCTATTAGCGATATCTGAACCGAGGAAGTATTTGCTATATAGACCAGATATCAGATTATCCTTATTTTCGCTCCGATATTATCAGATTATCCGAATTTTCGCTCAGATGTTATCAGATTATCCGCATTTCCGCTCAGATATTATCAGATTATCCGAATTTCTACTCAGATATTATCAGATTTTCCACATTTCCGCCCAGATAACAATTATCCGCATTTAACTCCGTTATTATCAGAATATCCGCATTTTCACCCAGATATGGTCAGATTATCCGCATCTTCGTTCAGAGGTTATCAGATTATTCTTATTTTCGCTCCGATATTATCAGATTTTCCGTTCAAATATGATCAGAATACCCGAATTTCGCTCAGATGATATTAGATTATCTGCATTTCGCCCCGAAATTAAAAGACTAGCCGCATAAGTTAGAAAAAAGGTAACTGGTGTGACGAATTACACCAGATCATTTCCAATGGGTTACTAACTGATAATATTGAGATATCCGAAAATGAATAAGTTGATCTAATCAGTTATCCGTTGAAAACACGAACTGCACCAAGTGCGAACAGTCTCTATAATATGACCGGGAGGGGGGGGGGGGGAGGAAGAGCGAGGTGAAAAAATTGTTCGACGTCAATTTATCGTCTGCACCATTAAAACCACTCGAAGAAGGAATACCTAGAGAAAGTTACTTTTTTATTATATCGAATTTGTCTCGTTATACTCGCTAAAAAGAATACGCCGCACGCCTTGCCGCTCTGGAACATTTTTTTCACGGCCCGCCACCTAGTGTCCGCGAAAGAAAACGTTATAGCCACCGATCACGGCTACACGACGAACCTTTATCGACTTGAACATTATACTTTTTTTGCGTATTTAGAATATATAGTACATGGCCGGGCGCCTCTGGGGCGGAGGCAGTTACGCCACGTGTTACTACGGGAGCTCGCGATTGGACGGTTCGAGATACGCGCGAGCCGCCTATCCAATCGGAGTCTTTCCTCTTAGTACGTCATCCATCTAGACACGCCCAATCGACGCGACCGCTTTCTAGCCGTCGCGAACTAAGTTATTCGGGTGGGGGGGGGGCGGGTTTCGAATACGTGAGGGGGGAATTTCTGACACGCGAGAAAAAGCGGAGCAGGTGAAACCCGGGCCGGACAGAGGGAAAAAATGGATCTGGTACGCGAAGGGATTAAGCGGGGGTGATAAGGTATAGGGCGCCATGGCCCCCCCTGAACGGATGGACACGGAACTGCGACTCTCGAATTTATTTCTTGGGGATTTCGGGGAGATTTTTGCGTCACGAGATTGACTTTTTTCGCTCCTCTCTTCGGCGAATCGCGAAGGGCGTGGCTTGGACCATCGCCGGATCCTCAGTTTGGGCTGTAGTGTCCGGAGAACCTTTTTTATTGTTTCCCAGGCGCGTTTACTTCGAGATCAAAGTTTTATTTTTTCCGGGTTTTCTGTTGAAATCGATAGATTTACAAGTTGAATTTTTGCGGGACTATTTGCAATATCGTTTTTATTTCTCTGAATTTACCAGAAGTTTTATTCAGAAAATTTGCGAATTAGTGGATTCTGAATACAAATATTCTAGATGCACGAAAGTTAATTAATTTAACCTAATTTACTATCATCAGAAGCCCTCCATATACAATTTAGTTGAGACAGTTTTTACTAAGCTTTAGAGTGGCCTAATAATCATGATTAAATGTTTATAATTTAATCATGATTAAATCATTTTAATCACGATTTAATAATTTTAATCACAATTTAATTATTTTAATACGATTTAATAATTTTAATCGCAATTTAATCAATATAATCGCGATTTAATCAATATAATCACGATTTAATCAATATATAATCACGATTTAATCAATATATAATCACGATTTATTAATTTTAATCATGATTTAATCAATATAATCACGAGTTAATCAATATAATCACGAGTTAATCAATATAATCACGAGTTAATCAATATAATCACTATTTAATCAATATAATCACGATTTAATCAATATAATCACGATTTAATCAATATAATCACGATTTAATCAATATAATCACGATTTAATCAATATAGTCACGATTTAATAATTTTAATCACTATTTAATCAATATAATCACGATTTAATCAATATAATCACGATTTAATCAATATAATCACGATTTAATCAATATAATCACGATTTAATCAATATAATCACGATTTAATCAATATAATCACGATTTAATCAATATAATCACGATTTAATCAATATAATCACGATTTAATCAATATAATCACGATTTAATCAATATAGTCACGATTTAATCATTTTAATCACTATTTAATCAATATAATCACGATTTAATCAATATAATCACGATTTAATCAATATAATCACGATTTAATCAATATAATCACGATTTAATCAATATAATCACGATTTAATCAATATAGTCACGATTTAATAATTTTAATCACTATTTAATCAATATAATCACGATTTAATAATTTTTATCACGATTCAATCCATATAATCACGATATAATCTTTTCAATCTCGATTTCATATTTTAATTAATTAGTAGTCTAATTTTTAATATCAATGAACTTAATAAAATACCTCGTAAAATACTAAGACAAGTCGGGTTTTTAAAAGGGTTTAATAATAATTTTTCGAAATTTAAGCATTCTAATCATTTTAATCCGATTTAATCATTTCAATCATGATTAAATCCGATTTAATCATTAGAGAGTGACCTAATAATTATGCTAGTGATTTTTAACGAGAGCACTACAAAATGTTAAAACTTGTATTAATAATAATAATAATAATAATAATCAGCTAGGCTAATACCCAAGGCACCACCTTAGGCCTAAGTCATCATGCGACTTTTGAAGCCCTTAATTCAGGTGGCCGGGTTACAATACGTAGGAGGGTGGTAGCAAGCCCTGCATGCCACGCGAACGAGCCAACAGCTCCCTACATTAACTATTACAGTTAACCTCGACAAGTTATATGGAAGGGGAAACCGAACTTGTATTACTACGTCTGGAGATGTATGAGGCAAAAATTACACTGCGGAGGGAAATTTACTTTAACAATTTTTTTCTAGGCCTTTTGAAAAATGAACTAATAACATTAGTAGTCTTTAGGGTATCTTCCCATTCGACCGAATTCCCATTAGACCGAATTCCGCCAATGTTTTTGATGAAATTAGCCCAAAGGCGGGTTTTGTATTTTTCTAATCGACCAACGCAATATTCACAAATGAGCGACCGCAAAAAAATAGTTTTTCTTTCTACTCCTTTTGATTTTTTATGGAAGCGTTTTAATATATTTTAAAGTCTGTTAGGTTAGGTGAGGTGAGGTGAGGTTAGGTTAGGTTAGGTGAGGTTAGGTTAGATTAGGTGAGGTTAGGTTAGGTTAGGTGAGGTGAGGTGAGGTTAGGTTAGGTTAGGTGAGGTTAGGTTAGATTAGGTTAGGTTAGGTTAGGTTAGGTTAGGTGAGGTTAGGGTAGATTAGGTGAGGTTAGGTTAGGTTAGGTTAGGTTAGGTGAGGTTAGGTTAGATTAGGTTAGGTTAGGTTAGGTAACACTGCATGCTGTTCTGACCAGTGTTGGGCATTAATCAATTAAATTTTCTATCTATTAATTATTTGACTAAAACATTATTGAAATTAAATTAATTGTAACTAAGCGATTATTTGCACATTGCAATTAATTTAATTGCAATTAAAATATTTACAATTAAACCATTAATTGCACGTTGCAATTAAAATAATCGAAATTTAACCATTAATTGCCCAATGCAATTAATTTGATTGTAATTAAACCATTAATCGTCCATGGAAATTAAATTAATTGTAATTAAATTTAATTGGAATTTAATCATTAATTCCACATTGCAATTAAATTAATAGCAATTAAATTTAGTTGCAATTAAACCATTAATTCCACATTGCAATTAGTTTATTTGGATTAATACCTGTTAATTTACGTTTTGATTGTTTAAAGTATCAATTAAAACTAACAATTAAGTACCCTATGTAACTTTACGGATATCAGATGAACCCGATTTATATATATATTTATGCATATGAAATTGCTCTTAGATACATTGCTTCATTAATAAAATTTAGCACTACTCCTTGGTAGGAAACATCACTTTCATAATTTCAAAAGTGACATATTTACGAAAAGTGTGACAATACCTGTATTTTAATATGCTAAAGGTTTAATGAATGCTCGACTCGAAATCGACAACATAAAAGACTATTTATTGTCGCCTTTCTGGATATTTTTTTAGTCTATGGTATTATATCGTACGTAGATGGCGAAAGCATCTACACAGAACGACGAAAAATACAAAAATACACTAGCTTTGACAAGTGCTACTTAGTTCCTCCGTTCCTCACTACGAGGCGTTGGTTTTAACTTCCTTCCCTCCCCAAGGCATACATTCCCTTCTCCCCTCCCAACTTGTATTTTGCTCGTAAATAGGTCCGAATGACACACTTTTGGTAATTATGTCAATTTTGATAATATTCATTTTTTTATTATTTTCTTTGTGTGTCGTTCATATGTCTTTAGTTTGTCGAATGTAACTATAAACTAGCAAAAGTTACAAGTCGCGACGTGTTTGTTTGTTTTGTAGGCGGTTGGCACGGCACGCGGTGGAAAGGGTACTTGCCTTCGCTCCAGATAGGCCAGATTAATTTTAAGGATACCGCGCACTCCAATTGGGCAAATAGAGCAAAATGTCGCTCAATCAAGCATCATTCTCTCCTCAATACAGTCCAAAAAGTTCGCGCCTAGCGGCCCTCCTAAAGAAATTAAGAAGTGTTGGTGATTCATCGCAATTTATTGAACGCTAATTGGGCAAAAATAAAGAGAGCAGTTAAATACTTCTTCATAAAGCATATAGTTTACATAATTATGATAGAAGCAAACATTAGAATCCTATATTCACAGCACCTCTGTACTTGGTAGCTTTTTTTGCTTCTGTTAAATGATTCTGCGTCATTTTGTCTTTAAATATCATTATAAAATCACCCTAAAAACTGAACCGGATTAACACTAATGGGGGCCCTGTGCCAAGTATAATTTGGGGCCCTTATTTTTCGACCTTTATGTCTAAACGCAAAACACCAAAAGAATAGGTACATTAGCTCTGAAAACGTTGTAGGGTCACGTCACATGGTTACTTTCCATCGGTCTTACCAAGTCCGTAGCGCGCGCATTTTTTTATTAACGTGGCTCGCGCGAAATCATAATAGTTTCGTTCGTCTAAAAAGTTAGGAATTAGTCCACGCGACACCTCCGAGGCTCTGAATAAGCCCCAACCTCAGAAGCCACTAAGTTAGCCCCAACCTCAGAAGCCACTAAGTTAGCCCCAACCTCAGAAGCCACTAAGTTAGCCCCAACCTCAGAAGCCACTAAGTTAGCCCCAACCTCAGAAGCCACTAAGTTAGCCCCAACCTCAGAAGCCACTAAGTTAGCCCCAACCTCAGAAGCCACTAAGTTAGCCCCAACCTCAGAAGCCACTAAGTTAGCCCCAACCTCAGAAGCCACTAAGTTAGCCCCAACCTCAGAAGCCACTAAGTTAGCCCCAACCTCAGAAGCCACTAAGTTAGCCCCAACCTCAGAAGCCACTAAGTTAGCCCCAACCTCAGAAGCCACTAAGTTAGCCCCAACCTCAGAAGCCACTAAGTTAGCCCCAACCTCAGAAGCCACTAAGTTAGCCCCAACCTCAGAAGCCACTAAGTTAGCCCCAACCTCAGAAGCCACTAAGTTAGCCCCAACCTCAGAAGCCACTAAGTTAGCCCCAACCTCAGAAGCCACTAAGTTAGCCCCAACCTCAGAAGCCACTAAGTTAGCCCCAACCTCAGAAGCCACTAAGTTAGCCCCAACCTCAGAAGCCACTAAGTTAGCCCCAACCTCAGAAGCCACTAAGTTAGCCCCAACCTCAGAAGCCACTAAGTTAGCCCCAACCTCAGAAGCCACTAAGTTAGCCCCAACCTCAGAAGCCACTAAGTTAGCCCCAACCTCAGAAGCCACTAAGTTAGCCCCAACCTCAGAAGCCACTAAGTTAGCCCCAACCTCAGAAGCCACTAAGTTAGCCCCAACCTCAGAAGCCACTAAGTTAGCCCCAACCTCAGAAGCCACTAAGTTAGCCCCAACCTCAGAAGCCACTAAGTTAGCCCCAACCTCAGAAGCCACTAAGTTAGCCCCAACCTCAGAAGCCACTAAGTTAGCCCCAACCTCAGAAGCCACTAAGTTAGCCCCAACCTCAGAAGCCACTAAGTTAGCCCCAACCTCAGAAGCCACTAAGTTAGCCCCAACCTCAGAAGCCACTAAGTTAGCCCCAACCTCAGAAGCCACTAAGTTAGCCCCAACCTCAGAAGCCACTAAGTTAGCCCCAACCTCAGAAGCCACTAAGTTAGCCCCAACCTCAGAAGCCACTAAGTTAGCCCCAACCTCAGAAGCCACTAAGTTAGCCCCAACCTCAGAAGCCACTAAGTTAGCCCCAACCTCAGAAGCCACTAAGTTAGCCCCAACCTCAGAAGCCACTAAGTTAGCCCCAACCTCAGAAGCCACTAAGTTAGCCCCAACCTCAGAAGCCACTAAGTTAGCCCCAACCTCAGAAGCCACTAAGTTAGCCCCAACCTCAGAAGCCACTAAGTTAGCCCCAACCTCAGAAGCCACTAAGTTAGCCCCAACCTCAGAAGCCACTAAGTTAGCCCCAACCTCAGAAGCCACTAAGTTAGCCCCAACCTCAGAAGCCACTAAGTTAGCCCCAACCTCAGAAGCCACTAAGTTAGCCCCAACCTCAGAAGCCACTAAGTTAGCCCCAACCTCAGAAGCCACTAAGTTAGCCCCAACCTCAGAAGCCACTAAGTTAGCCCCAACCTCAGAAGCCACTAAGTTAGCCCCAACCTCAGAAGGCACTAAGTTAGCCCCAACCTCAGAAGCCACTAAGTTAGCCCCAACCTCAGAAGCCACTAAGTTAGCCCCAACCTCAGAAGCCACTAAGTTAGCCCCAACCTCAGAAGCCACTAAGTTAGCCCCAACCTCAGAAGCCACTAAGTTAGCCCCAACCTCAGAAGCCACTAAGTTAGCCCCAACCTCAGAAGCCACTAAGTTAGCCCCAACCTCAGAAGCCACTAAGTTAGCCCCAACCTCAGAAGCCACTAAGTTAGCCCCAACCTCAGAAGCCACTAAGTTAGCCCCAACCTCAGAAGCCACTAAGTTAGCCCCAACCTCAGAAGCCACTAAGTTAGCCCCAACCTCGGAGG
The DNA here is from genome assembly GCF_980474605.1 of Leiobunum rupestre. NCBI lineage: Eukaryota > Metazoa > Arthropoda > Arachnida > Opiliones > Sclerosomatidae > Leiobunum > Leiobunum rupestre. The sequence continues at coordinate 93,275,280 of NC_143384.1, read as the reverse complement.
TCTCCTTAGATAGCCCCAACTTCGGGGCCCTGTACCATAACAACCTTGACACATACCTTAATACGGCCCTACCTCCGCCCAATTTTTTTCCGCAACAAAGTTCCTAAAGTAGCCTAATTTGGCGGGAAATCGCCCATCTGGCAACTCTGTTTCACTCCCACTTACTACGCTATACGCATTTTCCATCGCACTACACATTGGTTCGGACGCCACTCTCCAGTCCGCGCCCTTTACAATCATCTGTTTTCATTGTTAGTGTTTCATCAAATGTATTAAAAGATTGAAAATTGATTAGTTGTTACTTGTGAAAAGTCAAGATTAACAATTGATTAGTTTTTAATTGCGACTACAGTATATAACAATTAATAAATTTTTAATCGTGAGTTTTCACAATTACAATTAATTAATTGTTAAGTTTTAGTTGCCCCAGCAATTAATATTGCCCAACACTGGTTCTGACAGATGCTGAAACGGATAAAACCGAATCCTAAATCCGGAGAAGTGCGGCTTTTTCGGTCGAATGGGATTCGGCGCAATGGAACAGATTCGTATTTCTGTTTGGCATTATCGGCTTCCATTTCCGAAATTTCAGTGTAATAATTTATAGCCAAGGCTTAATATTTATTTTAAAATGTTAAACATATCTATACGATATTGCGAAACGGTCAATTACGTATAAGATTAGATAATAGTTAAAAATAAAACCACTTTAATTGCGTAATAAAGGATTTTTAACTAGTTTATCTTCAGAGGCATCAACAGGTTAGACCTGATAGTGTATTTGTAGCCAAGGCTTAACTTTCATTTTGGTCTGAACCGTCTGATATTAGTTAGAAATATTGTATGTAAGAAAAATTGGTCTTAAATGAAAAATATCTTTTTATTTCAATTTAATTTACAACTGAAACTTATAGCTTAAAAAAAGGTTTTTTTAGAGTGAAAACAGGTTCTGATACACCTGGTGGCACAAATTTAAAATTAGGTAACTTTACAAAATATGGTTTTGAAAGCCTCAATTAAGAGATAGTGTAAATTGTTATTTTATTTTGTAGTTTAATCCACGGCTTAAGAGGTGTAGTGTTGAAATTGGAAATTGAAATTGTTTACACTATGCCAAATACTATACGCTCGACATCAGTTGCAAAACCTTTAAAAGGCCAAAAATCAAGTAGATAAATCGAGATTAAATAAAATACAGTTGACTTTATTTTGATAACAATACATTAAATAGATAATTCAACCAGTCAAATTCCAAATTTCACAAAAACGTACTGATCTTATAAATCGAATAAATATTCATCAAATTAAAAATGGTTTCATAAGAGTAAAAAAAATTAATACTTATTGTTTATAATTAAGCATAAGATAGTCAGATAATTAAAAATGCCTTTGCCCAAATTGACAGTATAAATTTTTAAATTTCAGGGGTTACGATTGATTACGAAAGCTTTGAAAAATTCCCGTCCATCCAACCAAACCCTATCAAAACGAAAACTTTGCGAACCGCTAATTTGCAAAAGAGTAAAAATATCCAGCTTTTAAACCGCCATTTAACATTTATATCCCGTTAATCGCGTCGCGCTTAAAAACCTCCAAATCACGAAAAACGTTCGAGGCGGAACTTCGATGAAAAAAACAACGGCGATTGAGTAAAAATGGCCCCCCTGTAGCGATAGAGATGTTCTTTAAATAATTAATCTGGATCAATTAAGTTCCTCTTCAACGGGGGTAGAAACCTCCCGGCGATTTGGGGCCCGGGGTGCGAACCCGAGGATCATCAATTTACGCTTTGGTGCGCTCGCCATATCACTCGGTCGCCCTCTGCCGAAAAAAGGCCGAATGCCGGGCGGGGGGAGCCGGATGGAGTGTGACCTCCCACCCAATCAAATGGCGCCCTCGGACGGTGATTGCGGGCACGTGGCGCCACTTGGCGGGATGTTTCCCCCCTGGCGTTTGATCTTTGACATTTCGACGACGGGCTGAATCGTATTCCAAGGATGGAAGTCTGTTCGAGGAACGATTGCGGTTGTTGGCTGCCAATTCGTTACGTCATAAGTGGATAGAACGTTTCGGAAGTGTGTAAGTATACGGATGGTTTTTATTACGGTAAAAACCATGCGAGGGCTAGCGTTGGCGCAAACAGTGACGTAGCTTGCAATGTTTGGTAATATTTAAATTACGTTTTTTAAATATTTTTAATGAAATTTCGTATTTTAAATATTTTTAATGAAATTTCGTATTTTAAATATTTTTAATGAAATTTCGTATTTTAAATATTTTTAATGAAATTTCGTATTTTAAATATTTTTAATGAAATTTCGTATTTTAAATATTTTTAATGAAATTTCGTATTTTAAATATTTTTAATGAAATTTCGTATTTTAAATATTTTTAATGAAATTTCGTATTTTAAATATTTTTAATGAAATTTCGTATTTTAAATATTTTTAATGAAATTTGTATTTTAAATATTATTCATGAAAATGTGATTTTTAAATATTTTTAATTAAATTTGTACTTTTAATGTTTTTAATGAAATTTGTATTTTAAATATTTTTAATGAAATTTGTATTTTAAATATTTTTAATGGAATTTGTATTTTAAATATTTTTAATGAAATTTGTTTTTTAAATATTATTCATGAAAATTGTATTTTAAATATTTTTAATGAAATGTGATTTTTAAATATTTTTAATGAAATGTGATTTTTAAATATTTTTAATAAAATGTGATTTTTAAATAAATTTGTATTTTAAATAACATTAGAGAATTTAATATTTTATATATTTTTAGGAATTTGGTATTTTAAAATAATTTTAAGGAATTTGGTATTTTAAAATAATTTTAAGGAATTTGGTATTTTAAAATAATTTTAAGGAATTTGGTATTTTAAAATAATTTTAAGGAATTTGGTATTTGAAATATTTTTATGGAATTTTGTATTTCAAATACTTTTATACAATTTGGTATTTAAAATTCTTTTATACAATTTGGTATTTCAAATTATTTTATATAATTTTAGTATTTCAAAGACTTTTATACAACTTTGTATTTCAAATACTATTATACAATTTGGTATTTCAAACACTTTTATACAATTTTGTATTTCAAATACTATTATAAAATTTGGTATTCAAACACTTTTATACAACTTAGTATTTCAAACACTTTTATACAATTTTGTATTTTTAATATTTTTATACAACTAGGTATTTAAAACACTTTTATGCAATTTGGTATTTGAAATATTTTTATGCAATTTGGTATTTCAAACACTTTTATGCAATTGGGTATTTCAAACACTTTTATGCAATTTTGTATTTCAAACACTTTTATGCAATTTTGTATTTCAAATATTTTTTTTGAGATTTTTCTTAATAATCTTTAATATTATATTTGAAACACTTAAATACTTATGTACTTCAATTATTAAAAATAATCCATTAAATAAATATCGCCAATCCATTTCATTGATATTAGAGCGTCTAATAGAGCTTTCCATGAAATGTTCGTGACGGTAAGAGGGGGAAGGAAAACTGTTTTTGCAAGAATGATTTAAATCCACGTTATACTTATTACTCCTTGTTTTTATCCTCGCTCGACTCTTGAGCTCGGTATGTCGTCTGCTACCGAGTGGAAGTATTTACAAAACACGGCGAATTAAAATTAATCCAAGTGATATTGTTAAATTTGTTATATCAAATGTTGAAAGTATAAAAGTATTTCATTTACTTAACTTGTCAAAAAATGAGAGGATTAAAATATTCAAAATAATGAAAAAATTTGCATAGTTTCTATGATGTTTAACAGTTGATATTTATAGTCTTGTGAACCAAGACTTAACATTTCATTGCAGGCACACTAGTGTATCAGGTAAAGATTGTTGTTCATCATAAAATACTAGCTAATAAATATCAAAGCATTAACAATACTTTCACAGAGTTGATATGAATATCGCAATAATAATTCATTGAATTAGTATCGAAAATATATTAAAAGTCAATTTGACTAGTTAAATATTTACCCAAATATTCATAAACAATGGCGAATATGGCGTATCATAAATTCATCATTCATCAATCCCATTTTTAAAAACAAAATAACATCGTGGAACTCAAGTGATAAGAAACTCCTATTTCAATTCTGACGGGTAAAGCAAAAAGTTGGCTGTCCTTCTGGTTTTATACCCCCATTTTTACCCCCACTAGTCAGTGACTACTAAAAAAAATTAGATAGGAGGCTCACTAGCCAGGCTGACTACAAAAAATATCCTTATGTCCAGCCCTGCTTTGGTAGTGGTCGAAGGTATAATAGTGATTTCGAGTACAGGTGAACATTGTAGAAGTGTTTAAGAGTCTATTCTATGTGGCGCCACGTAGGTAGCGTCTGCAATTGGGAAGTTACAGAAAGAAAATTTTTAGGTCTGTGTTACAGTAGTTCGTCAAACGTGATAAATCAAATATCAATAAGTTAAATATCTGTTGGTGGGAAAATATACTACATTTTGATCATAACCAAACGGCAAAAAGCTCATTATTAAAATATAAAAACAACTGTAATCCAAAGTAATTTATTTTGCACAAACCAAATTATTTTGGTGATGCAAAGAAAAGTGCATTTGGGTGTATTGCAGATCTTTTTTTTGAAGAAATCCATTTTTAGTTATGACGTCAGAACGAAATACGAAAACACACAAAAATATTTCGAGTCTTAAGTAGTCAATAAGAATGTAATGTTTTATAAAATAACAAACATATCATTTTTCCTATTATTTCAAATGTCACAGATACCATCAATTATTAAAAAATTATTTAATATTATATTTGAATAAAAATAGCAATATTTTAGTTTTCAACATTGATTTAAATGGTTGTAAGGTTGATAGCGTAAGTAATATATAAGAGTACCCAATTCCAATTCTTTTGAATCACGGCTATTTAAATTCGTCGAATAAAAATTAAGAATATATTTGAATCAAAACAAAATCCCGTAAACTTAAAAGAAAAATATTTTTAGAAATCGTGATATCAACTTGAAACAGGAATCCATACTTCTACTTGGAATGCTTATCGCGGGAGATTTTCGTCTCGATGTAGTTTTTTGACGTCACTATGTTAATTTAACAAACAACAACGTGAGAGGTAAGCGCGCGCTGAGGGGATTTATTCTCTCGTAGGCGGGGCCAAAGCCGTCAGAGTATTCTTACCATACGCGATACGGCAGGATAAGCATTCCAAGTAGAGGTATGGATTCCTGCTTGAAATTACCGAAATCAGGGCGAAAACCAGATCCAAAATTCGAAATCAGCCTAAAAAAGCAGAAATAATGTTGTTAATTTTCCGGAAAAATAAAATGCGGAAAAATTTCCAGATATTTTCCGGAAAATTTTTCGCTAATCGGAAAATAAAAAAACATTAATAATAAATTACACTTTTTAAGGGTTTTAAATTTTTTTAAACTTTTTATTGATATCAAATGTCTACTAACAGTAAACCTACTACAAAACATTAAGTGTTATATTGTTAATCAGTTTGAAGCTTGTCTAGAGGTTTAGTTTTACTTTCAGATTCGAAAAAATGAGGCGAAAATGCCGCTTTATTAATTATATATTTCAAACAATATTAGACTAATCATCGAATGAAACCTTTTTTAATTTCGGTCGGAAAAATACGGAAAATTTTCGGGAAAAAAGTACTCGTTCATTTTCCGACTTACAACACTAAGCAGAAATCAACATGAAAATCGGGCTGTGAAATCTCAAAAATTAATTTCTTGATTCCGAAATAACTTTGAGATTCAAAATTCCGTACGCAAAATTTGCGAAGTGTCCAACACCAACGCACTAGTTGTCACTGCCAAACATACGCTGATAATCTGGGAAAGAAAAGATTATTTTTAACTCTTGTAAAGCTGCCCGTGAAGCGGAGGTTGTGTTTCTAGTCCATTCAATACCATGATTTGGTGCTGCGACGTTCCGCTTAAGTTAATCCGGCGACTTCACACTCTTTCAACAAAAAAGCTTCTTTTTTGGTAGGTGTCCACGCGTGGTGCCGTGACCGTGTGGTGGTTGGGACCCGGGGTGGGGCGAACCCCGAACTTTTACGAGGCTGAGTGAACAGCGTCCCGTTTCAGTTACGGCCCTATAAAACCCGATCTCCCTCCCTGCCCTCTGCCGGCGGTTTGCTCGCCGTCACCATTGTTGTAATGGTTGCGCTCCCATTTTTATCGTTTCTGGCGGCGTATCACACTTCATAAAGCATTGACGATTTCTTTCGACACTTGGCGGCTTCCACGCCGGGACATACCACACACAGGCACACACACACTCGCCAATTACGCCACCCTCCGTCACCCACTTTATGGTTCCGGCTGACGTCTAGCCACTGATCAGCCGCGTAACTGATTCCAAAGTTGGTTTTCCGACAACCATCAATAACACGTAACCATAAGTCTGTAATTGTGTGCAGTAAGTTTGTTATTATGTTCCATAAGTGTTGATTTTTTTTTCTATAAGCTAACAATTATTACTTATAATTATGTTCCATAAAACTATAATTATGTTTCGCAAGTGTATAATTATGTTTCGCAAGTGTAAAATTATATTCCATAAGGGTAAAATTAAGTTCCATTTGGGTAAAATTATGTTCAATAAGTGTTATAACTATGTTCTATAAGCTTACAATTATTACTTATAATTATGTTCCATAATTCTTCATTTATTTTCGATAATAATAATAATCAGATAGGCTAATACCCAAGTCACCTACCGATTTTTAATGCCATTTAATTCAGGAGGCCTATTAAAACTATAATTACGTTTCGAAAGTGTAAAATTATGTTCCATAAACCTACCTATAATTAAGTTAATTGTGGTTTTAAAATACAATGTATAAATATAATACACACAAATATATTTTTAATGAATAATTATTTGAAATCTAACGATTATTATTAATTGTCATATGTGTTAAGTGACGTATAGTTGACGTCATACCAAAACGATAAGCGAATGTCAATGTAGGGGAGGAGCTTACTGTTAGAGAGTGAAGGGAATGGTGGTTGGCCTACCACCAGGATATTTGCGCGGCGGGAAGTAAACCTAAAGGAAAACAGGCAGAAGAAATCTTAGGCCTTTAAACATCATCTCAACAAAAATACTGGCGTTACTGGGCCACACTCCAAATTACATATGATGTTTTTAATAATAAAATGAATGTTCCTATTAAATGATTCATAAATATTTTGCAATTTAAACAAATGTCTGTTATATTGCTTACGCTACAGCCACATCTACGTATAATAACCAAAATAATACTATTTATATTCATATATAGTATTAATACCAATCGTTGCATTAAAGAATTTACGTATAATTCGTTTAAATTAATATTTAATATTTAGCCTCTTCGTCGATATTTATCGAATATTTTCGAGACTTAGCGAATATTTCCTATATTTATCGAATAATTTCGACATTTCAATTTAAAAAAACTTTAATTTTTTTCAAATATTTTCAGTAGTATTTGAGGGCCTCGTTATGGTTTTTTTTTAATTATTGTGTTATGAATATATACAAATAAAAATAGGTAATAAGTACCAGTCAAACAACATTCTAAATTAAAAAAATATATATTTCCGATATTCCTCGAATATTCCCGATATTTATCGAATATTTCCGATATTCCTCGAATATTCCCGATATGTATCGAATATTTCCGTTGTTTATCGAATATTTCCGATATTATCGAATAATTTCGGATATTTTTCGATATTCCTTGAAAATTTCCGATATTTCTAATATTTATTGTAAAGATTTATTAATTCTAACTATCTGAAATTTTTTACGTTTACTGTGGATGTCTAGAGTTCAAAAATAATTGAATCGATTACTTGCTATTTGTGCACCAAATTTCTCAAGTGGCTATAGTCCCTCTAATCAATTCTACTTATTTCCAGACATGGTTTTCAACTATTATTTGTATTAACTGACAACACTTACCGAACATATTTAAAGACCAAGAAACCCAGAGAATTAAAAACTATGTTTAAAAAAATCAAAGTTACACTTGGAAGTTAACTGAGGATGGCAAATCTATCTGTAAGGGTGGTATTATTTACTGGTGCCTTTTTTCACGCACCAGGAAACAAGCCACATGCCAGGCCAAACCTCTCTGCGGCGAAATCTATCCAGGGGGGGGGGAGAGCGCGTAGGGACCCAAAACCAAATATTCGCGGGGATTTCATTTTGTTCAAACCATTATGATTTCGGATCCCGCCGAAAGGGAGCGTTGCGGGAGGATCGAGCGGCCTATAGTCATTGCTCTATAAGCCGTGTCGGAGCTCCATTTTATCCGATTGTTCGCTTTCGATTCAAACGAGTCTCCCGAAAACGGAGCCGTTTATAATATACTCTCAATGATACCTTTTTTGGGGGTCTCTTTTGTCCACGCGTTCGCGCAAAAAAACCTTAACGACGTCCCCATCAAAACCCATTCTTCAAATTGAGAAAAATGGCTTTGGTCAAATGCCACTTTTTATTTGAATTGATTCCAAGTGTTGCCGCCACAATGTATTTATTTTTATACAGGGACTCGCTATGTGCAGACCTAGGAGCAACAAACGCAAGGAGAACGCAGCTAGCCTTCAAGCAGGCTAACGCAGTGTTGTGTACAAATTTCATTGGACGAATCTTTACGCTGAACGTTTTACGGGCGGGGGGGGGGGGAAGACAATTTCCGAATTTTCCCCTTCCGACGGCAGTAGGCGCTAAAGCGTCTAACCAATGAAAACTGTACGGAAGAAAATGCACGACTTTTGACGGGTTGCGTAACTTGCGTTCTCCTTGTGTGGGGTGCTGTGTTTGTTGCTCCAAGGTTGAAACGATGTTTAGCCTGGTCCCAATGTCTAGCAGTATGGTCCTTCCCCCTGAAAGAAATCAAATCAGTCTAGTATTTCATTGGTTCCCCACAACTGACGTCTCCCCACGCGACTATGATATACCCGCGCGTAGTCATTTACTGTAAGTAGAAATACATATTGATGCACCATTTTGGTCATTGTAGGACAGTAACGAGGTTAAGCGGAGGGATCTGGGCCTTTGAACGACAACGTCTGGATTTCCGAGAGCCAGGACCAGCAAGTTACTGTTTATATAGTGCTTGATAAAATAATTTTCACTTTTCAAATGTAAATAAACCCCCAGTTCATACTTGACTTTTAATGGCACTTATGGTTCAACAGATAACTAAATCGATTACGATTCTAATATAATTTTAGGCATGTTCCTAAACCAAAATGTGTTTGAGCACTGTCTAAACACATAATTTATTTTCGTCTACCCTAGTGTACCAAAAAATATCTTCATGTAAATTGTTACTAATTTCACCTTAGCCGCGTGCAAAAGCAGATGCAATTAGTTTTTCCTCATCGTTATTTGACTTTAGAAATAATGATACCGGGATTTTATTATAATTTTTGCATCGTTTGGTTATATTTTCATAAGTTTATTTAAGAAAAAACGTTCTTATGACGCTAGATTATAAACCTGCGCTACATCGGAGAAGCTCATTATACGCAGTATTTTACCAACCTTGGGAGAAGCTAGCCTTGTGCTTCCTCAATTGATATCTAAAATTTTCCTCTGGCGATAATTTCATCATGGGCCAAATAGTGATAAATCCAGGACATGCCTCTTGTACCTTCATACGTACTAAATCGGTCGTCCACCAAAAGTAACGGGCGGCCATTTTAGAAGGCGGGGAAAAGGTACAAATAAAAAAAATTGGGAGCAAAATCAAGCAGAAATTTCCGGTTTCCCGAACGCCATCTTGTGTTGACTAAGTCGAAATTCGGAAATAAGTGGCGGTTGTAATTCGAAAATCCTGCCATATTGGTCCCTCATTTTTAGATTAATGTTAACGATTCTAGGAAAGTATATGTTTAATATTATATAATTATATATATTATACTAATTATGAACCTAGTACGTAAAAAAAAGTACTTACATTAATAACCACACTAGATATGATAACTGTGAATAAGTATTCCAGGATATTTACTACGACGACCACGTGTATTATTTTTGAAAACTACCCCTAAACAATTTGCCCCCAAAGTGACGTAGGTCCGCGATCGCGCATTTTTCCCAATAGGGGGCAATAGTGGTCGGGTGTTAGCGCTGTCGGACGGGTTTTTCGCATAGAGTCATGTCCTGGATTTATCATTATTTGGCCCATGATTTCATCATACGAAAAATCGCTTTTTTCCCCCGTTTTTGACTAATTTATTATCCCACGCTATATTTTGGAGCTTTTAATACTAATTTATATGGATATTCAGTTTAATATAAGGTTTTATTTAATACAAAATTACTTACATTGGAAATAGTTTGCAAAAATATATTCTCAAAAGTTAGATCGTGACTTTCATTAGAAGGATCGCATTAAAATATTTTTTTCATCTATGACTCATAACATTTCGATGGACTAATATTTATACAATTAGAGTAGACTAGAAAATTCAAGGTTACCCGAAAAGCTAAATATTCCCTTTCTTCCCGGGCAAAGAAGACGTTTTCCCTCACTTTCCCCGTTTTCCCTCCTAAACTACATTATTCCCTTTTAGCGTTTAGGATGGTTGAAAAATCCCCGAAAAGGGAAAAATTCCCCGCATGTAAAAGCACTGGTTACGCCACCTAGACTCGTTTCGGTCGCGAATAATTGTCATACCATCCCGAAATAAATAAGTTGTTGTCTTTAAATTCGCAAATATTCGACTCCGAAGTAGAAACGCGAAAATAAAATGGTCGACTTTGTCGTTGTAGCTTCTGGAGCTCTCTGCTTAACCTCTCTATATTGTAGGACCGTCACCTTAGCGGTGCCATTGTTAAGTGAAGCCATTAGTTTTGATGCATGGATTTCCGCTGTCTGCTCGTCCCCATACGTTTATTTTGACACATCGTTTTGGTCGGTGGAGAGGTAAACGGACTTCAAGTACCACAGAATCATTTGAGATGTTTCAAATAGACCTTTATATTATCCCTTTGTGAACTCGTTGAAACGATTTCTTCTTAAGGTGAGGGGGCGTCCATTAATTACGTGAGGCGTTTAGGGGGGGGGTCGTGCTGAATCTCACCCAATCTCACGTGGGGGAGAGGGGGGGTTTCGGAAAATATAACGTAATTTTTTTTCCGCAAGAAACAGCGTAAAATTGAGAGCAAACTGGGCTAAATATATAAGTAAAACATGTTTATCAACTAAAATATGGCTAAATGCTACACAATAACACCTTTGCGCAGTGGCGTAACTACGCCGATGCAGTGGATTGGGACCCACCGTAGATAGGGTACCCATAAACCTTCGCTTTGTCGACTATCCGATCGGTGTTCCATGAAAAAAACGCCGTATAAATAAAGTCAATTACAGAGAAAATGAAAGAAGAACATACATAATAAATATAAATGCGTCTGTTGTTGTATTGTCCAAGATTCCAATTAAGAATTTTTCCTTTCTAAGTCCGGCGGCTACCAACGTAGTAATAACCGTAAGTTATAAATTCCATCCAACCACGTCGACGTTTTAGCCGATCGACGATCATATTCAGTCTTATAGATTAACGAAACCTGATTATACCGTTAGAAATCACTCATTTGACTCAGTCTAAATTAAAATTGTAAGTTATTTTTCTTTTCTGTATTTTTTATTACTTCATTAATTTAACATAACAGTGATAGTGCATATAGTTAAGAATTAAGCTTAATAATCCTGAATTAACGTTTAAGATCGAAAATCTTAAAATTTAAGTATTAAAATTTATGGTTCGATTTCCTATAGCTGTGATTCCAGACAACGTTATGTCTATACTAATCTTATTAAACTAGTCTTAAATATAAATAATAAAGCAAATTGTTTTTTTAAATAAATTTAACGCTATCAAACACATACTAACGTATTTACACTAAAAATACGCATTTTGAAAATCTCACGTGATATTAGGGGGGGAGGGAGGGGGTTTAGCCAAATCTCACGACATCTCACCAAGGTTGGAGGGGGGGTTGAAAAATCGTCAAAATCACAAAGTGAAGGTTTATGGGTACCTTATCTACGGTGGGTCCCAATCCACTGCATCGGCGTAGTTACGCCACTGCGCAAAAGTGTTATTGTGTAGCATTTAGCCATATTTTAGTTGAGAAACATGTTTTACTTATATATTTAGCCCAGTTTGCTCTCAATTTTACGCTGTTTCTTGCGGAAAAAAAATTACGTGATATTTTCCCCCACCCCTCTCCCCCACGTGAGATTGGGTGAGATTCAGCACGAACCCCTCCCCCCCTAAACGCCTCACGTAATTAATGGACGCCCCCAAATGTGTACAAAGCTAATAACCATTATTACTATACAGGGTGTTTCAAAAGGTTATGGGGATGAGTTGAGAAGTATGCCTGTTTTTTCCCATTTTCCTATGATGAGTGAAAAGAGCGCCAGAGACAGCGGCGGCGATCAGAAAATATTTCTGTGGGGGCCCGGGCCATTATTTTTTCATCCAAAAATGCATATACTTATAACTGAAGCAAGAAAATGTACAGCTCTAAATTTGTATATATTTTTAAAAGTGTTCTTTCTAATATCTCATCCGGCATAAAAGTTAAGTCGATATCTTTAGAAAAATATCTGTGTACATGGCTAGATAATTAAGCCCTTCTTGGCCACATACTTAACGAAGCTATTTTAGGTAACATAGGGTACACGACGGGCCGATTTTCTGTTTGGACAAATCTATCGAAATCAATTTTACGGTTATATCATCTTAATGCTACTCGCATCTGCAATCTCAAACTAACTTCTATCAAAAAAACTGAATTCGGACCCAAATAAAGGCAGTGAGATTATAAATTTTACCCTGGTTGCTATTTTTCCTCAATTTAATTTCTGTGGGGGCTCTGCCCTCGTTTGTTTTTCCCTGTGGGGGCTCGAGCCCCAGAGCCCCCACGGGATCGCCGTCACTGGTCAGAGAGCTTCAAAGTTTGGCCTACTAACCCCTGGAAGTAGGCTGCAACAAGCGTAATTTTTTTAAATATTTATTTATAATAAAATAAAATAATAGGTTTATTAAAAAGTTTAAAATAGAAACGATTAGTGATAACTTGTTAAGGATAAAAATATGATGTTAAAACAGAAGAATGTAATTTCCCCAAAAATTGTACAAAACGTATATTTGATGACCCGTTTGTCAAAAAAAAATTAGTGAAATAAGAATAAACTAAAACTAGTGCTTAATGGTACTTCGAGTGACGTCAGTTAATGACGTTTTTCAAAATTATCCAATAATAATTTGCCATAATCGCGTTGTAATTTTTATAATAAGTTGTCACTTATTTGTGTCAGTTTTTCATGGTGTATGAACCTTAATTTATGATGAGTTTCTTTAAATTTCTATTCGAAAATTATGAATTCATATTATGTTTCAGTTAAAGTCTTGCAATGCAGGGGCGGATCCATAGGGGGGGGGGGGGTCGCCCCCTTAGAATACTTCCAAAAACATAACAATTTTTTAAGTTATTGAAATATATTTATGGAGACTAGAGTATACTAGACTTTCTAGTTGTAGAAGGAGTGAGCTAGGAGTAGTAAACACAACACCCCTACCACAGGAGTGTCAGCATATAATATCTCCTTTACAGGAGACAGGGCAGACTTCTGTTATTGGCCTTACTTTTAACAACGAAATCAACGATTTTAGTCATAAAGTATTTGCAAGAATGTATTTATTTATATTTAGGAAGAATGATTATGTTGCGACAATCGCCAGGCACGTTGAACGCCTTTCCCCCGTCTCGCGCGGGGGGAAAGACAAAACGTCACCGGCGTTTGATTTCCATAGCGTTAGGTGACGTAAATTTTAAGCAGCCAATGAAATACCGGGACTTTTCGTTTTATTTTAAGCGGAGGAGCGTACTGGCGGGACCAACGGGTGGATTGAGAGAAAGGCTAAAAACCGTCTCGACATAGACATTCTCCCTCGCATTCTCCCTAGGTATAAATAAATACATTCTTGGTATTTGTTAAAAAGTCGATTTTTAACTATCTAGTGATGGAATAGAAATGTATTTCAGCCACCTTAGGCAGATGTCATGGCTACAACGATACTTTGGATACCCGGTCGTGCATTACAGCAATTGAGCAGTCCTTGAAATTAGTAATTATGAAAGCATCAGGTGATTGCAATATCACAAGCAATTCAAGTCCTACTGATGGAGCAGGACTGGAGGTAATGCTGCATCAAACAAAAAATAAGGAGGAAGTGGAATCTTTTGTTAAGCATGCAGTTATTGAGTCGTATTCCTCAGATGGTTATGAAAATTTTTCGCCGAATACAGACAAATCAACGTAATGCCGTAATGGTATATTCATATCTAAAATATACCAGTCTGTCTTTTATATATTTAATACATTTAGGTTTCCTTTCGTAGATTCCTGTTTTAACGGTGGCTTACATTGTTGGCTACATAACACGAATATCTGATGAAAGCACAGACTGCCCAGAGTGCTTGGAACGCCTTTACCAAACAAATACAGATGCTTTAGTATTCTCCTTAATTAAGTACCAGGACAGGGATTCATTGCGTTATCCTAGTCGCTACTTAATCAACATTTTATGTATAGTTGCTGCTTTTGTTAAAGCAGCAATAAAACACGTACCAAGGAGACTGACTTTAGAAATTCTAGTCCAAGCTGTTATACCCCATTTTCTTAAAGCTTTAAAATGTGATTGTGATTCTTATGAAAACCTCTGTGATATATTACTAAGGAAGTTCCAAAGGCCTTAGATGCAAAACCTAGCAAGTAATGTAACAGATTGTAAACAAAAAGTTAAACGCTTCAACAAAAAGCCTTTAGAAAGGAAACATTTGTAAAGACTGTGATAAAACTTGCAATATATATGGTTAAGTTCCAAAAGTTTAATATCATAGAAAATGTCATAAATAACTTCCTTTTCTGAATAAATAATTTTATCGTATGCCGATTACTTGTTTACTTAGTTCTGATAAAGCTCCCTTGAAGTACCAATAATCGCCATCTAGCGGCAACCGCAAAACTGAAGTGCCAGCAGTCTGCGCTCTCGATTTGATGACCTAGTTTTATTCAGTCAGCTATGTAATTTTAGGTGGTTTTTTTTTCGCCTGTTCTGGGTTTTTTGAGCAGGTTCAAAAGTGTAGCCCTATGACGTAATTTTACTCCAATTCTATCTTGACGAAAAAAACGAGTTGGAGTAAGAAGGGAGTAGTTAGAGGTTAAAGGTTATATATTTGTTTTGTTTTTAAGATGGCGACCGGTGGTGAGATCATCAATATAGGACTAATTTTTCTTATTTATTTAATAATAATAATAATCAGCTAGGCTAATACCTTAGGTCTAAGTCATCAAGCAACTTTTAAAGTCATTAAATAGCATTTAACAATTGGATATTCGTTATTAAAAGGTTGCCACATGTGAAGATGTTGAAAACCCGTTATGTTTTCGTGAAATGAAATTTAAGCAGATGAATTTTATATATAAGCAAGATTACTCCCTCTAGACCTCCTTTCGAGGAGGAGTAAAAAGTGTAACGTTTGAGCTCTGGAACAAGCGAACAAAATTCGGGACAGGGTAAATCTTACCCCGAGAACAGGCGAATAAAACGTTTTAGGGTGAAAAGGTTACACTTTTTGTCCTGGGACAGGCGAAAAAAACTACCTAGTATCAGATGACAACGTTTTGAAACTTGACTAACTTTCAGTGCCAAGGCTTAGTGCGAAATTTAGTTTCTAAAATTTTAATACACATCTTTTTAATTGATTGAAAAAAGGTAAGAATATTAATAATAAATTCCTTTATTTATGATTATCAAGTAATTTGGTTAAAGTCATAGATATAGGAAACATATATAAAGGTCTAGATAAAATATTTCAAAGGAAGTGAATTCGGAGGTGACAGCTAGCAGAAACGCGTAATTTCTGCAGGCTACCCTTAAAAGGCGCTATCTATCGGTAAGAAAGCTCGTACTATCGTCGCGAGAGTTATTGTCTCCCGCTTTAAAATTATACTAAAAGTCACCAGCAGATGGTGTCCAAAGACTACTGCCTGCGGAAAGGTCAAGCACTTAGTACTAAAATGCCAAGAGAGCTCGCGCTCTTGGTCACGTGCCTTCCTCGGTGTCTGCTAGGTGTCAATTCCGTATTTTATGTTAGGCTTAGACGCCCCGAAATGTATCTAGACCTTTATATACATTTATTATATCTATGGTTAAAGTACGGGTATTATTCTAAGACTCACGAGTCATTTAATTCGCGAATATATTCATGGTTGAAATGAATCCATTCATGGTCTGTTGTTTCATTCTTAAACGACTAGATTCCGAGGTTTAAACGACCAGAAAATCTATGAATTTGTCGTTCATACATTTTCATTTGTTTGTCTATTACTTAGGCTCGTTATTTCTTTAGACCTTAAATAATAAGAAAAGTTTAAAAGCGTTAGGCTTAGCTCTCTCGTAACGTAACAGAGAGAGACACCGTCGCTCTTTTATCCGCGAAATTTTATTCCGTGCGGGAACCATTTTTATCTGCCCGAGAGAGTTTTCAGGCGGTTTCTCTAAACTTTTCCTTTCGTAAGTCGCCGGGGGATGGCGCCGCGGGCGTAATTCTTTAGAGAATTTGGGAGGCGGCGAAACGCGTTCCCAAAGCGAGACTATAGGATTCTAGCCGTCGTCGCATTTTTATCACAACAACTGCACACGCACTCTGCTCTGCCTCTTGAGAAAAAGGCTCCTACGAACTCCTCGTCATCTGTGCCGCGCTGCCAAACCACGGTGACCGCTGAGTACTATCTATGGAACGTTTTGTAGCTCTTTTAGTATCCCGCAATACTGCGCTTTAGACGCCCTAGTTTTTTTTCTTCGGTGAGATTACATGAGTGAGCCCGTTCGCCAAGTCTTCGAGCGTACGGTAACGCGGGACTGCGTAGGAACTTTATCAGAAACCTTACAGCCCGGACTTGATTTTATTTTTTCCCAGGGCCCGTGTCACTTGGGAGAATTTCTACTGATAACTAACTACCCACGATTATTATATTATATGTAAAATGAATTGCTTATAAAGCGATTAAATTATAATAACACTATCTACTCCTTCATTGTAACGGCATGGTATTAGAAGAGAAAACTATATTTTAAACGAGATGTTTCGAGCCGAGGCCCTTCTTCAGTCGTTCGTTAGTTTTACTTACTAACTGATTTAGTAAAATACGTTTATGGACATTTTATTTTGTATATGTCGTTAGAAAATTAATGCGAATAAAACAGATTTCTGAAATAGATTAGATTGAAACGCGGCATAGTTTTCTTTATCATCTTTCTTTATTTGGCTGGTTGCCAAATGACAAACGGACTTAACAATCGTATGTACTATCTTAGAATGAAGTTTCCAATCTATGTTTTTTAATTTTGGCGGTTGTAATTATTCATTTATTTATTATATAATTTCAAAGGATTCTCGGTACTATTATAGATAGTAATACTGGACGTTAAAATTATAATTATCTTCGTTTATAATAAGTGTAAATTGAATTTTATCGAGGTCTTTTTGTTAGCCTTAGGTTGCCTCTTTTCCGATTTATCTTATCTCGACGGAAGTTATAATTAAGATCATACTTCAAGGGATCATTCCTATAGTTGATCTTCTCGAATTTGTTCATCCAAATTCGAGGCCCCATCAACCACGAGGATGAGCTTCACGATCCTTTCCTGAGCGGGAAGCGGAGATCGATCATTTTCCGATTTATCGGGGAGTATCGTTCTCATTGATGATCGTTCCACTTTCGATCTCGTATCGATTGTCGGAGGGAAAGGATCGAAGCTGAGTGGCTTTTTCATGTATTTAACAAAATAAACACATTTATTGTGAAATTAATCATATAGTTCTATATAGGATATGGTATGAGATTGATATAACCACAGAATTGAAATGCATTTTGATAAAATTTAAACATTCTGCGAAAAAGCGAATAAAACGTTTTAGGGTTAAAAGAGTACACTTTTAGTCCGGGAACAGGAGAAAAGGAACCGAATAGTGTTAAAAGTAAAACTAACAAACGACTGAAGAAGGGCCTCGGCTCGTAACATCTCGTTTAAAATAAAGTTTTATCTTCTAATACTATGCCGTTTTCTCTGAATTAAACATAACTACTACTAATATTCACCATGGCCGCGTTCAGTGACGCTCAACGGAGGGGAAATTGTTGATTAACCGTTGATCTCCGTTTGCAATCGTGACGCCACGTCTGTTGAACGCTTTTTTACGATTGTTGGAAATTTTATCAAATATCGTCTGTCGTGTCGTCCGCAACTAGCCTTCCCGCGTGCTGTGACGTCACGAATACGTTTATCAACAAAATAAGCGGCTCTTCCAGCCGCTTATTTCGATAGCTATTCGATTGCATTCGTGACGTCAAGGCCTAAAAATGAAAAAAGTCGTACAGTAGAGAATGCGCATTCAACGTTGAGTTTGTTGACGGTTACTGAACGCAACCCATGGTAAATATTAGGTTTAATATATAAAAAAATTTAGTCGCTAAGCTTCGTAAATTTATGTATTGGCGCGTCTAGATGTTAAACTAATGTTAAATTTTAAATTTTAGCCATACTTCGTTTGATGTACCATATTTCGCACAGCGTTTGGTGTAATTCTGTAACACACTTTTTGAAACACCTTAATAAAACATTTACGTGTAATGCACCTTCAAAATATAATAATAATAATAATCAGCTAGGCTAATAGAATATATGATATCGTATATATGAAATTTTTTAAATTAGATAATAAGCATTTTTGACGTTTGATCTGAGGATAGTAAATTTTTGCAGCTGCTGTTAAACATATTTCACCACGTCCAAAATTAGTTAAACTAAATCCTAGTTATTAAAAATCGCCTTTCGATATATTTTCCTGAAGATTTCGTAGCTTTAATAATAATAATCAGAGTTGAAGGTCATCGGAGTTTTCAAATTCTAAAGACCCTCTACCTGAGGAGTATGTCTAGCAAATTTTGATGCTCTAGAAGGAATACTTTTTGACTTATTAGCCCTTCAACCTGATCTCTATAACATTATTTTCATCACAGCCTTCTTCGACTTGTTATTGGTCAAATATGGTATGTTCAAAGCTATTTTGACCTAAAATGTGACGGGGAACACCTTTCTAATTGAAACCAACTTTGTATCTCTAATGGTTCTCGAGAAAAAATTTAGATGACCTTGAAAACATGGTTCAAGGTCATGGAAATTTCCGTTGTAAAGTTACCATCTGCACGTTCTTTATGTCCTGAAAATTTTAAACTCCTAGCTAAAACATATTTTGATTTACTAGCACTAGATCGTTTTTTTGTCTACACCCTATAGGGTGGTGGCTTGTAATTCCGGACACTTTTTAAAAATCGATAGAAACATAACCCAATAACTAATATGATATGAATACTTTATAGCGTATTCCATAGTTTGAACTTTCGCGCGTCTTTTAAACCTATTTCGAGTGAAAATCATCTAATATTTCTATGACCTTTTTCCTGAAGCTAGTACCCGCTTCTAATTCCGGACACTCGCTTCTAATTTCCGACCACCGGCTTCTAATTTCCGACCACTGGCTTCTAATTGTCGACCACCGGCTTCTAATTCTGGGCACTCTAAAATATTATAATTTCCATTTTTAAAAATTACCTAGACTTTAATAAATATTTAAAATTATAATAAAAATATAATACAAATTAAGAAATTATAACATGAATTAAAATAGAATACACGATATAAATAATGTAAATTGTGTTCTACGTATAGCCTGGTTCCCGGGGCTTAAAATACATCCTTTTAAGAAGGATTACAGCCATGAAAATTAAAAATAAACAAATGTAAACAAAAGTGTCCGGAATTAGAAGCGTCCGGAATTACACGCCACCACCCTATAATAACGTTTATTTATTTAATTCTGATACTATTTAAATAAATTAAAAATACATGTTTCAAAACTGTGTACCATTGGAAATTATTTGTGATTTAATAAATTAAATATTATGCAGATAGGTTAAAAATATTAGGTGTTTTTGACAACACTGCACTTGTTTTCGCATTCGTCGGTTTTCTCTGGAGGAAAACTTTATTTTTCGGGCGTCAGCGGCTGTAGGGCCATCTATCGGGCGCGTTTGGAGTGAAGTCTTCGGATCGGGAGCGCATTGGGAATACGTCCCATGGCACGGCAACGCTTCGGGGAGATGAAACTGAGCGCGGTGAGGGCTTCGCTTAACTGTAACTAGAGGGGTCTCGAAGTAGTTCGTGTGTGACTATCTGAAGCGGCGCAGGCGTTTCTCTCTTCACTCTCTCTCTCTCGGAAACGATTGCCCGAAATCCCAGCGCGCTTCGAGCGCGGACGCAATAATTTTAGGCTTAATAAGTCCATTATAGCGCTCGTCTCTTATCTCCCGCTGGCCTTCGCGCAGTCCGTACGCGCCACATCAGAAATTCTCGGATAGAGACGTCACTATTATAGACTCTCTCCGCGTCTGGTGGCGTGACTCCCTTTTTAATTAAGCTCTCAACTTTCGCCCTCTGGCGGCGGTAAAGCGTTTAACGGAAAAACGACGGCGATAAAAAGGGCACTGGGGAGGCCTATGATTTATGCATTATTTAAAGCGCGTCTCTCTACGGATGCAAAATTAAAAGGTGCGACGTAAAGTGGCGATACAAGTTTATTAGTTTTATATAAGTGTGACAGTATTCTATCGTTTCTTTGATGTAAGAGTGGAGAGCTTGTTTAAATTGAATTTGATTTCCATGGTCAAAATGATATCAATATTTAAATAATATCGTTTTGAAAACATTATTTTAATGTTATAATTTTTAAATACGTTAAAATTTACGAGCTTTCGGGTACGTGACCCCTTGTCAAGCACTAAATCTAAACTAAATTCCTAAAATATTTCTTCCCTTATCGACAGTCATTTTTTACATTCCCTTAGATTTAATTCCCCCGAATTATAAATGCAATTTTTTCCTTTATCTAAATTTAATTTACCGTAATTTTTTATACTAACAGCTTCTTTAAAATATTAAATATTATTAGAAGTTCATAATAAATCCCTTCGGGGGAAGTATTCCACTTCGGTTTATTCATGATAGAACATTCCGCGGCACTTACGGGCTCTACTTAAACGCGGCGGAATACAAACGCGTTCCACTAGCGGATGGTGATAATCCTACACCATACGCGTGTTCGCCGCCGTCGTCTGCGGTCGGGATACGTTAAGATTCTTAAAATAACGCGTCTTGGATGACGTTTAACATCGCTGATAAAATTAAGAAAGGTATACTTTTTAAAAAGTTAAAATATTTTAGTAAATTAAATATTTAATATATTTTAAAATAGGAAAGAGTGTGCATGGAAAATTTATTTCAAAATATGGTGGGGAAATAATCTGATTGCTTTTCTAAAACTTCATCTTATCATGAATCAGTAGCGTAGCCAGGATTTTGTTTCGGGGGCGGGGGGGGGGGGGCACACCATTGAAAAAAAGTAAAAACATAAAAATATTTGTACGTACGACCATACGTTTCGGGGGGGGCATGTGCCCCCTGTGCCCCCCCTGGCTACGCCACTGTCATGAAATACAATTTATAGGAATTCTACAAAGAATCTTAAGTGAAAGAATTGACAAGGTAAATAATTCAAGATTTCTAATGTGAATACGTGACATCTAGGATTGAAAATGCATCTGAGAAAATTATATTTATTATGCTCAAGGTGAATTATATATTTAAAACTTAGTTTGTACAAATGTTTTTTATCCAACTGGATAAAGAGACAAACCTTAAATTTTTGGTTTATTAATTTATTTAATATAAATATTAAATTTATGTCAAATAAAAATGCCCAGATGACTTTAAAAAGAGGATTTCATACCTTACTGTTTAATTGGGCCTAAGGTGCGCCTTGGGTATTAGTCTTGCTGATTATTATTATTATAATTATGTTTTTGTTATTATGTAATTACATTAGTTTGTTTTCTTATAAATTGTATTTTAATTAAAACCAAAATTTATTTTTAAATATAATTGTATTGAAAGTAAAATAAACTTACATCATATTTACTTCAAAATTATTTCCTAATTATTTTTTATTTTCTTGAACTGACCATCAAAGTAATAACTAAAATTTCCATAGCCTTCAAAAACAGCTCTGTCATGATTATAGATCAATATAATATTTTAAAGAAAAACATTATTTAAAGCTTTTACAATGTTATACAATTAGCTTACCATTTATGTGTTCAAAATTTTTCCAAAAAAGTAACACTCCAACTAATCGCTACCTGAGAGGAAGGTAGGTGACCTTTGGAAAATATTTGAAGAACACTTAAGTGTTTAGTTATTGACTTCATGTAATGTATAATATTTATATTATTTTAATTAATGTTTTTAAATATATATCCACTGTTAGATAATTATTGTCATTATTCTGGATACAAAACAGAAACAGGTCTGTTTGTTTCTAAGGAAAAACAGTAAATCAATTTATAATTGTGTCCTCCAGCTCGGTCTAAAGACGACATTTTATTTTTAAAGCCCCAAAGTCACCCGGTGACAGCCTCCGGTACTCCTTTTTCTTCAAACACGTCATAATACTAAGAACCAATGGAAAGCGCCCGCGGTTTTTGAACTGTCGCAGAATGATCTATCATCAAAATAACATGGGTTCAACGAGAAATGGAATACTTCCTCCTAAGGGGTTTATTATGAACCTCTGATATTATAAATTATAACATTAAAATAATGTTTTCAAGTATCAGTCGTGTTATTTAAATATTGTTAGACCTTTTTTTCACTCGTTCACTTTTGATTGTGGCAAAGATAATATAACTACGTACCCTAGATTCGAAATCACGGCGTTTCTCGATAGCACGTTTTCTCGTGAGGCTCTTACTGAGTTCGCGCCGGAAGTCAGAAAAATCGGGCTCCATAGCAGGGTGAGAAATAAGGAATTTCAATAGATATCCCAAGATTATATTACTCACCTTTAGTTTTCTTTCGTTTCGAAACATTTTTAGAGCTACAGGCATGATCCATTATTGTTTTAAAACAAGATAACGCAAAAATATCTGGTATCTTGAAAACCACAAGTCAAAAATTTTCACTAAAACTTTACGTTTTAACTAGATGTCGGTAGCCCTGCCAGCTCCGTGGAGGCAGTTTTTTCCGACTTCCGCCGGGAACTCAGTAAGAGCCTGCATCACGTGCAAGGAGCTTGATTTCCAATCTAGGGTACGTAGTTATATTATCTTTGATTGTGGTCATATACAAGAACTAACAAGGACGTATTAAGGTACATAAGTAAAATAATATTATTATATTATATTATATTTTATTTTACTGGCAACTTTATTCCTTACTGACATATTAATAGAAGCTTATTTTTAAAATTATGTCTTCCTCTGTTAAAATTTTTACCAAGGCCCATTTCCATATTTGTTTGATGGGCTTCAAATGAAGTTATTATAGGCCCAAATACGCACTCTTGGTCTCCTCGTCATAGTGAACATTGTCGAGGCGTAGAATCGATTCGTGATAAATCATTTTTAAGTTGCATATTTTAATCGCTAGAGGCGCTTATCGTTTTTGTAACATAATTACTCATAAGTATGCCACCATGGACACTGTATCTCTAACCGGACGGGAAAAGCAGCCTAAAAGAGGTATCCCCTCACTGTCCGTTTGCGTCCTACTTCGTATTAGCTGAAATAGTCGGCCGTACTCGTTTCGCAGGGCCGTCAAGGTCATTCGGAAGAATGTAAACCCCTATTTCAAACGGAACGTTTTGTCGACCACGTGGCGAATTATATGGCCTTGACAGCCCAAAACTTTCAAAATTCTTCAACCTCCCCTCCTTTACAGGTGATTTTGTATGGTGGAAGCTACTGCTTTTCCCGTCCGGTTAGAGATACAGTGTCCATGATGCCACTAGCTCTATTTCTTCACTAACAGTTTGTTTCACAGATATTGCGTCATCCGTACCCTACTTAATATTTGACGTCATCGAATTAAAATGCCGATTATGCCGTCGCGCAATTAGCTGTACGTCTGATAAACCGACGGCCATTATTTTAGTAAGCAAACCTGTTTGAACAACCAAGGCTTAGGCGCTAAAATGAACTACAACAAACTGTCAAGTGCTGTTAATGTAATTAACATACAAATTAATAAAGTTTTCGAAGACTCAGGTTCTAAAATAAATTTGCATTGTTAAATACAACAAGCAGGTTTATTGGAAAAAATAGTTGAAATTTTGGTTGAGCTTCTCTGGAGCATTTACAAGGTTGGATCTTTGCAGATTCTTTTGAGCCTAGGCCTAACTCTTCTAGGGTTGGTATGGGTTTTAATAACGCTGGTGGAATATCCCACTTAGAAGCCCCAACCTTTTCTCTTTCTAAACTACTCAATATTTAACTTCATTCGCACAAACCGATCGAGTTTATAAATTTCAAAAAAGCTACATTGGACTGACTAAAATTCCGACACAAAAAATTCCTTCTCAATTTAGAGGTTTTCCATTGGCTTAAATACATATGTTAGTAGCCAATAGTGTGACTCCCAAAATTACTAGGATGAATAAAAAGGTTAAAATCTAACGTAGTCCACCTTTTACTGGTTCGTGGTAAAACAAACCGTTAGTGAAGATTTTTGAATGGTATAAAGTTACAATGGCATACTTATAAGTAATTATGTTACATACGATTTTTGGGTATAAGGTAAATTTAGTAATTTAGTAATTATTTGACATTTTTGAATGATTATTATAAACTTATGGTGACGACGGATTGTCATCCTTCAGTGGCGTAGCCAGAAATTCGTTAAGGGGGGGTCGAATTATGTGTGTCTACGCCACTGGCATCCTTACTCGAAATCGTTGTTACCATTCCACTAGATAAAGTTATCATTCTGAAATAAATTAAGTTCAATCAGACATCTGAGACTACAATACATCACTTCAGATCAATTTAGGCCATTAAAAGTTCACAGAATCGTTTGAGGGTCATTCCATGACAAAACGCCTGCCACAGAACACCCGACCCCTTTCGATTTTGCCCAAATTTTGTATACAGGGTTTTTTGGGCCTAGGAAAACGATTTTGACAGTTTCAAAACGATCGGTTCAGCCGTTTACGAGATACAGCATACGCGTTTTTTCAAAAGTACGCCTTGACCCCCTAAATGTTTTCTACTATATCTTAAGACATAATTATCGCAAAATTACATGTAATACCTCATTTTAAAGACAATGCGCACCCTAATATGAATATTTAATCAGAGTTGTCATTTGACGTAAATGTCATTAAAATCTGGGCCTTTAAATAATTTGACCTTTGACCTTGCCCAGACACCTCAGTCGTAGGTCAACGATTTTAGCATTTTTAAAATTCCCATTATCGAATACATAATAATCACTCAAAATCTCAAAGTAATAATTGTAGTTTTCGAGATATTAATTTTTGAAATTTACCCCTCAAATTAATGAAAATGCTATTTTATACACGAAACTAGTTGACCTACTAAATAAATTAAAAATATTATTATTTTGGTAATTTTGAGTTTAGAATATCAAATACACTAATTCTTAAATTAAGTTGAGTTATTTACATATTATTTTTAGTTTTGCATGTTATCTGTAGACAGAAGACATCACTAAATTGCTTGTCCTTAGTATAGTCTGGCGTTCAATATTATTGTAGCGTATCTTACTGCATCCTAAAATGGAAATGTGCTAGATATCTCAAGAAAACCCAATATTGCTCTTAGTCATATCGATTACGTTTTTAATAACGTAAAAATGTTTTAATATCTTTTTAATATATAATAGTTATAATTGAGTAGTTAAATATATTAACAGCGATAATTGAGTAGCGAAATATAATTTATTTAACTGTATATTCTCGAACAAAGCCCTGAAATGGATCGAAATTGTTCGTTTTGGAGAGACAGTAGTAAATGTCATTTGCAAACACTTTCGAAAACAGTTGGTATCAACAACCATCTGTCCGAGGATGACAAATTAGTTCTTAGCAGCCGAACAGCTATACCTATGTCCAAAATAAGAAACACATGTCGTCACCATGAAGAACTTTTTATGAAAAGGTATTCAACGAGTCAAAAGAAGTGTATGAATCCTTTTGGGACTCACGACGCTGAAAGAAAGAGTGGACTAAAAACTATTTCATTGGATTTGTTCAAAAAATTAAAGTTACGAGGAATTGAAGTTATCGCTGGAAATAAGTTGTGCATCCAGTGTTTTATGTCTGCTGGAAAAAAAGTAAAGGATGAACTCCAAATACAGTTGGACGTTTCAGAAGTTCACACTGCACAAGAAAGCGATTCTTTTTCATTTAGTCAACCTTGTTCATCGGGAGATGCGACGCAAGACGACAAAGCTATAGCTTTAGTGGCAGTTAACGAAACTCTAATAAACTTGGGAGAATCTCCTGTTAAAAGAAGTAAGAAATATATTCAATTTGAAAGAATTTATATATGTATACATATATAAATACATATATTTTTTACTTTTGTACAGAAGGTTTGTCATCTCGCCAAAAAACAATTCTAAGCAGGACTAAGTTAAACGCTGTGAACAATTCATTGAAACGCAAATTAGAAGAGTCAATGGAAATTTCTCTTGATGAAACAGACGATAATATGGTTACGGACGATGTTTTTAGAAAGCTCGAAGAACATCGATTATATGAGAATATTTTGAACGAACTGAGAGAGAAATTCAATAACTCCAAGACATCATACGGCGAAAAGCTTCAGATCCTGACCTTGTCACCATTTGGAATACAACGCACAATGGAGGAATTTGGAGCACCAGAATACATGGTCAAACGAAGCAGGAATCTTAAATCTAGTCAAGGAATTCTTTCGCTACCAGAGAAACAATCGAAGGGATTAATATTGACCGAAGACGTTAAATCAAAGGTCGTTGAATTTTACGAAAATGACGATAACAGTCGTATGACACCTGGACAAAAGGAGTTTGTGTCAGTTAGAAACCACGAGACAGGTCAAAAAGAACATCATCAAAAGAGGCTTGTACTGCTGAACCTGAGAGAGCTCTATAACAAATTCAAGGAAGAGCATGATTTGACGTTAGGATTTTCGTCATTTTGTTATCTACGACCACCTTGGTGTGTATTAGCAGGTTCGTCAGGTACACATTCAGTGTGTGTCTGCACCTATCACCAAAATGTCAAGCTAATGATATCAGCTCTACCGTCTCCTTGTCCTTTAAAATGTGATATCGATTTCATGGCGCTCACCGTGTGTGACACTCAAAACAGGAATTGTATGATGAGGGTGTGCAAGGACTGTCCTGGGAAAAATGGTCTACTTGAAAATGAATATTTAACGAACCTTTTAGAAGATTTTGAAAATATAAAGTTCATGCAATGGGTGACAACTGACAGCACAAAGCTCATGACCTTGAGCGAGAGTGTTGAAAACTTTTTCGACTCTTTGGCCATTAAACTACTTGAACTAACGCGTCATCATTACACATCTAAGTCGCAATCTAATTATCTTAAAAACCTCAAAAAAACTCTAAAACCTGGTGACGTAATTGTTCTCGGTGATTTTGCGGAGAACTATTCCTTCGTAATTCAAGACGAAGCACAAGGGTTCCATTGGGACAATTCTCAAGCGACAGTGCATCCCTTCGTAATCTACTTCAGGGTAGTCGAAAACGGAGAACTTAACCACTTAAATTTTTGTATTATCAGTGATACCAGAACACATACAACCAATACTGTTCACAGTTTTTTAACTTATCTAATTCCAAATATAAAAACACATGTTCCTAATGTTAGAAAGCTAATTTATTTTACGGATGGATGTGCTGGACAGTATAAAAACAAATACAACTTTTCTAATCTCTGTTGCCACAAACAAGATTTTGGTTTGGACGCTGAATGGCATTTTTTTGCCACATCTCATGGCAAGGGACCTTGTGACGGAATTGGCGGAACAGTGAAGCGTAAAACAGCAAGAGTCAGTCTTCAGCGACCAGTGACTGGACAGATTTTGACTCCAACAGATATGTTTAATTTCTGCCTATCAAACTTCGAAAATATCAAGTTCATCTATGTTAAAAACGAAGAAATTGAGCGACAAAAGGAACTTTTAAAAGAAAGGTTTTCTAAAGCCATAACAGTAAAAGGAACTCGAGGGTTTCATAAATTCGTTCCGAAATCGTTAAATGAAATCATGGTTTCTCCGTTATCTAATGACGATTCGCTAACCACAGTTAAGGTTTCGACTTTAGAATTGTCAGATACTCGAAATCAAGAGGCTGAAAACTTTAAAGTGGGAAATTTGGTAGCCAGCGTCTACAAAGGCCAACTTTACGTTGGATTAATTGAGGAAGTATCAGAAGAGTTTGGAGACTTCTTTGTAAACTTTTTGCGTCCCCCTGGTATTTCGGACAAATACACATGGCCCAGAAGGATCGATAGCAGTTGGGTGTCAAGTGAAAATGTTCTATGTGCAATTGAAATTCTTGTAGGTTTACCAAATTCGAAAGGCTATCAAATCAAAGAACACGATAAAAATAAAATTACCAAAGCCTTTTCCATGTATAAAGAAGTTTAAGCTGTTTTGTGTAAATAAAAAATTAATTGGTGTGTAAACTATAAAAATAAATAGTTTTGGTATTTCATTTTGTGTGTGGTGGGGTAAATTTCAAAAATTAATATCTCGAAAACTACAAATATTACTTTGAGATTTTGAGTGATTATTATGTATTCGATAGTGGGAATTTTAAAAATGCTAAAATCGTTGACCTACGACTGAGGTGTCTGGGCAAGGTCAAAGGTCAAATTATTTAAAGGCCCAGATTTTAATGACATTTACGTCAAATGACAACTCTGATTAAATATTCATATTAGGGTGCGCATTGTCTTTAAAATGAGGTATTACATGTGATTTTGCGATAATTATGTCTTAAGATATAGTAGAAAACATTTAGGGGGTCAAGGCGTACTTTTGAAAAAACGCGTATGCTGTATCTCGTAAACGGCTGAACCGATCGTTATGAAACTGTCAAAATCGTTTTCCTAGGCCCAAAAAACCTTGTATACAAAATTTTGGCGAAATCGAAAGGGGTCGGGTGTTAAAATTAAAAAAAAACTAGGTCGTTTTGTCATGGAATGACCCTTGAATATCGGAAAAAGGCCTTGACAAAATCCCCCATTTTAATTGGTGGTAGCCATGTGACTTTCAGGCAGAATTTTTCAAAGGATTGAGTGGCCCTTTAATGAAACCTTCGCAAGCTGTAAAAAAAGTTAATATATTTTATTGCCAGAAATCTTTTGAAATATCAGCCTGGGCTGATTTAAAGTTTTTTCAATGTCGTCCATAATATTGTTTCATAAGTTTGTCACTTTGGGGAATATTTTACTGAGAGCTAGTAACGGAAAGACGTCATCAGAAGATTAAAATCTCACCCTAGCGAGGCGCTGTCAAAGGTTACGTGTGACGCGTTAGCAAGCAGACGCAAAACGGCGACGAAACCCGAAATGCAGTCTGTCTTGTGATTCGTGAATAGCTCTCAGTTAAGGATAGGAAGCGACACACTTATGTAATAATATTATACACTTATGCGCATAGTGATGTAACTATATCGAGGTGTTTGACACTTGCCAATTTAGCGTACGGAATATAATAATCAGCTAATAATAATAATAAGCTAGGCTAATACCCAAGACACCACCGTAGGCCTAAGTCATCAAGCGACTCCCTATACTAACTATTGCCGTTAACCTCGACAAGGGAAACCGAAGAACTCGTGGGGAAACCCCTAAAACCAGTGGGGAAAGAACTTGCAAACTCAACGCAGAAGGAGTTGTTCCGAGTTTTGAATCTCATAGTGATTGCCGAAATCAAAAGCTGATTTCGAGATTTATCTAGAGTGTCCGGAAATCATAATAGCATCGTCTTCTTAATATTAATATGGCAACCCTGTTTTTATAATAATAAACTAAAGATTGGACAATAAAATAATTTTTTTCTGTGTAAATTTACGCGTTGTTTTTTCTCCGCTAGTTTGAGTTCCGAATCCTTAAGTTGGAAGATCGTTGGGGCTTTTGTGGGTTATCCTATTTAAAAATAGCGCCACCAAAACAACTACAGACAACTATCGCCATCTACTGCCCAGTTAATTAAGCACGACAGATTTTTGAACGTTAAACGCCGTCTCAGATAACATTGATTTTGTGGCTAATGAAACCTGTTTACGAAAATTACGTCGTCTGCAAACTTACTTATGGATATGTGTGTTAGCAAAAGTAAACTGAAATATGTACGTTATTGAAATAGTCTCGACATTTGGTAAGCATTTCCTTTTCAGTAAGTTAATAAATGGGGGCTCTATCAAAAATTTAAAAACGTTTACAAAAATGCTTCTAAAAGCGCCTGTAGGTGGCAGCACCTTCCGGGACTTCAAGCGAAAGGCGAGTTGTCTGCCATCTATTGGCTTCTCGAATAGATTAATAAGTTAATAGTCACGTGATTCCGAAAAGCCAATAAACGCGAGAGGCTCCCAATTGACCACACCTTTTAGGCTAGATTTTGATGCTCACTTGTTTTGATTAATACGCTAACGACATCTAGTGCGAGAGAATGCAACTAGACCGGAGCCGCCACTTGCTTTAAATGGAGGCTGACGTCCATCACCTTTTTCTAACACGAATTGTTATCCTATCAGTGGCGTAGCCAGGGGGGGCACAGGGGGCATATGCCCCCCCCGAAACGTATGGTCGTACGTACATTTTTTTTTACTTTTTTTTCAATGGTGTGCCACCCGAAACAAAATCCTGGCTACGCTACTGTATCCTATACGCCTATATTAAAAGGTGGGTAAAAATGACGACCCACCCTGCGAAATTTGAATTTATATGAAATAAATTTCCTGTCTTGCGTAGTTTCGTGTTTTCGGTTTAACATCGTCCGCGTTTCAGACGACTTCTAACGAAATAGCAGTTTCCAAATAGAACGAAACCGGTCTACCGTTGGAATTTCTGGCTATTTTATTTATTTTTAATTTAGTTTATTACTCGAAGATCTATTTGATCCGAATTTCGCGTTTTTTGTTTGCTCGAAGACCTATTGGTACGAGTTATTAGTAAGTTTTTTAATTTCTTCAAATTTGTTTAGGATTTAGCTATATTATCCCTTTTAATTATGGACTAATCTACGTTTTCGCGTATTTTATCATCCTTATCACAGTCTATAGGTGGTTTCTTCTAAGTCAAGACACATCCAGTTTGAATCCATTTCTCTTTAGTTCAAATAAGTTTGACCAATATCAAAAGTCAAAATTTAGGCCAGAGATTCCAACAGTAGCCCGGTTTCGCCCTTATGGGGCTCATCAGTACTGTGTAGGGCACTCTGAATGTTTATTAGTTTGACCAAGAATGTATTTATTTATACTCAGGGAGAATGAATATGTCGAGATTATTTTTAGCGTTTCTCCAATTCCACCCGTTGGGGTCCCCGGTATGCTCATCCGCTTTAATAGAATCAAATAATACTGCATTCTCATTGGTTCTTAAAAATTACGTTTTTCGACGCGATTAACGCTGCTGCGAGGACGCGAAAAATAAGACCGCCTTCTCCCCCCCCCCCCCATTAGCGTGACGGGGTTAGGGCCTCAACGTGTCCGTCGATAGTCTCGACATATTCATTCTCCCTGAGTATAAATAAATACATTCTTGGTTTGACCAAGTTTATATATAATTTTATAAACAAATTTGATCCACCTTTTTCGAAAACGTATTCGATATTTATCTAAAAATTCCCTAAAAAGTTGGTGACGTAAGAGGTATTTCTGCATTTTCCCAAAAGATGGCGCTATAGTCCTTTAAATAAAAAATCATACATAGCCGATTATAGAGTTTGTGCTTCTGGGACTGGATAAAAAGTTTGTCTATGGTTTATCTTTATACAGCCAAAGCTGAGAATTTTCTATGCATCGATATGGCAGCATTTTTTAACAGGGGGGCAAGACAGTCAGAGAGGGGTTTATTTAAGCGCCTATAAGTTGAGAAGACCTGCTTTGAACAAGGAAGATTCAAGTAAACCTGGAGTGGTCGTCTCCCGTTTTAGGCGGGGAAGTAAAAAATTCACGGACATAACAAGTATCGCCATCTATCGTAGAACCTTTACACTTTTAATCGGCTTTTCGTCTGCTAGTTTTTCTATTCGCGTATTTCTAGTCCCGTGTTTTTAGTAGGAATATACAATGAATTTTAATATTCGAAAACTAGCAGATGAATTTTTAAAAACATGTAGAAAAGATGGCGCTAAACTCGTATGTCCGCGTCTCTGGCTCGTGCTGCGTTGCCGTAGAGAGAGAGAGAGAGAGGGGAGCTCGTAGTGGGGGAATACACTTTTCTATTCCAGGGTACCGACTTTTCATATTCCTAGCTTTGAAGAGGATAGCTGTAGGCGCCTGTTTGGTATCGAAAATTCTCGAATCTTTCTCGAATCTGGGAGGCTATTCGCGACCGAAACGAATCTAGATGGCGTAACGGTGCTAGCTTCTCCTAGGTAGCGCCTATGATCTAGCGTCTGCTACAGACAAATTAAAAAGTCACGAGAAAGTTTTTTCTTAAATAAACTGATATAAATATTCAATTCAATTTTTATTTGGTATAATAAGCAACGATGCAAAAATTAAATTAAAATGTAAGTATCATTATTTATTAAGTCCAATTTACGAATAACGATGAGGAATCTCGATCTCGAACGAGATGTCGCAAATAGCAAAAATACAATTTGTCCATTAGAGAAAGTGTTTTCTTTCGTGTAATCGCCGTAATTAATGAAAACTAATAAATTATTAATTTGTAATGCGAAATAAATAATCCTATTTTAAGCAGGCATGCCATAGACATTAAGCCATACTTGGCCATACTATAGACTAATTTCTTGATATTTTACCATTTTTATGGGGAATTTTAAAGGGACTCCAAAGTTCGGTGGCAAAAAAGAAAAGAAAATTGAGCATGCTTTTCCTTCCCCCAACCCCTCACTCGGCCTTGGCAGTCAACCGTAAATTTCGCACTTCACTGACTTTACACTCATTTTGCCACCGAACTTCGGAGCCCCTTTAATTTAATTTATTCAGTTCATAACAAGTGTTAAAATACAAAATTGGTATTAAATTAAGAATTGTGTGATTTTAAAATTGCTTCTTTAAGTTTATTATAAAGAAATTAAAAATGGAATAACTCCAAAAGTTGATGATTACTTTTTAAATGATTAGTAAGGATTACTATTCTAAACAAATATATAATGCATAAATTACAATTGGCTGTAATTATACCGGTACTCAGCTACGAAGGCATACCAAGCTACAGTTCAGCGGATTCAATCTGTAATTAAATAAACCAGAATTACGCCTTTGACTTTCGAGAAAATTCCACTATTAACTATTAACTATTTCGAAAGAATCGAGACCAATCGGTGATTCTGTATAATATCGACAAATACATGTATAAAAGAGTTATTTTTTTTTGGGTGTGCGCTCTTGATATATTAGTAGACCGTCTCTCGCGCGATTTTGCACGCGCGTTGAAAATTAAAACAAAAGCGCTGAAATACTTTAACCATACAACAGAAAGGAACCAAATCATGTGACCACCAATCTTTTAGGGAATCACCCATTACTCACGAGCGCTGTAAATTTTTCTCAATTTCGATCTTCAAGCAAGTAGTGGCTCGACGTGAAGTAGCTCTTTTTTCAATAGATGTTTCTAGCGTCGAAATCAAAAAGGCGGTACTTATAGGTACCCCTCGCGTTGATTGGATCGTTTATAAATTGGTCAATAACAAAAATTACAGCAATTATAAACAATATTTTTCACGGGATATATAATATAGGTTAAAGTCCACTAAATAGAGTATAGGTTGTCTATACATAACACTCTACAAGGGCTCTCTGACGACGTTATCATTTGACTATTTGAATTTAACTTCCTTTGCCATTAATAGATGGCACCACGCTCTCCACTAAAGTCGCTTTTTTTTCGAAGAATCGGATAGATTCCTGGCCATCTCTAATAACAGGGGCCTTTTCATAATACAGGTGGCAATGATAGAGCCGCCACTTGCTTTAAGAGATTTGAGACTATTCTATTATGAACACCGTTTTCAGCTAGGCCCGATAAATTTTTATCGATCTTATGTCATCTTTTTTTATAATACTTATAGATTTTAATAAAAATACTCATTATTACCATTTTCCAGCTTAATAAATCTTGAAAGAGTTATAGTTAGTCCTTTTGTTTTAGGGCAGGAAATGTGTAATGAAGCTTAAATACAGGTTTAATTTGAAATTAGCCTAAGCTTTATAGAAGGGGAATCGGTACGAATGTGCAAGAAAGATACACGTGCGGTAACGCGCGGTACACGAAAACCAAAGTTGTATCTAGACAATGCTCACACCCCCGTATAAAGGACGTTTTAGTATTGTTCAAGCACCATTTTCTTTTCGTCGGGTACCCTGATTTAGCAAATTAAATTGTGTTTTCTTAACAATCGTAAGCCATTGAACTGTAAGCGTGCTTAACTGGTTTTAAAATAATTTTTGTACACGAACGCCTAGGTACTCCAAACGTTATCGTTTTGAAGCTTCTAGAAAGCTTTTGCTTAAACTCTATATTAAATAGAGCATCCTGTGGACACCTTTAAGACCTGTTTAAACGTGCTTAATCTCTTAAAAGAAGGCATATTTCAATCGGCACTTCACAAAGAACGCTCTCCAGATAACGCTGAGATCACGATAAAAAGATATTTGCGTGAATCTCATTCTTTGGAAATTAGAACACCAAATAGGTGTCACACATTTTAATTATCGGGAAATTATCATTTTCTGCGTGCTTTCGAATTTTACCTGATTTCAAGCAAGTTGAAGCAACAACGTGATAAGTTCGAAAACAACGCCATAAGTCTATAATTATCTTCCGTAAGTGTGCCAGTTACTCGAAATAATTACCTTAAAAACTTATTGAGGTTAACGTTAATAATTAGTGTAGGGATCTATTGGCTCGCGTGGCACGACGGGCTTGCCACCAGTTTCCTACGCATCGTAACCAGGCCACCTGAATTAATGACTTTAAAAGTCGCTAGATGACGTCATAGGCCTAAGGCGGTGCCTAGGCCGCGTCAAAATTCTGAGAAGGAATTCTTCTCTTGAGAAGAGTTCTTCTTGAGAATTTTTCTCCCCGTGAGAACTCGCTAAAACGCGTCAAATGTAAAATGATTCTTCTAAAGATGGCGGCTTACAAAGTTACGGTAATCCCACGAACGTAATAAACTAAGCCTTTGACAATTAATATTATTTTTACAGAATTTCACGACAATATATGAAGGAAGGAAAGATTTTATTTATAATTTAAAAGGAAAGGTTTCATAGGAAATTTAACTAACCATTCGATATTCTCTGAAATAAATAATCGTCCACAAAATTATCATAATGTTTATTTTCTTCAGCATCAAGCAAACTTATTAGAATATTAGCTGCCATTTTTATTTGTAATTTGACCGAGTGAGAATGCTCGGAGGCATTCTCACTCTTCTCAAGAGAACTCGTGAGAAGAGATTACGTCACCTCCTGCGAGAAGGACCGTCAAAATTTTGAGAAGTGAAAATTCTCACTATCAAGGGAAGAATTCTTAGAATTTTGACGTGCCCCTAGCTGATTATTATTGCATGTTGTTAGTGATGAAATTGAGTTATTCGTAAAGGTAGTAGAATTAATGTTATCCACAACCATAAGAAGCATATTTATTCGCCTTAAAAGAAATTTAAAGTTCTATATTTATGTTAGATCTTTTTATTTAATGTTTCTGCCAGCAGGTGTAGCAGAAGTTAGGGTAGTATTTTAGGAATTTCCAATTTTCCTTGGTATAACATGTTGTAGCTGCTCAAAGTAAGGTTTCATTCCCAAAACCCTTATTAATCATATAGTCACTTAATTTCAACTAACCTTAACCTTAACCTAAACCTAAACAAATTTAACGCTAACCTTAACTTAACCCTAACGTTAAACTAACCTAACCTTAATTACTCAAAATATAGCGCGAAAACTCTGCCTAGCCATCAATTTGCGATTCTCATAGAATCCGAAAAAAAAACCAAGGTGGCGTAATAAGTATCTAACCAGGAATATCTAGGTTCTTTCTGAATTTTATAAAATCAGTTGAGCGTACTTTCACTTTGACTGCTAAGAAAACATTTACAATTACAGTAGAATTTGAACACATTTTAGAAATATTGGGTAAGCCCGGGGACGAAAATAAAAACTTGTTTAACTAATAATAAAACGCGCCTTATTGCTGTGAGTATTGTTTAAACACAAACATTTGTTTTCGTGTAGCCTGCCTTATATTCAACGTGTCTTTGATCGATTTCGTCTATAATATACAAAACTTAGAAGCATTTCAATTTAAAATCAGTAGAACAAACTTAAAATATCACGGAAATATCAGTAGAACAAACTTAAAATATCACGGAAATATCAGTGGAACAAACTGAAAATATCACGGAAATATCAGTGGAACAAACTTAAAATATCACGGAAATATTAGTAGAACAACCTTAAAATATCACGGAAATATCAGTGGAACAAACTGAAAATATCACGGAAATATCAGTAGAACAAACTTAAAATATCACGGAAATATCAGTAGAACAAACTGAAAATATCACGGAAATATCAGTAGAACAAACTGAAAATATCACGGAAATATCAGTAGAACAAACCAGTGGCGGCCTAAGGGGGGGGGCGGTCCGCCCCGGGTAGCAGGGCAGCAGGGGGTGCCATCGGAGAAGCTCGAGGGGGGGTGTAAATCAGAACGATTAAGCTTGAAGAAGACGGACCCGTGAAAACTTCTGCACGGTCCTGGGGGGTGTCACAAAACACTGCCGCCGCCCCGGGGACCTAGCCTTCTTAAGCCGGCACTGGAACAAACTTAAAATATCACGGGAATATCAGTAGAAAAAACTGAAAATATCAGTGGGAAAACGTGGAAATATAAGTGAAAAACATGAATATATCAGTGTGAAACCTGGAAATATCAGTGGGAAAACATGAAAATATCCGAGGGAAACCTAGAAATATCAATGGGAAAACATGAAAATATCCGAGGGAAACCTGGAAATATCAATGGGAAAACATGAAAATATCCGAGGGAAACCTGGAAATATCAATGGGAAAACATGAAAATATCAGTGGAAAAACATTAATATATCAGTGCGAAACCTGGATATAATAATAATCATCAGCTAGGCTAATCCTACCTTAGGCCTAAGTCATCAAGCGACTTTGGAAGCCATTAATTCAGGTGGCCGGGTTACAATGCGTAGGAGGGTGGGAAATGTTATACTAGAGAGAATGGAGACTTCTCACGTAAGCTACGGATCTTAT
Source organism: Leiobunum rupestre (assembly GCF_980474605.1). Taxonomy (NCBI): domain Eukaryota; kingdom Metazoa; phylum Arthropoda; class Arachnida; order Opiliones; family Sclerosomatidae; genus Leiobunum; species Leiobunum rupestre. Next base: position 93,237,732 of record NC_143384.1, on the reverse strand, counting down.
TTACTTCTGTCGCGAGTTTATTTTGTTTCGGCGCGTTTCTTTTCATTTGCCATGAACGAGAGAGAGATCTCGAGTGTTTTGCGCTAAATATCCTACTTTTAATTTCGAGTCGGACCACGAAGACACTCACTGGCAGCAGCTGATATCGAGAGATTAGACGCTCGCTTCTCAAGTGGAGAGTTCAAAGATTTTTGTAACGACATAATGAATTGATTTTACGGGAACACAGGCTAGTGCTTCTCAAGCTCGTGGAAAAAAGTTAATACACCCTCTTGGAATACGAGCGGAGTAAAGTGAATATCCGGACATGAAAGGATTCTTTACGCTACTCGCTGCCTCGCTTTGTTTCGTTTCCTGCGTCCACGGTAAGTTTTGGTATAAGTTTCTAAATCTTATTTTCCATCTGTACTAGTTTAAGCGTCAAGATATTTATTGAGGTAGGCGGCAGTACGGTATTTCTTCTGAGTATTCTCTTGCCAATTAGAAATAGTAAGCGGCACTTTCGTCCAAGACGCGTATTGCGTCGTCGTGAACTCTGCTTCACTTTAAAATTAATCTAGTCAACTAATGGGCCACCCAGATCTCTGCAGTGGAAACACATTAATATATCAGTGGGAAAACCTGAAAATATCAGTGGGAAACCTGGAAATATCAGTGGAAAAACATGAAAATATCAGAGGGAAACCTAGAAATATCAGTGGGAAAATAAAAAGATAATAATATCCTGTAATCTAAACAAAATTTTCAGAAACTAATATTTTAATAGTTTAGTTTGTTTATAGGTCCTTAATTTGGAATTAGGTCGCCCCTTATTTTACATTTTTGTAGGAACTTCTGTCACTTAAGTAGACCGAAGCCTAAAGCTTGTTTTCCACTAGCGCGCGTCATAATGTTATTTTCTTTACGCGCTTAAACACGTTTGAACGTTTCAAAGCTGAGAAACGCGTCGTTGCGCGCGCCAGTGGAAAACAAGCTTAACCCTACCTATTGCTGACGTCTCCACCCCGCACTATTTGTTTTACATATAAATCCGCATAGGGTTTCCAATTAATTCTCAGATAGAAGTGGCGTTCATAAATGTTATAAATCAAATATCAGATAATCTGCATTGACGTGTGAAGTAGCCGAGTAATGAGCACTTTCGTCTCGCTGCAAGAGGGGGCAGCTAGGTTCGATCAGAGCTTGGGGCACTGGGTGGCAACTCGGAGCCACTCCTTCTGCGTTGAGATTGCAAGTTATCTCCACACTTTTTTGCCCCGAGGTTTTTTTAAAAACGGCAATAGTAGGTGTGGGGAGCTGTTGGCTATCATAGAATGATGGGCTTTCCACCACCCTCCTACGCAAATCAACCCGGCCACCGGAATGAAAGGCATCAAAGTCGCTAGATTAACTTGTTTACGAGACTCTTTTAATATTAATAATGGTATTGAACATTGATATTAGTATTTAGTTTTCGTGTAATCAGAAATTCAGAATGATGTGAACTAAAATTGCCTTCAAAACTTTAGAGACGTAAGAGCTACATTAGAAACTTACTTTATAGGAAGATCCATCAAAATGTATGAACGCGAACGTATACGTTAAATTAACATATTTCCCAGACGCCTGAAAATTGTAATAGCAGACCTGTACTATCATTAAACAATTTGCCAGAGCTATAATTATTTCGGTAAAGAAGAACGCAGGACGACAAAAATTATTGGGATACCGTCGAAAAGGTGAACGACCTACCGAATCGTCCTTTTCATCGTCGTGGACTCTACTTTACCAAAGTGATACTAAAATATAACTTTCCAAATAATAAAGTGATTTCTACTGAAGTAACATGGAAGTTTGAACGAAGCTATGATTCAATAATTTATAATTATTTTACCAAAGTAATCGTTAATTTTACTTTCGAAAGCTTTTCAAATCTTCCGCTAAGCCTTTACTTAAAATATAAATAAGTCGACGAGGGAGATTTCTGACAATTTTTAAGACATGGAAACGGTTATTTTTCACATTTACCACGGTAACTGTCGAAATATCCCTTATTTTCGAACAGGGAATGGACGGAACAGGTAATTTTGAGGCGGGGAATTTATTTTCGATCTGGTCGCAGTATTGTATCTTGAATGCTAATTTAGATAATGGGTGGAACTGGGAATGACAATAGAGTAGTAGCACTCCGTAGTTTTGGCCATGGCCGCCATTGTGGGCGTGAATTTTTTACGAATAGGAAAAAGCATGGATGACGTCTTGTGACGTAGCACTGCCATTACTCTATACTATGCCAATGGTAATGGTTGGTAATGATAATAATATGCCAATGAAAATGGGTGGGAATGATAATATTATACCATTGGGAATGAGTCGGAATGATAATTTTATGCCAATACACTCTTCTTTTGGGAATTTTGCTGGGCGCGTTCATGTTGAGTTTATCCCCCCCCCCTTAACCCCCATTCCCCATATCCTGGGACCAAAGACCCGAGCCTAGACCCCCCACCGGTGGTTTCAGGTAATGGCCGACTAGCGGGCGGCCATAAAGAGGGGTCGAAAAGACCGCGAAAAAGAGTGTATAGGAAAGGGTGTAATAATACTATGACAATTGTAATGGGTGGGAATGATGATAATATGCCAATGAAAATTGGTGGGAATGATAATAATATGCCAATGAGAAAGAGTGGGAATTATAATATTATTTCAATGGGAATAGGTGGGAATGAAAATACTAGGCCAATGGGAAAACAATTTGTAATGGGAATTATATTTTTGCAATGGGAATGATATTTAAAAATAATCAGCTAGGCTAATACCCAAGGCACCACCTTAGGCCTAAGTCATCAAGCGACTTTTAAAGCCATTAATTCAGGTGGCCGGGTTACAATGCGTAGGAGGGTGGTGGCAAGCCCTTCAAGCCGCGCGAGCCCACAGCTCCCTACATTAACTATTACCATTAATCTCCACAAGTGTTTTTGGAAGGGGAAACCGAAGAACTCGGGGGAAACCCCTTAAACCAGTGGGGATTTTCAAACTCTACGCGGAAGGAGTTGTTCCGAGTTTTTACCCAGTGCCACAAGCTAGGATCGAACCCGACTCCTCTTGCTGCGAGGCGAAAGTGCTAACCACCCCGCCACCTCACATTTTTGCAATGGGAATGGGATTTTTGCAGTGGTAATGGGCGGGAATGTCAAAGTTTCAGCTCTCTATTGAACGCATCCTTTAACTGGCTTCCGTGTCCGCAGGAGGTGTGCTGCACCTGGCAATCGAGAAATGTTGCCTGAAGGGTGACGACTGGGCGTCCAAGTACTCGAATTGCGACGGCAGCTCTTCCCGTTTCCCGGACGTGGCGGATCAGGACCAGGACTTGTGCCTGTGGTCTTTCAAGATTTGCTGTCTGAGGTCGCAGCGGAACACCCTCTGCGAAACGGGCAAGGACACCGCCAAGAAGAACGGGGAGTGTGCAGTTTTGCCGGCTGTGGGAGGAGAGACACACAAGGTCAGTCAGGCTCACCATACACCAGCCAACTCAGTAGTCCTCACATAAAATCCTTCATTTTAATATCTAGTTTAAGTTAGTATACCTCGACATTTAGCGACATACTTCGCTGAAAACTATCGCTACGCCCTCTTTAAAGTAGCAAATCGTAATAATTTTTATCTTCAAAATAGAATACTCCTTTCTAATGGCGTATATTCAGTGGCAATTTGTCCTTTAAATCCGATATTCGAAAAATGTTAGTCCTATATTAACCTATATAGACTTCGAGATTAGGAAATATAGCGCCGTCTGCCTTAATATCCGGGAACTAAATATAAGAAGAAATAGCGGACGACTTTTGAATTTCAATATTTTTCGGTTTAAACTTTCAGCTGTTGTGAAGATAATTTTGGTCGGTAGGCGGCGATACTTGTGACCAAAATTAAATCTACGCACAAAGCTAATGCAATTTTTTTGTGTATAATCCTATATTATCCTACTTAATTAAGTGTTGTGTACTGTATGGCTAACACGCGCTACGTCTTGTTTTCAACGTAACTAACGCGAATCACCCCTCGCTATACTGGTAAACCTGGTAGTAGAATCCGTTTATCCATCATAAATATCGATAGTGCCTACTCCCTGCGCATACTCCCTATGATATCTGCTTTTATAAATATCAAAGTTTTATTTCATATCGTTGATTTGTTGTCCTTTTTATCTAAACTCTATAATATTTTTCCATAAGTTTGTCACCTTGGGGAGTATTATTTTACTGTGACGAAAAGACGTCATCACAAGAATAAAATATCTCCCTAGCAAGGCGCTGTCAAAGACTACGTGTGACGCGAAAGCAAGCGGACGCAAAACGGCGACGTAGCCCGTAATGCAGTCTGTCTTGTGAATAGCTCTCAGTAAAACTTTTGCACGTGAAGTATAGAAAGTGTCACACTTATGTAACAATATTATACACTTATAGTTACACTAATACTCGAGTTTTATTTAGAATCCTTGATTTATGGTTTTGGTTTTACTAATACTCGGAGTTTTACTTAAAATCCTTTATTTCTCGTTTATTTAATTCTATTACTCGAGTTTTAGTTCAAATCCTTGATTTCTGGTTTGGTTTTAGTAAAACTCGAGTTTTATTTAAAATCCTTTATTTCGTTTATTTTTATACTATTACTCGAGTTTTATTTCAAATTCTGGATTTTTTCTTTTTGTTTTACTATTACTCTGAGTTTTATTTCAAATCCTTGATTTTTTCTTTTTGTTTTACTATTACTCGGAGTTTTATTTCAAATCCTTTTTTTTTTTCTTTTTGGTTTACTATTACTCTGAGTTTTATTTCAAATCCTTGATTTTTTTCTTTTTGGTTTACTATTACTCTGAGTTTTATTTCAAATCCTTGATTTTTTTCTTTTTGTTTTACTATTACTCGGAGTTTTATTTCAAATCCTGGATTTTTTTCTTTTTGTTTTACTATTACTCTGAGTTTTATTTCAAATCCTTGATTTTTTTCTTTTTGTTTTACTATTACTCGGAGTTTTATTTCAAATCCTTTTTTTTTTTCTTTTTGGTTTACTATTACTCTGAGTTTTATTTCAAATCCTTGATTTTTTTCTTTTTGTTTTACTATTACTCTGAGTTTTATTTCAAATCCTTGATTTTTTTCTTTTTGGTTTACTATTACTCTGAGTTTTATTTCAAATCCTGGATTTTTTTCTTTTTGTTTTACTATTACTCTGAGTTTTATTTCAAATCCTTGATTTTTTTCTTTTTGTTTTACTATTACTCTGAGTTTTATTTCAAATCCTTGATTTTTTTCTTTTTGGTTTACTATTACTCTGAGTTTTATTTCAAATCCTTGATTTTTTTCTTTTTGTTTTACTATTACTCGGAGTTTTATTTCAAATCCTGGATTTTTTTCTTTTTGTTTTACTATTACTCTGAGTTTTATTTCAAATCCTTGATTTTTTCTTTTTGGTTTACTATTACTCGGAGTTTTATTTCAAATCCTTTTTTTTTTTCTTTTTGGTTTACTATTACTCTGAGTTTTATTTCAAATCCTTGATTTTTTCTTTTTGGTTTACTATTACTCGGAGTTTTATTTCAAATCCTTTTTTTTTTCTTTTTGGTTTACTATTACTCTGAGTTTTATTTCAAATCCTTGATTTTTTTCTTTTTGGTTTACTATTACTCTGAGTTTTATTTCAAATCCTTGATTTTTTTCTTTTTGTTTTACTATTACTCGGAGTTTTATTTCAAATCCTGGATTTTTTTCTTTTTGTTTTACTATTACTCTGAGTTTTATTTCAAATCCTTGATTTTTTTCTTTTTGTTTTACTATTACTCTGAGTTTTATTTCAAATCCTTGATTTTTTTCTTTTTGGTTTACTATTACTCTGAGTTTTATTTCAAATCCTTGATTTTTTTCTTTTTGTTTTACTATTACTCTGAGTTTTATTTCAAATCCTTGATTTTTTCTTTTTGGTTTACTATTACTCTGAGTTTTATTTCAAATCCTTGATTTTTTTCTTTTTGTTTTACTATTACTCTGAGTTTTATTTCAAATCCTTGATTTTTTCTTTTTGGTTTACTATTACTCTGAGTTTTATTTCAAATCCTTGATTTTTTTCTTTTTGTTTTACTATTACTCTGAGTTTTATTTCAAATCCTTGATTTTTTCTTTTTGGTTTACTATTACTCTGAGTTTTATTTCAAATCCTCGATTTTTGGTTTTTGTTTTACTAATACTCGGAATTTTATTTGAAATCTTTGATTTAGTGTCTGGTTTTTATAACCTATGTGAATACGTTTCTAGAAATTGTTTACTTCCGTACTTGCAGGACTGCTGCGACGGCTGTAAACTCGGCATCAAGGCCGGCGAACGCAACGAGAACTGCTACTTCCAAGGTTTCTCGTTGAGCGCTCCCTGGGACGAAGCCTTCTACTCTTGTTGCTCCAGCCAAAAAGCCGGACACCAATTCCCAGACTTTCCTGGTACGCACGCGATCGTTGGTGTGGTCATTTGTAACAGGGTTATTTATTGGCAGGTTAAACGTCGGAGAATTGTAATATTGATCTTTGGCTAGCCGGGCGAATTTGATAAGGGGTCTTTTATTAAAGCGCCTATTCAAATTCAAGTTAGTATAATTAAAGTTTAATATACTAAAACTATAGCTTTGAGAGTATAAATTGGAACCAGCTGCGTTGCCAGAATATCCTCGAAAGATCATGGTGTTGAAGATGGGTTTAAAATTTTAGTAATGTTAAAGCTATGCCCAAAGAGGTGGGTAGTACGTCGCGTGAATAAATTCAGCTAAATCCACATGTCTTGATTTTAAAATCCGTTAGTAATAATAATAATAATAATCAGCTAGGCTAATACCCAAGGCACCATCTTAGGCCTAAGCATATGTAACATAATCACTTATAAGTATGCCATAAAAGCATTTTCGTTAATGAAACCTTGTTCACGGGATATGACGTAAATTACGTCACTTACAACTCCGTGACGAAATATGCGTCATAAACTTTACTGATGGGAAACGGAAGATAGTGAGAATTCCTCGCGCGTTTCTGGCTTTGCCCATGTCAAGTTTAGCACGTACCTCGGGATCACAGGATTTCATTTCCATGGTAACCTTTTCAATAATGCAAGGATTATAAGCATTTTTGCATTTTTCGGTCCGCTCAATGTATGTTCCGCGTGAAACAAGGTCTCATTGAATTTTTTTCAATGGAAATATTATACAGAGGCATACTTATGAGTAATTATGTTACCTATGGCCTAAGTCATCAAGCGACTTTTACAGCCATTAATTCCGGGGGTCGACTAGTACAATGCAAGGGAGGGTGGTGGCAACCCCTTCACGCCACGCGACCCAACAGCTTCCTACACTAACTATTATCTTTGTATGGTCACGTGACCCTTTCCACACTTACACAGATATTTCAATGGTTACCAATTTATATTCCCTATGCACAAAAAATATTAAAATGAATGAAAATATCAGAGATCCACAAACCCTTAAGGGTCCTCGGGCCTCGGGTTGGGCTCGATTCGTTTAATTCTTACCTTGAGAACAGTTGGGGAACGTTTGGGGCCCTTAAGGCAAAGGCTGTGGTCTTTGGATGCATTTGAAGAACATGGTCGTATTTTCAGGGGAACCAGCCAGGAATCGGTGCCTGAGCGACAACCCTTGCAGTCAGAAGTGCCAGGATTTGGGCGGGCCCTCCGTTCAGTGCGGCTGCAACGCTGGCTACAAACCCAACCCGAACGGGTTCGCCTGCGCGGACGTGGACGAGTGCGCCGAGGAACTGCACTCCTGCGACCCGGCCACCGAGAGCTGCCTCAACTCCGATGGAGGGTTCCACTGCATCGAGAACGAAGGATCGCCCCTGAAGAGGGGCAACAGCGTCGACTTCTTCGATGGAGGACCGCTCATCCCCAAGAAGCCGCTGACCAGTGACACCAGATGTCCAGCTGGCTTCGTTTACAACGACACCCGAATAGACTGTACTGGTAAGGTCGCGTGCCGCTTTTAACATCACTTTTCCACTTTTCCCAAACGATTTTCAGATTTACCACAAAATATCGCCTTTTTACCCTGAGATTTCCACTTTATTCATAAGGTTGCCATTATTACCATACATTTCCACTAGTGCCATAATGTTTCCACTGCTACCATGACATTTCCACTAGTGCCATAATGTTTCCACTGTTACCATGACATTTCCACTAGTGCCATAAAGTTGCCACTGTTACCATGACATTTCCACTAGTGCCATAATGTTGAGACTGTTACCATGACATTTATACTAGTGCCATAATGTATTATGTTTCCACTGCTACCATGACATTTCCACTAGTGCCATAATGTTTCCACTGTTACCATGACATTTCCACTAGTGCCATAATGTTTCCACTGCTACCATGACATTTCCACTAGTGCCATAAAGTTGCCACTGTTACCATGACATTTCCACTAGTGCCATAATGTTGAGACTGTTACCATGACATTTATACTAGTGCCATAATGTATTATGTTTCCACTGCTACCATGACATTTCCACTAGTGCCATAATGTTTCCACTGTTACCATGACATTTCCACTAGTGCCATAATGTTTCCACTGCTACCATGACATTTCCACTAGTGCCATAAAGTTGCCACTGTTACCATGACATTTCCACTAGTGCCATAATGTTGAGACTGTTACCATGACATTTATACTAGTGCCATAATGTATTATGTTTCCACTGCTACCATGACATTTCCACTAGTGCCATAATGTTTCCACTGTTACCATGACATTTCCACTAGTGCCATAATGTTTCCACTGCTACCATGACATTTCCACTAGTGCCATAAAGTTGCCACTGTTACCATGACATTTCCACTAGTGCCATAATGTTGAGACTGTTACCATGACATTTATACTAGTGCCATAATGTATTATGTTTCCACTGCTACCATGACATTTCCACTAGTGCCATAATGTTTCCACTGTTACCATGACATTTCCACTAGTGCCATAATGTTTCCACTGCTACCATGACATTTCCACTAGTGCCATAAAGTTTCCACTGCTACCATGACATTTCCACTAGTGCCATAATGTTTCCACTGTTACCAGGACATTTCCACTAGTGCCATAATGTTGCCACTGTTACCATGACATTTCCACTAGTGCCATAATGTTGCCACTGTTACCATGACATTTCCACTAGTGCCATAATGTTGCCACTGTTACCATGACATTTATACTAGTGCCATAACGTTTCCACTGTTACCATGACATTTCCACTAGTGCCATAAAGTTGCCACTGTTACCATGACATTTACACTAGTGCCATAATGTTGCCACTTTTACTATGACATATCCACTAGTGCCATAAAGTTGCCACTTTTACCATGACATTTCCACTAGTGCCATAATGTAGCCACTTTTACTATGACATTTCCACTAGTGCCATAATGTAGCCACTTTTACTATGACATTTCCACTAGTGCAATAATTTAGCCACTTTTACTATGACATTTCCACTAGTGCCATAATGTTGCCACTTTTACTATGACATTTCCACTAGTGCCATAATGTATTATGTTTCCACTGCTACCATGACATTTCCACTAGTGCCATAATGTTTCCACTGTTACCATGACATTTCCACTAGTGCCATAATGTTGCCACTGTTACCATGACATTTATACTAGTGCCATAACGTTTCCACTGTTACCATGACATTTCCACTAGTGCCATAAAGTTGCCACTGTTACCATGACATTTACACTAGTGCCATAATGTTGCCACTTTTACTATGACATATCCACTAGTGCCATAAAGTTGCCACTTTTACCATGACATTTCCACTAGTGCCATAATGTAGCCACTTTTACTATGACATTTCCACTAGTGCCATAATGTAGCCACTTTTACTATGACATTTCCACTAGTGCAATAATTTAGCCACTTTTACTATGACATTTCCACTAGTGCCATAATGTTACCACTTTTACCATGACATTTCCCCTAGCTCCATGAAATTTCCACTTTTTTCCATGACATTTCCCCTAGCTCCATAAAATTTCCACTTTTTTCCATGACATTTCCCCTAGCTCCATAAAATTTCCACTTTTTTCCATGTAATTTACATTCTGACCATGAGATTTCCACTTGTACCATATGATTTCCATTTATCACGGTATTTCCACTTTTATTCATTCAAGCACAAGATTTTGCTAAAAACATTATTACGTAAACTCGGAGCATAAGTCTCTAATATTGTTCCATAAGTTTGTCACTTTGAGGAATATTTTACTATGAGCTAGTAACGGAGTGACATCATCACAAGAAGAAAATCTCCCCTAGCGAGGCGCTGTCAAAGGCTACGTGTGACGCGTTAGCAAGCGGACGCAAAATTACGACGAAGCCCGTAATGCAGTCTGTCTTGTGAAACTTTTGCGTGTGAAGAATAAGAAGTGTCACGCTTATGTAACCAAATTTTACACTTATGCTCGGAGGAAGCACTTATCGTAGTATACTGTCTAGCACAACTACCCCACAATTCTAAAAGTCTTCGTAGTCACAGTTCAAAACTGTCACTAATGTCGTTCTTTGCAAATTTCGCTTTCAGATGTCGACGAGTGTGCGACGGGCATTCACAATTGCATTTGGGGGTCCCATGACTGCACCAACATAAGGTTGCCATTGTTACCATACATTTCCACTAGTGCCATAATGTTTCCACTGCTACCATGACATTTCCACTAGTGCCATAAAGTTGCCACTGTTACCATGACATTTCCACTAGTGCCATAATGTTTCCACTGTTACCATGACATTTCCACTAGTGCCATAATGTTTCCACTGCTACCATGACTTTTCCACTACTGCCATAAAGTTGCCACTGTTACCATGACATTTCCACTAGTGCCATAAAGTTGCCACTGTTACCAGGACATTTCCACTAGTGTCATAATGTTGCCACTGTTACCATGGCATTTATACTAGTGCCATAATGTATTATGTTTCCACTGTTACCATGACATTTCCACTAGTGACATAATGTTTCCACTGCTACCATGACATTTCCACTAGTGCCATAAAGTTGCCACTGTTACCATGACATTTCCACTAGTGCCATAAAGTTGCCACTGTTACAATGACATTTATACTAGTGCCATAATGTTTCCACTGTTACCATGACATTTTCACTAGTGCCATAAAGTTGCCACTGTTACCATGACATTTCCACTAGTGCCATAATGTTGCCACTTTTACTATGACGTATCCACTAGTGCCATAATGTTGCCACTTTTACCATGACATTTCCACTAGTGCCATAATGTAGCTACTTTTACTATGACATTTCCACTAGTGCCATAATGTAGCCACTTTTACTATGACATTTCCACTAGTGCCATAATGTTGCCACTTTTACTATGACATTTCCACTAGTGCCATAATGTTGCCACTTTTACCATGACATTTCCCCTAGCTCCATGAAATTTCCACTTTTTTCCATGACATTTCCCCTAGCTCCATAAAATTTCCACTTTTTTCCATGTAATTTACATTCTGACCATGAGATTTCCACTTGTACCATATGATTTCCATTTATCACGGTATTTCCACTTTTATTCATTCAAGCACAAGATTTTGCTAAAAACATTATTACGTAAACTCGGAGCATAAGTCTCTAATATTGTTCCATAAGTTTGTCACTTTGAGGAATATTTTACTGAGAGCTAGTAACGGAGTGACGTCATCACAAGAAGAAAATCTCCCCTAGCGAGGCGCTGTCAAAGGCTACGTGTGACGCGTTAGCAAGCGGACGCAAAATTACGACGAAGCCGGTAATGCAGTCTGTCTTGTGAAACTTTTGCGTGTGAAGAATAAGAAGTGTCACGCTTATGTAACCAAATTTTACACTTATGCTCGAAGGAAGCACTTATCGTAGTATACTGTCTAGCACAACTACCCCACAATTCTAAAAGTCTTCGTAGTCACAGTTCAAAACTGTCACTAATGTCGTTCTTTGCAAATTTCGCTTTCAGATGTCGACGAGTGTGCGACGGGCATTCACAATTGCATTTGGGGGTCCCATGACTGCACCAACATAAGGTTGCCATTGTTACCATACATTTCCACTAGTGCCATAATGTTTCCACTGCTACCATGACATTTCCACTAGTGCCATAAAGTTGCCACTGTTACCATGACATTTCCACTAGTGCCATAATGTTGCCACTGTTACCATGACATTTATACTAGTGCCATAATGTTTCCACTGTTACCATGACATTTCCACTAGTGCCATAATGTTTCCACTGCTACCATGACATTTCCACTACTGCCATAAAGTTGCCACTGTTACCATGACATTTCCACTAGTGCCATAAAGTTGCCACTGTTACCAGGACATTTCCACTAGTGTCATAATGTTGCCACTGTTACCATGGCATTTATACTAGTGCCATAATGTATTATGTTTCCACTGTTACCATGACATTTCCACTAGTGACATAATGTTTCCACTGCTACCATGACATTTCCACTAGTGCCATAAAGTTGCCACTGTTACAATGACATTTATACTAGTGCCATAATGTTTCCACTGTTACCATGACATTTTCACTAGTGCCATAAAGTTGCCACTGTTACCATGACATTTCCACTAGTGCCATAATGTTGCCACTTTTACTATGACGTATCCACTAGTGCCATAATGTTGCCACTTTTACCATGACATTTCCACTAGTGCCATAATGTAGCTACTTTTACTATGACATTTCCACTAGTGCCATAATGTAGTCACTTTTACTATGACATTTCCACTAGTGCCATAATGTTGCCACTTTTACTATGACATTTCCACTAGTGCCATAATGTTGCCACTTTTACCATGACATTTCCCCTAGCTCCATGAAATTTCCACTTTTTTCCATGACATTTCCCCTAGCTCCATAAAATTTCCACTTTTTTCCATGTAATTTACATTCTGACCATGAGATTTCCACTTGTACCATATGATTTCCATTTATCACGGTATTTCCACTTTTATTCATTCAAGCACAAGATTTTGCTAAAAACATTATTACGTAAACTCGGAGCATAAGTCTCTAATATTGTTCCATAAGTTTGTCACTTTGAGGAATATTTTACTGAGAGCTAGTAACGGAGTGACGTCATCACAAGAAGAAAATCTCCCCTAGTGAGGCGCTGTCAGAGGCTACGTGTCACGCGTTAGCAAGCGGACGCAAAATTACGACGAAGCCCGTAATGCAGTCTGTCTTTTGAAACACGCTTATGTAACCAAATTTTACACTTATGCTCGGAGGAAGCACTTATCGTAGTATACTGTCTAGCACAACTACCCCACAATTCTAAAAGTCTTCGTAGTCACAGTTCAAAACTGTCACTAATGTCGTTCTTTGCAAATTTCGCTTTCAGATGTCGACGAGTGTGCGACGGGCATTCACAATTGCATTCGGGGGTCCCATGACTGCACCAACACCATGGGCTCGTTCGTTTGCGGCCACTCTAACACCAACACCAACACCAACACCAAGCAGTGTCCGGCGGGCTTCAAGTCTCACCCGACCAAAATTTGCGAAGGTGGGTATACCATCTTGGTTAAAGCAAGAATATGTATAGTTTATAGGAAGCTTCATTCTCCTAAGCCAAATAAAATTCGTTCCCTTCAATAAACCTTTCTATCAAGTCATTACGCTTGCCGAACTTGTTTTAGTGTATCAATTTCGTCACGAGAAACGTAGGAGTTCAGTTCAGTTTTGAAGGTTAGATCTTTATAAAAAGAGTGACTCGTCGAATTTTAATTAATGCCTTGTTCATCTTGTTAAAATGTTCCACGTGCTCTTTAATATTTTAGCGTAAAAGGCTCGCGCACTGTTTATATTTCAGGGAGCACGCGCGAAATCGCTCAGCCCGTTTACGCTAAAACATCGAGACGCGCGTGGAACTTTTTAACAAGTTGAATAAGGCAAAAATAGAGGGTACGTTCAGCAGCGCTCATCGGTTTCCTACTGTACGCTTTTTCGCGTTTCCCGTTTTGACGTCACGATAGTCATCGGTTACTCACCGAAGTCATCGGCTAGAAGAGTCCGTTTTTCTGATGACTGACGTCATTACTGACGTAAAACTACTATAAAAGCTACGCCATTTTAAAAAACACCGATGACTGAATAAAAGCGTTCAGCAACTTACGACGTCATTATGACGAAAAAGCTCATCGGTGGAAAATATCAGATCCATCGGGTTTTTTCCCGTTGACTGCTACTGAACGTAGTTTATGCTAGCTAGGGGCAACACACACAAGGAGGACGCAACCCGTCAGAAGTCGTGCATTTTCTTTCGTACAATTTGCATTGGTTAGACGCTTTAACGCCTGCTGCCGTCGGAAGGGAAAAATTCGGAAATTGTCTTCCCCCTTTCTGTAAAACGTTCAGCGTAAAGGCTTGTCCAATGAAATTTGTACACCACACTGCCTTAGCGTTTTTAAAGGCTAGCTGCGTTCTCCTTGTGTTTATTGCTCCTAGATGCTACCGTCTATTGGCTTTCATAGTGAAACGTCACTTCTACGTCACGAGTGACGCGCCAGATACATCTAAACAAGAAGGCCAATGTTACTTTTGACGCGATTGAAGTTAACGCGGGTGACATTTTTCCTTCCCCCCCTCTCGTGCCGAGATAAAATTCGACCGTGATTCCCCTGATCGACATAATGATTCTCCTTAAAGCAAGTGTCGGCTCGACGTGGAGTGTCTCTCTTTTCAACAGATCTCGCTAGCGTCGAAATCAAAACAAGATACTTAAGCTACATTTTGACGCAAACGGAGGGACATAAAAGTATCCCTCGCGTTGATTGGCTCGTTTGTAAATTTGTCATTAACTTAAAGCAAGTGTCGGCTCGACGTGAACTAGCTCTTATTTAGACAGATGTCGCTAGCGTTGAAATCAAAACAACCTACTTAAGCTAAATTTTGAACCGAAAGGAGGGACCATAAAAGTACCCCTCGCGTTGATTGGCTCGTTTGTAATTTTGCCAATAACTTAAATTGTAGTAATTTTTAACAATATATTTTATATGGGATATATAATTTAGGTTAAACTCCATTAATAGTAAATAGAGCATAAGTTGTCTAATTATAACAATTATAAATTGTTCTCTGACGACGTTATCATTTGGCTATTTTTAATTTTAACTTAATTTGACATAAATAGATGGCACCAGGCTCTCCAGTAAAATCGTTTTTTCGAAGAATCGGTAAAATTCATTGCCATCTCTAATAACAAAGGCCATATCATAGTACAGGTGGCAACGACCGAGCCGACAGTTGCTTTAAGTATAAATAAATACGTTCTTGTTAAAATAAGTGCGGAAAATACTTCTAGGTGGACTTCGTGTGCCATCTTTTGGTGGTAATGTGCACTAACTAAATTCCTTATTTAAAAATAGTATTAATAAATAGGCAATCTGCTAATTTTTTAAAAATTTGTTTAGTTAAGGGGGGATATTTCGATAAGTCTATTAAACATTTTAAACCCTGATAGAATTATTACAATTTATGAGCTAGAAAAATAATTAAACTAATTTCAAAAATGTCTCCTCTTCATTAAAGGGAATATAACCTCAGGTATTTGGTGTGGAACACCAACGCTTGCAGCTCTGGCCGCTCTTGCCTTCGGCTTTAAAAATGTTTGGCGCCACTGTACAGGGACATTTGAAAAATTGAAGGGGTCTTCCGTAAAGATTGCTTTGCAGGTTATATTCCCTTTAATGGAGTATATTGTGGTTCACATGTAAAATTTCTTAAAATCAGCTATTCTGTATCTCGAATATGGCTCTGCGGGTCTTGCGTAAAAACGGAAATACGGTTTCTATGGTCGAAAGAACCTTTGATAGAAAATTTCCCCAATAATTACGGGATGGAGAAGGCGTGTAAATCAGGAATTACCCGCGAACCACTGGTTTTATTAAACTTTAGAGATTACGAAAGCTTTCGAATAGGCTGTCATAAGTCAAACTCTGTTTCCCCGAATTCCACCTCTTTTACCAAAAGTAGCATAAGACTCAAAAGCAGGCCCGTACACGGGGGGGCGCCAGGGGATGCTCAGCGCCCCCAAATGAGTACTTGAGCATCCCCAATCTGACTGACCCAAAAAAATCGATTGCTCAATTACCGAAAGATTTTGATGACGTATTTTCTGACCCCCCTTCGTTTCCCTATTTTACTTTGCGACAAACTCTCATTAGCTACTACACCGTTCTGACACACTTTTGGGTCTTATGCTACTTTTGGTGAAAATTTTAGCTGTGTTCCCATTAAAAAACGATTGAACCATATTTTTTATCTGCAATAGAGGGCGCTGTTGAGCAATCGATATATAATACAATTTATTCACCAAAGAAGGAAACTATAGTCTGACTTATTGTGAGACACGCGTTTCTGTTACTGGTTTAGCTTCGCCAACCAACCTTCTAAAAGTTGAATAAGCCTGACTTATAATTTGTTAACTAACAATGTAAGTGGACTCTAATCAATATTACATTTCCCATTTAAAGTTTTTTTTAATAGTTTTTGTTAACAAGACATTTTAGGTTTATTCACACCATGGACAGTAAATTAAGAGGACAGGTTTTCGATTCCCTTCCACAGTGCATTTTATTCCTCCCCGCGTATCAATCAGCTCGAGAGACTCCGAGGGAGTCTTGCAAAGTCGTTTGTACCACGTGATCTTAAAATTTCAAAATGGCAATCTAATGCGGTTGATATTGTTACGTAATTTTTAGCGCTTTATATTTTAGTTATTTTTCATTTTGGTTTTTTAATTCAATAAAAACTATCAACTGATATTTAGTATATCATATTTAATCTATAAAAACGTGAAAAAATACCTTTTGGCGTAAAAATGTACTTCATGTTTATCTTTTTTCGAACAGTATCGTCCACTTTTAGCGATACTTGTTTTTTTTTCAAATAACCTTGGCCGACTCCCTTAGTGTGATTGGTTTACGGGGGCTAAAAACCAGGCTTTTTACCGATCATCTAAAATCTACTATCCATGATTTGACTCGCAAAATATGTCGCGTTAGCTTGGTCTGTGACCAACAATGTTTTGCCAAAAAAATTGCTCGCGTTAATAACCGTTGTAGCGTGATCAACTGCTTTCCAAGGCTGCTATAGCGCCGCGGAAGACACTCGATTTAATGCTAACTCTGTAAGAAATTGTACTATTCCAGATGTCGACGAATGCGCAGAAGGACTGCACCAATGCAACCCTAGTCAGGAATATTGCATCAACTCGTACGGAGACTACAACTGCCAGATCAGAGGAAGTGGATCTTGTGCGGCCGGATACAAGTTCAACCACGCCACAAATTCCTGCGATGGTCAGTAAACTCCACTTTAATCATTAGTAGGATTCTACTACGATACACATAATTTTATCGTACGAAAATTCAACGTTAGTAGCATTCTACTACGATACGCAATTGTATCGTACGAATTTTCATCGTTAGTAGGATTCTACTACGAGTGCGATACACACAATTGTATCGTACGAACCTTCATCATTAGTAGGATTCTACTACGATACACACAATTGTATCGTACGAACCTTCATCGTCAATAGGATTCTACTACGTACACACAATTGTACTGTACGAACCTTCATCGTTAGTAGGATTCTACTACGGTACACACAAATGTAATAATAAATAATTAATTATTGACGAACCTTCACAATTGTATAAATAATATATACATCTTTATATTTAACATATTACCAATAATGTAATTACATTACATGACATTTTAAAAGACCTTTTTAGTCCAATTTCAGACAACAGATGGCGCCCCGAAATATTTAGTTGGCAAACCAAAATATACCGCTCCTCGGAAGAGTTTCTAATTTTCAGTGAAGTGTAACATGTACCCGTGGTTCTGTGGTAGAACGCTCATCTGTCGTGCAGGAGGGCTCGGGGTCGAATTTCGCCCCGATACTAACGCCAATTATACTAAACCCAATGACCAAAAGAGGTTTTTTTGGAAAAAACTTTTCCCTAATTCCAAGAAACTGCAGTGATTAACTTTTGCCCCGAAAATGCATACGCGTTCGTAGCCCAGACAGACAGACCCACAGACAGACACGGTGATTGGATTGTAAAACCCCTCCTAGGGGACATAGTTTCCTCGGAGAGGTAAAAATAAGTAGGAGGTGACCTAATCACAAAATTTAATTATAACCTTTATCTTGCTTGACATTGCACAGAATCCGCTTAGGTAAATTTTCATAAATGCATTGAAGTATAATAGGCGATTTAAATTATTGACTTTTTAAAACAACCGATTTAAAACAAGTTGATTGAAATCCGACAACCATGTCAAGCGGAAATGGGGGCGTTTACCAATGACATAAAGCACTAAGCGGGGGGGGGTCTGTAAGTATTAGCCAAATAGCAAATGTTAGAAGCAGTAGCCCTGCTAGCGGTAGGCACAAGTAGGCACGTACCTACGTTGAAAAATTCGGGCCTACTTTATGGGCCTCCAAATCTGGAAATATGTCCCTGTATGGGCTTCTAATATTTGAACCAACCATGTGCCAACTAATGTATTAAACGGTTTTTGTGTGTTCAAAGATGATAAATTTGTATTATTTATTTGTTCAAAAAAATCCCTCAGTTTTATTTCTGTAGTGGATTTGTTTACATCGTTTGAAGTCCCGTATTGCAAAAATAGTCACTCCTTATTAGCGGCAACGTATCTACAACTTTCAAAGCAATTCAGTTAATGGATGTGAATGTTTTAAAGAGTCCTGGAAAGATCGGGGTTGTGATATTATTCTCAAAATGCCACAAAGCCGCGACACTAGGTGGTGGAGTGAGAAAAAAGGTCTACGTTTTTCGGCTGTCCCATGGCAAAACCTTTTAACCAACACGATCGTAATTTTGGGATATTTGACTTTTTCAAAACCTAAGTTAAAAGATTTTAACGTGGTTTTCAATGCGAAAATTATAAAATCCAAAACTATTTTTAAGTCATAAATAAATAAATATTTATGACTTTTACCTGAAACTTTTACAGTACTTTTGTACATGCCTTAGTAATACTGATGCGTAAAAATCAAATTTTTAAAAATTTTGTTAGTTATAAGGTTTTGCCATGGGGCAGCCGTTTTATGGAAATAGGCTTGATTCCATACAGTTTTAGCATTGCAAAATATATCGCGAGGAAACCACTGACAATTGTGAGTGTCGCGGGTATATTTCCCAATTTAATAGCTTCAGCAACTTGACTTAAGCTATGGTTAAAGTTATTTTCACGGAAACCGTTGCTATTATTATTAAACTACAGTAGCTAGCTTAGATGATAGAAGGTCTGATTGGTTTGACTTAATTTGAAATGTAGAAGAAAAGTTGCCAGAATCTTCCAGGGGCGGACTATTAAATTTGGGGGCCCTGGACTAACACTGTTTGTGGCCTATCCAAAGAACTCAAGTTTGGGGGTATCAGATGCATTTTGCAGGGTAAATGAAAAATTTCATATTTCTTAAATTTAAATTGCTTTCATTTGATTGAACGTGCTCCGGGCTGCAGCACATCATGACCATGCCTATATCCACCCCTGGAATCTTCCCATATTCCGGTACCGGCAGGGCCCCATGACTTCGATCTTCTTTGGGACTCTTAACGTCCCCCTCCCACTTGTGACGCGTGGGCCCCTGCTTGACCCCGCTTGACCCCTAGGCTTCAGCCTAGTCAGCCTTAGGGATAATGCGGCCCTGGGTACCGGATCGTAGCCGCGAACCTTTAAGATTACGCAAACGGAAGATAATACCTAACATGAAAATGAAATATAGTGTCATTACGTTAATTTAAGAGGAACAACGGCTATAGACTGCATTTCAAGAGTGATAAAATACGCGAAAACGTAGAATAGTCCATAATTAAAAGGGATAATATAGCTAAACCCTAAACAAATTTGAAGAAATTAAAAAACTTACAAATAACTAGTGCCAATAGGTCTTCGAGCAAATAAAAAGACGCGAAACTCGGATCAAATAGATCTTCGAGTAATAAACTAAATTAAATAAAATGAAATATCCAGAAATTCCAACAGCAGTCCGGTTTCGTTCCATCAGCACCGTGCGGGAAATCTGGCTCGCGACTATAACACCGAAAAGAGAAACTAAGCCTAAACATTAAAAATTTCAAAAGGAAGATGAGAACCACTTCGAAATAATCTATAAATTTTTTAGAAATAGAAACTAGACTATTAGAAAACCCTCAGGGCTGGCCCTACCATAAGGCGAACGGAGCGGCCGCTCCAGGCGCCAGGTCTCAGGGGCTCCTCAGTGGTAAAGAAAAATAAAGGAAAATAATATTTTTATATTAAGGGCAACAGAATTGAAACTCGTCTGCCATGAATCTATTTTACAATGGGGTGACAAGCCTCGATTAGTAGCTGTTGAATTTGGGTAAAGAGCTAATCGAAGGGTGGAATTAAAAGTAAAGTCGATAATATTTAATTGTAAATAATTTATTTCATAATAAAATTTTTATTAATATAATAACAATTCAATTGTTTATATAAATAAAAACAATTTGGCCAGTTAAATATCAAATAAAATTACAAAAACGTTCTTGAGGGGGCCCTCTTAATCACGCAGTGCAGTACTCGCGAAAAATGCTTGCGGGGCTACTAGCTACAAGGGGGAGCGTTGGCCCAAATGTGACGTCCCATAATTACGTCTTACGTAATTTGGCAAAAGGTAAAAACGCTTATTGTTAAATTTAAATAAAAAATTTAACAATAATGCTGTATTTATTTGTTCCCAGTTTCTTCGACCTGTTCTTGATTATGTTGATGCCCCAAAATATACTACACTTAGATCTAAGTCAAACGATGAAGTAGCTTCATGAGAAATTTCCCAAAACAGTTTAGTGAAGTCATCTATTTCGTAGATCCGAATAGTTACTACACTTTGATGTTAGCCAAACCGTAACGAAGCTTATTATTAAATTTAAATAAAAACTTCATACGAAGTGATCTATTCGCCACAATACAAAACACTTTAGACGTGCCTATTTGTGTATCAATGTTTAGTTAGGTTTTTCAAAACGTGTGCTACAGAATTACATCAAAATCAATACAACGAAGAACGATAATGTATCTACTCTTGTGTCACGTGATCTACTCTGAGTTCTTGAAGATTTATCGCGTATTTTTGTTTGAGTAGACAAGTTGCCGAAAGTCTCCGCCACAGCGCTGCCAGAGTGCCTAAGTTTCCAATTGAAAGAATCTTCAATTTGAAGGTCGTTATCACTATTTTGAAGGACGAAATCGCCTATTTATACTGGATATTGTTTATTAGAATAATTTGGTATATTTCCGAGTGAAACATTTTGAAGGTCGAAATCGCCATTTACTAAAGATCGCCCCTTTAGGCAGCCTTCATATAAGTTAACATTGTTCCATATTAAGTGTAATGTACTTTATTTACTAGTCTAAGCTTTCGCGTCATGGTTGTGGCCCAGTAACTTATTGGTCTTAGCTTCGGCTTCATGATTGTGGCCAAGTAATTTATTGGTCTTAGCTTCGGCTTCATGATTGTGGCCAAGTAGCTTATTGGTCTAAGCTTTCGCGTCATGATTGTGGCCAAGTAACTTATGGGTCTAAGCTTTCGCGTCATGATTGTGGCCAAGTAATTTATGGGTCTAAGCTTCGGCGTCATGATTGTGGCCAAGTAACTTATGGGTCTAAGCTTCGCCGTCATGATTGTGGCCAAGTAACTTATGGGTCTAAGCTTCGGCATCATGATTGTGGCCAAGGAACTTATTGGTCTTAGCTTCAGCGTCATGACTGTTGCTAAGTAACAGCTTTTTGTTAACCACCTAGATGTGGACGAATGCAGCGAGAACTTGTACTCTTGCGCCGAAGGCACCGAAGAGTGCGTCAACACGGCTGGAGGATATTCGTGCAACCAAATCTGTGGAGAAGGCTTCGTCTTCGACACCCTCCAGAAAGAGTGCGTTGACTTCGACGAATGCGCCGACAATCCTCGCGTCTGCTCGCGGCCCGAGACCTGCATCAACACTTTGGGAAGTTACCAGTGCGTCCCAGAGGCAAACATTCAAGGGACGTCCTGTCCTGCCGGATTCAAAGTGGACACCAGAGGAAATTGTCAAGGTATGACGTGCGTTTCCTTAAGTTCAGCGCTGATTAAGACTGGGTGGGCTGGCAGAGTGCATTAGCACTTCGCCTCGCAACAAGAGGAGCTGGGTTCGATCCCAATTTGAGGCACGCATTGTAACTCAGTCACCTGAAATAGAGGCATTTAAAATAGCTAGATAACTTGGGCCTGAAGTGGTTCCTTGGGTTTTAGCCTAGCTAGTGATTATTAGATCGGAGCGTCGACGCTAAAAAATCTACAATACAAAATACAGTTGTTTTGCGTCGTAAACAACTCTACGTTACGCGTAATACAATTATTTTGCGTCGTAAAAAAATCTACTTTAGGCCTAATACAACTATTTTGCGTCGTAAAAAAATCTACGTTAGGCCTAATAAAATTATTTGGCGTCACGAGTAAACAAATCTACGTTAAACCTAATATAATTATTTTGCGTTTCAAACAAATCTACGTTAGGCGTAATTCATTTATTTTGCGTTTCAAACAAATCTACGTTAGGCCTAATATAATTATTTGGCCAAGTATCATGTTTATACTAGTATTTCATAAACTTATGCTGTTGCCTTTTTAAATTTTGTTTTTTGATTTGTTGAGCCACGTTTACACTTCGAGGGATGGGCTTCACCCAGGCTAGGACTGGCCATAGGGCAGATCGGGCAAATGCCAGATGGGCCGGTGTGGTCAAAGGGCCGTGGGGCCGTCTTGCCAGCATGACAATGTAGTGTCTTTGTGGGAAGTAGGGGCCGACGTTTCTAAAATGCCCGGGCCGGTTTTAGGTCCCAGTCCGGACCTGCCCTTCACCTGTCTAGAATGTGCTTTGAGCGTTTTTACGCGTGAAGAATACGAAGTGTCATCCTTATGGAACACTCTTATAGATGTTACTTATGTCAGTGCCTTGATAAAAGACAGTTTCAGCAACGTTTAAAAATGACGTAGACGCGAACGTCTATGGCTCTGTGCGACGTAGAATAGTCACTATTAATCACTTTTTCAGGATTTTTTCGTTTTTAATATTATTTGTCTTTAAAAAATATATTCTTAACTTTTCAGTCACTATTTTTAAAATTGTTGGTCACTTAAATCACTAATAGCGTTTTCCATTTGACTGCTCTCGAGCGCTCTGGATCGCTCTGATCAACATTTTATGTTCCATTTGCGTGCTCGGATCTGCTCCGATCAAGTTTCGGGTGCTCGAAGATCGCCCAAAACCGATCTGCCGATTTCGACAGATCAACGGATCGAGATCGAGATCGGAACCAATTTTTGCGTGTTCCTTTTAGATTTTTTGGCAAAATGGCAGAACAAGACGCGAAAATTCAAATTACTAGCGGACGAAAAACTACAAGGCGCGGGAATATTATAATGGGATTTTCCATTTGCGGTTTTACTCTAGTCGATTGGGGCGAGATCTATGACGTCAGAGACAGATTCGGAGCGAATCCCGAGCAATAAAACGGAAAAAGTGTTGCTGTGACTTAGCAACAGGCCTGAAGATACTGTCTCATAGTTTTTATTTAATTGAATTCAGATGTGGACGAATGCAAAGAAGGACTGCATTCTTGCGACAAAGATGCGGGTGAGGTGTGCATCAACTCGGTGGGGACCTTCGACTGCTTGAAAACCAGCAAACGGAACGACAACAACCAAATCTGCTCCAATGGACTCCACTTCGACTCGAACAGCAGAAGATGCACAGGTACGAATATCCGGATTAGCTCGACACTCGAAATCACTGTTACCCGCGACCACTGACAAATGGCTGGGACTTCTCGGCCAAGGACGGAACTTGATAAAGTCTGCGTTCAGGAAGAATCAACGGAAAATAAACCGTTGCTTGCTGATCAATTTTTCGGCCCTACCTAAAAATAATTTCGATTATATATTGCAATATTTTTAAATTATTTGGTTGCTTTTCCGAAATTATAACAATCAACTAGACACCAAATAGGGACTTGGCAGCAAGACGTCACGCTGTATCTTTGGCTATGGCCGCCATGCTGGTATGTTTATTTTTCAATTAAAAAAAAGCATGAGTGACGTGTTATTCACGTCATGCTGCCAAGTCCCTATAAGGCCCAAGGCACCATATTAGACCCAAGCCAGTCAAAGGCGTATCCAGGATTTAATTTCGGGTGAGGTTCTAACTTTCGGCCCCCTTTGAGACCTAAGAATAACTGACGATTTTGAAAAGTAATGGCACGTTAAGCACCCGTCTTGATTCATTTACCAAAACCCCATTATTTACGCCCTGGAAGATAAGAGCAACAAACACAGCACCCCACACAAGGAGAACGCAGCTAGCCTTTAAACACGCTAACGCATTGTTGTGTACAACTTTAATTGGACGAGCCTTTACACTGAGCGGCAGCAGGCGCTAAAGCGTCTAACCAATGAAAACTGTACGCGAGAAAATGCGCGACTTTTGACGGGTTGCGTTCTCCTTGCGTGGGGTGCTGCGTTTGTTGCTCCTAGATGGAAAGGCCTATTGAGTCTGTTTCTTCTCTCCTCAGATACCGACGAGTGCCGGCACGCCTCTCTCAACAACTGCAACCCGGCCACCGAAGCCTGCGTCAACTCGGTGGGCAGTTACCGCTGCGTACCCAAAAATACTCCAGAGACTTCGCGCAACGCCCCGTGTCCCAGAGGATACCGACGCGACCCCTACTCCAGGAGGTGCGAAGATCTTAACGAATGCCAGTTAGGTATATTACGTCTCTATCTACATAGCAAGAACCTATTTAGGTTACTGAGAACGTACGAGCCCTAGTTGAGCCGTTTATAGAAGTAAGCGGTACTCCAGGATTTTTTCTAGGTAGGCTAAGCTATAGAAAATGAGCCACATACCATACAATTATGCCAAAAATCATATCATTATATAGGGTGTTTCAAAAGGTGATGTAAAAATTTGAAGTAGTTGTAGGGGGTGAGTTGAGAAGTATGCCTGTTTTTTCCCCATTTTCCTACGATGAGTTAAAAGAGCGCTAGAGAACTTCAAAGTGTGGCCTACTAGCCCCTTGAAGTAGGCTGCAACAAGCGCAAACCAAGCAGCAGGGAAACGCGAACTTTAAGGTTTGGTTTCGTGCGATAGGTAAAAAAGGACCTTGTAAACAAATCGAGGTAACCAGCGTAAAAAAGTAAACTTAAACAGTATTTAAAGTCGTGATGGACCGCGATTTCTTTCAAACGGCAACAATAGAGTTCACTTCGGAAGAACTGGCAGATATTCATTTCGGGTATGGACAGCGGATGGCAATGCTTTGGCTGCTCAACGTCTCTACCAGGAAAGGTACCGAACCGGCGAATCTTCTTCTCACGGACTTTTACTAATGTCCATCGTCGATTACGTGAGAGAGGCACATTCTGGGTACGTTACTTAATTTTTTACTTGAACTTCTTTGCGACTGGTTCGTTACCAACGTATCGTTCGTTTTACAGAACCGGAACGAAGTAAGTTGACCACGGGCTGCCCGCAATGTTCAGTTGGTTTTGCGCTTGTTGCAGCCTACTTCAAGAGGCTAGTAGGTCACACTTTGAAGCTCTCTGTCGCTCTATTAACCCATCGTAGTAAAATGGGGACAAAACTATCATACTTCTCAACACCTTAAAATTTTTGCATAACCTTTTGAAACACCCTGTACATGTATAATTTAGGGCCTACCTAGATCCGCCACTGGAAATACGTCCTAGACCAAACAGTAACGCCATCTCTCGTAGACTTTAATTTTGCAATTAATGATTAAATCATTCAATTCAAATTTAATTAAAAATGGACGATTTTACTTTAGAGCTAAATCGAACTTTTCCGCAACTAATTATAGATAAACCCAAATCAGAAAATGTTCTTACGATCGATACTAGATGACGCGAAACAATTGTGGAAATTGGTGGGTTTCAGGTAGAGGCTCGTAGGTAGTACATCGTGGAATGTAGACTTTCTCATGAACCTAAGTACGCTATTAACGTAGTGAATAACTTTTACGGAGTGCATAAATAACTTGCAGACATTCACACTTGCGAGTCGTCGCAGCGTTGCGACAACACCGTGGGATCGTTCCTTTGCGTCCGGGTCACCGACTGCGGTACTGGATACACTTTGAACGCCCAAACGGGACGCTGTGAAGGTCAGTAATTCATTTGGTGAAGACCGAAAACTGTGGACATGAGACCCAATGTAGCAACGGCTTCCAATTTCATTGGCTGCGGATTAAGTCATCGGGTTTGCGTTTGGTGGTACCAATGAATAATGGGAACCGTTACTACGTTTTGTTGCGTGTCCGAAACCAGGTTATCAATTGTTTGGACTTGGCTGGTCACAATGGTTCACAAAAACCTACGTGTTTAACACCGAAGCGTTCATAGCACGTTTAACTAGAACTAATTGGCGCTTAATATTATCCAATTAGGTATATATTAAATCGTGTTAATCGCGATTAAATTTTTAATCGCGATTTAATGTTTTTAATCTTGATTTAATCTTTTTAATCACGATGTAATCAGCTTAATCGGCTTAATCACTAACTCGATTTAATAGTTATGTAATCCATTTAATCATCTTAATCAAGATTTAATAATCTTAATCTTGATTTAATCGGATTTAATCGATCAAGGGTGTAAACTTAATCATCGACGTGAACTGCCCCTCAGTTTGTACTATGAGTTACTTAGCAAAATTTAGCTAAAACATGCAGTCCTTACCGCATCTGGTGACAGCTTAGACGAACAAATAAGCGACGGCACACTCCACAGGGAACTATGTTAGCTTAAATCAACAACTGACAGCAGCGCTGAGGTGGCGACTTTCGGCAACTTATCTCCTCAAACAAAACTACGTAGAGTAGATCACGTGACACAACCGTGGAGTAGATCACGTGACACAACCGTGGAGTAGATCACGTGACACAACCGTGGAGTAGATCACGTGACACAACCGTGGAGTAGATCACGTGACACAACCGTGGAGTAGATCACGTGACACAACCGTGGAGTAGATCACGTGACACAACCGTGGAGTAGATCACGTGACACAACCGTAGATATATTTCAAACCGGTGCCACTTCCTTACCCCTTAGGGGGAAAGGCGGAGGGCGTGGGTTTTATTCCAGGAATCACATATTTTCTGTTCACGCGAATAAAGGTTGGCTTTATTTCCCCATAAAGGTTGAAATTTTAGCAATACTTCAATAGTTTATTTTATAAAATAAAAGTGGTCTTGCCCAACTTTTTAAAATGTTGCTCTTACGTCACAAGACACGGCTTTAGTAGTATCATAGAAATAGAAATAAGACTAGAAGCAAGATTAGATTGTGGTGAGATGTACGTGTTAGAGTGGAATCACCAGTACTCTTTGTGGGAGCACGCCATCTATTTAAAAAATTTTAAAGTTTCATTGTTTTTTAATAAATGGCGCACTCCTGCGTGGATTAGTAGTGATTCTACACTCGTGGCAGCCTTCTAGCTGGCCCGTTTTCCTTGAGATTACCGGATAGCGCAGTGGTTCTTGTCTCATTTCTATTTCTATGATTAGTATATTCTTCGCACGAGCGATTTGTACGGGCTCTAGAAAAAGCTATATTCCTCTGGCGATTGTAGCGCGCGCTCGTGGACTTGTTATATTAAGAAACTGTGACGTAAGAGCAACATTTAAACAAGAAGGCCACTATTGATATCCCTTCCTTCGCTGTATAGTTTTTGGTGTAATTCTGTAACACGTTTTTAAAAACCTAACTAAACATTGATACACAAATAGGCACGTCTAAAGTGTTTTGTCTTGTGGCGAATAGATCACTTCGTATGAAGTTTTTATAAAAATTTTATAATAAGCTTCGTTACGGTTTGGCTAACATCAAAGTGTAGTAACTATTCGCATCTACGAAATAGATGACTTAATTTAATTGTTTTGGGAAATTTCACATAAAGCTTCGTTACCGTTTGGCTAAGATGAAAGTGTAGTAGCTATTCGCATCTACGAAATAGATGACTTCACTAAATTGTTTTTTGTAATTACGCATGAAGCTTCTTTGTCGTTTAGCTAAGATGAAAGTGTAGTAATTGTTCGCATCTACGAAATAGATGACTTTTACTAAACTGTTTTGGGAAATTTCACATGAAGCTACTTCGTTTGACTAAGATCTAAGTGTAGTATATTTTGGGGCATCAACATAATCAAGAACAGGTCGAAGAAACTGGGAACAAACAAATATAGCATTCTTATTAAATATGTTTTTGAAACTTAACAATAAGGGTTTTTGTCTTTTGTTAAATTACGTAAAACGTAATTATGTGACGTAACATTTGAGCCCCAACTCCCCCCTGTAACATTTGCTAACACTATAGAACCCCCTCCCGCTTACTGCTTTACGTCATTTCCGATAAACAGGGTTGTCGAAGTTCAATCAACTTGAATCGGTTGTGTTTTAAAAAATCAATAATGTAAGTCTCATATTATACTTCAATGCATTTATGAAAATTTACTTAAGTAGATTATGTGCAAAGTCAAGTATGATAAAGCTTATAATTAGATATTATTATTAATTACTTTTTCCATAAAAAAGTATTAGATCAAAAATATTTTAAAATAAACAAACAATTTAAATTAAATAAATCAAAATAAAATGTTGGTGACAGAATCCATTCCGAAACATTTAAATCAAGGATTGATTTATTTCTAGAATAAGTACGATTTTCAGCTCAGTATTTCATTGGTTCCCTACAACTGCCGTCTTCCGAAGAGAAGAGATTGAAGCACATGGCGGTGACGTTTTTCATCTCCCCTCTCTCACGCCCTTTATTTGTTCCCTACAATTTACAATTTCCGTAGCGACTGAAGGTCACGCCTCCCGTGCAGAGGAAAATTTAACCATTTGTTAACACTTTTCGTTTGTTCTGGAAAAAAAGTGTATACCACTTAAGCTAAATTTAACTATTCGCTGGTTCCGTGTAGATCAGCGGTTTCCAATTTCTTTTTGCTATGGAACCCTAAATTATGCAGCTAATACTGGCGGAACCCCAAATCATTTTTTTTACTTATCTTAAAAGACTGTTGCCACGACCAAAGATGGCCGCGCTGCGAATTCTCGGAACCCCTGTGACCCTTCCACGGAACCCCAGGGTTCCGCGGAACACCTTTTGGGAACCGCTGGTCTAGATAATTACTCAACACCGTGCACTATTCGTCAAGGTCAGGATATTGGGGCTACACTTTTTATTATCCTCAAAGAGTTTAATTTATCTGCCAAAATGGCCATAGGCAGCCATTTTAAGAAAACATTTTTCCCATAGAGTGTTAGTAAAATTACATCACTGGGTTAATCTTCTTACCATATTCCGAAATCGCTGAACAAGCGTAAAGAATCCACCCACCGATTGTCTCCCCAAGTATAAATAATCTCTTTTTAAAGGGGAACGGCCAAGATTTTCTAAATATCGCCTTATTTGCGTATCAAAAGATCAACAAAACGTTCAATATACTTATACGTATCTTATTTTGCCTTGAAAAAATTGTTTTGGCCTAAAAAGTTGAAACGCAAAATAACGCCAAGTATTTGGGTTTGAATTTTCGCCGCCCCTTAAGGTGTATCGCCAGCGCCAGCACGACCTTAGTGAGCGATTTTCGAACTAGCCTAACTTTTGAAATCGCGCAATTTAGGCTTAGGTCTCGTATAACTGGAACGCGCCGCGCGTACAAAATAATTAAAAAAAACAACAATTCTTTGGCGTCTTCAGCAACGCGCGCTTTTATATTGTTTTTCAATTTTCAGCAAGGAGTGTCTCACCGATTTCTCAATAGGTGTCGCGCGCTTTTCGATTTCCCTAAATTTCGTGATAAATATTAGTTTTTAACGGGCTATAGGGTTATCTAACTGGTTGAAGCTTGACCGTTCCCCTTAAAATAATTTCCCAACGTTTCTTAGACGACGACGAGTGCACTTTGAACCCGAACACTTGCAGCCGAGACTTCATTTGTCGCAACACGGAAGGCTCGTTCCGATGCGACCGCGTCACCTGTCCGGAAGGCGAGCGTCTCTTGGCGGATGGCATCTGCCACCCGATCAACTGCGCCCCCGGAATGGAGCTGGACGCCCAAGGTCGTTGTTCCGACGTCAATGAATGTCTGTCTCCCAATCTGTGTCGCCAAAATCAGAGATGCATCAACACTCCGGGCTCCTACAGGTGCCAAAGCGCCATCATCTGCGGCGGTGGCTTCGAGCCAAATACCTACGGAACCGATTGCGTCGACATCGACGAGTGCCAGAAAGGAACCCACGAGTGCGCCGCCAACCAACTCTGCAAGAACAGACCCGGAGGATACGCTTGCGAATGTCCCGTCGGATACGGTCTCAACGCCAACAGGGTTTGCGAAGGTACGTACTGCCATCTGAAATATCTCATATCACTCTTACGAGATAAGTATTCGTATTACTATACACTATTCAAAGGTCGCCTTTTTGAAAGTTGTCTTCTCAAGGTCAAGATAACCATGTTTAGTTATTGATTATTATAATATGGTAGTAAATTTTTTAGATGACCATTCCCAAGGTCGAGATGACCATTCTCAAGGTCGATATGACCATTCCCAAGGTCGAGATGACCATTCTCAAGGTCGATATGACCATTCTCAAGGTCGGGATGGCCATTTCCAAGGTCGGGATGGCCATTTCCAAGGTCGAGATGACCATTCTCAAGGTCGAGATGACCATTCTCAAGGTCGAGATGACCATTCTCAAGGTCGAGATGACCATTCTCAAGGTCGGGATGACCATTCTCAAGGTCGAGATGACCATTCTCAAGGTCGAGATGACCATTCTCAAGGTCGAGATGACCATTCCCAAGGTCGAGATGACCATTCCCAAGGTCGAGATGACCATTCCCAAGGTCGAGATGACCATTCCCAAGGTCGAGATGACCATTCCCAAGGTCGAGATGACCATTCCCAAGGTCGAGATGACCATTCCCAAGGTCGAGATGACCATTCCCAAGGTCGAGATGACCATTCCCAAGGTCGAGATGACCATTCCCAAGGTCGAGATGACCATTCCCAAGGTCGAGATGACCATTCCCAAGGTCGAGATGACCATTCCCAAGGTCGAGATGACCATTCCCAAGGTCGAGATGACCATTCCCAAGGTCGAGATGACCATTCCCAAGGTCGAGATGACCATTCCCAAGGTCGAGATGACCATTCCCAAGGTCGAGATGACCATTCCCAAGGTCGAGATGACCATTCCCAAGGTCGAGATGACCATTCCCAAGGTCGAGATGACCATTCCCAAGGTCGAGATGACCATTCCCAAGGTCGAGATGACCATTCCCAAGGTCGAGATGACCATTCCAAGGTCGAGATGACCATTCCCAAGGTCGAGATGACCATTCCCAAGGTCGAGATGACCATTCCCAAGGCCAAGATGACCATGTTTATATTATAGTTATTGATTATTATAATATGGTAGTAAATTTTCGAGATGACCATTCCCAAGGTCGAGATGACCATTCCCAGGGTCGAGATGACCATTCCCAGGGTCGAGATGACCATTCCCAGGGTCGAGATGACCATTCCCAGGGTCGAGATGACCATTCCCAAGGTCGAGATGAGCATGTTTATATTATAGCTATTGATTATTATAATATGGTAGTAAATTTTCGAGATGACCATTCCCAAGGTCGAGATGACCATTCCCAAGGTCGAGATGACCATTCCCAAGGTCGAGATGACCATTCCCAAGGTCGAGATGACCATTCCCAAGGTCGAGATGACCATTCCCAAGGTCGAGATGACCATTCCCAAGGTCGAGATGACCATTCTAAATTTACATTTACTAAAGATAGTTCATTTGGATACTCCGTCCCTAAGACTCCCTATACTGACATATTTGCGCCAAATAAAAATTTCTAATCGGTGAAAGATTTTACTTTTGGAGCTTAAAGGGATTCTTCTCTCGTAAGAGGGTATAAGATATCACTTTTGTAGGATGTAACATTCAGTGGCGTAGCCAGGGTAGGCACTAGGTGTACATGCCCCCCCCCGAAACGTATGGTCGTACGTACAAATAGTTTTATTTTTTACTTTTTTTCTATGGTGCCCCCCCCCCCCCCCCACCGGAACAAAATCCTGGCTACGCTGCTGTCAACATTCATTTACGGTTTGTAATTATTTAAGTCGAATTGCAGACGTGGACGAATGCACCCGTCATCGAGGAATCTGCTCCATCAACTCCGAATGCCAGAACACGCCGGGCTCCTACATTTGCCACTGCAAAACTGGTTTCAGGAACCCCGCCAACAGTCAGAGCTGCGAAGGTGAGATCTGGTGCTATAGCGGCCGACCACAAAGCTGAAATGATAACGATAGTCGCTTCGTAACCTTTTTGTAATCGCTCTGTAATCATTCTGTAATGATATTGTAATCGTACTGGTTAAAAGTCCGTAATCACTGTGTTCTATAGGGATTTTGTAATCGCTTCGTAATCAGTTCGTAATGATTATTCGTAATTATTATGTTAATCACCGCGTAATCATTCCGTTAATCACCGCGTAATCATTCCGTTAATCACCGCGTAATCATTCCGTTAATCACCGCGTAATCATTCCGTTAATTACCGCGTAATCTTTCTGTAATCGTTCCGTAATTATTCTGTAATCGCACCGTTATCATTCTGTAATGCTAATGTAATCGCCTCGTAATCATTAATAATCAGCTATGATAATACCCAAAGCACCACCCTAGGCCCAAGTCATCGAGCGACTTTTAAAGCCTTTAATTCAGGTGGCCGGGTTACAATGCGTAGGAGGGTGGTGGCAAGCCCTGCAAGCCACGCGAGCCAACAGCTCCCTACACTAACTATTACCGTTAACCTCAACATTCTGTAATGATTCTCTGATCGTTCTGTAATCGCCTCGTAGTTATTCCGTTATGATTCTGTAATCGCTTTGTTATCGCCCAATAATCGCTGTAGCCTTTAACTGACAAGGAGACATCCCGAGGTGTAACCCACTGATTTTGTTCAAACTCGGGGGATTGGTAGACCTTCATGTATCATGAAAAATCCTAAAGGGAATTTATTCAATGGGCAACCGTTTTGCCATGGCAACGAAAAATGTTTTAGGCAACAAAAAATTTTAATTTTCCCATTGAAAATAACATGGGATTCTGATCGATTCCTAGCCCCCCCCCCCCTGTGAAAAAGTTTAACAAATTTAAAAAATTCTAAAATGCCAAAAATAGAAAAAATTGATAAAAATTGACAAAAAAAACATCAAAACTGATCAACTTTTGATCAATTTGAGGTCAAAATCCCGTGTTATTTTCAATAGCAAAATTTAATATTTTGTGTTGTCAAAAACATTTTTCGTTGCCATGGCAAAACGGTTGCCCATTGAATAAATTCCCTTTAGAATTTTTCATGATACACGGAAGGTCTACCAATCCTCCGAGTTTGAACAAAATCGGTGGGTTACACTTCGGGATGTCTCCATGTGAGTACGAAATCGGCGTACACTGTCTGAAAAGTTTGTTCGTCCTATAATTTAAAAATTTAAATGGGGATAATTTATTTTCTAGAAATGCTAGTAACAAAGTTCCTAGCTTGTTGAAAAGAACAGAAAAAGCCCTACAAAACACATATTTTGACATAAGGAAACGTATAGATTTTGACCTATTTTCGTCTAAACTTTCCAAAATGTGGAATAGTAACATTTTTTGCCGCTTGGAAATTTGATTTTTAATTGTGATTTTCATATTCCTCTGGGTCGATTTAAATAGGAAAAGTGTTTGAATTTTTAAATTTCAACCAATAGTTCGCGAGCTACGGCCTTTTAAATATTAGGAGAGAATACGCATTTAACTAATTGGCGCAGCACGCAATACTAACATATCAAGAAGGTTGTTTCGGCATCGCACTTTTATTCATCGATTTCTTGATATGTTAGTATTGCGTGCTGCGCCAATTAGTTAAATGCGTATTCTCTCCTAATATTTAAAAGGCCATAGCTCGCGAACTATTCGTTGAAATTTAAAAATTTAAACACTTTTCCTATTTAAATCGACCCAGAGGAATATGCAAATCACAATTAAAAATCAAATTTCCAAGCGGCAAAAAAAGTTACTATTCCACATTTTGGAAAGTTTAGACGAAAATAGGTCAAAACCTATACGTTTCGTTATGTCAAAATATGTGTTTTGTAGGGCTTTTTCTGTTCTTTTCAACAAGCTAGGAACTTTGTTACTAGCATTTCTAGAAAATAAATTATCCCCATTTAAATTTTTAAATTATAGGACGAACAAACTTTTCAGACAGAGTGTACATAACCAATGTGGTTGGCCTCGCATTTCTCTCATCATTAACGATTTTTATCAATCTTGGTTTCGCAGATATCGACGAATGTCACGAGACGGCGAATCTGTGCCAGCACAACTGCATCAACACTTGGGGCTCGTTCCAGTGCACGTGCAAACCGGGATTCGTTCTAGCGGACGACAAACGCTCGTGTCAAGGTACGACTGCTTTTACCGTAACTAGGACCAATATTCTCAATACTATATCTTTAAAAAGCAATCTCCTACTTTTGGACTAGTAAATATTGCCCTTCCGTATTTAAAGGATGATAAAATTGGCGAATAAGTAGATTAGTCCATTAAGAAAAGGGATAATAAAGCTAAACCCTAAACAAATTTGAAGAAAATTAAAAACTTACTAATAGCTCGTACCGATAGGTCTTCGAGCAAACAAAAAGACGCGAAACTCGGACCAAATAGGTCTTCGAGTGAAAAACTAAATTAAATTAAATAGCCAGAAATTCCAACGGTAGACCGGTTTCGTCCTATTTGGGACTCGTCAGTACCGTGCGGGAAATCTGGCTTGCGACTATAAGACCGAAAAGAGAAA
This sequence comes from Leiobunum rupestre, assembly GCF_980474605.1. Lineage (NCBI taxonomy): Eukaryota > Metazoa > Arthropoda > Arachnida > Opiliones > Sclerosomatidae > Leiobunum > Leiobunum rupestre. Next base: position 93,202,665 of record NC_143384.1, on the reverse strand, counting down.
CTAAGCCTAAATATTAAAAATTTCAAAACGAGTTGCGTAGCAACGGAAAGCCGAATAGGGGGAGAGTGGTGGAGAATAGTAAATACGAAATAAAGTAACCACCTTTGAACTGCATTGTAAAGGATGATAAAATTAGCGAATAAGTAGCTTAAACTAATCTACTTATTCGCAAATTTTAGTATCTACTACCGTTTTTACATTATTTTTATATTATTATTTGTTACTTTAGTAAGTGGAAAAATGGGAAAAGAAAATTAAGTACCTTAAGCATTTATCTTTCCTGTTAGTAGGTCAGTCATTGAACACCATTGTTTAATTAAATATTCGGTACCTCAGAACAAAAGTCAAGCGAATCGTGGTACGTGACCTTTGAAAGAAATTAGATATAAGGTTTCTCGATAGATTTTACTTTATGCGGACCAAGAATGTATTCTGGTATCTACATAATAAGCGCCGGATGGGTCGTTCGTTCTACGTCGTTTTCTGCGATTTTTAATTCTTCGCGTCGTTGTGATTTTCGGTCTAAACGTACGGTATGAGTTCTCAAAGTCGATGGTGTTAGATTAACCCGTTAGTTAATAGCGTGCCAAAAGCCGACTTGGAAGGACTCGGAACAGTATAGCTTTATTATTCTGTGGTCTGTGGTTTAACTATTCGCGTTTGCCTGGGTTTCTTATTGGTTTCGGTTGATCTGGTAGTTCTAAAATAAAACTATGAAGCGTTATTATTCTCAATGATTTGGTAGCTTCACTATAGTTCAAAATTCAATAGAGCCTCGCTTATTTTTATTGTAAAGTTTATCCGGTTTGCCGGAAATTTCAACTTTAAAAAAATATACCATCATATTAGCCAAGGCCATCTTTAATAATAACAATAAGTGACATAATTACCAAAAGTGTGTCAATCGGACCTATTTATTAATTAATGTTACGAGCGAAATACAAGTTGGGAGGGTAGAAGGGAAAGTATGCCTTGCTAATAATATAAGTACGGGTCATTATTGAATATTTTACAATTAAATTATAAAAAAATTAAACGTCCCGCCGGCGCCCTAGAGCTTAGCCCTACCTAGCCCAATGGTAGAGATGGGCTTGGTATATGGTATTAGCGGTAATTTGAACAGGTTCACACAAGGGAGAAGAGTTCGACCTAGCTCCGTTTGATTCAAATCCTCCCTTTGTTCGCAATAACTATCATTTAGTGTTGTTCATTTTCCGGAAAAATAAAATGCGGAAAAATTTCCCCAAATCGGAAAAATAAAAAATTTAAACAAAAATTACTTTTTTAAGGGTTTTTAATGTTTTTAACTTTTTATCGATATACAGGGTCTTTTTTTTGCTCGGAAAAGTGTTTTTTTTTCAAAAACTATTTATAGTACCGATTTCAAATTTGGAAGGTCAATTCTCTATACCGGGGGACATCAGTTTGAGAAATTTGAGCGTTTTCGGTAATGTTTTTCACCAATTTTGAAAAATTATTTTTCGACCACTAGGTGCGAGATAAAAAATTTCTATTATAAAGTTGTAGGCCGTCATCGAAAACCCTTAAAAATTGTTCACTCGACGAAAAACAACTTATTTATCAGTGAAAATTCGAGCTTGAAAAATTTACAAGTTGGTGAAGCCAAATTACGATTGTTTGAAACGATAATTGAAACCGAATTACCTAATCCAGTTGAAACTTTGGTTAAAAAAACGACCGGATTTAAAAAACACGAGGCTATAGGTCAATCCTAAACATGCATTGGGTATTTAAAGGAAAACTTTGGGAGATTATTATCAGTGTTTGATAACATTTCGAACAATGCCTCGTTATTCAGTAGCTGAGCGTACCGAGATAGTTGCCATTTACTATGGAGAAGCAGCGCAAAACCTTAGAAGAGTGACTGAAATCTTCGCAGAAAGACATCCAAATGGAGCACCATCTGTAAATACAGTAAGACGAGCAATTCACGATTTCAATCAATTTGGTAACTTGCAACCTAGGTTTCGCGGATTGGGTCAACCGGATTTAGACTTCGAGAACAATGTACTCGCGTACTTTGTGGCATATCCTCGTCACAGTTGCGCTAACGCCGCTGCTGATTTGGGTTGTTCTGCAAATCGTGTGTGGAAAATTCTTCGTAAGAATCGCTATCACCCATACAGAGCTACGCTCCACCAAGGACTAATTGACGGAGACCATCAAAGACGTTATGAATTTAGCAACTGGTTACTAAATGCTGTCCAAGAAGATAGACAATTTTTGCGCCATGTTTTGTTCTCCGACGAAGCGTCATTTTCTAGAGATGGGCCCTTTAATCATCAAAACAGCCATCTTTGGTCTGACATCAACCCACATGGGGTTTTGAATATCATCACCAGGTTCAATTTGAACGGGTCAATGTTTGGGTTGGACTTGTTGGAAACCGTTTGATTGGTCCCTTTTTCCTGCCGACGAACCTCAACGGCCAAAGGTATTTACATTTTCTACAGAACGAACTGAGTGACGCAATCGACGACCTTCCATTGGCTGAAAGACGTCAGTTGTGGTTTCAGCAAGATGGCGCCCCTCCGCATTTTTCCCGGCAAGTAACTGAGCACCTCAACAACGAGTTTCCTGAAAGGTGGATAGGGAGAAATGGTCCAGTGCATTGGCCAGCAAGGTCACCTGACCTAACACCGCTGGATTATTTTCTCTGGGGATTCGTTAAAGCAAAGGTATACGCCACGCCCATTGAAACTAGGGAGGAACTCATTAGACGAATAATCAGTGCTTGCCGAGACGTCACACCAGAAATGGTAGAGAAAGCGTTTGAGAACTTAATTGTCCGCGCACAAACCTGTGTTGCAGCCAATGGTGATATTATTGAAAATGTTTTGTAAAAATTTATGTGAATAAAATATCTGCATTTAAAAACCAAACGTGTACATTTTTTCAAGTGTGAAAACTCTACTACGTTTGTATTAGACTTGTTCCCTTTTCAATTATCGTTTCAAACAATCGTAATTTGGCTTCACCAACTTGTAAATTTTTCAAGCTCGAATTTTCACTGATAAATAAGTTGTTTTTCGTCGAGTGAACAATTTTTAAGGGTTTTCGATGACGGCCTACAACTTTATAATAGAAATTTTTTATCTCGCACCTAGTGGTCGAAAAATAATTTTTCAAAATTGGTGAAAAACATTACCGAAAACGCTCAAATTTCTCAAACTGATGTCCCCCGGTATAGAGAATTGACCTTCCAAATTTGAAATCGGTACTATAAATAGTTTTTGAAAAAAAACACTTTTCCGAGCAAAAAAAAAGACCCTGTATCATGTCTAATATCAGTAAACATACTATAAACCATTAATAGTGTTATATTGTTAATTAGTTTAAGCTTGTCTAGAGGTTTAGTTTTACTTTCAGATTCGAAAAAGTTAGGCGAAAATGGCGCTTTATCTAAATTTACAAACAATATACTAGACTAATCATGGAATGAAATTTATTTAAATATTTTACGGAAAAAAACGGAAATGTTTCCGGAAAAAGGCCTTGGTCATTTTCCGGAAAATTTTCCGACTTACAACATAGTATCAATGAAGCTCAGGGTCAAACACTCGGAAGCGTTGGAATATATTTACCAGAACCAGTGTTATTTTAATGAAATAACCAACGGGTTAATCCGAAAACCGACTTTGAGAACTTATACTGTACGTTTAGTAGAAAAATCATAACGACTCTATTCAGCTAGTTATTCGTAAAAAATCTCAAAAAGAGGTCTTAACACTTGCCTCGATTTGAGTTCAATAAAAGTGTTAATATGGTTTTCTGTTAATTAGACGTGGACGAATGCGAAGTGTACAAAGACAAGGGCAATTTATGCATCGGTTTTTGCGTCAACAGCCCTGGCTCCTACGGTTGTTCCTGTCCCGATGGTTATCGACTGGGAGGAGATACCAGAACTTGCCAAGGTAACATTTTTTCAATATATATCTGTACCCATAAGTTTATAATAAGTAATTGTTGTAACTTTCCATCCAAAGCGTGTTAAATGTTTACTGAGGGCAACTTCTAGAATGCCCACAGACTTCTAATACGCGTTCTTTCTTTGCTCTTCAAAATCGATGTAAAATGTGTTAATATTATTTTAACTAACCAACTAATTAAATTAATTGCATCATTAAATTCAAATTATTTCGACTATTTTCTAATGGCGTGAGGTACCGAACATATCGTAAGTCCTTATTTACAAAACGAAATGTGTTCTAATTCGACAATAAGTTCGTCGGTACTTTAGTCCAAACACTGTATTGCTCCGTCGGGTACACTACTGCACTCTAAAAATGAAACTAGCGAAATAAAGTAACACCGAGAGATCTTGTATAAGCAGTCCTAACTTCATAATACAAATCTTTTAATCTCAGCAAGTGGCTCAAAATGTAATATTTTAGGAGTTTCTTTTGCTAAAGGGTCCTTACTTTTGAATGGGGAGATCCCTTCTTTAAACTTTTGATGGCCCATCAATTTCAATTTTATAGATAAATTTACGTTATTAATATATCCTCCGAGTGGCGAATTTTTGAAGCTGATGAATAGGCACTTCAATAAAATATTTTCAAAGAAATTGCCAAGAAGTAATATTTAGATCCATGTCCTGCAAGTCTGTTTATATAGTGATTGTTGACATAATGATAACTTTTCACCTGTGAATAGAACGTCGTGTTTTTGCTAAGTCTTATTACGTCAAAAAAATCTACCTGGTTAAAAGTAAACACTTTCTGCATATCGTACAGACGAAAAGTTCCCATTATTTCAACAAGCACTATATAATCTGTAACTTGCAGGGCATGCAGGTCCTGACTCTCGGAAATATTACTTCCTGGCAATTTCTTTGAAGAAGTTTTATTTAAGCGTCTCTAGAATTGGAGAAACCGTCTGTATTTTATCAGAGTTTCCAGGTATTTTTTACGGTAAACCTGTTTTCCAGTCATTGAAGAACAGTTTTGTGAAGCATAGTTTGATGTAAAAGAACGTTAAGTCTATGGAAACCCTGTTTAAATATCGTTTACTTCCCTAATTCTATTTGCCAGCTTCCGAAATCCGGCACTTGGAGGAAATAGTAATAACGTCCATTGTAACTCAAGTAGGCCTATTGTTTATGGCACCACTGGTAACTGACACAATAATGGACAGTGTAACCACGTACCGTATTTTGACTTCCATAGATATTAACGAGTGTTTGGAAGAGGGAGTCTGCGCTGGAGAACATCAGACGTGCCTCAACACCAGAGGAGCCTACAAATGCTTCAACGTCACATGCCCGTCAAATTACGTCAAGGACATTACCCATAAAAAGTAAGGGGCTTCGTATTATGGTGCGGTTTTGAAAATTGGGGATAGTAATTGCTGGTCAGTCATTTCATTTCAAATCCCCATTTCACACGCTACATTCCCTTATAATATCACAGGAAGTTTTTTCCAATTTCACGCAGGGAAATGATAGAATGGTTTAGTAGAACAGAGCCGTCTTAAGGCATGAGCTGAATGGGCTTTACGCCTGCTGCCGTCGGAAGGGAAAAATTTGGAAATTGTCTTCCCCATTCCGTAAAACGTGCACCGTAAAGGCTCGTCCAATGAAATTTGTATACAACCCTGCGTTGGCGTGTTTAAAGGCTAGCTGCGTTCTTCTTGTGGTTGTTGCTCCTAGATGGCAACGATCAAAGGCCCCTCCTACGAGCAAGTATAAAAGAAGGCTCTCCTTCTTTCTGACAAGTACCATCTTAATAGTTATTTTTAAAGCCGATAGATGGCTATGTGGTGATTGAAACTCGCTTATTTATTTTTCATTAGTTGCGCGTCAAATACTTATCTAATGTGTACAAATCAGATATCACTTTATAGAGAAAAGACATGGTGGTGTTTGAGGCCTAGAGGCGACACCATTTGTGTTCTTTAAAAAAAAAGAGAGAAAAGAAAGAGATGTTGCTGGTCCTTTATCATAGACTTTGTTTCGCTCCCAATGATGGCCGCCGCCATTGCGCATCACAATATCCGCCTTTCTCCCTCACATAGCAGTGATTGCAGGAGGTGATTTTGGAAAGTTAATCCCATAGTCTGTTAGAGTGATTTAACCCTTTTTCGTCTGAAGGGGCGAAGGTTGTTTTCTGATTTTAAATATGTTGATATGCGTGCGAAACCCTAATCATTTATCGGTTAACGTTCCTTAAACATACGATTGTATTAGTGTTCGTACGGGGACCCCGACCCCGACCCCGAAAGTCGGGGATCCCCGACTTTTGTCCCCGACCCCGACCCCGACCCCGACTGTCGCAAATCAAGTCGGGGTTTTCCATTTTTCGGGGTTATGTTTTCGTAGTGTAATTTTAAATTTTCGCGCCGACGCACCCCGCTAAAATCCTAAAAATATAAAATAGATAGGTTCCTTCTCTCCCCTTTTTTCGTGGGCGACAATAGAATGATCCGAATGACCTTCGGCTATGCCGCTGACGTAGCTCTCGCTTGACGCTTGATTTTAGTTTCATAATTGACGTTGTTTCGAACTCTCTCAGCCTCAGCTAAGGAGTGTGGAGTTACAACGTTTGTAAATAACTTGTGTAAATATAAAACAACTTATTTAAACAATTACAATGCCTAAGCTATAGACCTCTATTTTAAAATCTACCTATCTTATCTATTTTTACTATAGTCCTAGTCGATAATTCAAAATAACGGTCAAAAACGCCGCCGATCAGTTTAGTAAAATATTTTCGGCGGCATAATCGTCGACCATTTTCGGTATGGAGATACAGGCCGGAAGGCAGGCAAGGCTGCCAGATTTCGATAGATCGAAAAAGGCCAACTCTCTCCAATGTTTTCGTTTTCAAAACGAAAATTTTGCGGCGTAGCTATCGACTAAGACGATTACTAATAGTCCCTAGGCTCAGAGGCTGGCTTACACAAGATACACTATCTAATCTTAACCAGTAAAATGGGGGTATTTTGATAATTTTGCTATTCTTAATAAATACAAAGAATTTTCCATCCCCGACCCCGACCCCGACCCCGACTGGTTTTTCGCGGGGTTAGACCCACCCCGACCCCGACCCCGACCCCGACCCCGACCCCGACCCCGACCCCGACTTTATTTTGACCCCGTACGAACATGAAGAGTAATAACGACATAATACCATTTACACTGCTTTCGTACTAACAACCACGATAGCAGTGTTGCCGGTTATGATTTGTACAAAATGACAACGCCCTCATTTTGGCTCGAATGTAATTGCATACTTTCTTTATCTGGATTATCGTTACAAAATACACGGATTAGATACGTGAATTATGTTTTTAAAATAAAATAATTTTAGTTGTAAGTTTGCGTGAACGCTATATACGTTTAGGAACAGTAGCTTCCTCCAGAACGGCCATTCCGTTGCCACGCTTACTGTTCCAGGTAAAACAGAGACGTTAATTTAAAATAAAAACTTCTTAAGTGGCGCTTCATTGTTTCTGTTTTCAGTCGTTGCAAAAAGACGGATCTCCAGTGTCGTCGAGGCGACGAGAATTGCTTGAAAGAGCCGTCATCCTATTCATTCAACTACCTCACCATGGCCTCCAAGATGCGAATGCCGTCTTCGGGCCAAATGGACCTGTTCACCATGCGCGGTCCGAGGGTACCCTTCACTAACGTTTTGTTTGATTTGGAGTTCAAGGACACACGGGTTCCCGTGGGTGTGACGCCGGCTACCAGAGAGAATTTCCATCTTAGGAGGACGCATTCCAACGAGGCCATGGTGTCCCTGCTGAAAACACTCGAGGGCCCTCAAGAGATAGAGCTCGACCTGAATATGAACGTTTACCATCACGGTCAATTTGGAGGAAGCGCTGTTGCTAAAATATTCATCGTAGTTTCGCGTTACGAGTTTTGAGATAATCCAGTTTAGTCAGTAGTTTAAAGTAGTTGGGGACCCTCATAAGAAAGTGGACTTCCTTTGGTCCAATGGCCAATCTAAAAACATTGCGTTTGCAGAAGAAACTAAACATTTTGGGATGTTTTCCCCCTTTTTCAATTCGTGAATCCCACTTTAGTGTCATGGTAGTCTAGTAGCTTTGGATGAAAATTTGCCCAACTTCAGGAAAATTGCAACCGGGCTGAAAATTTGAGTGTCTTAAAACATAATGTGTCAAAAATTAGAAGAAACAGTCGCCGCTAGTGTCGTGACTGAACTAAATTTTCTCTAACCAGCTGGCGCCTGATTATTCCATTGGTAGTCTTGACGACGTGTGATTTTAAAACACATGCCGTTTACTAAGAAGACCCCAAGCTCAGTCACGCCACTAGCGGAAAACGTTTCTTCTTAGATCTCCATTAAACAGATGACTCTACGAAATTAATTTTTAACACTTAAAGCAAGACTGGCCTATATCAAAGAAGTGTTAAAAATTCTAGGTGGCAGCACCTACCCAGTAGCTCGGAAGTGTAAAGCCACTCGTCTGAACTTCGAGTGCCATCTATTGGGGGCAATACGATATATACGCAATAACATAAGTCTTTTATATTATTCCATAAGTTTGTCACTTTGGGGAATATTTTACTGAGAGATAGTAACGAAAAGACGTCATCACAAGAATAAAATATCCCCCTAGCAAGGCGCTGTCAAAGGCTACGTGTGACGTGGGAGCAAACGGACGCAAAACTGCGACGATCAGCTCGTAATGCAGTCTGTCTTGTGAATAGCTCGCAGTAAAACATTTGAATGTGAAAAGTAAGAAGTGTCAAACTTATGTAAAAATACTTTACACTTATGACCATAATAAAGGCACCGGGAAGCCATTGAAGATTATGAAAATTAGACAAACTAAACTAAATACTTAATTTTTATTATTATTCCCATACTCAAATGTTACTGTAATTTTTGTTAAGACAACATTTATAAAGAAACGACCTGCCACAAGGGCATTAGATTTCAGTAGCCATTGTAGCTTTGTAAAATGTTTTCCAAGGCTATTGGAAGGAGCAGACACTACATTAAAAACATTTGGGACACTTAAGTAGTGTATCAGCGACATTTTAAGGGATAGTGGTAGTGGAATTTGATATTTTCCCTGTCTTGACACTTGGTGGAATCGGCTTACCTACATTTTTATGTCAATTTATACCATTAACATAAAAATTCATTAGACAGTTTGGATTCCTGACGCCCGATATCCAACCATATAGTTGAATAATCTTGGTTAGATCTTCTAGGACGGGCACTAAATGCCTTAGAAAGCAGCAGAGGCTAGATCGTAGGCGCTAACTTCGGCCACAGCGCCACCTAGAATCGTTTCGGTCGCGAATTGAAACTTTCAGATGTTCGCGTTGGTAAATTTGAATGGATCACTGACACTTCTTCATTATTCAGCTCGGTTTTCATAGATTAAAAGTACAAAATGGTTGTAAATCGCGTTTATTGTCTGAAACCAATTCAGGTGAATGCATTCTCAGGGGCAACGATTACGTTGTAACTTTCATATCGCTTTTTACATTCTCATAAATAAAACCAATATTTAATTCATGCATGCGGTCTAATTGTTCAAGATAAAATATTTATATTGAAACGTGATGAATTTCATGAAACATTGTTATTACTATTATCATAAGTAACATAATACCGATTAGTATGGCAAATAGCAAAAATTATCACCGAACATTCTTGAGGTTTAGTCAGTCTATCAAGGAGCCCTCTAGTATCTAAATATGCAAGTCGGATCTGGGTGAAGGTTGATAAAAGGTTCCGTAAGAAAGTTAACAATAGGAAATGTCATACTTTTCGTTATTATGTTACTTGTATGGTTATTATTTGCAAATTAAAACTTAAGTGACTTAAGATCGCGAATGACTGAACATTTGATTTACGGCAATGGAGGCAAACAGGGCTGCCGAAAGTGGACTCGGGCCCCGGCAAAATATATGTTCCGGGTCCAAAGAGAGCCGTTACTACTGGATATAGCTAGTATACCTCGTTTTTCAAACACGGGCCCCTAGGCTGCATGGGCCCCGGTCATTTGTACCGGCTTTCCTCTCTTACCGGGCCTGGAGGCCAATTTAAATAATTAAACTCTGCGGTTTGCAAAGGAAGCCGGTGTGACGTTGATAAAGGCTGGATCGCGGACAACGGGGAAGCTATGGAAGTAAAATTCTTGTTGAGAGCAGCTACCAGAGAAGTACATAAGAGCGCGGACCTAAGGGAAGCTGTAGAATTCTAGTTGAGAGCCTGGCTCAGAGAATAAAATAGGAGCGTGGACCCCTGGGAAGCTGTAAAAGTACTATTCTGGTAACGCGCGGCCCCATGAGAAGCACATAAGAGCGTGGACCCAAGGGAAGCACGTAGGAGCGCGGACCTAAGGGAAGCTGTAGAAGTACTATTCTGGTCAAGCGCGGACCTAAGGAAAGCTGTAGAATTCTAGTTCAGAGTCTCGCCAAGAGCAGCAAATAGGAGCGCGGACCTAAAGCAAGCTGTAGAAGTACTATTTTGTTCAAACGCGGCCCCAAGGGAAGCACGTAGGAGCGCGGACCTAAGGGAAGCTGTAGAAGTACTATTCTGGTCAATCGCGGCTCCATGAGATGCACATAAGAGCGGGGATCCAAGGGAAGCACGTAGGAGCGCGGACCTAAGAGAAGCTGTAGAATTCTAGTTCAGAGCCTCGGCAAGAGAAGCAAATAGGAGCGCGGACCCCTGGGAAAATGTAGAAGTACTATTCTGGCCAAGTGCGGCCCCATGAGCAGCACAAAAGAACGCGGACCCAAGAGCTGTTGCAGTGCAATCTAGCTGGTCGTTGTTAAAATAATTTTTCAACGTTAATTTAATTTGTTTTCGCAGAGGTGTAAAATCTAGTAAAACGTGCCGGAAGAAGTGCCTCCCCAAAGACGCTCAATGCATTTTGAACACGACGCAGACCATTAGCTATCAAGGTATATCATTACCGTCAGTACCGATCGTCACTCAACCATTGGTCGTTTCTAAACTACATCTATCGGCGCCACCTTCAACTAGTTACACTAATTTTCAAGACAGTTACACTCTCATCGATGGAAACCACGATGGATACTTCGAACTGGTGAAGAAAAATGGAGAAGGTTGGTATAGCTTTTGGTTTAAAACGTGTCTCGGCTCTTTCGATAAAGTTAAAAAGATCCTGATTCCAGCCACGACGGCCAACTTTGATCACGCGCTGTTCGCGCTACAGCGGCCAACACATTCGTTGAAATTCCGCGAGCAATGATTTTCCCCCTATAAACAGTACTATAACGTGTAGGAGTTCAGCGTTACGCTCGGGTTTTAAATTGGCTTCAATGTAAAAACTATTCTAAAAATAATAATCCGCTATGGGCGCTCACATCATACACATCTTTTGCTCATAGGTTAACACAGAAACGTCAACGAATGAGATGGCCGCTGTAGCGCGAGAGATCAAAGTTGGCCGTGCAGCTACTTAAAAGCAAGAGCAAGTGGCGGCTCTATCATTGCCACCTGTATATAATTACGAAAAGGCCTCTGTTATTAGAGATGACTATTAATCTATCCGGTTCTTCGAAAAATGCGACTGGAGAGCGTGGTGCTATCTATTTAAGTCAAAGGAAGCTAAAATTAAAAATTAGAGGCCTAACTTAACCTGTGTATTATTTTAAATCAATATTTACGTGAGCTGTGTTTTTTTTTAATTGCAGGTGTATTGAATTTACTGAGACCCATCAAAGGGCCGCTGGACCTTAACTTGAAACTTCTGATGGAGGCGCGCTTCAGAAACAGGCTTAGACAAAAACAGAATTACGGCAGATTTCTTGATCAGATCTCGAAGCATTTAGTGCATCTGAATGTTGTGGTGTCTCCGTACACGTTCTAAAACTTTTGATGAACAAATGAGAAGTTTCCGGAGAAAGTGCGAGTCATAGAAATCCGAATTACAACCAGGAAATTATATAATTATACACTCAGAATGGCTAGAGATTTTCCCTCATCGTGAAACTGGTCTAATTACGCATTATTTAGACGACATACTTAGATGGTTAAAAAGAACAATTAAGCTTTATTAATTGCGATTTGAGCCAAGGCTTATTGTCAAATAGGAGTTGAGTTTAAAATGCTGTGGCAGGAGCAGATTTCATTTGAATCATCCTTAGACATACCAAGTGTATACATATGTAATTTCATACTTAAATTAAATAGCCTTATATCAGAAGTAAATGAACAAAGTTACTGAAAGCATTTCCCTTATGCAATCCCTTTCAAACTCCGTTATCAAACTTAGCCTTTTCGGTTACCATAGAGCCACCAAACGAGAAAATTAATTTAACCGTTTTATATCGGTCTGCTAAGCAGAAGCTTTGCCATATTAAAACACAATGCTTCTGCTATAGCACATGGGCTTCTAGCATTGCCCGTTAGGTGGCTCTATTGTAACTTCTAAGGGTAATTTTCTAACTAGTGCAAATATTTGGCTTGGAACAATTTCAAATGTTAGATTATATTTTCCTAGCTTCCTTTAACGATAATATATCCCAGTTTTCGGTACAATTTCAGTTAATTAGGTTCATTTTCTTCTGGTTATACACAGTTAGATGTTATCTTAACTAATTTTAATCAATGTTCTTGTTTCATCTATCGTAAATATTGTATCTACAATAAGTATGACGCTTGGGTAAATATTTTAGTACATCCTTTTTTTCACCGAGAGGTTAAAAATGCCAAAATTGCGCCCCCGGTTGCAATTTCACGAATGTATAGTAGATTTTTGCATTTGCGGTCAAGACCTAGCAAAATTTAAAATTAAAAATAACATAGCATTATGATGAACTATTGAAGAATGTTGAATGAACTGTAATAGTGTTACAATTAGCCTTTTAGTTAGTTTACATAGAGTCCCATAGCGGTCAACGCGAAAAGCTCATAGACTGCGTCGTTTTCGAAATGCTAATTTGAGACATAACCATGTTTTGTGTGGAGTATTATTGGATTAGCCCTGGATCAAGGGCTACAAGTGTCATGCTAATGTTATTCTATGACTCTTTGGAGAGTTGGTTTTCAATGGGCCTAGCCCCTATCCTATGAACAGTAGATTTAGACTTCGATATGTCATTGTTATGAAATAACATATTCCTAATGCATTGTATAATTTTACACTGCTTGGCTATTAAAATAGCGAAATGTTTAAAATTATAAATTACGAACCCATCACTAGGAGGTGCTATTTCAAATGAAGTGGTAAATTTGGACTTTTGGAGTAACGCGAGGGGCAGGTCACTTCCATTTTGGGTGCGTCTTAATCATAGTAAAATGATTAAATCAGGGTAATCAAGATTAAAAAATCTAATCAAGATTAGAAACTCTAATCACGATTTAATCAATCTAATCACGATTTAAACGAGATTTAATCTTTTTAATCCATATTTAATCATTTTAAACAGATTTAATCATTTTAATCACGATTTAATCATTTTAATCACGATTTAATCATTTTAATCACGATTTAATCATTTTAATCATGATTTAATCATTTTAATCACGATTTAATCATTTTAATCACGATTTAATCATTTTAATCACGATTTAATCATTTTAATCACGATTTAATCATTTTAATCACGATTTAACCATTTTAATCATGATTTATTCATTTTAACCACGATTTAATCAGTATAATCTGTCGGATCGAAATTTTATAATTAAAATCAAAACTTAAGTACGATAATTTAATATTAATTATGGTTCTATCGCAATTGTGATTGATTCTCGTTCTAATTTCTAATCGCGATTTAATCATACTAATCACGATTTAATCATACTAATCACGATTTAATCATACTAATCACGATTTAATCATACTAATCACGATTTAATCATACTAATCACGATTTAATCATACTAATCACGATTTAATCATACTAATCACGATTTAATCATACTAATCACGATTTAATCATACTAATCACGATTTAATCATACTAATCACGATTTAATCATACTAATCACGATTTAATCATACTAATCACGATTTAATCATACTAATCACGATTTAATCATACTAATCACGATTTAATCATACTAATCACGATTTAATCATACTAATCACGATTTAATCATACTAAACACGATCTAATCATACTAAACACGATTTAATCATACTAAACACGATTTAATCATACTAAACACGATTTAAACATTCTTATCATGATTAAACTTGATTTAATCAAAAAAATCACGATTAAATTGAATTAATCTTTTGAGGGATGCGTCGTTAATCAAGGAAGTGACCTGCCCCTCGGAGTAACGTCGGGTGGTCAATGCAGAAGTTTACATAGTAAACTTAATAAGATTCTTTCAAAGTAGAGTAATAGGTAATAAATATTTTTTACACATTTCTATAATTAATAAAATGAAATGTAAAATAAAAAATTGGTTTGAAAGTTGATTATTTTTATTAACATCTGTGGTGTTGTTTATGTTTCTTTTCGCTTGTTCCGGGATTTCGGATTAGGGTAAGAAGAGTAACGCTATGACATCATTTTACTCCGATTCCGTGGTGGCGAATAATTAGAATCGGAGGTAAAAACATAATTCCAAAATGGCTGTCCTGGCTAGCAGATAACAAAATCCGAATTACTCCTTTACACCTCCTTTTCAGAAGGACAGGGCCGGCTCAAGAAATTTTTTTCACCCGGGCAAGGGGGATTTATGGCGCCCCTCTCCTTTTGAGGCTAAATTAGACAACCCCCCCCCCCCCCGTAAAAACATTACCGTGTCCATGTTATAAATTTACCGTTTTCATAACAATAAATAATCTCTTTCTAAATACTTTGTGTAAACATATTTAATACCTTCTTTATGGTACATGGTCATTTTACATGGAGTTTGAAACACTAGGTAAGGTGGCAAGACTAGTATACCTTAAGTACTTTACTTATAATGTCCATGCTGAATAGTATCATGGTTAATATATAGGTTGTCCTAATTTTATCGGCCCAGGCGTTTTTCTCAAAAACTAAAGTTGCTAGAAAAGTGAAATTATAAGAAAGGACCCTTTTCTTTTGGGATTTTCAGAAAAATCGTTAAATTTTTCACCGTTTTGAAATTTTTATTTTTTGAACGATTATTATTATTATTATTGAGAGGGGGCGGGGAGGCATGAATGCCCAACCATGCACTTCGACCCTAGGTCCATTGTGCTCCCCTGACCTATGACTTAGAAAAGTCCTATCTCCGACACAAACCTTAAGATACTTTTGGCCGGCATATTAAAGAAGTCGTTAGTTTCCAATTGATGCATCCCAAGATGCTCTAGCCTTTGAGCCGCATAAAAATCGCAGCTACAGAGAACGTGAGAGGCAGTTTCCTCCTCGGCCATACAGGCCCTACATAGTGGGTCATCGCTGATACAAATAAGATTTAAATGTCTGTTGAGCTGGCAGTGACCTGTAAGCAGGCGAGTAACCCCCGTCCTACGCATTGTAACCCGGCCACCTGAATTAAAGGCTTCAAAAGTCGCTTGATGACTTAAGCCTAAGGTGGTGCCTTGGGTATTAGCCTAGCTGATTATTATTATTATTTAAAAAAATAAAAAAATAAATAAATACTAGATTTTGAGAGCGAAAGCAGTTCATTCGCCCTTTGCCTAGAGGGGCCAGGAATAAACTCCTTAGCCTGTCATTGGCCATCCATCTCGAGCCAGAGCTCAAGTTGATGGTTAGTCATGTACTTGGAGACCAGGCTGCGTATCAAGCCACGGAGGATAGGGACAGCAGGTAACTGGCCCACAGAACCCAGCCGTTGCACCCTCCCTGGCCAAGATGTCAGCCTTTTCATTCCCATGATACCCCTTATGTCCAGGGACCCAATAAAGTTGAACCTTATTAAGCGTACCGAGATTGGAAAGGAGATCCAAGCAGCTAAGAACCAGTCTGGAAGAAACACTAGACTGGTTTAGAGCTTTTAAAGCAGCCTGGCTATCCGAACAAATTTGGATAACTTTCCCGCGATAGTTCTTCTTAAGACAGAAGTCTACACAGAAGCAGATAGCAGAAATCTCTGCCTTAAAGACACTTGCATAAATCCCAAGGCTCTCGTAGAAACCGTACTTGGTCGTTAGGCAGTTCATCCCTGCGCCCGCACCTAAATGGGTTTTAGACCCATCGGTGAAATAAACAACTTCCCCTCTGGTACCGAGGGTAACATTTGACCATTCTGTGCGGCTAGGGAAGTTCATGCCGAAAGGCTTACTAAAACGAAGTTTAGCAGCCCTGTTATCAGAAACCATTGAAAGAACAGCTAACCGACTGGAAATATCCCCAAAAAGCGTAGTGTGGCTCTTTTCCCAATTATTGGCCATCCACCACCCGTTTTGGTTTAGCCTATAGGCACCAAAAGTAGCAGCTTCCTCTATAAACAAATGTAGAGGAAGAATATTCAGTAGAATTTCTAGAGAAGCAGTTGAGGCTGTTCTCATAGCTCCTGTTTTGCCAACGCAAGCTAGCCTTTGAAGAGTGCGCAGTTCTGACTGCACGTTTTAAGAGTAACCCTTGGTCACCAGACCACTGCTGCATAGGACAGTATAGTATTGAACGATAGGTGGTAGACGAAAATTTTCAATCAACAAGTTGTAGAGCGTACTCGAACACCATTAATGAAATTGGTTTGGTCAAAAACGGACAATTTTTCATTGAAATAATACGTCATGAAAAAAACCAAGTTGGTACTACCCAAAAAGGTTTACGACTCATGAAAATGAAAGAGAAACCTATCTAATTTGAAATGATCGTATGTTGGTAAAGATAAAAATAGGGACTGCTTTTTAAGCCAAATCATTTTAAATATTTTTTTAGAGAAAATACAATTTACATAGTAGATCAATTCCAGAATTTACGCGTTTTATTTATTTGGGGCAAGAATGTTGCAAGAAGTCCACGAAACCGTCTAATTTATGCCAACTGAATTTCCCACGTGTTTTTTATTTTGCACTACTCTGTCGCTTAAAGTGTGGTTCCATTTTATTATTTAAAGAGACAGCTTCGTTTTAAAATCATTCTCTGAACGTACTCCAGTAAAATAAAAAGATGCCTCATTATACCTGGGAACAGCGGTCCAGGATGGTCGAATTATACTACGGAGATTGTCAACGAAATGTACTTGAATTGAGTCGATTATTTCAAATGTTGTATCCTGACAGTGTGTCAGAATTTATAGCCCGGTGTACCTAGTAACAAAGACCATACCACCGGAGGCCTATCATCTTAGTGCCCTACGCCAGTGACCCCTCAGCCCGGACAGGTGGCAAATCCAGCATGGGTAGCAGAACCCTACTACTGATGGTCGCACCTTTGACGCAAGCCACTCAACCCAGCAGAAGGTGCAGCAATGGGTGGACCAATTCCCACTTCGCACACAACAGCGGGAGTAAGAGTGGATGCTGTAGCAACTCGAGCCGACACCCTTCCTACTAAGGTAAGGAGTCAAACCCTTTGGAGAGAGCTCCTAAAGGGGAACGACGGGCTCACAGCAGCCCAAGTAACCCGGGACAGCTGGCACCGGAGATCCCGGTGTGAATCAAAAAGGCCGGTAAACAGGACCGCCGTGCCCTCATACGGAGGCCCGCCGCCCCACAGCAGGCTACCCAATCCGCCGAGGCGGCCAGTTTGCACGGACCCTCTCCGTTAGCCTGAGCCTAAGCTCAGTATCCAGCCCAAACCTGACCTAAGTCGGAGGTGGACATAGGAACATTTGACCGGAGCTAGCCACCGCCCTTATGGGTTACAAGAGCCGCACCCCGACTCCCCAGTAAAGCCACCAGTTATTGCACACTCCGACCCATTTAAGGCCGTTGTATCCTGACAGTCGTCCAAATCACCACAATGTGCTCCGTGCTGTCCGTGACTTTGAAAACGAAAGCAACGTGAATCTCGGATTCCACGGACCTGGCATCAAAATGGAAGACACAGTCATCGCCTACCCTCGAGTAAGCATAAAAATGGCCTTCTCTGATTTGGACTTTTCTAAGTACTACGTTTGGAGTGTCCTTGACCGTCATAACCATCACCCATTTCGTGCCACGCACCACCGAGCATTTTACGATGGTGATCAGCGACTTCGGCTGGATTTCTGTAACTGGTTTTGTACTATGGCCGACGGAAACGAAAATTTCCTCCGTTTGATTCTTGCGTCGGACGAGTGCTCCTTTGGGAGAGACGGCCCGTTTAAGTTTAACAGCCAAAATAACCACATGTGGAGGGATGAAAATACGCACTGGAGATTTCCTCACTACAATCAGGTACAATTCCGCTGGTCTTCTGGGAGATCGCGTTATTGGGCCATGTTTTCTTCCGAGTCGGCTCAATGGGCAGAACTACCTGGCCTTTCTACAAAATAAAGTCGCAGACGAGTTGGAAGATGTGCCATTAGTCGAGGTCCCACGCCTTTGGTTCCAGCATGACGGTACACCTGCCCACCAAGAAAGACACGTCGTGCAGTACCTTAACAACGAGTTCCCTGGGCGATGGATAGACAAGAACGGTCCAGTACGATGGCCTCTAACTTTCTTTTTCGTGAGACGTAAACCTTTTTGGGTACTAACAACTGTTTTTTTTCATGATGTATTATTTCAATGAAACATTGTCAGTTTTTGACCAAACCAATTTCATTAAAGGTTTTCGAGTACGCTTTAGAACTTGTTGTTTGAAAATTTTCGTGTATCACCTATCGTTCAAAAAACAAATTCAAAACGGTGAAAAATTACACGATTTTTCTGAAAATTCCAGAGGATATCCTAATAATTTCACTTTTCTAGCAACTATAAATTTTGAGAAAAACACCTTAGCTGAACAACTTAAGACACCCTGTATGTGAAATAAAAGAATTAAGTTTACGAAGAACCCGTGAGTTAAATATAATAAACTTAATTCTTTTATTCCTTACATTAATTACTTTAAAAACTTAATTAACACTTTTTGCTTGATTTTTTTATGAACATTTTTAAAGCTGTCGCTTGCTTTTCAGCTTCTCTTCCTTTCCTTTTTTATAAAATGAACCAGAATGCTTCTTTTTCTGGTCCACCCGTTGCTGCACCTTCTGCTGGGTTGAGTGGCTTGCGTCAAAGGTGAAACCCTCAGTAGTAGGGTACTGCTACCCATGCTGGATTTGTCACATGTCCGGGCTAGGGGGACGCTGGCGTAGGGCACTATGATGATAGGCCTCCGGTGGTATGGTCTCTGTTACTAGGTACACCGGGCTAAAAATTCTGGCACACTTCTATTCTTGTAGTATCGCCCAACCACTTTTTCTTCTTATTTTTATATACCCTGGTTTATAATGAAAATACCAGAAAAATGCTTCATCCATCAAAATTGTAAAATAAATTAGTTGCAAAAAAACGTTCATCGACGATGTAGGACATTTTGGTTGGGAAAACGATTTGTATTTCTAATTAGCTAAAGATTTTTCAAATTATGTTACGCTTTCATTAAAAAATTTATAAACAAATCCAATTCTTGGTAAACCAAAAAGGCGCGCAACTCAATTTTGGCGCCCCTCTCGAACCGGCGCCCCGGGCAATTTCCCGGGTTGCCCGGCCCTTGAGCCGCCCCTGCAGAAGGAGTAAAAAGAGTAGCCCTAATACACCGGAACAAAAGAATAGTTTATTTGGCGGAGTAATTCTCATCCCCGGAGCAGACGAATAAAACGTTTTAGGGTAAAAAGAGTACACTTTTAGTCTGAGAACAAGTGAAAAGAAACCACCTATTATTTCAAAGCTATGTAGCCAAAGGCATTTATAAACTAATGAGGGAACTATTTACCCCGACACGGCCGAGTATGGCGCTACAAAACATTATGGGCTTTCACTTCAGGATTACATTTATTCCCACGTATCGCACACCTTTTACCCAAAAATAAACTATTCCCTGGTTCAGATGGAGATAGCTACACCTAGGAGCAACAAACACAACACCCCACACAAGGAGAACGCAACCCGTCAAAAGTCGTGGATTTTCTTGTGTACATTTTTCATTGGTTAGACGCTTTAGCGCCTGCTGCCGTCGGAAGGGGAAAATTCGGAAATTGTCTTCCCCCTTTCCGTAAAACGTTCAGCGTAAAGGCTCGTGACGCTCGTCCAATGAAATTCGTACACAACCCTTCGTTAGCGTGTTTAAAGGCTAGCTGCGTTCTCCTTGTGTTTGTTGCTCCTATAGGCTACACCGTGCCCTATTCGTCAAGGTCAGATTCATCGCGTTACAATATTTACTCGTCCTCAGGATCAGGAGTAAAGAGATTAAACCAAAAGCGACATAAGACTCAACGGTTTGTCAGTACGGTGTAATGTGAGGCGTTTTGGAACATATGTCCATAGAAATCGGAGAAATAACTAGAACGATTTTTATAATATTTCGGTGCGCGCTGATTAGAAGCGTACCTTTAGCCTGCGCTTTTCGTTGGCTGGCGTACGATAGTAACGCCATCTCCACCGCGTCTAACTAAAAACTATCTACCTAACTATATATACCAAAATAAAATGGCGGTCGCAAGCTCGTCGCTAGACGCGTTTTATTGCAACCCGAGAGCGCGGGTTTTTGATATTTTGAAACGCGGTTTTTTATTAAAAGTTGAGCAATGATTCAAAACTGTGTTATCAAATCTTGTAAGAGTAATTACTCAAACAAAAATATATATTTTCACAGGTCTGATAAACCTTTATTTTAGTAAACAAACCTGTTTGAACAACCAAGGCTTAGGAGCTAAAATGATCTACAAAATAATGAAGTTTTCGGAGACTCAGGTTCTAAAATAAATTTGTATTGTTAAATAAAAGAAGCAGGTTTATTGGAAAAAATAGTTGAAATTCAGGTTTAGCTTCTCTGGGGCATCTACAAGGTTAGATCTTTGCAGATTCTTTTGAGCCTAGGCCTAACTCTTCTAGGGTTGGTATGGGTTTTAATAACGCTGGTGGAATATCCCACTTCGACGACTGGTTCCATTTTCGGAAAGCGATCACTGAACCGAACCGGATTGTTCATTTTCCCAAACTTTTTATTTTTCTATAATTAATTTAGTTTTTCACTCGAAGATCGATTTGATCCGAGTTTCGCGTCTTTTTGTTTGCTCGAAGACCTATCGATACGAGCTATTAGTAAGTTTTTAAATTTCTTCAATTTTTTTTAGGGTTTTGCTTTATTATCCCTTTTCATAATGGACTAATCTACTTATACGCTAATTTTATCATCCTTTTATTTTTCTAAACTACTCATAATTTAACTTCATCCGCACAAACCGAGCGAGTTTATTAATTTCAAAAAGCCTACATGGGGCTGACTAAAATTCCGTCACAAAAATTCCTTCTCAATTTAGAGGTTTTCCATTGGCATACATATGTTATATCCAATAGTTTAAGGGATTTTCCCCCGATATCTTCGGTTTCCCCTTCCATAAAAACTTGTTGAGGTTAACGGTTTTGTGCTTGTTGCAGCCTCATTCCAGGGGCTAGTAGGTAACACTTTGAAGCTCTCTGGTGCTCTTTCAACTCATCGTAGGGAAATGGGGAAAAAACAGGCATACTTCTCAACTCACCCCCTACAACTCCTTCAAATTTTTGCATAACCTTTTGAACCAGCCTGTATATAAAAGCAGAAAAACGTTTTTGTGGTATCGCATACGCCTCATTATTGTTGAATCACGAACCAACCAATTGTTCCAAAACAGGTTGTATATGTTTAAAAACAAAAACCCATATTTGCCCAAAACTAGGTAAAATATTAATTATCTGGCCATCTTCTAACATTACATTAGTAATTAATGAAATTCTTAGATAAATTAATATTTAGAAATAGCTGGGTAAGCCTTCCGAGCTCTAAATAGTTGGAGTGATATCGTAAAATTCTTATAAGTCTGTATTAGGAAACTGTCTAAAATACATGATAAATAACTTTTATTCCTTTATTAATAACATAATTTCTACACATCATAAGCAAAAGTATATCTATTATTTCTAGAATGGTTCTAGATTATTTTCAGAGGTGAGCTGAACTACTACGAAATATTGAAAAGATATAGTACGTAGTATAAACAACTTATTTTATGAAATGCACTTCCTAGGTAATTTATATTACCTTGCATAACATATGAGATTACAAAGAGGGTAAGCCAGAGGTCACTTAAAGTATTTTAGAAACCGATATCTAGAACGTTTTCAATAAATGGTTTATTTACCTTTCGAAACGTAGAGCTTGCTCTAATATTAAAGTAGTTACTGGTTCTGTAATGAACTCTGGTGTTAGGGGAAATGAAAACGGCCGTGATATATCAATAACGCTTTTCCATAATTATTTATATGGGTGAACATTTAAGAAAATGAACTTCCAAGGTACGACAGAGATGGCGTACTTTCGTCATACGCCAAACAAATTGCACGGTCAAAGCTACAGCTTCCTGCCATTCGAATGAGCGTTCTAGTTATTTCTCCTATTTCTATGCGTAAGTCTACGGGCGACAAAATCGAATATAGAAAATCGTACCAGAACATAGACTAAATATAAAGTTGCTAGTACTATTCCATCTGTATTCTATGTAGTCTATAGGCTTCGAGCTTAGGAAATATAGCGCCATCTGCCTTAATATCCACGAACTAAATATGTGAAGTAATGGCAGACAACTTTTGAGTTTTTAAGTTTTTCTGTTGAACTTTCAGCTGTTGTGCAGAGATAATTTTGAACGAGCCGACAGCTTTCATATATTCAATTTAAACTCGGGCGGTAGCCGGCGATACTTAGGACCAAAATTGTAACTACGCACGAAGCCTATTGTGAGACTAGCTCTCAATAAATATTTTTAAAGGCGCCGAGGTGGTTGAGGTAGCCATTTCGGAAAAACCCTCACATAATCGGTAAAATAACGTCTTCTAACCCTACTCAGAACCTATCATAGTATCAATGCAGTTGAAATTTTTAAAACGTTAGAGGTCCCCACACAAATTGTGAGATCTTGGTGCAAGGCGTGTACCAGGATCTTAATTCTTAATTAATAAGTCCTAATTATTGACTTATTTCTGCCCCTAGCCCACTTGTTAAGTAAAGATTCGTCGTCTGCCACTTGGGCTGGACGGCATTTTATACACTAACCAAAATCGAAGCGTGTTTATTGTATTTTTTCAAGTTCTTGTATTCATGATTATTTTAAATTGACTATAATTATTTTACAAACATTACGTTAATTATAATAATTGGTGTTTTTCTTAAACCTTTAGACAGATAAAAGTTAAGAAATGGTAAGTTTTAATTATTAAAATTTTGAAAAAAGACTTAACTATCATTTTATTTTAGGCTAGAAATGCAGAAAAGGCAATGTAAGTGTTATTTAATGTGGGAATTTAATATATATTATTATTTGGATGTCACCAAACCAAGAATAATTTTCATTAATAGGACGACATTAGCTAGATGGCGGGCAGCGCAATTAGCAGAGCAAGGTAAAGGTTCACAAGAAAGAAGACCATACCTGGCTTCCGAGTGTTCTGATCTGGCAGCGTGTGACAAATGGAGGCTGCAAATTATCAGAGAAATTGCAAAGAAAGTTGCTCAAATTCAAAATGGTAGGGTATTATTTGGAATATTACAAAGCTATATAATTAAATTCACTTTTTATAAGTTCCATAAGTATGTCGTTTGTTAACGGACAACTTTTGTGGAGTGGCTTTGTTTTGATGCCATACCCAAAAAGTTAAATTCTTGTTGTGAGAAAAATACATAATTTGAAAACAGGAACAAATTATCATGCTTCTATCACATTGAGGACAAGGAAATCTAGAGTCCTTATTAGACCTAATGACTTAGTCTGAAGTCTATCAAAAATGTGTGGTTAGATAGGAAATTGACACAGTTATGTGAAATGCAATTATAAACAGGTGGCATTTTACCATTTTTATTCACTTTTTTTAATGAAAATGTTATTAAAAAAATTAGCTGGCTTGGGAGAATTCCGAATCAGGGACTTAAATGATGAAATTAACAAACTACTTCGTGAGAAACGGCATTGGGAAATAAGAATTAGGGAGCTTGGTGGAAGAGATTATCTGGTATGTTATTATTTTTTTAAACTCAAACACTGCAGTATCAAATACTAATTTTTTATCTTATATTTAAAGAGGTATGGACCTCGAATGTTAGATCATGAAGGCAGAGAAGTTCCTGGAAATAGAGGATATAAGTATGTAAATAATGATAAACAATTCATATTTCAAATTATGTGAATATTATTTTTTTAGATATTTCGGTGCTGCTAAAGATCTGCCTGGTGTTAGAGAACTTTTCGAACATGAACGTAAGACCAAGTATTATAAAATTATCATTCT
Source organism: Leiobunum rupestre (assembly GCF_980474605.1). NCBI lineage: Eukaryota > Metazoa > Arthropoda > Arachnida > Opiliones > Sclerosomatidae > Leiobunum > Leiobunum rupestre. The sequence continues at coordinate 93,178,338 of NC_143384.1, read as the reverse complement.
AAATAAGAATATGTAACAGAAGTGACTAAACGTAGCTGCGGATTACATCATCTGGTTTCTTTGCTGCAGTTAATGAAATTCGCTAATTGATGACTGTTTAGTTTTTGCAGTATTTTGGTTAATTTAGGTTAGGTTAAATTAGAATACTGTACAAATACTAAGATCTTAGTTTGGGTTGCAAGATGATTTTTGACCAACGAAAATTAAAAACTTGCTACGTTAGATACACGTCATGTAACATACTCATGAGTGTGCCATAGCTATTGTCATAATGAAACCGTTTTTAAATGGAAAATGGAAGTTATGGAAAGCACACATAAATTATTCCTCAGGATTGCCGTATTCCCTTAACCTATAACTATAAGTGTATACTATTGTCTGAAGTTATGTCTCTTTGGGAAATATTTTAGTGAGAGCTATTCATGTACTGAGGTTATCATAAAATGAAAATTGCTATCTAGGGGGCACTGCCGAATGCTTTGTAAGACGAAGGAGCAAGTGTATACTACATGACCATGAATAGCTATAACTAAAAATTTTGTATGTGAAGAGTTCTAACTAGCATCTAAGATCAACAAACACAGCACCCCACACAAGGAGAACGCAGCCCGTCAAAAGTCGTGCATTTTCTTGTGTACAGTTTTCATTGGTTAGACGCTTCAGCGCCTGCTGCCGTCGGAAGGGGAAATTCAGAAATTGTCTTCCCCCTTTCCGTAAAACGTTCAGTGTAAAGGTTTGTCCAATGAAATTTGTACACAACACGGCATTAGCGTGTTTAAAGGCTAGCTGCGTTATCCTTGTGTTTGTTGCTCCTAGGTATCATACTTGCAGAACAATATTATAGACTTATGTTAAATCCCATTTAATTTATTTTTGAGATCAATTTATCACGCTAGTTGCTATGATCATACAAATTCATTTCTTGCCCCAGGATTGCCAGATTCCCTTAATTAATTAGTTTGCCCTTTGTATGTTTTCTAAATCACAGAAGAATGTAAGCTTTATAAACTTGCAAATCCACTTAGTTTACGTTTTGTGCAAAACATGGCATTGAAATTTTTTCAATGGAGCTATGAAAGTTGACGCTTCTAAAAGTATAAAATAAGTGATTACGATTGTCCTATTTGTAGCACCACCGGCAATGAGGAAAAGTAGAGCAGAATTGATGAAAGACATTGATGCTGATTATTATGGATATCGGGATGATGATGATGGGTTATTGATTCCGTTAGAAAAGGAACAAGAAAAAATTGCTGTTGAAAAGGCCATTGCCGAGTATCAAAGAAAAAAGGAAGCCAGGTTGAATGAAGCGCCAAATTCTACTGTTGAAGAACCAGTTATGAATACACCAGATGAAAATATATACACTACAGCCCATGTAAGATTTTTTCTTATTTACACATTGTTGTTTGTTACCTATTTTATTAATTAATTCTTAGCTTGTGTCATTAATTTGACTAAAAAAATCCTAATTTAATTAAATCATAAGTAACATAACACCCATAAGTATGACATTTGTTGCCTTGTCTTATTACCTCCATTCGTCATCACTGTCCAATTTGTAAATGGATTAGCAAATCCATAAGTTTTTGAGGGTTTCTTAATTTTTATTGATAAGCTACATTTAAATTTAACCAAGCCAATAATAATAAGAAAAAGTATATTGATGTTAATAAATTTTACATAAATTTAAAACATTACCTCTAGATGTAAACATAAATTTTCATTTTGTAAGAATTTTAAATTTTGCTTAGTTGTTATCTTAAATGTTTAAAAAAAAGGTTACATTCCTGGAAGTATAGTTAAAGAAGTTGTTACCGGCAGAGCTTTTTCAAAATTTTTTGATTGAAAAAAAAACCCAAATAATGTAACTGACCAAAAAATCTTTCTTTCACTGTAATATATCTTAAATCATTATACACGCAAGGTCTTAACTTGGTGTTTATGAAATATTTCATTATTTCAGAGTGATGATTCGGATGATGACGATTTGAGTTCATTTGGAGGACTGGATGAAGGAAGGGTGTTACCGCAACAACAATTTATAGCCCATGTTCCTGTACCATCTCAAAAAGATATAGAGGAAGCCCTGCTTGAAAGGAAAAAGCGCGAACTTTTGAACAAGTACGTCAGTGAATCGTTGCAAGCAGAAAGTGAACAACTCAAAGAATTAATGCCACATTAAAATTGTCATTTAAGGTGTAATTAGATTTGTAAAGGGCATGTATTAATTAAATTTAATGCTTTTTATTTCTTTAATATGAAATTCAATTACTAATTTACGACAAATTAAACTTCCTTTGGGATTTTAATTTGCAGATAGTCTTATGGTTTCATTTATAACTTGAATCTATGGTCGAAGCCTACCCGATAAGCTAAAATGACTGAATAAATAAATAAGTCTGTGTTGTAACTCTATAAAATATAGTAAGTGTCATTCTTATAACCAAGAACCGGAATCCATACCTCTACTTTGAATGCAGATTTTCATCTCCATGAGGCTGACTTCTTTTTTGACGTCACTATGTTAATTTAATAAAAAACTACAGAAAGGAGAGAGCATGCATAGGCGATTTTTTCTCACTCGTAGGCGGGGTCAAAGCCATCAGAGTTATCTTACCATACGCAATACCCCAGGATAAGCATTCCAACTTTCCAAGTAGAGGTATAGATTCCTGCCAAAAAATATAGACTTATGGACATAGGTAGTGTTGAAAAAGAAAGGGTTAAGAAATCTCATGGTTGCAATATTGCACTCCGAGAAAAGGACAGCAGATTAAAACATTGGGAGTGAAAATAAAATAGCCCTCCTTTTTCATACTGTGATAGAAAATTAGGTCAAACATATTTGGGGATTTTGACAGCCCTGTTTACGGTAATTGCGTTGGGAAACTAGTAAAACTTCGATTTGTTGAAACTTCTTAAATTAGCTCGCCATAAATCAGCAAATTTTAAAATGGTTATTAGAAGGCAAGGAAAGTTCTGGTAATATCAGGGAATGCAAAAATATAAGCATAGTTGTATAAATACAATTTTTATTTTGTACATTTTGTGGAATAAATAACAGCACGCTGCATTTTCTTTAGAAGGGCAAAAACATTTATATCACTTTTTATTTAAACATTTTTAATAGCTTTAAAAACAAATTCAAATAGGAGGGAGAGTGGATTATTTATAATTTTTATTAGACCGTTATTATTACTGGAATGCGAAAGGGTTCTTACTTCATTATTATTATTACAGTTTCTCCAACTATGAAGCCAAAAATGGTATTAATACGTGTATTTAGGGGTGAATTTGATTAATTTTAGTGCCTAAATTAAGCCGTCTAGAATCGTTATAGTCATGAAAACCCTTCGCGTTCAAAAACCAATTCTACGGCTCCCAAAACATTTTCCACAATGTGATTTGGTTCTTTGAGACCTATTTCAGCGGGTAAGAAATCTCTGGGCGCATGCTCAGGGTCTTCTTGTTGGTTGCTTATCTCTTCATTGTAAACGCCGGTACATACGAGTATTGATTCGCAACTAGTGACTTGAGGTTCCATCTAAAAATAAAACGAGTTGAAGCATTTAAATTGAATTATAATATGAAAATATACCTCTTCAAGAGCCCCGATTCGAGATATGGTAGTTGAAGTTGTCGTCCCAGTTTTATTAGACGAATTAGCCAACTGGGCCAAAGATTCTCCCTGTTGATGCCTCTGGCGCATTTTCCTTCTACGTTCAACGTAACGGTGATACAGATTTGCACCATATATATCAGTATTAATGTTATCCCTAAATTAAATTAAATAATCAGAGGAAATATGAAGGATCAAATGTGATAAATTTTCAATTACCCGACTGCGTATAGTGTCTGAACTTGAAGTGGCTTAGTCTTTTCGGAAACTTTAGCTGCTTGTTCCAGAACACAATACTCAGAATGATGATAGGTTATCTCACTTGGTTTTCCTACTAAAGCCGTGTAAATCATATCCTTCCCAGTTATTTTCTATAACGAATTTATTATAATTAAAGACATAAATATTTAACTTAGTCACTGAACAATCATTGCAGTGTAAATCAAAGGATTATATGTATGCATGCTTTTTTTAAATCATCAAAAGTATATAATATATTTGACCAGAGATAAGTATTCATCTATAGAGATATTTCACTTGTATAGCGGTCTACGTCACCAATGCTTTTTCGTATTGAGAAACCCGCTCAAAATGGCGACCATTACACTGCCAAAGCTAGGGAAAGCAGACGACGTGAAATATCTCTATATTAGATACTTCCAATAATGTTAAATTTTACATCGCAACCGTTAATGCGATATGGCATAACCAATATACCTTATACAAATTTTCTAGGCAAACGAGAAATGCGCCGTGACCAAATCTGGGTAAACAGGCTTCAGCCATCCATTGCAAGTCCATATTGCAGGCCAACAATGGCAAATGCGGGTACGGTATATTAGGCAGCGCATCACACGGTAGACCATTAGTCATGAGAACATCGACTATCAGCTGTAATGACGTCTCCCACCTCACCGGTTCGCCGAATAATACCACCGCTTCAATTCTTGGAAAATAGCGCTCAAATGCACAAGGCTACAAAACCATAACAAGTATAATAATCGTTTTTCCTAAATTTCACTAATGCTCTCGTTAAGCATTCATTTTACAAGATTAGTCCTCCGTTTATGATCAACAGCGTCCAAAGTAGGGAAACTGTTTCGCAGTTGATCAACTGTGGTTACTTTATTGAACCCCAAACTGGATAGAGAATAATATAATTAGAATGTTAATTTTTTTTTAATAAATGATTATGGGAAATATTACCCTTTTGCTATATCAATAATCGGTCCCTGCCCAGATATCAAACAGTGTTTATCATGAAATTGACGGAACAGCCTGAGCGGACTATGAGACATCACAACTTGGTCTTCGGTTACCTTATGGGTGAGAATTACATAATTATGTAATGAAGTAGCTCAGTAGTGTTGAATTTTGTTGTCTTACACGTGTGTCAAGCCATTCTGAAAGCTGTTGGGCTTTCTGATGCCTCATCATGTTTCCAGCATTAGTAACAAATACTGTGGGGACACGAAAATCACCATTCTTATCTGTTAGCTTTCTAAATGCTTCAACCGCCGATGGCAATACTTTACGCCCTCTAACAATTACACCATCTATATCAAACAGGAACCCAAATGTAGATGATAATGACGAGGATGATCTAAAAATCGATGTCCACTGAAATTTAAAATAATATAAATTCAAAAATTAAATAAGTATAAATTAAAAAAAATTAAATGTAATGTTCAAAATATAAATTTTGATAATTAACATTTCTTAACATAAATATAATATATATATATATATATATATTACATTTCTTAACATAAATATAATATTATATATATATATATATATTACATTTCTTAACATAAATATAATATTATATATATATATATATTACATTTCTTAACATAAATATAATATTATATATATATATATATTACATTTCTTAACATAAATATAATATTATATATATATATATATTACATTTCTTAACATAAATATAATATTATATATATATATATATATATATATATATATATATATATATATATATATATATTTTTGGAAAATCCAATTTTTTTTCAAAATAATTAAATATTAAAGTTTATTATATTATTATATAATATATGGAAATATAAAGCTGGTATAAAAAAATTAGCACCCTCTTTAGATAGCTGATGCAAGGCATAGGATGAGATATTTCAGGTACAGGTTTAAATTTAAGATTGAATTCTAGGATGTAAAGGGTTAATGGATATTCAAGGACTGTCACTTTTCATTTCAAGGTCTTTGAAATTTATACTATCATCTTTGTTAGAACCATATCCCACGCTACAACACAAAGGCCTAAACTTGATTTTCACGTAAACTAATTAATAATTTACCACGCTTCTATCATAATAAATATATAAAAACAAAAATATTAAAAGAAATAGAAAGCTCTCTTACTTCATAGTGAAATGAAATTCCCCGTTTCGGTAGCGGTCGCATTTGACGTAATTGAGTCAACTGGCGACCCGCTACAGCCGCCATTTTGCTAGTCACCAGCGCTTCCACACGAAGAACTTTGAAATTTCCCTCACTGTACAGTTCTGATAAAAAAAAACCTGTCCTTTTATTGCTTAAAGAATTTCCTTTTAGCCGACTATAATAATAACCGATTATCTCTGCTCTAATGGGCTAATAACAGATTTAGTAATGGCGTATTATTATGTACCTCATTATGAAATAAATAAATAAACACAATAATTTTTAGAGCACTTCAGGAGCGTGCTGCAGCCGAAAAACAACCTAATAGTGAAAATTTTAGCTGTGTTCCCATTAATAAACGATTGAACCATATTTTATGTGCTGTAATAATTGTTGTTCGAATATATTATTGTTTTCTTCATTTGATAGGATACGAATGAATATATATAATAGAGTAGTAGCACTCCGTAGCTTTGGCCATGGCCGCCATTTTGGTCGCAAATTTTTATCTATAGGAAAGAGCATGGGTGACGTACTAGGACGTCACAGTGCCATTACTCTACATATATACAAAGTGAACAGAATAACTAAACTAAACAATAAATAATTCAGTTTACAGAGAGTCACATAAATAATTCATAAGGAGGTCTAGTGTTTTTTATAATTATAGTTTCAATTTCCCTTCCGTGAAAGAAATTTTTCAATATTGAGATTTCTATCATTTGTTGGTAACGCCATCTACTGTTAGTAGCTAGAACTATTTCCTATGAAATTGACTTATTCCAATATTCCACTTTAAAAGTGATAGATGGCGCCACCGTATAATGATACAGTTGACGGCTGAGTGCGCCGACTCGAATTTTCAGAATTTGTTTCGCGAAACCACGACTCCCGAACGCGCCCATGTAATTCTAGCGGTACTATTCCCAATTCAATGGTGTGAAAGTCTGGATCATTGAGTTGGGAATATTAATCTAGAGATCCAATCAAATCTGCCACCCACGAAACAAGTTTTTGGAAATTACGAATGTACCGTCTCCTCTAAAATGACGAGAAAACTTTATCATGTGACCATAATTTTGAAGAAAAAAAATCTTTTTGCCGGAAAACGCGTCTTATTTGAACGAACCATTGACAGATAGACGGCACCACGGGTAGAATGATAAAGTTTTCTCGTCATTTGGGAGCCTGCAGCAGACGGCCGTATTCTTATTTTTTAAAAACTTGTTTCGCGAAATACTGAAATCCGACGTTTTGATTGGACCTCTAGAGATTAATATAAATAATATTAATATAATAAAAATAAAGGTACAACTAAATCTGGCTGGCGCGGGACCAATTTCTTTCAATAAGGAGACTATCAACTTTATCGTTCTACCGTAGCGGCATCTGTCTCTAGTGGTGGAAACTATATTGCAATAGAATTTTTTCGCGAATCTGAAGCGAAATGGAAATGTATGATTACTCGTAACAAACAAACCTTTGAAGTTGTTTAAAAATAATTTTATTCTGTCAACACGATCCTTTTTAACTCAAGTTACGGTGAGTTAGCTAATAATTATATATTTTTAGCAATATAACTTTACAAAATAAAGATGGCGCTACCTCCTAATTATAAAGATGAATTTCGTACAGTCTTATCAGAACAGGTCCCGCGTAACCATGGCAACCGAAATCGTAATTGTAATTATAGCAGTATTATTCCCAATTCAATGGTCTGGAGACTGGATGACATAATGCACCAGTTTCCAGTGACTACTTTTAATGGCGGCGGCACCTTTAATTATTAGCGACTTTTCGCATGATATTCTTGCTCCTGAATTTGTAGCCGCGTTAATTAATTTAACCATTTCCTCTGGAAATTTTAACGATATAGAAAGTAAAGTTATTAAAAACAAAACGGTGTCAAATAGCTACGCTATTGTTATTACGCGTAAAGAGCAATGCCATTTTCCTTTATTACCAAGGCCTAGAGAACCAATTGTGAATGAAAACAACACTAACATAAATTGCAAAGATATTTCGGATAACTTTAATCAAGTGAATCAAGAAAACTGTGTAAGCAATGGTGACGTGTTAAAAAGAGAATCTAGTGAACTAAATGTTGCGTTATGTCCTTTTCGGGTGGTTATTTCTGGCTCTACTCTCAAAGCAAGTTTCCAAGTTCTAGGGGTTGAGAAGGAATTTATTGCTAATGCAATTACGTGGAACGGTAGTGCTTGGCAAGTTTCAGAAGAACTATTACGATTGTTTAACTTTGTGTCATCTAGTGGTTGCTTTCGTATATGTGAAGGGTACAATAATGAGGAACTTTCGAATCATGATGGTTCACCCTTGAGAAGTTTCAGACTAGTTACAAAGACGAGACCTTTCCTACGTTACGAATCACCTAATTGTTCTCGTATCATACAACCCCTACAATGGCGAACAACCACCAAATGCCAAGAATGTGTTGCATTTTTAAGCAGTCTTCACAGTTATAAGAAACGGAAAGCAACAAATGAGGTGAAAGCAGGACCCTCGAAAAAGCCAGAGACGGATATATCCTCTAAAACCAAGATATCTCTTTTAAGTGATGACAGTATTAAAAAAAGACTGACTGCTTTGCGACTAGACAGAATAAACCTGCGGAAGAAGTGTGCGACTCTTCAAAAAAAAATTGATGAAATTAATGGCATACCTTAGTGAATTTCAGTTATGATAAATGTTAAAGATAATTTATGAAGAGATTCATTAATTCAGTTACTTATATTTGTCAATGGGGGGGGGGGGGAGGTGTTGCATTTTCAAATTTCTGGAGCTTAACAGAATCAAAGGTCTATTGTTGCGTAGTCAATGTACTTTAACTTCCTCAAACTTCTAAGAATTCATTAATTATCTAATAATTCCATTTTCCGGTCATTGGAGTTCAATGGCTATTTATGCTAAGATTGAAATGAAAAGAAATGAGAAAGAAAGAAATATTAGCCTCTTTAGTTTAGTGCTAGATTTTGGTCTGCTAAGGCAACGTTTTGAATTTTATAAATAAAGAGAAACTAATAGTGTTTGGCAGTTAAGTGGCTCTATATAAATTGAAAATGCTAATTGCATTTTGTAAAAATAGTAACTGAAATAAATGAAATTGATATTATTTTTTTTTGTATGGGCACTTTGGGCAGTTTATAATTTGGTTTTAAATTAATTCTGTCAAATAGATGGAAGTTACAGCATGGAATTATTCCATGGTTATAGTGCTCTGACCAGGTCCCTAGAATACCCAATAGTTCCTAATTTGTTTGAGTTACCCCATTTTTTATAATTCCTCGAAAAGCACTGTAGACCGAAAATATTTTACATTGAGGAAGTATTTACTCGGATTATGCTGAATTTTTTCAATTCGGTTTAGTAAAGCCACCCCATGCCTTTATTCAAATAAGTTGGAAAGCCCCTAATGTTGTGTAGCGCCATCTTCAGCATGGTCGGAGTAAAACACTTTGATTAATCATATTTCATTAGAATATTTATGTCACGCTGTTCATGGTGTAGTTGTAGCATAGGTTTTTATTACCTATGTGGTTTACTCCACTCTTCAGGATATAGTAATTCATGCCATGGTCCCTTGCCCATGCGCTCACAGCGTCAAGATCTTCTTGGAGGGATAATGGGTCTTGCGGGGTAGCTACAGGATGGCAAGCTTGGTATCGTTGACAAAGAGGTACGGCTCTCTCACCTCATTTCTGTAGGCCTTCTCTAATCTTCTCTCTTACTTCTATAACTTTATTCAAGGTGCAGGGCGTCTAAGGATTGCGTACGATCCGACGCCTTACTTGTTTTCCCACGAAAAAAAAAAGAGGTACGGCTGGGAAAGTGGGAATGTTGTATTACTGTGGGCAATGAATTTATGAAAATGGAAAAGAGAATGGGCCCGAGCACCCATCCTTGTGGGACTCCACCATAGAAATCTCATAGCAAAGACTATATAACGCTTCGCTTACTAGACAGGCGTGTTCTATGGCTCAACTTGCATACCGATTGTGGCTCCATCTCGACGCTGGCCCAAAATTTCCCCTAGCTTGAGCTGTGTTACTAGTGGCGCCTCTAGCCGCGGGTATAAATATTACCCCAGCTTTTAGAGTGCTACAGAGGTGTTAACAGGTTTTTCCTAGGAACACGCCTGTCTAGTAAGCGAAGCGTTATATAGTCTTTGTCTCATAGGTAACTAGAATGCTGCCGCCTACGGCCGAGCTTGACGCCAGTTCGCCTTGAACCTTCAGCCAATGAGAGGCCGTAGAGTGGTTCCGCCAAGGAGGATAATAATCCTCCTTGGTTCCGCTACTATAGCGGGAGATAGGTGACGTCATTCTCTCTGGTGACATTAAATTCTTGGCAGAACCACTCTTTGAGCTCTGATTGGCTGAAATCTGGCTATCGTCTGCCACGGCGTTTGGTCCATTTGCCAGTTACACGGCAGCATTCTAGTTACCTATGAGATTTCTATGGACTCCACTTGTCGGTATTAGCGGTGCGGAGGTACAGCCCTTAAGGACAACAGCATGATGGCGACCTGTGATGAAACTGCATAGCCATTTTAAGGCATTGCCCTGCACACCAGCTTCTTCGAGTGACTCAATTAGTCCAGAGTGAGGGATTGTGTCAAAAGCCTTACTGAGGTCCAGATAGATGACATCCACTGGGGACATACGTCTAGCCATTGAGTCCAGTCATCGGTAGCCATCATTAAGTTCGAAGTGCATGAATGTTTGGCGCCATTATCTGCTGTGTGCTTTGGAAGGAGACCTATACGTGCTGAAGATCGTGGGGAAACTCCTATTTTGGCACTTTTGGAAGGTTTAATATTTAGGGTTATTCATGTTATAAAATTAAGTTCATAATATGGCGTGAAAGCCTCAATACCATATGCACCAGCATTACTTCTAAATAGAAAAAAAAAGTGTAATGGGCCTAATGGCGGCGCCCACAATTGGCAGCGACTTTTCGCCTAATATTCTTGCTCCTGAAATTGTGGACGCGTTAATTAATTTAACCATTTCCTCGGCCAATTTTAACGATATAGAAAGTAAAGTGATTAAAAACAAAACGGTGTCAAATAGCTACGCTATAGTTATCACGCGTAAAGACCAATGTCATTTTCCTTTATTACCAAGGCCTAGAGAATCATTTGTAAATGAAAATGATAACCTAAATTGCGAGGACATTTCGCATAACTTTAATCAAGTTAATCAAGAAAACTGTGAAAGCAATGGTGAAGTGTTTAAAAGAGAATCTAGTGAACTAAATGTTGCGTTATGTCCATTACGGGTAGTTATTTCTGGCTCTACACTTAAAGCAAGTTTGCAAGTCTTAGGTATTGAGAAGGAGTTTATTACGAACGCAATTAGGTGGAACGGTAGTGCTTGGCAAGTTTCAGAGGAATTACTACGATTGTTTAACTATGTATCATCTTGTGGTTGCTTTCGTATATGTGAAGGGTTGAATAATGAAGAACTTTCTAATGATGATGGTTCACCCATGAGAAGTTTCAGACTAGTTAAAAAGATAAGACCTTTTTTACGTTATGAATCGCCTAATTGTTCTCGTATTATACAACCCTTGCAACGGCGAACAACTACGAAATGCCAAGAATGTGTTGCATTTTTAAGCAGTCTCAAATGTTACAAAAAACGGAAAGCAACAAATGAGGTGAAAGCCGGACCCTCTAAAAAGCCTGAGACAGATATATCCTCTAAAACCAAGATATCTCTTTTAAGTGATGACAGTATTAAAAAAAGACTGACTGCTTTGCGACTAGACAGAATAAACCTGCGGAAGAAGTGTGCGATGCTTCAAAAACGAATTGATGAAATGAATGGCGTACATAGTGGTGATCAGTCAAAACCTTAGTGAATTTTAGTAAAAATCTACATCCTGAGAAAATTAATTTAATTAAATTTTTTATATTTAGGGGGAGAGATAGTTTTGTTTCCACATTCTAAACCTTTAAAATATTCAAGTTCTATTGCATCATAATCACTTTATTCTGCAAACTTCTTTGAACGTTTTCTTCTGCAAACTTCTCGTATTGATATAATAGTTCCGTAGTTCCTTCTCCAAAGATTGAAATAAAAAGGAAATCGGAAAGAAATAGAAATTTCATTTCTAATAAGAGTAACTGAAATAAATTAAATTAATATTATTTTCTCTTTAATTTTTTGCCTCCCACCAGGTCCATAGTATAACTAAGAGTCTTTATTTTATTTAAGCTCCCTAAACGACCCTAAAATTGAAATTCAGCCCTTAATGTACCCTATTTTTAATAAATACAGGGAAACTCACCATTTGGGGCTACTGACAAATTATTAAAAGCCTAACACACTTTCCAAAAACCTCTCCTCTTCCCAAGGAAGAATAACAAGTCAATTCACAAATTATGCAACAAATACTCAAAGTTGATCTTAATTATAATTTAATTTTTGTTGCACCCTAGAAAACTAATTATAATAATAATAATCAGCTATGCTAATACCCAAGGCACCACCGTAGGCCTAAGTCATCATGCGATTTTTGAAGCCATTAATTTAGGTGGCCGGGTTACAATGCGTAGGAGGGTGGTGGCAAGCCCTGCATGCCACGCGTTCGAGCCAACAGCTCCCTACACTAACTATTACCGTTAACCTCAACAAGTTTTTGTGGAAGGGGAAACCGAAGATCTCGGGGGAAAACCCCTTAAACCAGTGGGGAGAGAACTTGCAACTCTACGCAGAAGGAGTTTTCACCCAGTGCCACAAGCTGGGATCGAACCCGGCTCCTCTTGCTGCGAGGCGAAAGTGCTAACCATTCCGTCACCCCATATTTATACTTATAATAAATTAAAAAAATAAGTTTTAAATTGCTAGAGTACCTAAAAATAATTATGTTTTGATAATGAATTATGATAATGTTATATAAGCATTAAGTTCCATTGGCTCCTTGGATTTGAGTCCTGCCAATAATTTCAGAGGCTCGAGTACCTCCAAAAATTCGGCAATCATATCTAAAGCGAACGATTACACTAGGTTTTCAATCCCAGAAAGCGAGTTTTAACCAATGAAATTTCGACCCCTCTTTTTGGCCGCCCGCTAGTCGGCCATTACCTGGAACCACCGGTGGGGGTTCTAGGCTCGGGTCTTTGGTCCCAGGATATGGAGAATGGGGGTTAAGGGGGTAAACTCAACATGGACGCGCCCAGCAAAATTCCAAAAAAAAGAGTCTATAGGATCTTAAATAAAACGGAGTGTCTATTTTAGCCTGTTTTTCGGGCCAAATTAGCCAAGGACTATTTTGGCCCGTTTTTCGGGCTAATTTTAGTACGAAAAACGGGCCAAAATAGTCTTCACCGCGCGCCAACACTATTTTGGCCTGTTTCTCAAATCGGGCGAAAATAGTGTGTGACTGAGTTACCACTATTTTGGCCTGTTTTTCGCGGCAACGAACTTTATGGCCTATTTAGTTCTTATAGAGTGGAATCACTATTTTGGCGCTGGAAAAACTTCCAAAAACAAAAACAGGGGTGCTCGCCGCGCGGCCGTGACTATTTTCCCCCCGCTACTTATTTTATTCATAACTGTTCTTTTGTTGTGGGTTTTCTACAAATAACGTCAAACATCTTGTTAAACAACCTAACCTATAGAGCGTGGGGGATCCTAACACGAGCTGCTAATTTTCCGCCAGGTTCGAACCGCTTATGTGTGGAAATCGTTTATCTTTTTTCTTAGATAATTTATTCCATTTTTAGTTCCACATCCAGTAACGGCACTAAGGGTGGGCTGAAGTGGGCTTTAGCCCCCCTGCATTTCTGAGAGGGGCCACATATTTATAATTAAGAGGCTACATATTTAAATTTATCAATTTTCTTTATCTCTAGAAATTTGTTTTATTGCCAAGAAACGTTTTTCTGGAAAAAAAGCTTTCAAAATCAATTCTTTTACTCAAGAACATAGTAGACCATAAACAGATAGATTCGGCAGGAAGGGAGCAGAAATTGGGATGTGGAACTAAAAATGGGATAAATTACCTAAGAAAAAAATAAACGATTTCCACACATAAGTGGTTTGAACCTGTCGGAAAATTAGCAGCTCGTGTTAGGATCCCCCACGCTCTATAGGTTAGGTTGTTAAACCAGATGTTTGACGTTATTTGTAGAAAACCCACAACAAAAGAACAGTTATGAATAAAATAAGTAGCGGGGGGGGGGGGGGGAATAGTCACGGCCGTGCGGCGAGCACTATTTTAGCCTGGTTTTGTTTTTTGCCGTTTTTCCAGGGCCAAAATAGTGATTCCACTCTATAAGAACTAAATAAGCCATAAAATTCGTTGCCGCGAAAAACAGGCTAAAATAGTGTTCGTCGCGCGGTCAGGACTAATTTCAACTGAAAAAAGTCGGAAGCCAGAAAAACAGGCCAAAATAGTGGTAACTCAGTCACACACTATTTTCATCCGATTTGAGAAACAGGCCTAAATAGTGTTGGCCGCGCGGTGAAGACTATTTCGGCCCGTTTTTCGGGCTAAAATAGCTAAGCATTCGAAAAACGGTCCAAAATAGTCCCCGGCTAATTTGGTCCGAAAAACAGGCTAAAATAGACACGGCCTAAATAAAACACCTTCAAGGAAATTGTTAAGAAGTAATATATTAGAGAGCCAGGACCTGCAAGTTACTGCTTGTTAAAATAATGGAAACTTGTCATGTGGAAACTGTACGTCGTGTTTTTGCGAAGCCTTAATATGTCAAAAAAAAGCTACCTGGTTAAAAGGAAACACAAACACTACATGTGGAAACTTGGAAAGTTTCCATTATTTCAACAAGCACTGTATAAACAGTAACTTGCAGGTCCTCGTCCTCGGAAATATTACTTCTTGGTGATTTCCTTGAAGATGTTTTATTTAAGCGCCTATACCTAGGGCTAGAATCAGACTCCGGCCTGTAGCGCCAAATTGAAAGGAGCGATAAAATGATAATCATCTTCATTTGGAATTTTTTTTTACTAAGTAATATTATTAACAAAAAGGAAATTGGCACCTATCTTTTTTCAATACTTCTTAAGTAGCACCATGAATGTATTCATTTCTAGCAAAAAAAAGCTCTTTCCCATTCTGAGACCGACGCTAGACTACTTGCAGTTCGATTTTCATGATAGAAATGTATACATTCCTTTCGCAGTCGCCCCTCTTCTTAGACGCTCACTAAAAAACGAAGGCAGTACTCCTCTCTTTTAGCGCTTGCTGAGAAACCGAAACAAGGCCCCTCTGTTTTCAAACTCAATGAAAAACTGAAACGGTGCTCATCTGTTTTCAAACTCACTGAAAAACCGAAAAGGCGCCCCTCTGTTCTGGCGCTCGCCGAAACACCTAAACGGTGCCCCTCTGTTTTCAAACTCACTGAAAAACCGAAACGGTACTCCTCTGTTTTCCCGCTCAGTTAAAAACGACAGCGGCGCTCTTACCATAGTAACCTTTCCATTTTTGCATCATGTTCATTTCCTTTAACCAGTGGGGAGAGACCTTCAAACTCAACGCAGAAAGAGTTGTTCCGAGTTTCCACCCAGTGCCACAAGCTGGGATCGAACCCGGCTCCTCTTGCTGCGAGGCGAAAGTGCTAACCACTCCGCCACCCCACCTCAATGGTGTGACCAAAACGTTAACCTGGCTTCTATTGTTGTTGGAATTACAGGCTTCGAAATTCTCTCTTGAATTGGCGAGGCTCTGAATCTCACACCTTTCTCACTTTTTGATTGTTTTCTTCGGTTTCTAACAATTCGCAATATTATCATTATATAAAATTTTGGGTAAATCAGGGTACACGACGACGAAATGGGTAATATAGACTGTATTCTATTAACATCTCATTTGTATACCCCGTTAAATGTTTTGCTTGTCGTGTACCAGCCTCGTCAATAATCGGCTTTTTCCGATAGATCCATTGGCCTCTCTAATAAAGGGGTCATATCTGAAGGATTTTACTAGGCTTACACTAATCATAGTAAAATACTAGATTAACATGACGAACTCTTTATTCTGGACTGAATAATAAAACAAGGTTTGACCGTATATATACATAGGATAAAAAACAAATTAGTATATTAAGTATTCAATAGATAACGAAGATATATTTTAGTTGGTCTGTTTTTACGGGCGCTGGCGCTCCTACTCCAACACCCCTTCTCGACTGCGTCCGGAAACTCCCGCTTTGCCCACGAGATACTTCAGTTTCTCCTTAGGTAGTGGTTTCGTCAGTACGTCAGCCGTCATGTCATCAGTTGGACAGTTGTGGACGCTGATTATTTCGCTTTCCTGCATATCTCTCAACAGGTGGAACTTCACGTCGATATGTTTTGTTCTGGAACTCGACTTCTCGTTTTCGCACATCTTAATACACCCCTGGTTATCTTCGAAGAGCTCTGTCGGTCCTGTAGAACCACACCCCATGTCTTCGAGAATCTGTCGGAGCCAAAGAACTTGCTGGGCAGCATAAGCAGCGGCCACGTACTCAGCCTCCGTTGACGATAATGCAACTGTAGTCTGTTTGCGACTTGACCAAGCTATCGTGGATTTACCCAGTTGAAATAGATAGCCACTGGTAGACTTCCTATCTGTGTGGTCGCCGGCCCAGTCAGCATCTACGTATCCCTTAAGTTCCAGTTTTCCGGACGATGGTAGGTGTAGTTGTACATCTTGGCTTCCTTTGAGATACCGCATGACTCTTTTTTTACGGCTATCCAGTCACGTTCTCGGGGCCTGGAGACTCTTCTACATAACATGCAAACGCTTGCAGCTATATCTGGTCGGGATACAGTAGCTATATGCAGAAGTACGCCAATCGCTTTGCGATACTCGTTGTTACTCGGAAGAACATCTTCGTCGCCCAAAAGCTTTGGATATGCTAAATCCATCGGAGTCTTTGATGGCTTTGAATCTTCCATGCCAAAATCTTTCAGCATTTCTCTGATCTTTGATGTTTGGTGAATAGAAAAGCTCCCTTCTACATCACGTTCAATTTGAACTCCCAGGTAGTAAGTAACTTCTCCCAGGTCCTTTGTCTCGAAATGGTGGTTCAGCTGGATGAGAAGGGCGTCGATGGTACTTGCGACCAGGAGATCATCAACGTACAACAGGAAATAAGTCCAGGAATTGTCGTCTTCCTTCTTACAATAAAGTCCAGGATCAGCTTGACTTCTAACGAAACCTTTTTGAATAAGACTTTCGTTGGCCTTTTTATTCCACGCCCTCGCTGACTGCTTCAGTCCATATATGCTCTTCCGAAGTTTACAGACTTCATGCTCTTCTCCTTTCGTAACGAAACCTGGTGGTTGGTACAAATAGAGGTCTTCTTCTATGTCACCGTACAGGAACGCTGTCTTGACATCGAAGTGCTTTACGATCATTCCCTTGGACGCAGCGACAGCGAGAAGGATTCGGAAAGTGTCGTGTTTGGCGACTGGAGTATACGTCTCGTCGAAGTCCTCACCGTATCGTTGTGAATACCCTTTAGCGACGAGGCGTGCTTTATACTAGTTTACTTTGCCAACTTAGTTGTATTTTACTTTAAAGACCCATTTACAACTAATCGCTTTACGACCTTGAGGTAGCTCCGTTAGATCCCAGGTACCACGCTCTTTTAGAGATTTTATTTCTTCCTCGGCAGCTTCAGTCCATTTGGCTTTTTCGTTGCTAGGTAGACAGGAAACTTCCTCCCACGTTGAAGGTTCTCGAATGTGCTCGAGTGATGCTTTATAGCCGAATCTCTGTGACGGTTTACCTTGATTTGACCTCACTGGATATCTTCGATCTGTAGTTTCGGCGGCGCTGTTCGGAACGACAACTTGATCTGAGGGTACTATGACATTCGGAACACCCCCGGGGAGAGTTTCTAATAATTCCTCGACTTCGTCTTTTTGTTTAGACGACGATACCGGGACCAAAAAGTCTCCATCACAGTCTTCAACTCCAGAAGTCACACCCTCGTCAAAAATGACGCTCCTGCTAAAGTGAACCATATTAGTCTTTGGATTTAATATTCTAGCCAGGCCGCATCCTACAAGGATTCCTTCTACTGCCTTGTCGTCCCACTTTGTACGCTTTGCTTTAGGAACGTAGGAATACGCTTTACTGCCAAAGACTCGGATGTGGTCGACTTGTGGCTTTGAACCAGTCCAGAGCTCGTACGGGGTTCTATCAATGGATCTACTGGGTAACGAATTCTGAAGATAACACGCAGTTAGGATAGCTTCTCCCCACCAGCGATTGTGCAGCCCGGCATCTAGTAGCATTGTTTTCGCCATATCGACCAGTGAACGATTTTTTCTTTCAGCAACACCGTTTTGCTGTCGAGTGTAAGGGACAGTTATTTCTTGTATAATACCTTCTTTCTTGAAATGATCTTCCAGCTCCGTTGTCTGTTCTGAACGCCTGGGGTTTACGTCCAAATTTGTTTTTCGTGGCAGCTATATACTCTAGAAAAACCTGCGTAACTGCATCTTTAGTCTTGATCAGATTGACTTGAGTAAACCTCGAATAATCATCAATTAAAGTTACCAAGTACCGACAGCCACCGGGAGTCGATTGTTTCATCGGTCCTACCACATCGCTGTGAATTATATTAAGCGACTGTTTAATTCTGGTCTTAGATGTTGGAAACGGGAGTTGCGCCATCTTCCCATTTATGCAGTACTCACAGATCAAAGGCAACTGATCGTCTTTTAATTTGATACCATCAACGAGATCTTTCGTAGAGAGAGCCTACCGGGTCGCGATGGCCCATTCGTCTGTGCCATAGGTGTAGACTTTGCTTGCTTACAGCGCTCTTCACTACGCAGACACTCGTCATCTTGATTCGAAATAGTGACCCATCTGATCTGGCTGTGGCTACTACTTCATCTCTCTCGCTGATACTGCAAACATCATTTTCAAATGTTACCTTGTGGCCAGTTTTCGTAAGTTGATGAACAGATAAGAGACTATAGGAACTATATCACCATAACGGGGTTCTATTAATTTCTTACGGAATACTCATGAGATATATGTAATTAATAAAAATTAACTAAAATCAATAAAAACAATACATAATTTATTAACAACTTAAATACATTAAAAGTTGAACACAACGTTTCGAGTCTTACAAGGCTCTTTGTCAAGTGTGTTATTGTTACCACCATGACAAAAATCAGCGCCTCCATTGAACTATATCACCACCCATTTAAAAAACAATTGAGTTGTAGTTAGTTTTTTAGATAGCGATGGCGCCAGGGTAGAAACGGACCTATAAGAGTTTTGTTCGTACTCAGGTGGTTATGTTTGTCAGGAAGATAAGATTGTAGAGTCCATTTAGGTATTTGGGATAGAACTTCGCAAAAGAATGTTCCACATTGAGTCTCTAAATGGACGCTTCTAGGAAAAACCCCGCATCCGCTCAAGAGGCACTTGTGCTCCAAGTGCACTATTGTAAATAGTTCTTAGGTAGACATGATAATCCTCCCTGTCTCGGTTTTTTTATGAAGAGAAGAGAAGAAGTTTTAGAAGCTCTTGTAAATCCGTGATAGGAAGTAGGCTCTACTATACGCGTTTCTACATTTGAACGGTATTAATCAGTGGCGGCGCCAGGATATTACCATGGGTAGGCTACTTAATTTGGGGCCCCCCCTTTACATACACTAACTAAACAAAACTGTGACAAAACCGGTTAATTTTTAATAATTTAAATGTACTCGGAAGTTATTTTTTTTTAAATGATGAGCATACCAGTACACACATGGGCAACATCCTCCAACAGCATTCTCCATTTTCACTTACAATTGTTGCAAAAACACTTCCCAGTTGCCACGCTTTATTTTATCTTTTTTTTTATTCGATTGTAACGTGTGGGACAATTCAGTCCTCTCGTCCATCTGATTAATCAGGGCGAGATATGTGTAACGGCCACGCCAACGGGGGGATACGTGGGGACACCCGTGGCGGAAGTATTCCGACCACCCGTTGGGGGATTGGTGGTCGTCCTCACACGGCCATCCACAAACTCTGCCTCCCGGACGCCTGGGATTACAGGAGTGAGCCACAACTCCCGGCTTTATTTTATCTTTATTTTGGAAAATGGGACTCGGAGAGTCGGAAAACCGTGCAATTTATCATCTGTCTAACGATGCAACACTTTTGAAGTAGCTAGTTTAGCAACTACAACGAATCAAGGCTGCGTTCGAAAATATATTAGAAATCACTGTTCAGTGTTCGCAACTTAAAAACAGCAGGCTTTTAATTCGGATTTTGATATTTCTAGTTTCGCAAATCATTTTAGGGGGCTGTTCGGGGCCCCTTCATCTAGATTTGGGGCCCCTACAAGCTAAATAAAAGTAGGCTGTAGCCTGCGTAGCCTACCCCTGGCGCCGCCACTGGTATTAATTCGCCATATCTAGTGGCATGTTCTCAACTTTATCCATGGCTATCCTAATCGTTTAGTTTTGGAAACCGTAAATTTTGTGACCGATATATATAAATATATTATTTCTCAGACCAAATATAATCCGAAACATTTTATTTTGAGGTACTCGGTCTTATACATAATTCTTCCACGCAGTTCAAAACTAGTGGGGTGGCGGAGTGGTTAGCACTTTTGCCTCGCAGCAAGAGGAGCCGGGTTAGATCCCAGCTTCTGGCACTGGGTGAAAACTCGGAACAACTCCTTCTGCGTTGAGTTTGCCAGCTCTCTCCCCACTGGTTTAAGGGGTTTTCCCTCGAGTTCTTCGGTTTCCCCTTCTATAAAAACTAGTTAGTGTAGGGAGCTGTTGGCTCGATCTCGTGGCATGCAGGGCTTGCCACCACCCTCCTACGCATTGTAACCCGGCCACCTGAATTAAGGGCTTCAAAAGTCGTATGATGACTTAGGCCTAAGGTGGTGCCTTGGGTATTAGCCTAGCTGATTATTAAACTATCATAGGATGCTGCTTGTGGGTTTTAAAAATTGGACTATTCTTATAAAACGCCACTCCATTTGGTGTGTTTTTCTAGAAAAGATATTCAACATATTCCTTAGAATTAATGAAATTCTTTTATAATTCTGAGTTATTGTTCTGAGCTGTGTTATTATAGCATTTCACTCATATAGGAGTTATCATATATTAGAGTACTATAAGTTTTACAAGTCAGGTAAAAAAAAATTAAAACTGAACCAAATCCGTGAATTTTTTAGTAAAACGTAACAGCCCACTAAAATACTTCATTATATTATATGCCATTTCTGACGATCATATAGGGTCCACACACTTGGTAGCCTACATTTGCGCGCAGCGACTAAATATAAGAGCATTGCTTTATTTCTAAACGAGTTTCCGTTTAATCACTTAAAATTTATACAAGATGGCAACCATAGCTCAAATGTAGGTCGTGATGAGGGAAAGGGGGTTGACACTAGCCTTCCACCGCAGAGATGTTGATTTCACGAGAATACCTCCTATTATCGTAACAGTAGTAATTTAAATTAGTAATGAGCTATTGAAATCATTCACTTGTAATTCGTTGATAATCATAAGCACTACGGAGGTATTTTCCAACTCGTAAACTAAAGAAACGCCATTACAGAAGTACAAGAGGGCAAAAAAAACGATTAGAAAATATTCCGTTTCTAACTGTATCAAATGGAAGAAAAAGGCTCCAAAATGAAAATAACCAGAAAGTGAAACTTATCTACTTCAAACAGGGAGTTTATCGGGAAAATGAGAGAGAGATATAATATTTGGGAAAGGGGTAATTATTGGGCTTGTGTGGGACAATTAGTCCCGTACAGGTCTGTAGAAGAAGTACCACTACCGATTCCCCTAATCCTCGCCGAATCGTGTTGAAATTTGAAAATTTTATGACTAAATATGAAATTCTTAAACTAGCCTATAAATTAAAATGAAGTCGTATTTTTATTTCTCACGACTTCACTCCTAAGCAAGAAAAAGCTCGCTAAGCCTCGCTTTCCCTCCAGAAACTTTATTAAATCAGAAGCGACCGGTAACGCGAAATTTGTTTCTAATTTTGTTGTTCAAATATGCTTAGAAAAGTTTGTGTACGACGAAAATTTGGATAAAGTTATTTAACTAATTGAAATTTGTAAAAATTCCCTAAATTGTTTTTTATGAACCTCATATATTGTAATATAAGCTGAATTAGCTTCTACCGACAAATTCCTAGCTGCGTTCTCCTTGTGTTTGTTGCTTCTAGCTGACAGTGACTCGCAGTTAGGTTTTAGAAATTGTAGGTACCGTATGATACGCGATGTGGCAATGAGTGAAATTACTTTAGACGTAACTATTTTTTTTATAAAATATACATAATATGAAATGAGCATAAATAATATTTAACCAACAAAACCCTTATCCCTAGAGTAGAGGCTGTATTGCTGGCCTTTCCGGGGCCCCAAAACTGGCTGGGGGCCCTGGGCTGAAGCCCATTTAGCCCATGCCTTAAGACGGCCCTGCCTCGGGATTATAGCTCTAACCGAAACATGGTTTAGAAGTAATTTATACTATCATGTACTCAACTACGTATTCTGCGGAATTGTAGAATGAAAGGGCGGTGGAGTCGGTTTTTATTATAAACATTCTTTAAGAATAGACCATATATATAAGCTAAATGTCTTCAATGAAGACATCGAATCCTGTTCCATAAAAGTAACCGATCTTGATTACTATATTTCCGTTATATACCGTCCTCATAAAAGTAATTTCGCAAATCGGATTTCCAGTTTGTTTTCCTTAGATCTATGGGTACTATCAAGAAGGATAGCGAGGAGAGCCGACTCCGTATGTTTTTTGTTAAGTGACTGGTAGACCTGCTGAAAACCATTAGTTGGTCGTCTGCTAAACCGGCTGTAACAAAAGGCTTAAGAGAAGTAGGCGGTGAATTTAAAATAAATCGAAAGTTTGAAACTCTAAACAAGAAACCTAATTTAAGAACACGTTAATCGAAGCTAAATAAACTATAATATACTTTTTAAATGTTTAAAGATCAGTTTATTGCAGGCAAATAAACGTTTGTTTTTATTTATTCTAAATGTGCCTAAGTTTATCTATTTTTCTACTAGCAGCATCGCGTTTCGAGTTATTTTCTGACTTTTCCTGTTCTTGTCTCTTTTTTTTGCTCTCTCTTTCCGTTTCTTTTCATGCTCTTCAAAAATCTGACGATTTTTTAATCTCACTTCATGATGCAACCTCAATCGCAGATAAAGCTGAATTATTCCGGAAACTAAAAATAGAGAATGTGACCCTAAAAAAGAAAGTATCTGACCTGAAGCTTGAATGTTTACAAAACAAATTTAAGATAAACATCCTAGAAAAACAGGTTAAAGAAAATGGTAGATTTTCTCTGCGAATGGTTTCCAAATCACCTTCTATGCTTAAATTTTACACGGGCTGCGAGAATATTGAAGGGTTTAATGAGCTGTTCGAATTTGTTGTACCTGATCTAAAAAACCTACAACTTTATTATGGATCTAGGGGATACAAGCGTAAATTTGAAAACAAACAACATACGAAAGGGCGCCCGATGGTATTATCGTTTAACGAACAGTTATTCGTGGTTCTTTGTAGACTAAAAGTTGGCCTTTTAGAAGAAGACATAGCATATGAATTCAATATTTCTTTAGGAACTGCATCTAATTTGTGTATAACATGGTTTAATTTGTTAGAAAATAGGTTAACAAAACTTCAAATTTGGCCTTCTCGCGCTGTTGTGGATAAATACATGCCCGAAGAATTTAAGTTAAAGTTCCCTACCACTAGGGTTTTGATAGATGATAGTGAATTTTTTATTCAAAACTCAGAGCGACACTTGGTCGACTTACAAAACACACAGAATACCGCTAAGGGATTAATAGGTGTGACCCCTAACGGATTTATCAGTTTTGTTTCGGATTTGGTGCCCGGAAGAATGTCCGATAAAGAACTTACAGAGGAAAGTGGTTTAATAAATCTACTTAGCCCCGGCAAGAATGTATTTATTTATACCTCGGGGGAATGTCTATGTCGAGAAGGTTTTTAGCCTTTCTCTCAATCCACCCGTTGATCCCGCCAGTACGCTCCTCCACTTAAAATAAAACGAATAGTCCCGGTATTTCATTGGCTGCTTAAAATTTACGTCACCTAACGCGATGGTAATCAAACGCCGGTGACGTTTTGTCTTTCCCCCCGCGCGAGACGGGGGAAAGGCGTTCAACGTGCCCGGCGATTGTCGCAACATAATCATTTTTCCTAAATATAAATAAATCAATTCTTGGCCCCGGTGACTCTGTAATGGTGGACCGCGGCTTCCTCATATAGAGGAGTTACTTAAGGAAAAGGGAATTTCCCTTAATAGGCCTCCGTTCCTACACAATAAGGCCCAACTATCTTTGCAAGAGGAGAAAGACGAGAGAAATAGCAAGCTTGCGTATTCATGTCGAGAGAGTTATACGATCTGTGAAAACATATACCACATTTTGAGTACTATTTTCCCGAATAATATGAGTAACCAACTAAACAAAATTTTGAAAATATTCACCTATTTAGTTAACTTCTGTAGTGAGCCTTTGTTAGATATTAAGAAATAAATGAAATGAATTTGCGATTTGTAAAAAAATTGTTAGGATAAAAAAGAGTAAAACTACTTTAGTTACACAGTAAAAACTTTTAATAAAATTTAAAATTTTTTAACGCGCTACAAAGAGCGAACGACTAGTTTCGCCATCACATACGGAGGCATCATCAGGTCTGATTTTTTCAAATTCGCAGCAAGGTGAAGGAAGTGCGGCTAGTCACGTGTCAAAGTGGAGGCGCTACCATCGTCGGACCAAAGCAATAGTGGCAGATAGAGAGCTCCCCTCATCCCTCCTAAATAGAGGTTTCAGTAGAATAATTCACCGTGATAAAATTATCCGCAATACCCAACTTAAATTAATTACTAAAAAACCTAAATATGTGGTTCTTCCGTTCTCTAACCCCACTAGCCACTTACTGGGCAACATTTTTAGCAACAATAACGTGAAACCGGTTTTTAAACCAACCAATAAAATTAGTAACTGTTTAAATTCCCTCAAAGACAAAACTCCGTTATTAGATAAGTTTGGTGTGTATGAACTAGAGTGCTCTTGCGGAAAAAGTTATATAGGCCAGTGTAAACGAAATTTTTACAAAAGATTTAACGAACATATAAACGATGTTAAAAATAAAAAAACGTATTGTTCAGCCCTAGCGGCACACATTTCTGACAACCCTAAACATTCAATTCTCTTCAACAAACCTAAACACCTAGCCTTCTTAGAAAACGAATTCAAACTTAATATTATAGAATCACTTGAAATCATTAAAAAACAAAATGTAAATAACTGTCTTAATCGAGATAACGGGCGAGGAAGTTTTGTTGCTGAACTTTGGTCCGACGATGGTAGCGCCTCCACTTTGACACGTGACTAGCCGCACTTCCTTCACCTTGCTGCGAATTTGTAAAAATCAGACCTGATGATGCCTCCGTATGTGATGGCGAAACTAGTCGTTCGCTCTTTGTAGCGCGTTAAATTTTTTTAAATTTTATTAAAAGTTTTTACTGTGTAACTAAAGTAGTGTTACTCTTTTTTATCTTACATCATACACAGGTGTCGTTTGTTAATTTAAACTTTCTTTAGTTTAATTAACCCTCTTATAAAAAAATTGTTACTTTACTTTCGTTAAAAGTTGTACATTTCAGGTTCATAAAATATCAAATTTTTTTCAAATACGGTTTTCAATATAGGGCAATGCATAATCAACACAAAAAGATTAAAGTTTAGGAACCATTTTGTAATACACAAAGTTTCCACCGCAGTCTACTAATATATAGCACCATTTGAGGCCCGTTATTGCTAACTGTCCCTGCATTTTATAATAAACTAACTCCCTGTTTTCATTTAATTTCAAAAATTTTGCTGTCTGTTCTTTGGTTTTGATTGCTTCCACCACACTCAAACCTAACTCTTTAAATTTTGCCATTGTCTTTATCTCCATTAAACCATAGCCAATATGTACTAATCGGTCGGGTGATGCGCCAAACATAAGGAGAGTGGGGTTTACATATAGTCCAACTGAGAACGTGGTGGCAGTCGTGTAAAGTAATTTATATTTGCTTGTGGCAAGCTGTTCGTTTTGTAGGCCCTCTTGCACATACTCATTTTTCGATAAATCCATGCCATTTACTATTGTTTTCAAAAAGGTGTCGTTGACCTCATTTTTACGCTTGCATACCACGCCAAATTTGGAAGCAGTGATTCTAGCTTGTCTTTCTGTTTTCCATAAAAGATAATTTGACTGTTCTCTAGTATCTTTTTCTAACGTTATAGAAGAGCTTAATGGTACTTTTAGCGCATCTGGAATGTCCAAAAGTCCTAATGGAAGAGATATCTGTGGCACTCCATTTGAAGCTTCAGGTGTTGCATGACTAGTTAAAGTTTTAGAATATAGTTTCACAGCCGGAAGAAAAAAATTTCATCTTAAATTTCACACAACATTGACCGTTTTTAGCGTGATAGTAATATATTTGTAAAATTTTCCCTTTTTTTTAGACTTTTTTTTATAATAAGAACTTTGATAATAAGTAAACTAAAAAACTAAATAAGGACTATATAAAAACCTGTAGTGTTGTAAATAGATCAGTCTTCAACAAACTACTACTGTAGTAATGTACGTTTTTATTCCTTGTTAATTAAAATTAGAAGTTATGTTTTAATTATGTCGTAATTATTTCCAACGCAACGCTAAATTTTCAACGCAACGCTAAATTTCCAACGCAACGTTCATTCTCTACGTGAAAATATTTCATGGTGCCGAAACTCGAGACTAAGGTTAACTTCATTCTACGTTCAATTACCGGAAGTGAAACCGAAGTTATCAACGAACAACGCTACCATCCCAAGAATAAGGACTGAGTTCATTCGACGTTCAATTATCGGAAGTCAATTCAAGGTCATCAACGAACAACGCTACGAAATCCGACGATTAAGACGATGGAAAAGCTAAAAGGGAAGCGAACAGCGTACCGATCTGCAGTTACAAAGATCTCGAATCTCATCGAAGCTGAACTTGCGAAGAGAGAAGTAAATGCAACAGAACTAGAAAGCCTCGTTCTAAAGCTAAGTACGAAAGCTGAGGCGTTAAAAAAAATCAACAGCGATTACGAAGAGTACCTGCAGACGGAAGACGAAATGGAAGAAGAGACCACTTATGCCTTAGAAATTCAAGATAAAACCATTCACTGGACGAATCTCGGGCAAGGAGCTGTAAAATAAAGCTGTCCTGTAAGAAATGTACTTTCCGACATCACGAGGCTGTGTGCCAAGACTATGACAACTTTTCAAAATCCAAGATCAACACTGAGCCAAAGAACGCCGCCGTTACGACAGTGGTACCTAGAGACATTGGACAACGGGTTATACTCTTGCAGACAGCCCGAGCAGAGATCGAGGGGTCCAAAGGTAGTACTTTAATGCGCTGTTTACTTGATACAGGCAGCCAGCGTACTTTCATACGCAAGGATATTTCCCGGAAACTGGGGCTGCAGTCTGTTGGAGAAGAAAAGCTGATGTTACTTACCTTTGGCAAAAATAGACCCGAAGAAACTACGTATCCTCGAGTCAAGTTTACCATAAAAAATCTGGCGAATAACAAACTATTACTCTTTAAGCTTTGGAGTCTAACGAAATAAGCACTGCTACTATAAGAGTACCCGGGGATCAAATCAAACACTGCATTGGATACGAAGATATTTTTCTAGCGGATGCCCTACCTTCGAAATTTCACGATGGGAACGACGATCTTACTCTGCTCGTTTCCTCTGATTTCTACTGGACCCTGGTTACTGGTAATATCAAACGAATTAACGAATCACTTCCCCAGCAGCACAGTCTAGTCGGTGTTTGGTAGGGAAATGGTTGGAAAGTCGGTTAATGGTCTCGGTCGACAGCCGACCTAAATGCGACCATTGCAAATGGTAAATTTTTAGTTGGCTTTTGGTCATTTATTTGTGAATCTGTGATAGTTGGTACGTGGTCATTTTTAAAAACAAAAATGAGTCACACCTACTTTGGGCCAACTCGCACATTGATAAATCATATATTTATCAAATATGCATTTAAATAACACGTAAAATACATTGAATTACCTTAGAAGTCAGATTTAAATTATATAAATCTGAAAGATTTGACGAGGGGCAAAACCAGTGAAAATTATTGGGTTTTGACATGGTATCGTTGGGACGTCGTCGCGCCTACGTCGTATTCATGTTTTACAATTGCGCGAAAAATATACGTTCGGATTTTTTTGGTTATAAACTTACGAACATCTACTGTGTCGGGAGATTTGTACAAATGGCCATTTCCGGTCTGCTATTGGTCATTTTTGTGTGCATCTGTGATAGTTGGTACGTGGTCATATTTAAAAACAAAAATGAGTCACACCTACTTTGGGC
Organism: Leiobunum rupestre; assembly: GCF_980474605.1. Lineage (NCBI taxonomy): Eukaryota > Metazoa > Arthropoda > Arachnida > Opiliones > Sclerosomatidae > Leiobunum > Leiobunum rupestre. Next base: position 93,149,846 of record NC_143384.1, on the reverse strand, counting down.
CAACTCGCACATTGATAAATCATATATTTCTCAAATATGAATTTAAATTACACGTAAAATACATTGAATTGCCTTAGAAGTCAGATTAAAATATTTAAACCTGAAAGATATGACGAGGGGCTTAACCAGGGAAAATAGTTGCGTTGGGAAGTCGTCGCGGCAGCGGCGGGATTTTTTTTAAACTGGGCTGAAGAAATAATCATTTCGATTTTATTAGCAATAAATGTGCGAAAATATACTATATCTAAGGATTTTACGCACATATTTGATCAAAAATAATAATCATGCAAATTTTTAAATGTTTTTAAATGTCACGATTTATTTTTATTAAAATTTTTCAGTCTTTTTGGGCTATTCTTATAAAATAGTTGGCGGGTAAACTCTTTATAAGTCGGCAGCACTGCAAATGAACTAAAGATAATCTAGACTACGTCGGTACGATGCCGGGAGTAGTGGCTCACTCCTGTAATCCCAGGCGTCCGTGAGGCAGAGTTTGTGGATGGTCGTGTGAGGACGACTACCAATTCCCCAACGGGTGGTCGGAATACTTCCGCCACGGGTGTCCCCACCCCTGTCCCCACGTATCCCCCCGTTGGCGTGGCCGTTACACATATCTCGCCTGATTAATCAGATGGTGTTTCGCCGGGCTCGCGGTCTTCTCAGACTCAATCAGCCCTTTCTTCCTTGAATAAAAAAAAATAATTCGTCGGTACGACAATTGTATGCATGTGTAAACTTTATGAGCAGGTAATAACGTTGAATTGAATACTCTAATGATATAAAATATTATTAAATGTTAAGTTGTTAATATTTAGAATTACTACATGTATGTAATAGCTACATAAAAGGTAAGATCGTTTGATTTGCGAGCTTATATGACTTAGTCACTTAGCTAAAACTTTAGGTTTTGGGCCTCGGTATCTTCAATGACTTTGGGTGGCGTAATATTCAAATTAGTGCAGCGTTGCCATATTGAATATAACAAATATTTATGATATCCACTATCCATAATCAAGCAATTCTTAGACAAATTCTAGCACCTGCACCTAATAAAACCTGTATTTATAGAAATTGAGGAAATTGTTAACTTCAAAATTAGGATGGTGACTACAGAATGTTTTAAAATCCTTAATAAGAATTATATAACATATCTCAGTGAAATATAGGAAAATATAAGAAGTCAATTTGGGGATAAAACCAATAGGACACAATTAATTTAAAGCCCTATATCTATAAGCAGACGACAAAGCTGACGCTCGAAAACTATCGCCAAACAGTGTTGGAAATAAGCATATTTAAAAACTGTTACGTTTCCAAGGGTAAAATAAAATATCATTTTTTTAATTTCTTCAGACTTTGGACTTTAAATATAGGGTATTATCAGAAGTAAATAGGGGAAGTGGCCCTTTAGTTGCGTTTGGAGAGGAGTCATTTTCTCGGCGCTTTTTCTAAAACAAGAAAGTTAGTCCCATAAATATTAAAACTTGGAGCCATTGTTAATTACAAATTATTATTTAAAAAAACTGCTACTTCAAGGCCCTAAAGTAGCAGCTTTTTTTAAATAATAAAGTTAGTCCCACTTTCGCTTTACCTAGAACTAGTGAAAACCTAGGTTACGATAGAGCCATCTAGCGGCCACTGCGAGAAGTTTGCTTAGCTACTGGATTTCCGTCTGCTAAGGTCGTCTACTCCCAGTCTAGCAGAGGCTTAGTGTGTTAGATGACGTAAATCCAGTAGCTACGCGAGCTTCTCGCATTGGCCACTAGAGGCTCTATGGTAATCTAAATGGCTAATTCACCATAGAAAGAAAAGGGAGTTTAAGTTTAATATTACTGCCAAAAACGTATGATTTAGAAATAATGATGGTACGAAAACGATCAGAAAATATGAAATACAGAAACCATTAAGTTTCGGTTGTGGTTAAACTAATCGCTTAAATAATGATTTATTTCCAGAAGCTGTTAGGCTCTCAACCAATCTTCAGCTGGTAAAAGAAGCTGAAGTAGAAACTGTAATGAAGTCGTGGTTTAAAATTTTAAATACGCGAAAGATGGTGATGGTGGTCGCATTGGAAGGTACCTAAATTCGCATCTTAAAACTCATGGAATCCCAGACAATGAAGAAAACTAAACCAAGAACTAATTTACGCCTCTAAGAACTTTGAGGGAGGTGAATTCTCCCAACGTCTTCGACGACTTCCTAGCTTTTGAAAGGCGTGGCTAACTTTAAGCACACTAGCGCTCGCCATCTAACGGTCATTCATGCGATTTAATTATTGGTGATTTTAAAAATGGAGGGTCTGTCTGATGGAAATGGTCGGTGCGTGAAGAAAAAGAATAAATCTAAAGATATTATTGAAAATACCGTGAGACAGCTTCGAGAAATTAAAGAACAAGATATACTAAGTCAGTTAAATGAGTTTTTAGTTGAAGAAAAGTTTCTAGATTTAAATGGTTATAAAGATATTTTGATAAGTTGGCGTGAAACGACAAGGCTTAGCTGTGATATTGATATTGTACCTGAAACGTTTTTCAATTCTATTGCTTTTTCTTTATGGCGAGAATGCATTTCACTATTTGGACAGAGTTACAACGAAAAAAAAGGGTTCTGAAGTTAATAACTTAAATCTTAGGGCTTCATGGAGGGAACTGATAATAGAAGATATTGAAAAAAGCATTTATTTACACGAGAATGAGGGTGAAGTTATAGTTAACATAGGCTCAGAAATATTTGAAAGGCAGTCATTGATGAGTGATATGTGGCTACATTCATTGGAAATAGAAAATAAGGGATTATCTATGGTAAATATATATATTTTTATCCTACTTAAATACAAACCTAATTAACTGGTTTTATTTATAATTTATAGAACAAACTGGATATATTCTCCACGTTAATCATCACAATTGCCAAGGGAGTTCTTTCTGCTCTTATATCGAGGCTTTGGACAGATAACGTAAAAAAAACCCAGCCTAAAATTGCACCTAGTCATCCTGAGTTTTCTAATGCTACTGACAATATTGTGGATTCTCGCATGTTACAGTTGGGAGGCGCTTCTTTAAAAAGAATACATTCTGTAGTGAAAAATGTGTTAAGGCTAAAGAAGTCTAATCGCCTTAATGAGGCCAGAAACCATTTGTTACTAGTTCGTTGCCTATCTATGAGTCAATCGGAAAAGAAAGAATTCCTTCCCCGCAGTCTACAGTTAAAAGACAAGGGATTTCTGTTTTTTCTGAAGAAGAATTTTGATCCATTTTTTATAATGGTCGATAAAAGAATTAAAGAAGAAATGCGAAAGGAGACCCTAAGAGAACTAGGACCAAAAATAGCTGCTGTAAGTTTATGGGCCTAAACCCCACTGATGTAATTTAATATTAATTGTTAAATCAAATTTATAGATTTTATGTCCAAGAATAAAGAAAGACAAGGAACTGGAAAAGATATTTATTAACATAGCTAAAGATTTAAGTCATGGAAATCCTTACTGCTTATCATTGTACATGGGATGAAAGCCTTTTCTACACCAAATACTTGAAAACTTGCCCGTAGGCTAGAGCCGCAAATCACAATTCGAAAGGGGTTCAAAATTATATTTTGTTCACCCCGCTCTACACTTCGGTCTGGTTCTCCAAATGAAAGATCACAGTAGTTGTGCTCCCTTAAAACTAGCTGTCTTGCAAATGAATCTAAAAGAAAGTAAAGTGAGATGATATGTATTTTGCCTGGTTTACTCTGGTAACGAAATTAATGTGAAGATTTATTACCTTGATTTCTAATCCCAGACGCGTTATGCCTTGGTTCTGGAACCCGAGGAAAATAGCACTGGCCATTTCTAACAATTACGAGAGAAAAACTATCTGTCGTACTATCATTTAAAAACAAATAAGCACCTAAATCTTCAAAACCACAACGCTGAATTTCATTTTTAATGATTAATTCCACTAAACTGGGAGTTAAGTCAAGTTCCTGACAAGTCGAATCTTCCATTTCACGCGCCATTTCTTTCCGAATAATTTAATTTTAATTTTATTAACGAGATGGCGCGCTATACTCGTTTTGGGGGCGGAACCAATAAGGAAGCAGACGACGGTTCATGTATAAAGTCGTCGAGGATGCTAGCACACGCCAAAGCTACGGCTCAAAGTTCTTAGAGGCGTAAATTAGTTCTTGACTAAACTTAATAATTCAATGTTAATGTCTACATAGCATAGATCTACAAGTGTAAAGGAACACGTGCGATGTTTGATAATTATGTTTTTTTCTCAATTGTAGTGCTAGCAGCGCTGCCTTTTGGTTACTTCTATATTGCACACATAGGCATATATATAAAATTTTAAGTACCTGAACTCATTGTGTAAGTCGTGTGTTAGTGACTTTCATTTGATTCATGTCAATTACGTATAGTTTCAAACTTGTATGATAATTAACATTCGTTTATATTTGTTCTTAACTAAAATTATTTTGTACCTTAAAAACAAGACGGGGATTCATAATTAAAATATTTGGTATAACTAAATTGTTTGTGAACCATAAAATGTAACGAATTTAAACGGCATTGATTTGTTTTCCGTTCTTTTTTAATTAAATAATAGCGATGAATACAAAATGAACAGATATAGCGTATTTGGTTATTGGCGGAAAAATTTCACTAAAAACGATTAGTCAGTATTCTGTATCTTAATTAATTGTTAGAAACACTCGTTTAATGTGATGATTGAGTTCCTATATAGTTTTGTGCAAAAACAAATAAAGCTTTTTTGTGAACACTTTTTGAAAATGATATTAAAGTGAATTAAACATTTCTTTAAAACATACACACCTACTAATATTTCAGGAGGAAATGTAGCGTTGGTTCGACTTTTAACACCGTTGCACCGACATTTAAATCTATATATGTTATTGGTCTGACAGTTGGGGTGTGTTACGTACCAACGTGGGCATTCGTCGGGCCGACTCATTTTATATTTATGTGTTGGGTGGCTGACAGTTGGGGTTCGAGACGTACCGACGTTGGCTGATGTCGGGCCGACACATTTATATCTATAAATTTCATTGGGCTGATAGGTGGGGTTCGTGACGTACCGACGTTGGCAGTTGTCGGGCCGACATTTATATGTATATATGTTATTTCACTGATAGATGGAATTCGTAACGTACCAACGTTGGCTGTTGTCGGGCCGACATTTATATCTATATATGTTATTTCGCTGATAGATGGGATTCGTTACGTACCAACGTTGGCTGTTGTCGGGCCGACATTTATATCTATATATGTTGTTTCGCTGATAGGTGGGATTCATTACGTACTGACGTTGGCTGTTGTCGGGCCGACTATTATATGAAAGTAAACCGTAACGTTGGCCCAATATCCAATGCAACCGTCGCCGGAACGTCGGTCCACGACACAGTAAGTTAAGTCGGATCAACGTATTTCTGATGAGTCGGGCTCAGGTGACATTCGACCCCTGCGGGCCGGCTTTTTGCCCACTAGTCAGGCCCCTGTGATGCCATCGACGTAGGACCAACGTTTTTGTGCTGCTGGGGTTGTAGCGTTGGAGACCTTTCTAGGATGGGTCGTTCAAGGTCTGAGTCTAGTAACCAGTATGCACGTCGGCGTCAATCTTGCTGCAGTTGGGGTGAACGTTGGTATAGCTGAAGAATCCCAAGAAGTATCGGAACGTTTGAAACAATTTTGGGAGCTCGAATATCTCGGGATAAAAGACGCCGATGGTTCGTCTCTATCTACCACCGAAGAAACTTTAGTTCAGCGCTTCGAAAAGACTATCCAGTTCAAAAACGGAAGATACGAATTTCCACTTCCTTGGGTCGAAGATCGTGGTAATTTATGTAAAAACTATAGTACTGCTCTTAATCGCTTACGTTCATTAATTAGACGTCTTCAGAAAAACCCTGCATTATATCAAGCCTATCAAGAGACTTTCCGTAAATACCAAGAAAATGGTATAATCGAAGAAGTAGTCTCAGTTGACGCCGGAACTGGTGTTTATTATTTACCACACCAGCCCGTAATTAGGAGTGGACGAAGTACTAGTAAGACTCGTATCGTCTTCGATGGCTCCTCTAAAGAAGTTGGTTTTCTCTCACTTAACCAATGTTTAATATCTGGACCGAATTTGAACCCAGAGTTACTGAAGATCTTAATCCGATTTCGCTTGCATAACGTGGCGATTATGTCTGATGTTCAACAAGCGTTTTTACAGATTTCCTGGCGAAAAGAAGACCGTAATGCAGTGAGGTTTCTCTGGATCGAGAAATGAAACTCTCCAACAGAAGCACCCGAAATTCGAGAGTTCCAGTTTGCCCGAGTATCCTTTGGCCTAACTTGCAGTCCATTTTTATTGGCAGCCACCATCCGCTATCTCGATAAAGAACATCTCGATGAATACCCCGAAACTTGTAAACGACTTGATCTAAAAAAAAATAAAAAATTTGATGAAATGACTGGAATTGTAAGGATACTCAGTCATCAAAATTGAATCGCTTGGTGTTGGAAAAAGGGGAGAACGTATTAATGTAAATGCAGTTGTAAATTTATCGAAGAGAAAATTATCTGACACTGAACTAAAAATTCTGGCAAAAGGTTTTAGCTTTAACTCCGGAGTAAAAAATGTCGATTTTTGTGACATTAGTGCACAGACGGATCGAGGACCAGTTGCGTTTTTTAAAAGTTACGGAAGAAGAAAAACAAGACATTAGGAGTTTAGTTAAAGGTAATTTTGTTAAAGTAGGAGAAAAAAATATGTGTATGTCTAAGAATGAGGTTTTAGTTTTAAATAAGTTAAAAAGGGATAAAGGTTTAAAATTTATAAAGGCCGATAAGGGTGGAAAATTGGTAATTATTGATTATGAAGAATACAAGGAGAAAATGTTTGCGGTGTTAAATGGGCCGGACTATAGTTTATTGAAAGGAAATTAAGATCATTGGTTAATCAAGCAGTAAATCATAAGGAAATAGATAAGAAAAAGCGGTTTTTATATTATAGTCAAGGTTTGGAATGTCCATATGCCTATGGGTTGGTAAAATTACATAAAGATAATAAACCGTTACGGATAATTGTGGGCTCTCAAAATAGCGTTTTGTACAATGTGGCCAAAATAATTCTTAAGGTGATTAATCCATTTGTTGGGAATAATGAATTCAGTATCAAGAATTCTTATGATTTAGTCGAAACATTAAGAAGAATAAAAGTGGAAGATAATTATGAATTAGGTAGTTTAGATATTATAAATTTATATACCAGGATTCCGATTAATAAAGCGTTAACAATATTAGAATGTAAATTAAAACATGAAAAAAATTTTAAAGCACAGACGAATTTAAGTGTGGATACAATCATAGAACTCTGTCGCTTATGTTTAGAAAATTCTTTCTTCAGGTTTGAAAATAAGTATTACAAACAATTGAATGGATAAGAAAAAGGCAGTCTCCTATCGCCGGTAATAGCCAATTTATTTTTAGAAAATTTAGAGGAAGATATTTTTACGGATCCGCAGCTTAAACTTAACGAAAAAATATTTTTTTGGAAAAGATTTATGGACGATATATTAATTGTCAAGGACCAAAATTATAATAATGACACGCTTTTGGGACTAATGAATAATTTGGACGATGACATTAAATTTACCTATGAGACAGAAAAGGATAAGAAGTTACCGTTCTTAGATATTTTAATAATTAGGGAAGGTGACAAACTAAAAAGTAGAATGTACCAAAAACCAACTCATGCACAATCTTTTATAAATTTTAAATCGTCACATCCCAGGAGTGTAGAGGTAGGAATAGTTAAAACATCGGATTGAAACCCTTTCGGATTGGCCTATAGAAGATAAAGCGCTATATAAAACACAATTATTGAATTGTAATTATCCTAAAAAACTAGTAGAAGACATTTTTGCGACAAATCTTGTAAAAAATTATAAAAACTACACGGTAACGAAAAATGATAACATATAAAGCTGGTTTCACACTCGACGGAAAATTAGCAGCGTAAAGTTGAACGTTAGCGGTATATCGATTGGGAATCAATTTTCAGCTCGGCGTTTACTATCGTCTTTCTGGCATATTTTCCGTCGAGTGTGAAACCAGCTTTAGTGTTACCTTATGTAAAATCAATAACCGAAAAAACCAACCACCAATTAAAACCATTAGGAATAAAACTTGTTAGCTCTAACCAAGGTTCATTGGGTTCGCTCTTAATTAAAAATAAACCGGATAAAAAATTTGATGAAATGACTGGAATTGTATATGAGATCGGTTGCAAATGCGGAAAAAAATATATAGTTGAATCGAAGCGGTATTTAAATGTAAGGATTAAAGAGCATAAGAATTGTGTAGAAGAGGGCAATAGGGAGAACGGGATAGCCGAACACATGTGGAGTTCTGGCGGCGACGGACACGCCATCAAGTGGGAAGAAGCGAGAGTGTTAGAAAAAGAAAAAAATTGGTTCAGACGGACCTTCAAAGAAAGCATTTTTATTGCTGACAGAGGGGGTATGAACCTAAACGGGGGAAAGGTGAAAGTGAGTAATTGGGGCAGTTTTAAAAGGTTTTTAGGCCATAAAAACGGAAGGCCGGGAGTAGTGGCTCACTCCTGTAATCCCAGGCGTCCGGGAGGCAGAGTTTGTGGATGGCCGTGTGAGGACGACCACTAATCCCCCAACGGGTGGTTGTCATACTTCCGCCACGGGTGTCCCAACCCTATCCCTAAGTATCCCCCCGTTGGCGTGGCCGTAACACATATCTCGCACCTGATTAATCAAGTGGACGAGCGGACTGAATTGTCCCACCCGTTACAATCGCTCATAACGAGCTTCTAAAAAAAAAATAAATAAAAATATAAACGGAAGAGCGCGTTCAACAAAAAGAACTGTACGCTGATTTTGCTATCTGTTTGTATTTGGATTTTTCGCCATTTCTATTTGGGTTGAAAAGGAGCGAGTTGGCTCGAAAAGCTTCCCCAATATTCTTTTTAATAACAGTTTATTTTAAACCATGAAGTATCTGTCTCTATAGTATATTACTTACATTTTACTAGACTTGATCAAGACTTATACGTAGATGATTTTCTTACTGGAGACGAGGATACCGATGCAGCGTATCAACGATCAAAGGAGGCCAGAGAAATAATGCTTAAAGCAGGTATGTCGTTGAGAAAATGGAAGAGTAACTCTCCTCAGCTTTACGAATGCTGGCAAGCCGAAAATTGGGAACATTGTCAATCAAACGAGATAACTGAAATTCCAGGAACATCACTCTTGAAAGTCTTGGAAATATCGTGGGATGCTCAAACAAACGCATTCACGTTTGAAGTCGAAAACCTATTGGATTTCCTTGTGACATCGAAGTCGACCAAGAGAGAGGTCCTAAAAGCAGCGGGATGAATCTTCGATCCGGTAGGCTATCTATCACCTTTTACCATTAGAATAAAAATTCTTTTTCAAGAATTATGGGTCGAGAAAATTCATTGGGACCAAGAACTTACCGATTCCTTACGTGGAGACTGGCAGCAATGGTGTTCTGAACTCTCGAGCCTAAAGCGAGTTTCAATTCCTCGACAATACACTTCGCCGTACCGAAGTCAAGACGTAGAAGAATATAAACTGCATTGTTTCAGCGATGCCAGTCTTAAGGCCTATGGAGCTGTTCTATACGTCCGATGTAAAATGAAAGATGATCAAGTAGTAAACAGTCTGGTTTCGTCCAAGAGCCGAGTGTCTCCTATAAAGAAAATAACGCTACCACGATTGGAGCTGATCGGTGCTCTCGTTGCTGCACGGTTGACTAACTATATGAAAAAGGAATTTCCCGTTGATGAGTCGCAGATTTATTATGGGACTGACCCCTCTATTGTCCTTAGTTGGATTACGGGCTGCTCTCGGAAATGAAAACCGTTTGTCGCCAACCGAGTTAAAGAAATACAACAACTCTCAGATCCGTCAGGTTGGAGACATTGCAGCGGCTCTACGAACCCCGCTGATCACTTAAGTAGAGGACTTTCTATGGAGAAGTTGCTTTCAACTGAAGCGTGGTGGCATGGTCCAAATTGGTTGTCAAGTCCCGTTAAAGAATGGCCCAATACCATTTTGTTGAAGGAGCAAAAATTGGAAGGTGATCTGGAAGAGACAGTCGTCCACTCCACGGTGGCTGAAAACAATGATGTTGATCCGATCTTGAATTTGTAGGACTTCAGTACTCTTCGAAGACCGCTGAGAATCACTGCCCGTATCCAACGACTTTTTCAAAACCACAAGAGCGCTACTACTAAGGCCACAGGTCCACTTACAACGAATGAACTACAACGAGCTGAGACCTACTGGATCCAATTGGTACAAAAACAAGCCTTCAGTACAGAGCTGAAACATCTTCAGGGAGGAAAACTGATCGATACAACGTCGAACCTTTACGAATTCAATGTCTTGCTCGACAACGACGGTATTATAAGATTGGGAGGAAGACTTCAAAAATCAAATTTCAACTTCGACCAGAAACATCCTATAATGTTACCAAACAATAATAAATATTCCGATTTAGTTATCCTTAACGCTCACGAAGAAGTTCTCCATTCTTGAGCTGCGGAAACTCTAAACGCAATTAAGAGAACGCTACTGGATCCTGAAGGGACGTCAGCATGTGAAACGGTGTCTAAACCAATGTTTAATCTGTAAAAGGTTCAAAGCCAAGCCTATGAAAGCTCCACTCTTTGAAACAACAGGAGTAGACTTTGCGGGTCCCATAATATACAAAGAAGGTCAACATCGAAAGAAAGCTTATATAGTTATATTTACGTGTGCCGTTACTCGTGCTTTGCACTTAAAACTAATTTCAGACTTATAAACGAAGCGAATCTTTGCCTACGTTCCGACGTTTCATTTCTAGGCGAGGCGTTTGTAGAACTATCTATTCGGACAATGGGAAAACATTTCACCGAGCCGAAAAGGACTTGTCGATCTTATGGAGAACTATGAGTTAAGGAGTTTTTTGGATCTAAGGGTATCGATTGGAAATTCATAGTGGGGGCTTCTGGAAAAGGATGGTACGAGCTATAAAACATATATTAAAGAAAATCTTCGGGAAAGCCTTACTTTCGTTCGAAGAAATTCTTACCATCTTAACTGAAACCGAGGCAACCATCAATTCCTGACCTATCACCTACGTCAGCAGCGACATCGGAGAACCTTTACCTTTATCACCAGCTCATTTCCTAATTGGTCAGCGATTAACCTGTCTTCCTCCAAAGAACTTTTGAGATACCAAGAAGGAACCTAATCGAGCCGAAATGACTAAGCGATGGAAGTATCGTCAACGACTAATGGATCAATTCTGGAAAAGGTGGCATTCGGAATATATTCGAGATCCCCGCACGGCGCATCGAGTAAACACTACCAAAGATTCAACCTTGAAGTGTGGCGACGTCGTCCTAATTTCCGATAACCGTCAACCAAGACAGATGTGGCAAATAGCCTGAGTTCAAGAAACGTTCATTGGTCGAGATAATCAAGTCCGATCCTGCGAGCTACGGTTATCCTCAGGACTGGTACTTAGAAGGGCTGTGAATCTATTGTGTCCTCTGGAGATCACTTAATGAACATTTTTATGTTCATAGTGGGGAGTGTGTAAAATATTCCCTTTTTTTAGACCTTTTTTTGATAATAAGAACTTTGATAATAAGTAAACTAAAAAACTAAATAAGGACTATATAAAAACCTGTAGTGTTGTAAATAGATCAGTCTTCAACAAACTACTACTGTAGTAATGTACCTTTTTATTGCTTGATAATTAAAATTAGAAGTCATGTTTTAATTATGTCATTATTTCCAACGCAACGCTAAATTTCCAACGCAACGACTAATTCCCAACGCAACGTTCATTCTCTACGTGAAAATATTTCAGTATTAGTGATGTTTTTGATCCTCTCTTGTATCAAAGTGTCATCTTCTGGAGTTTCAGAATTCATCAAAGATTTGTAATCATCTTGTGCTTTTAGTTTTTCCCTTTGCTTTTCGCTATCTTTTCCAGGTGTATGTTTTAAAAATTCCAACTGATTGAAGTTTCTTTTGGACAAGGCCTTATTATCGGAAAGGGCACTGCACTTTCTGACTTTTTCATTACATGCTTGGTCATCAGTCAAGAATTTTCCCCCTCTCTCTTGCAGTCCAGGATGTACCACAAAACAGCACCGACATGCTTGCAAGTAGAGAGCTGCAGAGCAGCGAAAATACCAAACCGTTTCCGCTCCGTTTTGTTTCCCGGTATGGTACATATATCCGTTTCTGGTCCGTTTTGTTTCCGGCCGTTTCCGGTCCGTTTAGTTTCTCCCCTATTATTTCCCTCCGTTTCCGGTCCGTTTTGTTTCTCGTCCGTTTCCACTCCGGTTTATTTCTAGCCCAATATTTCCGTCCGTTTCCGCTCCGGTTTATTTCTAGCCCATTATTTCCGTCCGTTTAGCTCCGGTTTATTTCTAGCCCATTATTTCCGTCCGTTTCCGCTCCGTTTTGTTTGTCGCCTATCATTTCGGTCCATTTCCGCTCCACTTCATTTATCGTCAATATTTTCCGTCCGTTTCCGCTCCGTTTGTTTCTCCGATATTATTTCCGTTCGTGTTCCGCTCAGTTTCATTAATCGTCTATATTACTTAAAATTTAGGCTCAGTTTCCGCTCCCGTTTTATATTTTTCTTTCCCTCAGTATACACTCTTTTTAGAAACGTTTACTGGGCGCCGCCATTATCGTACAGACAACCAATGAGCCAGCCCTCTACCGCAGAAATTCCATCCCCCCAAAACCGGTTTTCTCATCACCCTTCTCGTAGACTGTAAGGTAATGGCGGTCGATTGGGAAGGCACGTTTAAGAGTCTATAGTCTTGAAAAATGAGGAAGAATTATTTTATTTTCCTGAATACAGAAATTTAAAGAAACAATTATTATTTCTATTGAATTGAATGTAAAACTAAAACTTTACCGCAAGCCGGGTCACCCCGCCAATTTATTCCTCCTTTTCGCTAAACGGCCTTTGTACCTTTTGCGATACTGCGCATTGATGTACGCAACGTAGTCGTAGAGAAAAAGGCTTCAGTTGCAGTTGTTTCCCACGAGCCGGTGAAGAAGGGGAATTATGATCTCAGTGTCTGGAAAAGTGGGAGACCCAATCAGCAGAGAAATGGAAACAGTGTCCATGCTTCAATATACGACGTTTTTTTCGGAAATTTGCTCGGATCCCGTTCCGTTACAAAGATTTTTCGGAAATTTGCTCCGATCCCGTTCCGTTACAAAGATTTTCCGGAAATTTGCTCCGATCCCGTTCCGTTACAAAGATTTTTCGGAAATTTGCTCCGATCCCGTTCCGTTACAAAGATTTTTCGGAAATTTGTTCCGATCCCGTTCCGTTACAACGATTTTTCGGAAATTTGCTCCGATCCCGTTCCGTTACAACGATTTTTCGGAAATTTGCTCCGATCCCGTTCCGTTACAACGATTATTCGGAAATTTGCTCGAATCCCGTTCCGTTACAACGATTTTTCGGAAATTTGCTCCGATCCCGTTCCGTTACAACGATTTTTCAGAAATTTGCTCCGATCCCGTTCCGTTACAACGATTATTCGGAAATTTGCTCCGATCCCGTTCCGTTACAACGATTATTCGGAAATTTGCTCGGATCCCGTTCCGTAACAACGATTTTTCGGAAATTTGCTCCGATCCCGTTCCGTTACAACGATTTTTCGGAAATTTGCTCCGATCCCGTTCCGTTACAACGATTTTTCGGAAATTTGCTCCGATCCCGTTCCGTTACAACGATTTTTCGGAAATTTGCTCCGATCCCGTTCCGTTACAAGAATTTTTCAGAAATTTGCTCCGATCCCGTTCCGTTACAACGATTTTTCGGAATTTTGCTCCGATTCCGTTCCGTTACAACCAATTTTCGAAAATTAGCTCCGATTCCGTTCCAGCGCCGCGGAACGGAACGGAGTCCGCGGAAACGGAATAATTTCCGCTCCGTTGCAGCTCTCTACAGTTGCAAGCCCCACCTGCTCCAGCTTTGCATCCACACCACGCCTTGTCAACCATCCCAGTTGCTGATTTTATTTTTATTGCGACGTTATATTTTGAATGGAGGGAGAAAGAGCCTTCAACCTTGCTTTTAATGTACACACATGGTTCCCCTTGACTAAATTTTAAATCACCCGCTATTCCTTGGCTTAGAAAAACCTCCGATACTTTGCTTGCTTTAAACATACGGTAAGCAAGTGGTTTATGTTTTTTAGCTTTTAACTTCTCATGGTGCTCGGTAATCGCATTTTCTTTAAATATCGGGGGTAATACTTTGATTTGTTTGGTCCAGTTTCCCTTCGGAAGTGGTACCTTGTCATTTATTGCCACTTTTTGCTTTTTGGATTTATTCGTAATGCTACAAATAATAGCATAGGATATTTATTTTTCTGCAAATTAAAAGTACAAAGAAAACAATCTCTTACTTTTCCATTATTGATAAGCTCCTAAACTGAAAAGTTCCAGACCTAGCTCAAGATTGTACTAGAAAGTAGTAACAGCTACCACCAAGGCTTACGAAAACTGAGCGTGGTTACCTACTCAATAGTATTTTCCATTCTTTTTTCTTGGAAAACATTCATTTATATTCATTGCTGAAAATAAAACTAATTTTTAAGTATATATCTAAATACTGTACATATAAATAACCTCTTACATCCAAGGATGGATCCCCACAAGATTTCAAAACAAAATAAAACTAAGAACCGTCTCTGGCAACTCTGTAAAAACTTTAAAATCTAACGTCATGGTTACGTAGATTTCAACGTTTAAACAAGAAGTCTAGGACCACAGGTTTTTGGGAATAATTTTATAGAGAGGCTTATTTGGGTGCTCTTATTTATAGATTTTAGAGCCAAAAGAGCCAACTGCTCTTCTGTTCTTTTCCGTGGCATTTCAAATGCAAAAGAAAAATATCCCTAAATCGAAATAAAGTGGATGATTACATTGCTGAAATTAGATTTTATAACTTAATTGAAAATTAAATAAATTAATAAAAATCAAAACAAACCTAGAAAACGAAGTAGCTTATCGGGCCTTTGGATCAGAGGAAAATAAAATATTTCCAAAGCAGACGGCGCGGACGATTTTTCGGGATTTGTTCCCAGCAGAGCTGCTTGTATCGCGATTCTCGTGAAACTATTTTCCGACGTCGCGTGACGTAGAACGATGACGTATAGTAGCTCTAGGGCGATTGGTTTTGGAAAAAAGGAGGAGAACGACACCCCCACTCGTTTCTCATTTTACAAGGCTGTTGTAGTGGAAGGTTGCGAAGGGCCGTAGAGGTCCACTTTATTGTTTTTATATATATTTTTGATAGAACCGACACTTACTTCAAAGTTAATTGGAGTTAAAACATTAAAGTACAAAAATTATATGCCCCGATTAAGAAACTAACTTTCTTTGACTCTCTTTAACATGTTTTGAAGACAAACACACAAGTTTAGAGGCTTTATCTATGCTTATTCGATTTTCTTTAGTCATTAATCAAGTAGTGAACAGCAGTGTCGCTTTAAAATATGTAGTTGAAATATTTGGGCCAAGAAGACATATTGGTTTCAGTTTCGTAATGTTTTGGTCAGAAAAGGTACAAATAATTGGGAATGATTTAGAAGTAAATCGTAGCAAAGTTAAAAAACCAAAGGATTAAAAAATCCATTGGTGTTTTAAAAACACCCACTTGCTTTAAATCAGTGTGTTTTAAACCAGCCAAACCCTGGTTCACACCATCAACGTATACCCGATTAAAATGTGATAATTAAACCTTTTTCTTAAAAAAACCATTTTAAAGCGTTGTTTTTGTTATGGAGTCCCCAACGAAATCAACTTGATTCAAACTTGTATCCAACTTGAAACCAAACACATTCTGTTTCGATTAAATTATTTTACCAGTATTGAGTTGAAATTAATGCACAGTAAATATTATAAATTGTTGGTAGGCAAAATAAACGAGGCTCGAGTTGAAACGAAAATAACCAACTCGACGGTCGAAATTTTCCCCTATTTAAAGGGGCTCCAAAGTTCGGTGGCAAAATGTGTGTAAAGTCAGTAAAATGCGAAATTTACGGCTGACTCTGCCCGCCTCTGCCAAGGCCGAGTGAGGGGTCGGGGGGAATGATAATCATGCTCAATTTTCTTTTCTTTGCCACCGAACTTTGGATGCCAAAATTTTATTTTTCGCCGGTCCAATGAATGGTTTTGGACGCAAAATTTCCCAATAGAGTATCATCATGACGTCATCACAGAGGCTAAGAAAATGCTAAAAAAGGTTACATTATGTAACGTGTAACCGCGAGATCTCGAGAAGAAAACCCTACAAAGACTACTAGTCTACTCATTGCTCACGGATTAGTAATTGGTTTTTCATAGCTAAAAACAGTGGCACTATTATAAAAAAATAATGACTTACAAGAACATTAAAAAGTTTTTTAAAGAATACTTGCACAGAAAATGTTTTTGCCGGATTTTTCGCCGAAATACTCCACTTTTAAAAGTTTTTATTCTAAGCTGAACCGTTTTCACCGACAACGGAATTTATCGCCGCAAAGTGGAAACCCTGACTGATACCTTTATTGACGTCATGGGAGAGGTACAAACAAAAACAAATGCTATCGTGTCGCCGTCTATAATTTAATCATTTCAATCTCAGTTTAATCATTTCAATCTCGATTTAATCACATCAATCTCGATTTAATATTTTAATCTCGATTTTCTAAATGGGTGATTTTCTAAATGGGTAATTTTCTAAATTGGTAATTTTCTAAATTGGTAATTTTCTAAATTGGTAATTTTCTAAATTGGTAATTTTCTAAATGGGTAATTTTCCAAATTGTAAATTTTCTAAATTGGTAATTTTCTAAATTGGTAATTTTCTAAATTGGCAATTTTCTAAATTGGAAATTTTCTAAATTGGTAATTTTCTAAATTGGTAAATTAAATAATTGGGTAGTTTTCTAAATTGTAATTTTTGAAAATTGGTAATTTATTTATTTTTCTTATTTTTTGCGAATCAGCTAACCACGCATCTGTTTTGTTTTTGGGAATAGCGTATTTAGTCTCTCAATGTACAAGCCCTTTTCACATCTGGCGGTTGATGGACTTTTCCATAAATTACGAAATCTGTGCATTTCAACATATGCCTACTTCGATGAAACGTTAAAACAGGTCACATGTACATTGATTTATTATCGGGCGAGCACTGCATTACCACTGTACAAAAATAAACCAAGTTCACGGTTATATTCATGAGATAAATGTTTATTTATTTTCATTGCGTCGGAAAAATACATTTATGGAAGATTCTTTTTTCAACCAAGGAATACTTCTGTCCATGATTAAATACCAGAGTGACTAAAATATAACATATTGCCTCAAGCAGGAATCGAGCCTAAATTTTTTAATGTTTATAAAAAATTACCAATTTAACAAATTATCAATTTAGAAAATAACCAATTTAGAAAATTACCAATTTAGAAAATTACCAATTTAGAAAATTACCAATTTAGAAAATTACCAATTTAGAAAATTTCCAATTTAGAAAATTAACAATTTAGAAAATTAACAATTTCGAATATTAACAATTTAGAAAATTAACAATTTAGAAAATTAACAATTTCGAATATTAACAATTTATAAAATTAACAATTTCGAAAATTTCCAATTTAGTAAATTACCAATTTAGTAAATTACCAATTAAGAAAATTACCAATTAAGAAAATTACCAATTTAGAAAACTACCAATTTTGAAAATTACCAATTTAGATAAATTCCAAATTAAAAAATTACTAATTTAGAAAATAAAATAAATTACCAAAAAACGGCAAAGAATACTAAGCCTTCGCCAAGTTTTAAATCGGTTTCTTAAGCCGGAAATTAAAAAGAAAAACGATTCAAAAGCTAACAAATTTACCAATGTTAACATCAAAACGAAGAGTTAATCCACTCATTTAGAATTATTGGTAGTTGGGACATTAGTGATTTTTCAAAGATGATCAATTTTAATTATCATGGTAAGGCATTTGCGTTTCCAAAATTTCAGGCTCTGTAGAAACTTCTCCTAATCTAATTCTGACATGTGGCATGTATTTACGATAAATCGAAGTAGGCTGAGGTTGAAATGCACAGGTTTCGTAATTTATGGTATACGTCCATCAACTGACAGTTGTGAAAAAGTCTTCTACATTGAACGCTTAAAAACGCTATTCCCAAAAACAAAAATATTGTGCGTTTAGCTGATTCACGGCAATTTAGTCATTGATTTAATGTGAAGTGTGTCCTAGTTTTTCCGAAATGGCTAATACAAAAGTGTCCAATGGTTGCCTGCTGTCACTTTTCCTTCTTCAACTAGAGATATTTGGTCCAATCTCGAGTATCGTTGATACTGTTCCGAATATTTTAAAATTTGTTGTTGGCTCAACCGACTCCGTTCTTAAGAATGTGTTAACCCTCGATCCCAATTTGAAGACCAATTTTTTCGACCCGGATTTGACCAAGAACACCGTGAGTTGAATCGTACCTGTAACTGCAAATTAAAACTATCCCTTATCTTGGACAAATAGGCGAGCATTTCACGGCTAAGATTTTCCTTATAATACATTGAACGCTTTTCTACGCTAGAGTCAACTGATTACGGATCTCGGCTACCCCGTGGAAGAGCATAAAGTGACCACGCGTGACGGCTACATTCTGGGTCTGTTTCGAATCCCGAAACGAAATAAACCAGCGGTGCTCCTGCTCCCCGGATTGTTCCTGTCCTCTTCGAACTTCGTGTTGAACTCCTTCGCCTTCCAGAATTTAGGTATCTTTATACTGACTGTAATAAAGTAATAGGGCTACCGATTGGTTTTCGAAGTTAAAAGGCATCCATTCATCACTGTTCTCTGAGTGCGCGACTTTCTTAGCGCTTAAAAGTCTCCAAAGTAAAAAAGAAAACAGTGTCCGTTTTGTTAAAATCAATCAACTTAAAAATCACTCCTTCAATAATTGATTTGGGTATAATTTTAATTAATGTAAAACGACTTTATGCATATTATCTGTAAACTTGAATACATTCTTTAAATTGGAACAGTTTAATGCATTGCTATTGTAAAATTGGTTGCAAGGTCTAACACTCGGAACTCTGCTAACTCTTATATTGCCGTTGATAATATATCACCTTTTCTACGTGAATGCAGCCAATACAGTGCATTGGGGTCCGCGTTATTTATAGGGCCCCACTGTTATTGGCTTAATAATAGAAGGGGAATATTCCCAATATTATATTATTATAATACCATTATTTTAATCTTCGCAGCTCTTGTTCTATCAGATGAAGGCTACGATGTCTTTTTGGGCAATTTCAGAGGGACAATTTACTCTATCGGGCACGTCTCGCTAAAAACAAATGACCCAAAATTTTGGGAATTCAGGTATTCCTCAAAACGGTTTTTAATAGACGTAGTAACTTAATTATTAGCTCATTCCCAATTTTAATTATATAAATCAATAAGCTGGGACGAAATGGGTCTGATGGATTTACCCGCCATGATCGATTTTGTCTTGTCCACTACTGGTCAACAGCAATTGTATTACGTCGGTCATTCCATGGGAACAACCAACTTATTTGCCCTTCTGTCGACAACTACACCGATCAATTACAATGACAAAGTAAGTTGTCTATGAAACCTAATTATACAGGGAGTTTCAGAATGTTATGCATAAATTTTTAAGAGTTGCAGGGGGTGAGTTGAGAAGTATGCCTGTTTCTTCCTATTTTTCTACGATGAGTCAAAAGATAGCCAGAGAGCTTCAAATGGTGGCCTAATATCCCGTGGAGGTAGGCAATAAGCTGAATTAATGGCTTGAAAAGTCACTTAATGATTTAGGCCTAAGCTGGTGCCTAGCTGATTATTATTATTAAGCGCAAAACCAAGCATCAGGGAAATGCGAACATTAAGGTTTAGGTTCGTGTGATAGTTAAAAAAGGATTTTGTAAACAAATAGAGGTAACCAGCGTAAAAAAGTAAACTTAAACAGTATGTAAAGTCCCTGATGCTTGGTTTTGCGCTTGTTGCAGCCTACTTCCAGGGTCTAGTAGGCCACACTTTGAAGCTCTCTGGCGCTCTTTTAACTCATCGTAGGATAATGAAAAAAAACCCCTACAACTACTTAAAGTTTTTGCATAACCTTTTGAAACATCCTGTATATCTTGATTATAATATAATATAATATAATATTGTATATTATTTGATTAAATTAAATTCATATTTATCGATAATTATATATTCAGTATTTTAAATTAGATCCTAATTCAAGGATAGCTTTACCTTTTTGGCGCATTGAGATTTGCTATAATACGTTATAGCTAATTTTATTTTGAATGTTAAGTTCTCAAAAGTATTTTCAGCAGTAGCCAAAAGTGTATTTTATCTAAGAAAATTTGTGTTATTCGTATTATTTTTAATTAATTAAAACCAATATTATATAATTAAAAAAACGATTTACTTAAAATGAAACTCCAGTGATCTCGTGAAACGTGCACAAGCATGTCCTGAATCTGACGTTGTCTTAGAGTTATGACAATATGCACATTTAAAAGCGAATAGAGAACGCGTTTAAAATGATATCGACGTTGACATTCAAGCTTCTACAACGCCTTGCTTAACGTCTCTGTTCTATGAGTTCACATTTTAGTTCATTTCTTTATTAAGCGCTCTCTAGTTTGTGTCAGAAATGACATTTGCGACGTCCTAATTATTTGACGTTTTAGATCAAAATTGCGGCGTGTATGTCTCCAATTGCTAAATTAACACACGCCACAGCTCCGATCGTTCAACTGTACCAATTTGCGGACCTAATTACGGTAACTATCTCAGTAAAGGGGCGTGCAAGATAGAACTAATCGAATATGGAATAGACATTGAAATTGTTCGCGAATAGTCGAATATCCAAATCCGAATTTTGAAAATATTTGGTGTTTCAAAGTTTTTTGTTGTTGAGTTTCAAGACCACCAGAAATATGGCAATGGATAATATCAGGAGACATGACTAGGAGTTGACAGCGGTTGCCGCGGTGAATGGGCCCCGTCGTCTTGAATACAAATCCCGTTTTTCTCAAGAATTCCCGCTTTCTACCCACCCCTCGAATTTTCTCTCTGGCGTTTTCTTTTTTTTTCTCGGCCGTCGCGTGAGATACTATACACTCTTTTTCGCGCCTTTATTTTACCCCTCTTACTTGCCTCCCGCTCGTCGACCATTGCCTCTGCCCTCAGCGGGGAGTCTAGCATCCACTCTTGGGGTTCCCGTAATGGCGGATGGGGAAGAAAGGGGGAAAACCAAACATGGACGCGCCCAGGAAAATACCGCAAAAAAGAGTGTATACTATCAACATTGCGCCCTCTGGGAAAAAAACCCTTCTCGCGGGCTCACGCTGAGGCAGCTCTACAAACAAGGATCCTATATGTTAAAAGGATAGGTAGCGCTCAGGCCAGCCCGTGTTTTCAAAACGCCGGCAGCGCCGTCGATATTAAGAGAGCCTCTAAACGTGGGACGTCTCTCAAGGACAAATTTTGGCGGTGCTTCCCCCATTTTTGTCCTTGACGGAATCTAAAGACGGATTATCTATCGCGCATGACCCACTGACGGCTGTGCCATTTTTCGTCCCTCGCCTCATATCCTTCTAACAGATAGGAGCCTTGCTACAACCCAGTCAGAACCGTTTTTTTCTTCAGCGGTAGTTCCCACAATCCTCGAGACGGGAGATACCACGGTTTGGGGGGTAAAAGTTAGAGATGGGAAAGACACGTTTTTCGTTAACAGCGCGCGTTGGGAAAAGCGCCCGGCTGTCAACTCCTAGTCATGTCTCCTGATAATATCGCATAATTCTGCTCAGTCAGGCCTTTTATGGGCTAGATTATTGGGCCTTGATAATCAACTTATTTATTATACAAAATATTATTTTGAATTTGATCATTTAACTGGCCCTAATTTTACCTTAGAAATATTTGACGAAACTATTCGACATTTTAAATAAGCGATTTTGTTGCGAGGGGCAGCTCACTCTAATGATAATTAGAACACCCTCGTATGATTAAATCGTGATTAGATTAGATTAAAATTAAATCTGTAGCTGAACAAAGATTAAAAATGTCTTATTTATAATAAAATTTTAATCACCCTGTAACAAAGTGATCTGCTCCTCTTTTGGTACGACTATTTGATATTCAATTCGATCTACAAAAAAATGGTATTTTCACACCTCTATACCTCAGACATCATTACAGTTTTAATAAATTAATGGTAAAAAACACAAATATCGGACAGGTTCTGACCGTCTTAACTGGAACCAAAGGCTATTTTCCGGCCACCAATGATTTGATTAATTTACTTACCGACGTAGTATGCGGTAATGGGGCGACTGATGTACTTTGCCTAATCGTTGCCGGAATCCTTTATGGATTCGAATCCGAACATTTGAATCGGGTAAGAACAGTAAATATTCTTACTAGAGGAAATAAATAGATGCTCCTGCCATTTCGCGCCCATTTGAGAAAATATATATGCACTCCTCTCTTTTCGCGCCATTTGAGAAACGAGATATGCGCTCCTCTCTTTTCACGCCCATTTGATAAACTAAATTGGCACTCCTCCTTTTTCGCGGCTATTTGTTTAACGAATTAACTTTTTTCGCTTTCCCTTGAGAAAAGAAATTGGCGCTCCTCTCATTTGGTGCTCCTTTGAGAAACGAAAAAGGAAAGACCAGTTTTATTGCAGACCCACATTCTACTAAAGCTTGATTGTTTCAGACCAGGCTTCCTGTATACGCGAGTCGTGTAGACGAGGGCACATCGTCTTACAGCGTCGTCCATTATGGCCAGGTATTTGTCATTTTACGAATTACAAGTTCTTCATCTATGTGTACCAAGTAGGCAAGTAAACCTTAGAAGTTAACTTCCCTTCAGGCTTATCACCAAAGACAACATTTCTGCTGCTCCTTTGAATACGCCAATCCAAACGTTTCGTAGCTAACTTGTCTGATAGAGATAAGGGCGTATACCGAATATATTTTTAATGGGTGGCGCAATTGAGGTTCGAGATTTAGAGCCCGTGCATGTTCTACTAAAGAATAACAATAAAATTTATTTCGCAAATACTAACTTGGCGGCAACTACTTAGGTATGCCACAAGCCCGGACAGGTGACAAATCCAGCATGGGGAGTAGGTAGAGAGCCACACCCTTCAGAAATGGGGCGACCAGTTCCCACTTCGCGCACAGCTGTGAGATAGAGAGTGGATGCTATAGCAACTCCAGCCGACACCCTACCTACGTAGGTAGAGAGCCACACCCTTCAGAAATGGGGCGACCAGTTCCCACTTCGCGCACAGCTGTGAGATAGAGAGTGCATGCTATAGCAACTCCAGCCGACACCCTACCTACGTAGGTAGAGAGCCACACCCTTCAGAAATGGGGCGACCAGTTCCCACTTCGCGCACAGCTGTGAGATAGAGAGTGGATGCTATAGCAACTCCAGCCGACACCCTACCTACGTAGGTAGAGAGCCACACCCTTCAGAAATGGGGCGACCAGTTGCCACTTCGCGCACAGCTGTGAGATAGAGAGTGGATGCTATAGCAACTCCAGCCGACACACTACCTACGTAGGTAGAGAGCCACACCCTTCAGAAATGGGGCGACCAGTTGCCACTTCGCGCACAGCAGTGAGATAGAGAGTGGATGCTATAGCAACTCCAGCCGACACACTACCTACGTAGGTAGAGAGCCACACCCTTCAGAAATGGGGCGACCAGTTCCCACTTCGCGCACAGCTGTGAGATAGAGAGTGTATGCTATAGCAACTCCAGCCGACACCCTACCTACGTAGGTAGAGAGCCACACACTTCAGAAATGGGGCGACCAGTTCCCACTTCGCGCACAGCTGTGAGATAGAGAGTGGATGCTATAGCAACTCCAGCCGACACCCTACCTACGTAGGTAGAGAGCCACACCCTTCAGAAATGGGGCGACCAGTTCCCACTTCGCGCACAGCTGTGAGATAGAGAGTGGATGCTATAGCAACTCCAGCCGACATCCTACCTACGTAGGTAGAGAGACACACCCTTCAGAAATGGGGCGACCAGTTCCCACTTCGCGCACAGCTTTGAGATAGAGAATGGATGCTATAGCAACTCCAGCCGACACTCTACCTACGTAGGTAGAGAGCCACACCCTTCAGAAATGGGGCGACCAGTTCCCACTTCGCGCACAGCTGTGAGATAGAGAGTGGATGCTATAGCAACTCCAGCCGACACCCTACCTACGTAGGTAGAGAGCCACACCCTTCAGAAATGGGGCGACCAGTTGCCACTTCGCGCACAGCTGTGAGATAGAGAGTGGATGCTATAGCAACTCCAGCCGACACACTACCTACGTAGGTAGAGAGCCACACCCTTCAGAAATGGGGCGACCAGTTGCCACTTCGCGCACAGCAGTGAGATAGAGAGTGGATGCTATAGCAACTCCAGCCGACACACTACCTACGTAGGTAGAGAGCCACACCCTTCAGAAATGGGGCGACCAGTTCCCACTTCGCGCACAGCTGTGAGATAGAGAGTGGATGCTATAGCAACTCCAGCCGACACCCTACCTACGTAGGTAGAGAGCCACACCCTTCAGAAATGGGGCGACCAGTTGCCACTTCGCGCACAGCTGTGAGATAGAGAGTGGATGCTATAGCAACTCCAGCCGACACCCTACCTACGTAGGTAGAGAGTCACACCCTTCAGAAATAGGGCGACCAGTTCCCCCTTCGCGCACAGCTGTGAGATAGAGAGTGGATGCTATAGCAACTCCAGCCGACACCCTACCTACGTAGGTAGAGAGCCACACACTTCAGAAATGGGGCGACCAGTTCCCACTTCGCGCACAGCTGTGAGATAGAGAGTGGATGCTATAGCAACTCCAGCCGACACACTACCTACGTAGGTAGAGAGCCACACCCTTCAGAAATGGGGCGACCAGTTCCCACTTCGCGCACAGCTGTGAGATAGAGAGTGTATGCTATAGCAACTCCAGCCGACACCCTACCTACGTAGGTAGAGAGCCACACACTTCAGAAATGGGGCGACCAGTTCCCACTTCGCGCACAGCTGTGAGATAGAGAGTGGATGCTATAGCAACTCCAGCCGACACCCTACCTACGTAGGTAGAGAGCCACACCCTTCAGAAATGGGGCGACCAGTTCCCACTTCGCGCACAGCTGTGAGATAGAGAGTGGATGCTATAGCAACTCCAGCCGACATCCTACCTACGTAGGTAGAGAGACACACCCTTCAGAAATGGGGCGACCAGTTCCCACTTCGCGCACAACTGTGAGATAGAGAATGGATGCTATAGCAACTCCAGCCGACACACTACCTACGTAGGTAGAGAGCCACACCCTTCAGAAATGGGGCGACCAGTTGCCACTTCGCGCACAGCAGTGAGATAGAGAGTGGATGCTATAGCAACTCCAGCCGACACACTACCTACGTAGGTAGAGAGCCACACCCTTCAGAAATGGGGCGACCAGTTCCCACTTCGCGCACAGCTGTGAGATAGAGAGTGGATGCTATAGCAACTCCAGCCGACACCCTACCTACGTAGGTAGAGAGCCACACCCTTCAGAAATGGGGCGACCAGTTGCCACTTCGCGCACAGCTGTGAGATAGAGAGTGGATGCTATAGCAACTCCAGCCGACACCCTACCTACGTAGGTAGAGAGTCACACCCTTCAGAAATAGGGCGACCAGGTCCCCCTTCGCGCACAGCTGTAAGATAGAGAGTGGATGCTATAGCAACTGCAGCCGACACCCTACCTACGTAGGTAGAGAGTCACACCCTTCAGAAATAGGGCGACCAGTTCCCCCTTCGCGCACAGCTGTGAGATAGAGAGTGGATGCTATAGCAACTCCAGCCGACACCCTACCTACGTAGGTAGAGAGCCACACCCTTCAGAAATGGGGCGACCAGTTCCCACTTCGCGCACAGCTGTGAGATAGAGAGTGTATGCTATAGCAACTCCAGCCGACACCCTACCTACGTAGGTAGAGAGCCACACACTTCAGAAATGGGGCGACCAGTTCCCACTTCGCGCACAGCTGTGAGATAGAGAGTGGATGCTATAGCAACTCCAGCCGACACCCTACCTACGTAGGTAGAGAGCCACACCCTTCAGAAATGGGGCGACCAGTTCCCACTTCGCGCACAGCTGTGAGATAGAGAGTGGATGCTATAGCAACTCCAGCCGACATCCTACCTACGTAGGTAGAGAGACACACCCTTCAGAAATGGGGCGACCAGTTCCCACTTCGCGCACAGCTGTGAGATAGAGAATGGATGCTATAGCAACTCCAGCCGACACTCTACCTACGTAGGTAGAGAGCCACACCCTTCAGAAATGGGGCGACCAGTTGCCACTTCGCGCACAACTGTGAGATAGAGAATGGATGCTATAGCAACTCCAGCCGACACTCTACCTACGTAGGTAGAGAGACACACCCTTCAGAAATGGGGCGACCAGTTCCCACTTCGCGCACAGCTGTGAGATAGAGAATGGATGCTATAGCAACTCCAGCCGACACTCTACCTACGTAGGTAGAGAGACACACCCTTCAGAAATGGGGCGACCAGTTCCCACTTCGCGCACAGCTGTGAGATAGAGAGTGGATGCTATAGCAACTCCAGCCGACACCCTACCTACGTAGGTAGAGAGCCACACCCTTCAGAAATGGGGCGACCAGTTCCCACTTCGCGCACAGCTGTGAGATAGAGAGTGGATGCTATAGCAACTCCAGCCGACACCCTACCTACGTAGGTAGAGAGCCACACCCTTCAGAAATGGGGCGACCAGTTGCCACTTCGCGCACAGCTGTGAGATAGAGAGTGGATGCTATAGCAACTCCAGCCGACACCCTACCTACGTAGGTAGAGAGTCACACCCTTCAGAAATAGGGCGACCAGGTCCCCCTTCGCGCACAGCTGTGAGATAGAGAGTGGATGCTATAGCAACTCCAGCCGACACCCTACCTACGTAGGTAGAGAGCCACACACTTCAGAAATGGGGCGACCAGTTCCCACTTCGCGCACAGCTGTGAGATAGAGAGTGGATGCTATAGCAACTCCAGCCGACACACTACCTACGTAGGTAGAGAGCCACACCCTTCAGAAATGGGGCGACCAGTTCCCACTTCGCGCACAGCTGTGAGATAGAGAGTGTATGCTATAGCAACTCCAGCCGACACCCTACCTACGTAGGTAGAGAGCCACACACTTCAGAAATGGGGCGACCAGTTCCCACTTCGCGCACAGCTGTGAGATAGAGAGTGGATGCTATAGCAACTCCAGCCGACACCCTACCTACGTAGGTAGAGAGCCACACCCTTCAGAAATGGGGCGACCAGTTCCCACTTCGCGCACAGCTGTGAGATAGAGAGTGGATGCTATAGCAACTCCAGCCGACATCCTACCTACGTAGGTAGAGAGACACACCCTTCAGAAATGGGGCGACCAGTTCCCACTTCGCGCACAGCTTTGAGATAGAGAATGGATGCTATAGCAACTCCAGCCGACACTCTACCTACGTAGGTAGAGAGCCACACCCTTCAGAAATGGGGCGACCAGTTCCCACTTCGCGCACAGCTGTGAGATAGAGAGTGGATGCTATAGCAACTCCAGCCGACACCCTACCTACGTAGGTAGAGAGCCACACCCTTCAGAAATGGGGCGACCAGTTGCCACTTCGCGCACAGCTGTGAGATAGAGAGTGGATGCTATAGCAACTCCAGCCGACACACTACCTACGTAGGTAGAGAGCCACACCCTTCAGAAATGGGGCGACCAGTTGCCACTTCGCGCACAGCAGTGAGATAGAGAGTGGATGCTATAGCAACTCCAGCCGACACACTACCTACGTAGGTAGAGAGCCACACCCTTCAGAAATGGGGCGACCAGTTCCCACTTCGCGCACAGCTGTGAGATAGAGAGTGGATGCTATAGCAACTCCAGCCGACACCCTACCTACGTAGGTAGAGAGCCACACCCTTCAGAAATGGGGCGACCAGTTGCCACTTCGCGCACAGCTGTGAGATAGAGAGTGGATGCTATAGCAACTCCAGCCGACACCCTACCTACGTAGGTAGAGAGTCACACCCTTCAGAAATAGGGCGACCAGTTCCCCCTTCGCGCACAGCTGTGAGATAGAGAGTGGATGCTATAGCAACTCCAGCCGACACCCTACCTACGTAGGTAGAGAGCCACACACTTCAGAAATGGGGCGACCAGTTCCCACTTCGCGCACAGCTGTGAGATAGAGAGTGGATGCTATAGCAACTCCAGCCGACACACTACCTACGTAGGTAGAGAGCCACACCCTTCAGAAATGGGGCGACCAGTTCCCACTTCGCGCACAGCTGTGAGATAGAGAGTGTATGCTATAGCAACTCCAGCCGACACCCTACCTACGTAGGTAGAGAGCCACACACTTCAGAAATGGGGCGACCAGTTCCCACTTCGCGCACAGCTGTGAGATAGAGAGTGGATGCTATAGCAACTCCAGCCGACATCCTACCTACGTAGGTAGAGAGACACACCCTTCAGAAATGGGGCGACCAGTTCCCACTTCGCGCACAACTGTGAGATAGAGAATGGATGCTATAGCAACTCCAGCCGACACACTACCTACGTAGGTAGAGAGCCACACCCTTCAGAAATGGGGCGACCAGTTGCCACTTCGCGCACAGCAGTGAGATAGAGAGTGGATGCTATAGCAACTCCAGCCGACACACTACCTACGTAGGTAGAGAGCCACACCCTTCAGAAATGGGGCGACCAGTTCCCACTTCGCGCACAGCTGTGAGATAGAGAGTGGATGCTATAGCAACTCCAGCCGACACCCTACCTACGTAGGTAGAGAGCCACACCCTTCAGAAATGGGGCGACCAGTTGCCACTTCGCGCACAGCTGTGAGATAGAGAGTGGATGCTATAGCAACTCCAGCCGACACACTACCTACGTAGGTAGAGAGCCACACCCTTCAGAAATGGGGCGACCAGTTCCCACTTCGCGCACAGCTGTGAGATAGAGAGTGGATGCTATAGCAACTCCAGCCGACACCCTACCTACGTAGGTAGAGAGCCACACCCTTCAGAAATAGGGCGACCAGTTGCCACTTCGCGCACAGCTGTGAGATAGAGAGTGGATGCTATAGCAACTCCAGCCGACACCCTACCTACGTAGGTAGAGAGTCACACCCTTCAGAAATAGGGCGACCAGTTCCCCCTTCGCGCACAGCTGTGAGATAGAGAGTGGATGCTATAGCAACTCCAGCCGACACACTACCTACGTAGGTAGAGAGCCACACCCTTCAGAAATGGGGCGACCAGTTGCCACTTCGCGCACAGCAGTGAGATAGAGAGTGGATGCTATAGCAACTCCAGCCGACACACTACCTACGTAGGTAGAGAGCCACACCCTTCAGAAATGGGGCGACCAGTTCCCACTTCGCGCACAGCTGTGAGATAGAGAGTGGATGCTATAGCAACTCCAGCCGACACCCTACCTACGTAGGTAGAGAGCCACACCCTTCAGAAATGGGGCGACCAGTTGCCACTTCGCGCACAGCTGTGAGATAGAGAGTGGATGCTATAGCAACTCCAGCCGACACACTACCTACGTAGGTAGAGAGCCACACCCTTCAGAAATGGGGCGACCAGTTCCCACTTCGCGCACAGCTGTGAGATAGAGAGTGGATGCTATAGCAACTCCAGCCGACACCCTACCTACGTAGGTAGAGAGCCACACCCTTCAGAAATAGGGCGACCAGTTGCCACTTCGCGCACAGCTGTGAGATAGAGAGTGGATGCTATAGCAACTCCAGCCGACACCCTACCTACGTAGGTAGAGAGTCACACCCTTCAGAAATAGGGCGACCAGTTCCCCCTTCGCGCACAGCTGTGAGATAGAGAGTGGATGCTATAGCAACTCCAGCCGACACCCTACCTACGTAGGTAGAGAGCCACACACTTCAGAAATGGGGCGACCAGTTCCCACTTCGCGCACAGCTGTGAGATAGAGAGTGGATGCTATAGGAACTCCAGCCGACACCCTACCTACGTAGGTAGAGAGCCACACCCTTCAGAAATGGGGCGACCAGTTCCCACTTCGCGCACAGCTGTGAGATAGAGAGTGGATGCTATAGCAACTCCAGCCGACATCCTACCTACGTAGGTAGAGAGACACACCCTTCAGAAATGGGGCGACCAGTTCCCACTTCGCGCACAGCTGTGAGATAGAGAATGGATGCTATAGCAACTCCAGCCGACACTCTACCTACGTAGGTAGAGAGCCACACCCTTCAGAAATGGGGCGACCAGTTGCCACTTCGCGCACAACTGTGAGATAGAGAATGGATGCTATAGCAACTCCAGCCGACACTCTACCTACGTAGGTAGAGAGACACACCCTTCAGAAATGGGGCGACCAGTTCCCACTTCGCGCACAGCTGTGAGATAGAGAATGGATGCTATAGCAACTCCAGCCGACACTCTACCTACGTAGGTAGAGAGACACACCCTTCAGAAATGGGGCGACCAGTTCCCACTTCGCGCACAGCTGTGAGATAGAGAGTGGATGCTATAGCAACTCCAGCCGACACCCTACCTACGTAGGTAGAGAGCCACACCCTTCAGAAAAAGCTCCTAAAGGAGAACGATGGGCACCCAGCAGTCCACATAACCCGGCACAGCTGGCACCGGATATCCTGGTGTGCTCCAAAAGGCCCGGAAACAGGACCAATGCGTCTCATATGGAGACCAACCGCCCCACAGCAGGCTACCCAATCCGCTTCCGGCTTTATACAATACGGTCCTTAGGCAGATACGTTCTTCAAAGGTTTCAAAGTTAATGCTACGTCTGACAAGTCCCCAAAAGCAAAAGAGAAACGTTTCTGAGATGGTCCAAGGGAAGGTAGAAGAACTCACCAAAGGCCGTTGCTATGGCCAAAGCATATGACAACTCCCCATTGTGGACTTTAAATGATGACGGAGATGGAAGCAGGGATTTTGAGTGGACCAAATTCCTAAACTGTTTCAGATACCTGACTTCTTGTTACTTAAAGTTTGGTTAAAATCTCGAAACTTTTTGCAATCTAAATCCTTCAGTGATTTCCGCAGCTATTAAAAGAGTGAATTTTTCTCATGGCGTCCTTATACTAGATCAATCGTAATCCAGGGCGAGCGCTTTTTCCAACAAATGCCTATAGCTGGAATATTATCCTTAACACATGCCCAAAGTATATCCAGTCAAAGTTCCCAAGTCACACCAATATCACACGAATCAAAAACACAACGTCGTAGACAGTTTCAGTTAAATCACATTCTAAGACATCTTTGTAGTTAAATATAGTACAATGAATACCCTGAACTATAATCACTCCCGGATGACCTGTACACTGAGTTCGCGTACTTAGTACTGTTAAAGGTACGGATTTGAAAAAGTTAACGAACTCTTATTAGCACACTCAGAGGTACGACAGTGCACACCGAGTTCACCGAGTGACCAACCCCTCGCTATAAACGCCGTGGCAAATTGTGGGTACCTGCTACGGAAGCTGATCACAACCAGTTAAGTGGTCTTCAGTCTGAATTTCCGTGAGGAAGCGCTGGCCATTTATAATTTAACCCATGTCAAGAAATGTATTCCTGCTAGTCGGATAAGCCAAAGATTACTCAAGCATGATGCAAAACACATTGACCGGTCAATATTTAAGTTGAAGTCTCCCTTAATGAAAACACATCTCGCGTAAGAATCCCAGAAGGTCACTCAGTTAAAAAAATCGCCTCTATGGCAACACCATCCTCAACCGGAAAGGGCTCTACGGAGTAGCGTGTTAGGACTCCTCCTCCACGTGTAATATGATCTTTACGAAAGGTAACGTCGTCTTGAGGGAATTATTTCCGAGTCCAGTACAGAGATGTCCAGTCACGTTGAACTCTCCATTAATGAAAAAATCGCCTCTATGGCAACACCATCCTCAACCGGAAAGGGCTCTACGGAGTAGCGTGAAGGACACCTCCTCCACGTGTAATATGATCTTTACGAAAGGTAACGTCGTCTTGAGGGAATTATTTCCGAGTCCAGTACAGAGATGTCCAGTCACGTTGAAGTTTCCATTAATGAAAAAATCGCCTCTATGGCAACACCATCCTCAACCGGAAAGGGCTCTACGGAGTAGCGTGAAGGACACCTCCTCCACGTGTAATATGATCTTTACGAAAGGTACCGTCGTCTTGAGGGAATTATTTCCGAGTCCAGTACAGAGATGTCCAGTCACGTTGAAGTCTCCATTAATGAAAAAATCGCCTCTATGGCAACACCATCCTCAACCGGAAAGGGCTCTACGGAGTAGCGTGAAGGACACCTCCTCCACGTGTAATATGATCTTTACGAAAGGTAACGTCGTCTTGAGGGAATTATTTCCGAGTCCAGTACAGAGATGTCCAGTCACGTTGAAGTCTCCATTAATGAAAAAATCGCCTCTATGGCAACACCATCCTCAACCGGAAAGGACTGGACGGAGTAGCATGAAGGACATCTCCTCCACGAAAGGTAACGTCGTCGTGAGGGAATATTTCCGAGTCCAGTACAGAGATGTCCCGTGAGTTAAAAAATTGTGTATTTTGTTACGCAAGCTGCGAACGTTTGAGATTAATTTTGGAACTATACGCGGGCTTGTAATCGATGGTGATTGTCGCCAACTGTGAAAAATGAACCATTGACTCGTACGAAAATCACATGGTCAAATTTTGGACATTGGATCAAGATTCGATCCAATCATATCCATAATGGATCAAATATTTTTGGATCAAATAATCTGGATCAAGATTCGATTAAATCATATTCAGAAATGATCAAAGAATTTAAAATCGAAATATTTTGAAACCAAAAAATTTGAAACAAATAATTTTGAATCTAATAATTTTGAAATAAATAATTTTGAAATAAATAATTTTGAATCAAATAATTTTGAATCAAATAATTTTGAAACAAATAAATTCGCATCAAATAATTTTGAATCTAATAATTTTGAAATAAATAATTTTGAAATAAATAATTTTGAATCAAATAATTTCGCATCAAATAATCTTAATCAAAATTGTATCAATTTATATCCAGAAAGGATCAAATAATTTTTGTTCAAATAATCTTGATCAACATTGGATTCAGTCATATCCAGAAGGAGTCATATAATTTTGGATCAAATAATCTTGTTATATCCAGAAAGGATCAAAAAGTTTTCGATCTAAAAAATCCCGATCAAGATTGCATAAAACGTACACATCAAAGAAAATATATACCAATTTTCTTATATAATTTTTATTATAAATATACTCTTATTATTTATTATTAGAAATTATTATAATAAATAATGTTTTTTTGAATTATTATTATTAATTATTATTACTGATTAAGAGTTTACGAACTTTCTAAACAAAGTAATTTATTTAAATTAAATCTTAAAAAACACAAAACATTTTATGATTTTTGAATTCAACCTGACGTTGCTCAATATTAAATTTATCAATAAAATAAAGCAATTAAAATCCTAGGCTTTAATAAACGTGCTATTGTTCTTCTTAACTTTTTATTAGAGTTTTAATGTTTTGTCCTTATAGCATCAAAATCTAATCAAAACTTTACCGAGATTTTAACCTTCTCCAATTCGCATTAAAACCCTAAAACAATTTCTTAAAATAAATTCAAAAGTAAACTTAAAATTCGCAATGATAAAAATTATTGCTAATGGCTAAAAGAAACCACGAAATCCTCCCACTAAATTTCTTTTTTATTCGTTGTAACTTTTTTTGTTAATTCTTGGAGCTCTTGAAAAACCAAAACTAATTTACAATTCCCAAAATTTGGGACTCAAGATTTTATGGAATTAAGAATATTGCTTTACTGTGGCTTCTTTTATATAATTTCATGAAAATTTGATCAAAATTTGATCTTAATTTTATCAAATTAGTGGAATTTCAATTGTAAATCTTACACTTAATCTTAATTATTTAGATTCTAATTAACTTCACTATAATCTTTTTATTATTGTTATGATGATTTATAATAAAAAGTACTGCTACTTCATGGAATTTAAAGAATGATTTTATTAAAAGAAAATGATTGGGAGCTTTCGGACCGTAGTCCTTCGTCAGCCGCTACAATATTCTGGTTAATGTGATTATATGATTATAACATTACCCCTGGTGTTCAATTGTTTCACAATATTATTTTTTTTTAATTTAAAAACTAAATTAAATTCCGATGTGAGCCTAAAACATAGAACTAAATTGAGTAAAGAAACCATTGTGAAATTAGCAGAAATTTGTCTAAGAGAAACGTATAATTTTTATGCTCAACAAAAAGGATTAGTTATGGAATTCATAGAGAATAGTATCTTAATGAAAAACAACATCAAAGAACAAACAAAATTTTGGAGAAGATTCATGGACGATGTCTTTTTAATTAAAAATAAATCACTAGGGGTAAACGACCTTTTAAAAACAGTTAATAATATTAATAAAAATATACAATTCACCTTTGAAGGGGAGAAGGATGCGTGTTTACCATTTTTGGATATTCTAGTACAACATAAAAACCAAATTATAACCTGTTTAATGTACCAAAAACCTACTCACGCTAGACATTTTTTACATTTTCAATCTTCCCATCGAAAGAATATAAAAATAGGAATAATAAAAACATTTAAAAATAGAATCGAGAATGTATCAGATGACCCAATTGGCGATAAAAATATTTAAAAAGAGCAATTTATAAACAGTGACTATCCTAAAGAATTAGTAAACGATCACAATGTAAAACATAATATAAAAAAAGATAAACCAGAACATGTCATTTCTCTGCCTTACGTCAGTGGCATAACTGAAAAAACTCAAAGGCAATTAAAAAAAATAAATGTTAATTTAGTCAGTAAAACCGTAAATACTTTAAAAACAGAGTTAATAAAAAATAAATCGAAAACTGATGAAATGAAAAAAAAAACGGGAACTGTATATGAAATCAAATGTAATTGTGGAGAAATATACGTAGGACAAACTAAAAGACAATTACTAAAACGAAAACAAGAACATAAGAATTGTGTAAGAAAACTAGATGAAAAAAACGGTTTAGGTATGCACATTAAAAAAGAAAATAAGCACGATATTGATTGGGACTCGACAAAAGTATTATGCCAAGAAGGACTTTGGTATAGGAGATGTTTTAAAGAAGCTGTTTTTTAAGAGATAGGGGAAATTTAAACCTAGATGAAGGGTCAATAAACATAAAAGGTTGGGGTGGTTTTAAATTAAAAAAATAATAATAATAATAATATTGTGAAACAATTGAACACCAGGGGTAATGTTGTAATCGTATTATCACATTAATCAGAATATTGTAGCGGCTGACGAAGGACTACGGTACGAAAGCTCCCAATCATTTTATTTTAATAAAATCATTCTTTAAATTCCATGAAGTAGCAGTACTTTTTATTATAAATCATCATAACAATTGTAAATAGAACCATGGAACCAAATTTTAAAATTCAAGATCTTTTTATTAGCTTGTTTCTGTAAACCATTTGCGTTACAAAGCTTAACGTGCGAATCAACAAAAGATTCTTCGAAACTTAAAAATGAGAAAACAAAGATATCGCTTTGCTTTCTTTAATATGTAGGAGACTTAATTTTGTATACGTAAAACCAAGAAACACATTCAAAACTCAAAAACCTTTTAATTCATTACTCACTAATACTAATATTCAGGTCTTGGGGTGACGTCGGGTTCCGATTAATCTGAGGGAACTGCCTCCAACTAGGCTCCAAATTCAACTAACTAACGGGATGGACGTACTGGCATATTTATACCAGAAGCCAACGCGCTCGTAGCGCCACTAGTGGTAGTAATTAAAAATGGCCCTTACAAATATAATACTATATTGTCAGGATAGATAAAGTAAAATACGCTTATTGGGCTCCCGAGTACGCACTTATATTACGTACACCAAGCATTCAAAGACAATATTAACATAAAACAAAATAATACAAAACAAGATTACCAACACAAGACAGAGATATAGATAAAAAATAAACAGAGGGGCAAGGGGTTGATGAGACGGGAAATAATACGGATAATAAGAAAACTAAGCGGAAACAGTATAAAAATTATGTACAGACAAGAACAGGTGATTTGGGGAAGCTAAAGAGATTAAGCGGTAAATAGTACAACACACTATACAATAATATAAAACTAATTCAGATATTTACAAGAGGGAAATGGGGAATGATTAGAAGGTCCAGCCCCGAACCTTGTCCAAACGTGATTTAAAAGAACCAACCGAATTTAGTTTAATTTATCCACCCTTCTACTTTATCAATGCCTCGGATTTACACCTGCACGGTTGTAGTTTTTTAATAGCTCAACCTCTTGCGCATTTATATTTTGACAATGTATTACACGCTTTTCCTAGTTGTTATCAAACCGAAATTTATCCCTTAGGCTACACTATTTCAGATCTTACCTAAATTTAATACTGTATTCAAATGGCAAATTCACTGTATCAGAATTGGATCCAAACTTGCCCAAACGATTAATTGAGCCCCGTTTGATATTGTATATTATTTTTTTTTAATATCTAACGTTTTGGCTTTTTAGATTATTTCCGCAGATAGGTTTCAAAGGTACGATTTTGGCAGAGAGGACAACTTAGTGAAATACGGAACGGTAAATAAATAACATTATGAAAGAGCCGACTAAACGTAGCAACGCTTCCGAGTTTAGCTTGAGTGAAGATAAAGGTTTGGGTGACGTTCAGTTAAGTTAAGTCTAATTTAGGTTTAATACATCAATTGTCTTCTGCTGGAAAAATATATTTTGGATTGTTAGAGGCAGTGGCGTAACTATACCATCTGAGGCCCGTGGCAAATTCTTTGGACGGGGCCCTCCCAGTAAAAATCGTCACATTGTAATTTAATTTTAAAATTAAAAGTTAGGCTTTTTCTGAACTCGCGGCCACTTGGGCCGGGGCCCTCTCGGGTCGGGGGCCCGTGGCATTTTGCCAGCCCTGCCAACCTATAGTTACGCCACTGGTTAGAGGTGATTTTAGAGCGAAGAAAATTGGGAACCGCTGCTACGTTTGGTCACACCATGAAATTGTGTAACACAGTGAAACTGTATCATTACCCTATGGGCCCTTTTCTAAAAGCGATGGGTGGAGTTATGTGTCATTTAAATGCTAGTTAGCTGACGGGAATAGACGACTGTTCCTAGCGGCTCTCGGTAACGGCTCACTGAGAAAACAGAGAACGGCAGTTTTAGGCCTTGTCTCGAGTTAAGTGACCAGATAGCCGAATTAATGATCAACTACACGAAATTCATGTACACAGTTTTACATTATCCAACAACTTCAGCGATGAAACCAATCGGAGTTTCTTTAATTAATTGTCTAAATGGTTTTTTGGTTGAGTCTATGTCAGCCATTTTTGCCTGTGGCAGCGGCTACGGCTGGGACAAGCACGTATTCTTTTAAAAGTCAATTCGAAATAAAACTTTTAGACTTCTTATGGAATTACCGATGTTAAATAAATTGTTGCTCACGCGAAAGTCGGTAAAATACCCGAAACCATTGAAATAGCGATTTCCTTTTGACTGCTCGAAATTCAATCCGAATTCGTCTCCCAAATCAGCAAACTCACACCGAAATGAGAACGGGATGATCTCTAACGCGTGAGAGTAGTATAAGGAACTCGAGAGATTGGTCAAAGCAGACCAAATCATGCAAATGGAACACGAAATATGGATAGAAGAGATCTTGAGTGCTCGAGAGTAGTAAGTAAAACGCGCAAAAATTGATCGACGCACGTTAGATCACGAAAATGGAGCACGAAATGTTGATTAGTTATTTGAAATTTTTCTTTTAACGTCGTCTATTTTACAGTCTGAACCTCCGGAGTACGAGATTGGGAAAATAACGGCGCCTTTGGCCTTCTACAGCAGTAAGAGTGACGCCTTGGCGACTCAACGAGATATTGACTTTTTGCGTCAACAGCTGAGACCGGGAGTTCTGGTGCGGGATTTCATCGTTGAAGCCGAAGATTATTCACATACCGATTTCATACTGGCTGTAGATGCTTACAAATACGTGTACAAATACATTGTCCAACTATTCAACGAAAATACATCATAAATTTTAGAGGAGCATAAATAGCAACGCCAATGTCTCTACTACTAATCCGTTTGGCCATGCCTTTATTAATATATATCGTTGTAAATTTCAATTATTTCAGATCAATGCTAATAAATTGTGGTAAATGTGTCCAAATTAAAATCTTCAAATAAATTGCCGTCAAAATTAAAAGTACTATAAAGTACTAGCACTCCTTTGTTTGGTCCCTAGCCGCTATTTTGGGTGCGTTTGTTTGTCTATGGATAGAATATGGGTCAAGTCTTGTGACGTCACCCGGATATTTCTCTATACAGAGTGTTAACTAAAAACGATACAAGGCCAATAACTCTAAATGTATTTAAGCTAAAAATTTGAATCTTTTAGGACGCATAGAACGTGCAGGAGATCACTTGACAATTTTATATCTCTAATGGTTCTCGAAATGCATTTTAAATGACCTTGAAGACATGGTTCAAGGTCAAGGAAATTTCCGTTTTCAAGTGACCTCCTGCACGTTCTATGTGGTCTGATAATTTCAAATTATTGGCCCTGTATAGTTTTATTATTATTATTAGTTGTATATCTTATCAATGAAGAGTTAGTCTATGGTGATATCTCGGGTGGTAAAAATAAATTATATTTCCCGATTTAACTAAAACTGATCGATGACGAGACCCACATACTGAAAGGAATCAGACTTTTTGACTTTTTAAAGGAATATAACTTCTTGCGCGTTCGTTATGGAAGCCCCAACAATTTTAGTCATAACCTCCTCAACAAACCACTTAGCAGTGCCAAATATTTCTGGTAGCAGAAAAAATATTTATAATATTCCCTTTAATAATTTCATTTCGGATTTTAGTCGCTACAAATATTAGAGTCAGTTAAATGCGGTCGTTTTACATGTAATTATTTACGACCCAATATTTTCTCATTTTAGAATATAGTTTTAAGTTACAAGTTTAAGAATCTTACATTCATATAAGACCTTTTTAATATCTGTTGCTTGCTAGATCCCAACTCATCTCCGCATTTAATTCTTTTTTTAAACCGTTTTTTTTTAAATAATTATTGTTTTAATATCTTTTTGGACTTCCCCCATTGGTCATAATTTGCCATGGCTCATACAAACCAGGAATTCCTGGAGATCCGAAAACGACAGGGAAATTCCAAATATTTCGTCGAATCAGAGCAGTTGGGGAAGATACCCGAAATGACTAAAATGGGACTTCCCTTTTTTAGGATAAAGAGTTCACTTGGATCTATCAGAGAAGACATAAATAAAAAACCTGTAGAATCGTTCATTAAGTTTTTTTCTATTTGAATGAACCTTGTTGGCCTAGAATTTAATTGCAAGTAATCGAAGCACATTTACATCAAGGGTCTCATAACGAAAAGGGCCTCTAAGGAACATAATCCCGGATCCGCCACTGATCTGAGCAATAGCAACATTTTTCGGCCCGTAGAGAACGAATCACTTTCGGCTAATGACGTAAGACCAACTTTGATTCGCGCTAAAATGTGGGCCTACCATTTGAACCAGGGCTGGCCAAAAACCCGCTTTTTTAAATATTTAAAAATTCTGCATAGTTAAAACCGGATCTAGCCGGTGGCTTACTCCGGTTAAAACTATTAATAAAAAATGCTAAATTGCTTATATCTAGCCCTCATTACTTCGAAAATGCTTAAATTGCCCGATTTCGCTATTACATATTTGCGAGTGACAGTACCTTTAGATTGTGTGGTATAGCAGACTTATTTACCCGCTTGGCAGATCCCCTGATTGCTTATATCTAGCTCTCATTACCAGTGAAGGTTAAGTTTTAGTTTTTTCAATATTTCTAAATCATTAATCCATTTTTTTTTAATAAAAGAAAATGTGGTTTTAACCATTGTGTTTTTCGGTGGTTAAATCCGGCTTAAACAAGGGTGGTTTAAACCAGTCTGGCTGGTTCTTGCCAACCCTGATTTGAACAAACCATTATCAGCAACACTGATTACATGGATTTTGGTTAGTAGGTAGTATATTATTTCTTTGTACCTAGTTAGAGCAAGAATAATAATATTTCCTTCATTAATTTGTTTTTTTTTTAAATTGACATCTTGAAGGTTGATTTTTGGTTCATATGGCTAAGATTTTTTTTAAATAGAACAATTTTATTACAGCATTCAACTTTATAAGTTATTTTCGTTGTATTCAATGGTTCTTTAAAGATCTAGCTGATAAATAAGTGTATTACATGGATTTTGGTTAGTAGGTAGTATATTATTTCTTTGTATACCTAGTTAGAGCAAGAATAATAATATTTCCTTCATTAATTTGTTTTTTTTTAGCTAAAACGAAGAATGACCTTTCAACGAGCTAACTATTTGATTAAAAGGAGCCCATTTGCACCATTACTCACCACTATTTTTATTTTTTAACATATTATTATGATTCGAAATGGGGGCATTGATACAGTTGACCCCCCTTATTTTTTCGGTCGATTGTATTTTCTTAGCGCTACATAATCGTTTTTACGGGCACTTTATTACTTTTTAAAATGAAACTAATATTTTGGGCCGATTAATTTCAGGTGTATTTATAATATAACACACCTCTTTCGACTACTATTTGTATTGCTTAAAGAAGCAGAGCTTACGCCATTTTTTACATATCTGGTAGCATCAAGGATGTATCTCTGTATTGGGAAACAGTTAGTCTGAAAAGCAATTGAATCCTTTAAAAATATTACTTTTGTTATTCAAATTTATGTTAAGGATCTTACGTCACATTGGTTAAATTCCGGAACACCAAAGCTGTTACTGAAATCAAAGGTTTGGGTGGCATATAGACTCTAGTAAACGAATTTTTTTCTATAAGTTAGAGAAATATACAAAATAGGAATGAACTTAAAGAATTCCAGGGTGCGATGTTTCTTTAATTTCTTTTCAATACACTCTTAAGGCCGTTATAATAGTCATCTATTTAAAAACATCTACCCGTAAGAATTAACCTAGCTGATTATTATTATTATTATTATCATAATTATTAAGTATATTTTGGAGCTAATCTTAGTCATTATGATAAATGGTACTGGCCGCCGAAAACGACATCTATCGGGTGAACGACGCAATTCAACTAATAAGTCCGGGCTCCAAACTTATTTCGAGGTGTTGCAAAGCGCTTATAAAAATGATCTTAAATCAATCGACTTAACAACCATTTGTTGGAGCCCGCATTTATCGATTACAAACTTTTTTTTTAGTTTAAGCCTACCTGTCAAGCAGGTAAGCATTTATTTCTAAAAAAAATTACAATTCGTTTTTCCTTTGGTTTTTTTCAAGCAGACAACAAAATTAAATTTTATAGATATTTAGACTTAGAACGACTTTCCCAAGTTCGTCTAATTTACAAATTCCAACTTTTTCCAGTTCATTAAATATATTAGTGACATTTCTCTTGTTTAACTGGAAATGGTGGGTACATTATCTTAACAGCTTGATTGAGAAAGCTAATTTCATTTTCGCTTTAATGTTAGGTTCATTTACGTTCATAGCATTTTGGTAAGAAAAATAAATTATTAGTTTAGCTATATTTATACTTAAAGTTGTACATTTACCATATTCAATATCCTTAGTATCATTGAACCAATATAAATTTAGTTGATCTTTTAACTTAAAATTTACAATAAAACTGGCAATCATTGAGGATACGCAATGCAGAAACCACTGTGAAACTTCGCAAATAAAAAATAAATGTTCTAATGTGCCTTTGACTCTTTTACAGAGGGGGCAAATATTAGATAAGTTGAAAACGTGGAAAGCCACCTCTGGTGTTACAACATTCCCTTTAAGTAAGCGGTATAATATGTTAGCCTCTTTTCCGTTATAATGGCTACGCCACATACATTTAAAATCGATTTTAACATCTTTTTCAGCCATATTGAAGATGCATAATGCTCTATTATTTACATTTTCTCTTTTTAACACATTTGCCCAGTCGTTTTTTTTACAATTTATTATTAGTTTGGTCTCATCTTTAATTTGAATTGAAAGTTTTTTCTAAGTTATTTTCATCGGGATCACCTTCTTCCCATAGGTATATGGAATTTAATGGAATTTTTTTGAATTTGTTTAACAACATTGTGATATTCGCGATTTAAAGCTCGCGCAGTTGGGACAGTCATTTTCGATTCTGGGTTCGTAAAGGGATTTAGAAACGTTTTGGTATTGTATTTAAATATCTGTCTTATAAAAAATATTTTGAATTCAGACCATTTAATATTAAAATGCAAATTTTCCCAGAGGAGATTATTTTGTATAGTTAGGGATAAAAATTGTCTGGTTTTTCTATAAAAAAGTTCATGGATTTTAAAAAAATTATACAATCATAATTAAAATCAATGTTTTTTAAAGAGAACACGCGGAAACTCATATTATATGCATTACTTTTTGTTAAATAGAAATGAAAAAAAAAACGATTTCGATACTGTGCGAATTATTTGAGAGTATAGTTTTGCGAATCTCGCGAGAATAAAAGCCCTCCATTGGCAGTCGAAGTTTCGTAGACCTAAGCGGCCTTCTGAGACATTTTGTTGAACTACGTCTTTAGAGACACAATGTTTATTCGTGTCCCATATGAAAGTTAAGCATTTTTTGGTTATAGAGTCTGAAATAGCTAGAGGTCGCTTTAAAATTGGCAAGTAGTAATAGAACTTGCTAAGTTCTATGTTGCAAAATTGTGCGCGGTTTTTATAAGAAAGCCTCGGTTTTAAATCGTCTGCTATTGCTATTTTCTCATCGAATTCCTTAACTTTGTTAGTGTAGAATTTTTCTTGCCAAGTTCCGTCTACTGTAAATTCTACCCCTAATGTCGTTATACTATCACTGCTCCACTTGATACCCAATGGGCAGTCAGATCGATTCCGCCAAGTGCCTAGCCAGAGCCCACAGCTCTTGTATAAATTAATTTTCGCGTTGCTTACCGATGAGTACTTAATACATTCATCCCTTAAGATGTTTAAACCAGCTTCTGAAGATATAAAATTACTAACGTTGTCGGCAAAAGTACTATTTGTTAACGGCCGAGGCATAAAAGGCAACTTAAGACTGTGGTAGTATAGCTTTTCTCTTAAATTACATAGGAGGGGCTCAATAAGTAAGACGACAGGGCATCACCCTGCCTAATACCCTTTTTAATTGGAATTTTGGATGTTAGGGCTTTATTAATTTTTATTCTGGCGTCTGCGCTTTTATAAATTGCCATAATGAAGTTTAAACATCTATCGCCAATATTTATATATTTCAAAATGGAGAACAAATATTCGTGCGAGACTCGATCGAACGCCTTAGTTTGATCTAGGGAAATAATTGCTAATTTGTTCTGAGGATTGCTAATAAAATATTGTATAATGTCTCTTATAATACTTAGATTTGTCGTTATATTACGCTCTGGGACGCCTTAGGTCTGGTCCTCATGAATAATATTTGAAATTACAAGCCTAAGTCTGTTTGCTAGCACCTTTGCAATTATTTTATAATCAGCATTTAACAATGAAATTGGTCTCCAATTAGCTAAATCTAGTGGATCCCCTTTTTTATAAAGTAAAACTATGATCGCTCGCGCGAAGGAACTGGGTATAGCTTTCAAATTAAAAACACTAAATAAAATTTCGCCAATTAAAATTCAGCGATTAGTCCGTCAGCACCCGCGGATTTCCCGTTTTTTAGGTTCGCTATCACTTCTAGTAGTTCGCTTTTGGTGATATCGCCGTCACATAGTTCTTTTTCTTCTTCACCTAGTTGAGGGATAATATTAACGT
The DNA here is from genome assembly GCF_980474605.1 of Leiobunum rupestre. NCBI lineage: Eukaryota > Metazoa > Arthropoda > Arachnida > Opiliones > Sclerosomatidae > Leiobunum > Leiobunum rupestre. Next base: position 93,105,755 of record NC_143384.1, on the reverse strand, counting down.
AAAGGGAGGCATCTTTCACCGGTTCAACATCGTACAGTTCGGTATAATAATTTATTATTTCTAGAAAAAGTTCTTGTTGAGTGTTTGTTTCTAAGCCATTTTGTTTCTTTACAGATATTAGTCTATTAATTCCTTTAGCTCGTTCCATTTAATTTAACTGGAAGCGCGAATACTGGATACCGACCGATACATCAATGTTTAATCGGATCATCATAGCCTCTCCTTTTTCGTTTTGTAGGATTTCAAGTTTCTTTGTTAGAACTATCCTTTCGAGAGCGGATATGTTCCCGCTTTCGATGTTATATAGTAGGTCACCGATTTCATCATTTTTTTTTAAAGTTGATTTGTATGTATATTCTTTTGTTAGTGTTTTTATCTTATATTTCACCGATTCCCACCATTTTAATTGATCAGCTCCTCGAGTGGGGAATGTTTTTATCCAATTACTCCAATTATATTTCATTATTTTAACGAACAGTTCATCTTTTAGCATTGCATTGTTGAAGCACCAATTTTCCGAAGTGATTCTGTTTTCATTTACTTCTGGTAACTCGATCTCTAGATATACACCCAAATGGTCGGAGCACGCGCCGCCCAACCTTATCTGGACGTTTTAAACAAAGGTAATTAAACCCGGTGATATGTAGTAACGGTCCAGACGTGCCTGTTTATTAGGGTTGGCACTCTGGGCCCATGACATTACTTTTCCTTCAGGGTGCCTTATTCGATATACATCTCTTAGCATGTTCATGTTAATTAACTGGCTTAGACTTTTACACACCGTTTTTCTAGTTTCGGTAGTGTTTTTTCGATCCAGCGTAGGGTTAAGGGTACAGTTAAAGTCCCCAGTTAACATGATGTTATCTGGGCGGATGTCAGAAATATCTTGCTTTATATTTTCGAATAATTTAGTAGATTCCGCGTCTGCTTGGGATACGTAACAGTTGTAAATAGCAATTTGTAAATTTAAAATTTTAAAATGTAGTAAAATCCTTTGACAGAAACCAGGATAAATATCGGAGACTTTGACGCTATAATGGTATTATTTCAGTAGAATCTTTTGCAATAAATAAATCCGACTCCACCCCTATGGTTGGTACAACCAGTGAGAGCAGTTGCGTATGGAATGGGCACTCTGATGTCAGTTGCGTGTTTATCTAAAAAGGTCTCTTGCCAACAAGCAAAGGTAACTTTTTTCAGCTTCATGTTGTTAATTTCTTTTAGGAATTCGATAGGATTTGTTAGCCCTCAGGTATTATGAGTTAAAAACACAACTTTCATAACTAGGAAAAAAAATTAGGTGTCGAATTTTTGTAAATTGTGTAACAGCTTTTCTAACCATCTTGCTTCCTTCGCTGTTTCTGTTTTGTCAATCTGGTGTTGTACTTTGAAACATAGGCTTTTGATATCAGTTGTGAATCGGGCGATCGCAAATTTCTTTGGATGTTTTTTCTTTCTGACTTTCTCCAGGAAAATTTGGAAACGTGCCTCACATCTATCGGGTGAACGACGCAATTCAACTAAATAAGTCCGGACTCCAAACTTATTCGAGGTTTTGCAAAGCGCTTATAAAAATGATCTTAAATCAATCGACTTAACAACCATTTTTCAGAACCCGCATTTATCGATTACAAACTTTATTTACGAAAATGACTTGATCCAATATTCAAATTTCGAACCCACTAAAATCCAGTGGCGGATACAGAAAAAACTCAAGGGCAGAGCTTAAGAAAACTGTATTCAAACTGTTTTCAAGACAAGAACTACACATACAATTTGTGTTCTCTTCTTTAAACGATGAATTCCACGTGCTTTATTACATCGTCGATAAGACAATCAATATCAAGGTGAGTGTTCAACAGAGCTAAGCCATTTCATTGTCGACCTCAGCTATGTTTTTGTACGTCGCAATGTTGAAAAACGTCTCTCTACTGTAGCAATAAAAACTTGCTGAGGTAAACGGTAAAAGTAAGCGTACGGAGCTGACGGTTGGCTCGCGTGGCATGAAGGGCTTGCCACCACCCTCCTACGCATTGTAACCCGGCCACCAAAAAGCTAGTTGTGCTTAGTGGGTTACTCTGAGGGATTTGACCCGTTTAGCCCCGGATTTTATCGAATTGTCTCTTCGGATAATGTTTTAATTATATTTTATTGAAAAATGTGAGATCTGCCCTGCATATTAGCTGTTTTTTCCCTAGCTACCACGTCAAAAATTCAGTTTCATATTCGTAAATTGGACTAAACGCGTTAGTGTATTTTCCACAATATTGTTTGTTGAATTAATTATTTGCTACTCATCGAATTTACTGAGATGTAAAAAGTATTTTCTACCGACGAATGTGTAAAACCAACATTAATATGCCAATAAAATTACGTATAAGGTTCACGTACTCCAGACTGTTATTCATGTTGATTTGACAGACTTTATTACTGTGTTATTTACAGCTATTTCATCATGTTAAATTAACATAAAATTACTTGTAATATTACAATACGGAATAAGCTGTTATAGTTACAGAAACGTCTTGGCATCCCCTGCTTCCAACACTTTAATGTAATTTGAACAGGGCTTTTTTCTCTCAGTGCACCTGTGGAACGAGATCGTCATAAAATTCGGGCATCTGTAACATCTAAAATACACTTGACACCTGCAGAACGCTAGCTCAACATGTTCAGTTGAACATCTGAAGAACACATCTGTTTAAGAAATGCAGTTCCCCTAACATATACAACACTTAAAAATTTCTCTTAAATTTACAGGAATTTACCTGGCAGAAAATTACCAGGAAAATTCCTGTAACATTACAGGTATTTTTTCCTGTAAACGTAGCAATTAAAAACCAGTTCTAGACACGAGAAATATAAAGTACCATTAACAGTAAATTTTAAATTGCTGTTGTTCCAACATGAAATTTCCCATTAGGTTTACGGGAATTTAACAATATAACTTTATTATCCTGTTGTCACAAAAATTATGCTGTCGCTATAGGCCTACCCAAAATTAATTCCAAATATTAGTTACTACACGAGAATTGTACATATTTGATCTAAACAATTGTTACATGAATAGCAATTTTAAATTTAAATAGATAAAACTAAATTATTGATGAACTTTTGTATTTGAAAAACATGATTTTTAAAACACAATCAAGCGCAGAAACCTCAGCAAGATTCTTTTTACTAAAAATACTATTACAATTTATACTATTTAAAGTTCATAATTTCAAATCAATTAATAAAATCTGTCAACGTTCATTAACACTTGTATAATTAAATTATAAACGTGAATTTTCTGCTATTTAATACTTAAAGGGTTAGGTTTTCTTCTTCCTGTCACCCTTTATATTTACTTTCCTGCTGCACAAATATCCTGGTGGTAGGCCAACCGCAGAAAACGTTGGCCTACCACCAGGGTATTTGTGCGACAGGGAAGAAAATTTAAAGGGTAACAGGCAGAAAAAAACATAGACCTTTAATTTAATTTAACAATTGACGATTTTTGAAATTATTAGCTTCAGCTTTCTTGTCTGTTTGCCATTGATGGAGATACTCGAGATGAAACTTTACTCCAGATGTTTCAGTTTCTCAATCTTGATTTTAATAAATTCAGCCAAAATATTTTTCAATTTGAAACTCTTCAGCAGTGTTCAATGTCTTCTACGAGGGTACTGCCGCTAAACAATAAAATAATTTTAATAACTGGAAATCACAATTATTGAACCAAAAACATATATATGCACATTAAGCATAGTCATTAAGATTTTAGGTTCTTTCAACGGTAGTGATTAAAATACAATTGCAATTGCAATTTTTTTTAGTAAAAAAGTTTGAATGGATAACCAAATTTCAAACTCAATTTTAAAAAGGGAGCTAAATGGATTTTTTTTTCACCTAGCTTACTCAATGGGTGACCACAGACTAAGAAAGATAATTTTTGAAGATATTTAAAGGCAACTTTTCTTACACTTCATCCAGAATGACATTAATTGAATAAAAGAAATGTAATCCCATACTTCAAGACTTGGGCAAGGTGGTTTTTAATAGGTGTTAAAACTTAAATTTTAAAATAAGTCTGAATAACTATGTAAAGTAATAAAAGGGTGGTTAAATATTTTTGGATTCTATAATTGAGATTTAGGGCAAAAAAACTTGCATATTAAAGTTATCGCAGTGAAATAAAAAAGTTTCCTTTAAATGTAGCTGAAAATAAACATTATTAGTGTGTTCACCCATTGAATATGGTAGCAGGTGTATAATTTTCATTTCGCCAACTTTTTAAAATAACTAAGTGCTTAAATATCTTTCTTAAATATGATTCTGGGTTAAAAAAAATTATATATTACAGTATTAACTTAAGTAAATAAAATTTTTCATCTGCTACCATACCCAATGGACACACAGACTAACAAAGATAATTTTCCACTATATTTAAAGCCAACTTCCCTTACATTTCACTATGAAAACCCTGAAACTTCTTTCAATGCGATAACTTTATTATATGCAATTTTTTTCCCATAATTACAATTATTGAATCAAAGAAAATATGTAACCACCTTAGAATTACCCAACACAGCTATTCAGACTTGGGCCAGGTTGTTTTTAAGTGATGGTGTTCAATTTAAAAAAAATTACTTCAGCTTTTAAATAAGATTTTTTTTGGATCCACCCTATATCATTTATATAAAACCTAAAATAATTTATTTTTTTGATTCTAATTTAACCATCACTTTAAAAACCTTGTGCAAGTCAGAGTAGTTGTGTAGAGTACTAATAACGTAGATAAATATTTATTGGTTCAGTTATGTGTAGGGAAGCTTGTTTTAAGATTTGGTTAAAATGAATTTGGAAAAAAAAATGCTTGAGCTTTTAAATATATGATAAAGGGTGGATACCAAAATTTGAAAATAAAATTTAATAAAAGCTTGCTATATGAAATTTTTTCACTTCCTAACATATTAATTGGGTGAACACAGACTTAAAAAGATAATTTTCAACTATATGTAACGGCAACTTCCCTTAAATTTCACCCTGAAAACACTAGTTTCCTGCAATCCAATAACTTTGACTTATGCAAATTTTTCACTCAGAATCATCACATTAAATGTGATCCAATCTGTATCGTAAATTTAAAAGCTCAAGCATTTTTTTTTCCAAATTCATTTTTAACTTATCTTAAAACAACCTTCCCTAAGTCGGACTAGGGTAATAATAAAATAGCTATGCTAAATATTTTAGTTTCAATAATTGAGATTCTAGGTGAAATATTTGTATATATTACAGTATTAAGTTGAATAAGTTTTTTTTACCTGCTATTTTCCTTCAAAGTGATAACTATAATATATACAAATTTATCACTCAGAATCATAATTATTGGTGATACTTTAATTACTGTTAGCGGCAAAAGTTTTAAATTATCGCGTTTAACGGGATAATTTATAAAATTGACGCGTTAATTGAGTTAAGCCTAGGCGATTTGTTTATACCTAATATACTACCATAGACATAATAAAGAAATAGACCCAAGATTCTACGCGGGTTAAATACGGGAGCGATAACGAGCAGACAACCGGTATTTGTTCCGTATTCCTGTGGTACCACGTTTAAGCGACGCCTGTCGATTAGGCGAGAAAATACAAAAACATCACGTGACACGTTACACATGTTCGTGTTTGTAATCTTTTAGGTACTCTGACGTGATTCGCGAATATTTTGGCTGTGAGAATTTAAAATAATGTAAATTTTTATTATAATTTTTAAATAAGTCAATTAATTCTTTCAAAACCCAAATAAAAAGCAGCAGATGATCTTATAATTAAAAACAAAAAATTCTAATTGCGAAATGATATTTTGTCAAAGGCTTAAGTAACTCCTGTACTATCCGGTTTGTTCGTTTGTTGTGGTTATGGCTTGTTATGGGAATATTCTGAGATTCTAAATTGTAAACAAAAGTAAATGGAATTTTGATGAAAAGGATGATTCTACCTTGGATTAAGAATGATTCTACTAAAGGTATGTAGCTATTGTTCTTGAAATAAAATTAGCTTTGACAATTTAAGTCTGATGGCTTGACCCTTCATTTCTAGATTTTTGTCCTTCGCTAATTTGTGGAGTCTGAGCTTGCAATATAAATTAATAATTTTCTGAATGATGATGTTCGATCCTGCCTATAGTTATAAAAAGATTTTTAAATAAGAATGAATATTCATTGAAATAATATGATAGTTTATTCCTACTTATAAAGCGCCACTAAACTTAAGTGGCGCTTTGGACTAGGCGCCCACTGGCTCTCTGTTTCGTATCCGTCCTGCCTTCCACAAGGAATTGTCTCCGTTACGAAGCAAAGGCTCGTGGAAGCCATGACAGAGACGTTACGAGGAGTAGTGAGCGCTTGGCCTAGGCCATGTAGTACCTAACGCTTAGGAATATTTATCCGGTTTAAAATCAGACGGAAAAACTTTAGGGGTGAATTTGATAAACGGGTAGTACTTTTATGTTAGCTAACATGTTTCATAATTCATTTTGGTGATTTTTTTTATTAAAAAGTTATAGAAAAAGTGTTTTCTACTAAAAATCTGGTTTTTATTTGGTACTTTCTCAATGGACAATTGCTGTAAATCGCGACACATTCAAATCATGATTTAATTTGTAATGATCACTTTTTAAAACGGGATATACAAATTGTAAATGGCAAAAGGTGGGTCACACCAAAAGCCATTCCAACTCTGGTTTGGTTTCCATAGAATTAAAACAAGTAAAAATAGTCAAAATAATTTTTTTATTTAATTTAAAGAAGTTACATCCAGTTGAAAGTGAAATAGAAAAAACCGGTGATGCTAACTTCTCACCTTTAAATTTTGACCAAGGATCATTTCGTGTAGGTTTAATTATGTTATTATAATTTGAGTAAGATCTCCTTGGTTTTTAGCCAATTTTGTTTAGTTGTTATGAAGAGATATTCCTCTCTCTATAAAAGAAAAGTAGTCTAAGAACTAGAACTTGCTGTATTATGAAATATTGTTGGCATGGACATCTTACCAGATCACCATGAACATGTTTGATCCTGAAGTTGGAATCGAACATCATCATTAAGAAAGTTATTTATATTGCAAGCTCAGACTCCACAAATTAGAGAAGGACAAAAATCTAGAAATGAAGGGTCAAGCCATCAGACTTAAATTGTCAAAGCTAATTTTATTTCAAGAACAATAGCTACATACCTTTAGTAGAATCATTCTTAATCCAAGGTAGAATCATCCTTTTCATCAAAATTCCATTTACTTTTGTTTACAATTTAGAATCTCAGAATATTCCCATAACAAGCCATAACCACAAGTTCCACAACAAACCGAATAGTTACTTAAGCCTTTGACAAAATATCATTTCGCAAATAGAATTTTTTGTTTTTAATTATAAGATCATCTGCTGCTTTTTATTTGGGTTTTGAAAGAATTAATTGACTTATTTAAAAATTATAATAAAAATTTTCCTTATTTTAAATTCTCACAGCCAAAATATTCGCGAATCACGTCAGAGTACCTAAGATATTACAAACACGAACATGTGTGACGTATCACGTGATGATCAGTGGCGGCGCCAGGAATTTTCGCGAGGGTAGGCAAACCAAATAAATGGGCCCCCGACCCGGGACCCCCCTTTTCTCAACGAAATGCTTCAATAAAATAAAGTAGTGATGTACGTGACGAACAAAGAAGTTCTAACAACAGTAAAACGAGTCCAAATATAACAGAACTGGTTTTATTTACTAGGAGATACCTCCAAAATTTCTAAAAACATTATCGACAATTGTTTCATTGTTATTTATAAATAATTTTATCTCTTGGGACAATTTTGAGACCCTTTCTAGATCAATTTGGGGCCCCTTATAGGATGATTTTGGGGCCCCTCAAAATTTTAAGGTAGGCAGTGGCCTACCTGGCCTACCCCCTAGCGCCGCCACTGGTGATGATTTTGTATTTTCTCGCCTAATCGACAGGCGTCGCTTAAACGTGGTACCACAGGAATACGGAACAAATACCGGTTGTCTGCTAGTTATCGCTCCCGTATATTTTTGGCAAATCAAACTCCGCGTAAGGTGTCTATTTCTTTATTATGTCTATGTATACAACACAAATATCTACTTAACTTTTTTTTGAGACACACACATCGGTGTCGACCCGATGCCTTAGACACCAGCACACACACAATAACTGATTAATCAGGGTGAGATATGTGTAACGGCCACGCCAACGGGGGGATACGTGGGGACAGGGGTGGGGACACCCGTGGCGGAAGTATCCCGACCACTTGTTGGGGGATTGGTAGTCGTCCTCACACGGCCTTCCACAAACTCTGCCTCCCGGACGCCTGGGATTACAGGAGTGAGCCACTACTCCCGGCTAAGAAATGTATATAAAGGTCTAGATAAATTTCGGGGCGTCTAAGCCTAACATAAAATACGGAATTGACACCTAGCAGACGCCGAGGAAGGCACGTGACCAAGAGCGCGAGCTCTCTTTGCATTTTACTACTAAGTGCTTGACCTTTCTGCAGGCCGTAGTCTTTAAACACCATCTGTTGGTGACTTTTAGTATAATTTTAAAGCAGGAAACAATGGCTCTCGCGACGATAGCACGAGCTTTCTTACCGATAGATAGCGCCTTATAAGGATAGCCTGCAGAAATTACGCGTTTCTGCTAGCTGTCACCTTCGTATTGACTCCCTTTGAAATATTTTATCTAGACCTTTATATACGTTTCATATATCTATGTGTGTAACGGCCACGCCAACGGGGGGATACGTGGGGACAGGGGTGGGGACACCCTTGGCGGAAGTATTCCGACCACCCGTTAGGGGATTGGTGGTCGTCCTCACACGGCCATCCACAAACTCTGCCTCCCGGACGCCTGGGATTACAGAAGTGAGCCACTACTCCCGGCCTATATCTACTTAACTAAAATGGCCCCATTATTATTATTTTTTTTTGACAGCCACACATCGGTGTCGACCCAAGGCCTTAGACACCAGCACACAATAACTGATTAATCAGGGTGAGATATGTGTAACGGCCACGCCAACGGGGGGATACGTGGGGACAGGGGTGGGGACACCCGTGGCGGAAGTATTCCGACCACCCGTTGGGGGATTGGTGGTCGTCCTCACACGGCCACCCACATACTCTGCCTCCCGGACGCCTGGGATTACAGGAGTGAGCCACTACTCCCGGCATGGCCCCATTATTCACTTAATTATTACTATAAAATAATGAAATTTAAAATTCTACTCACTATTTTGTATTTGATAATAATTTGTGTGCCGAGATAAGATCTTCTACAATTGCACCACGGTAAAGCCGTTACTTTTTGAAAAAAAAAACTATCGTAAGACACCAAGGTTGCTAGAGATTACGCTAATATAGGTTTGCCAACGCTACCGGTTTTCGGTGCGGGAAAATTCGCGGCGAAGAGAGGAAATTTCGTGACGTCATATTCCGACCTGCCGAGCTGAAACTCTATTCGCTAGCGAAACGGGTATAGGCGGCGCCACAGTCGCTACCCCTGCAGCTTGGTTTGTCTGCGTACTTTGTTGATCAAAACAAACGATTAATATGGCGGATTGTAGGCGCAGAGGTGGCATAAATTGCCTTTTTGTAGTAATACTGCCTTTAAAAATATTACAATTCGAGTAAATGGTGAGAAAAGAACGTTGGAGTTATCGTTTAACAATTTTCCGAAATGCAAAAATCTTTTTAATGTGTGGTTAACTAATATAAAATCAGGGAAGATGCCTAGTTAGTGGGCACAGATTTGCAGCGCCCATTTTAAAGATAGACTTTTTAGAAAGAAATGGTGAGACACAAATTTTACTTGTTATTACTGATTTTAAAGTTAATATTATTAAATATATATCATAATAACTGTCATTTAGATGAAGAGAATTCAAGAGACGCATGAAATGCAGTGCCATTCCAAGCAATAATTTACCATGTAGACTTATTACAAATCCAATGTAACTAAATAAAAAGAGAGGACCCTACGTTTTGTGAATCGTTTTAAAGGTGATCTGTTTTATTATATACTGCAAAATAAGGAAATGCTAATGAATTAAATTAATTTTAGGTCAAGCCGTTCGATTGTCATTATCGCTGGAAAATGTTACATTTGAGGCCCACAAAATTATGCGTTAAAATATTTTTCTATTTTGTATTGGACCCCAATTTTCCTATCTTTGCCACCCTGATGGTTCGGTATGAGTTTTCGAGTTGATTAATAACATTTCGAGCTATTGCCGCAGATCCCAATATGGTTAAAAATAATACTGTAAATTCAAATGGTTTTTATTTTTAATACTTATTTGCATATCTTAACATTTTAATCACTTAATAGCCCTTGAGAGAATAGACAAAATGAAAAGGCCTAGCTGAATTTTTCCATAGTAGCCTCTACAGGCGTTAACCAGTAGATTCCTTCCTTTCCAACTTAGTTATTTTTTGTCACTGCCTCTTCAATTGATATTATCTTCGCTACAAATGGACTCTCCACAAATATTTCATTCCGACTAAAAGCTAGAAATAAATTTTTGAGACTAACTAAGTGACCAATTAAGAGTACATAAACCTTTTTGAGCCAGCCAAATTTAACCCTCGCAACTCTAACCATTTTATTACCGTACAATACTGAAGGCACAGTTAGTTCTTTTCCTTCATTTTACCCCACTTCTAAAGTCAGAAAGTTGGGATAGCTCTCAGTATCTTTATATAGAAAATAGACCAGCAATTTACTGCATGTTTGCAAAAGCCTGAATTTCTAGAATAATAAGTAAAACAGGTTACATTAAAGAATTGGGTTTTAATAAAAAATATATTTACCCACTATTGCATGAACAATGGACACTTTCAATGCTGTGTTTTCCATCACCAACTTCAAATTTTAACTTTTGTTTTAAGCATCCGCACACCTTATTCTATGGATCAAAAGTAGACTACTCTCCAATATACTTAAAAATTTCAAGCATGGAGCGATTCACAAATATACCAAATAAAATTATTTAAAATACATTATACAAAATGCTGAAGCTAGTTCAAGCTACTAGTCTATGAAATTATAACAATCTGGGCTTGTTCTAATGTGAAGATAATAATAAATTTCCTACATACCTTTAAAACTTTTAAACTGATCCCGTGTATGAATTCTCCAAGGCCTACTCATAGTGTTATTAAACTCGAATATTTATACTTATATTTACGAATTCAATACCTATTGACAGTTCAAAATTAATAAATAAATGTCGTATATACACCTTTGTTAATACAAAACATTCGAACACGCTTTAAAAAATATGCTAAAATCGTTAGTAAAATGTTTTAATTGATGTTATAAAACGCGCATTTTCGCATAACGCCATTACCCGTATCACCCAAATATAGTTCTAGGCATTGTGACTAGGTGGCGCAGCTGTAGTTTTCGGTGGCGAATAGTCCCGTTCATCCATACGTTGGTATTTTGCCAGTTCTTTATCGGCGGCCGCGGCGGCGTATGCTTGCTTGGATATTTTTTTTGTGGATATTAATTTTATTGGTACGTATAATTTTCCAATTGTTATCTGTAATGTTTACTATTCATACTATATACGATTATCATAAAGTGAAAAAAATTAAACATTGAGGTTTCTTTAGTCTTTTACTGTTGTATAGTATCACCTGGGATTAAGAATTTATTGTGAAGCCTTGGTTTAATAAGTTGATTTTGGTTTAATCATGGGTAAGAAATGATTGGCTCTTGCCCCTAATTTCATGGATTTTTACCTACTAGCTAGTAATGGCTTTGTAAACAATTGCGCAGTTACTAATTAAATAGTCTAAATCCGCCCTAACTCTATATTATTAAATTATTCACCAACCTCATTGGTTCGTTATAGAGGTTCATAAAACAACACAATGGCAGGAATGAGATGTGCTGTAGCCTCTGTGCAACAATAGTTTGTTTGCCACAAAAAAGGATCCACTAAAATGCCACATAATTTATCATGCTTTTCCTAAAGACGAAAGACGTACTATTTGGATTAACAAATGTAGAAGAAAAGATGTTTTTAACCCATCTACAAGTGTTATTTGTTCCGTTCATTTTAATGATGAAGATTATGAACGTAATCTCAAAGCAGAATTGCTAAACTATAAACCAAAAAAAACATGGCAAGCCATTAAAGAAAACTGCAGTTCCATCCCAAAACCTAGGCATTGAGGTTTTAAACTGTGATACTTCGAGAAATGAAAGGCAAGCACGAGCCCGAAAACGAGAAAGACAAAAAATTGCTGTAGATGTCTTAAACTCAGAATCAACTTCAATTAATTCTGATCTAGTAAATTCGGAGCAGGAAAAATCTGTTAACAATGGTATAGTTCCTGAGCCTTTGGCTGACCGCATTGAAAATTTACCAAAGAAGCGCAAGTGCTGTGATTGTGAATCTTCAGAAAAAGAACAGAAACTAATTAAAATTTGGAAAACAAGGTATTCAAATATAAAGCAAAAATATATGAAGAAAACCAAAGAAGTTAACTCTTTAAAAACCGGAAAACGTATGTTGGAAATTTCCAACAAACAGCTAAAAAAAGAGCTCAAGCTTTTGAAAACTCAGAAAGGCAAAAAAGATATGTTAAACCCATAGACATAATAAAGAAATAGACCCAAGATTCTACGGGGGGTAAATACGGGAGCGATAACTATAATAATAATCAGCTAGGCTAATACCCAAGGCACCACCCTAGGCCTAAGTCGTCAAGCGACTCTTGAAGCCATTAATTCAGGTGGCCGGGTTACAATGCGTAGGAGGGTGGTGGCAAGCCCTGCATGCCACGCGTTCGAGCCAACAGCTCCCTACACTAACTATTACCGTTAACCTCAACAAGTTTTTATGGAAGGGGAAACCGAAGATCTCGGGGGAAAACCCCTTAAACCAGTGAGGAGAGAACTTGCAAACTCAACGCAGAAGGAGTAGTTCCGAGGTTTCACCCATTGCCACAAGCTGGGATCGAACCCGGCTCCTCTTGCTGCGAGGCGAAAGTGCTAACCACTCCGCCACCCCACAACCGGTATTTGTTCCGTATTCTTGTGGTACCACGTTTAAGCGACGCCTGTCGATTAGGCGAGAAAATAAAAAATCATCACGTGACACGTCACACATGTTCGTGTTTGTAATCTTTTAGGTACTCTGACGTGATTCGCGAATATTTTGGCTGTGAGAATTTAAAATAAGGTAAATTTTTATTATAATTTTTAAATAAGTCAATTAATTCTTTCAAAACCCAAATAAAAAGCAGCAGATGATCTTATAATTAAAAACAAAAAATTCTATTTGCGAAATGATATTTTGTCAAAGGCTTAAGTAACTATCCGGTTTGTTGTGGAACTTGTGGTTATGGCTTGTTATGGGATATTCTGAGATTCTAAATTGTAAACAAAAGTAAATGGAATTTTGATGAAAAGGATGATTCTACCTTGGATTAAGAATGATTCTACTAAAGGTATGTAGCTATTGTTCTTGAAATAAAATTAGCTTTGACAATTTAAGTCTGATGGCTTGACCCTTCATTTCTAGATTTTTGTCCTTCGCTAATTTGTGGAGTCTGAGCTTGCAATATAAATTAATAACTTTCTTAATGATGATGTTCGATTCCAACTTCAGGATCAAACATGTTCGTGGTGATCTGGTAAGATGTCCATGCCAACAATATTTCGTAATACAGCAAGTTCTAGCAAGACTACATTTCTTTTATAGAGAGAGGAATATCTCTTCATAACAACTAAACAAAATTGGCTAAAAACCAAGGAGATCTTACTCAAATTATAATAACATAATTAAACCTACACGAAATGATCCTTGGTCAAAATTTAAAGGTGAGAAGTTAGCATCACCGGTTTTTTCTATTTCACTTTCAACTGGATGTAATTTCTTTAAATTAAATAAAAAAATTATTTTGACTATTTTTACTTGTTTTAATTCTATGGAAACCAAACCAGAGTTGGAATGGCTTTTGGTGTGACCCACCTTTTGCCATTTACAATTTGTATATCCCGTTCTAAAAAGTGATCATTACAAATTAAATCATGATTTGAATGTGTCGCGATTTACAGCAATTGTCCATTGAGAAAGTATTGTAGGTTTAGATAAGGGAAACCTATAGTTATAAAAAGATTTTAAATAAGAATGAATATTCATTGAAATAATATGATAGTTTAATCCTACTTATAAAGCGCCACTAAACTTAAGTGGCGCTTCGGACTAGGCGCCCACTGGCTCTCTGTTTCGTATCCGTCCTGCCTTCCACAATGCATTGTCTCCGTTACGAAGCAAAGGCTTGTGGAAGCCAGGACAGAGACGTTACGAGGAGTAGTGAGCGCTTGGCCTAGGCCATGTAGTACCTAACGCTTAGGAATATTTATCCGGTTTAAAATCAGACGCAAAAAATTTAGGGGTGAATTTGATAAACGGGTAGTACTTTTATGTTAGCTAACATGTTTCATAATTCGTTTTGGTGATTTTTTTTTATTAAAAAGTTATAGAAAAAGTGTTTTCTACTAAAAATCTTGTTCATATTTGGTAAAAAAAAGGTCAATTTTAGTGTTTTTACGCATTGCAATAACAAATAAAACAATACCGGAAAAGGTTTCATTCCATAAGTAGGATTAAAATATCATATTATTTCGATGAATATTCATTCTTATTTAAAATCTTTTTATAACGAAACCTACAATACTTTCTCAATGGACAATTGCTGTAAATCGCGACACATTCAAATCATGATTTAATTTGTAATGATCACTTTTTAAAACGGGATATACAAATTGTAAATGGCAAAAGGTGGGTCACACCAAAAGCCATTCCAACTCTGGTTTGGCTTCCATAGAATTAAAACAAGTAACAAAAGTCAAAATAATTTTTTTATTTAATTTAAAGAAATTACATCCAGTTGAAAGTGAAATAGAAAAAACCGGTGATGCTAACTTCTCACCTTTAAATTTTGACCAAGGATCATTTCGTGTAGGTTTAATTATGTTATTATAATTTGAGTAAGATCTCCTTGGTTTTTAGCCAATTTTGTTTAGTTGTTATGAAGAGATATTCCTCTCTCTATAAAAGAAATGTAGTCTTGCTAGAACTTGCTGTATTACGAAATATTGTTGGCATGGACATCTTACCAGATCACCACGAACATGTTTGATCCTGAAGTTGGAATCGAACATCATCATTAAGAAAGTTATTAATTTATATTGCAAGCTCAGACTCCACAAATTAGCGAAGGACAAAAATCTAGAAATGAAGGGTCAAGCCATCAGACTTAAATTGTCAAAGCTAATTTTTTTTCAAGGACAATAGCTACATACCTTTAGTAGAATCATTCTTAATCCAAGGTAGAATCATCCTGAATCTAAAGCCCTTCTCTATATGATGAAAAGTAAAGCTAAGGAGGATTTAGAATCTGACGAGTTAAATCAAACCATGGAGCTCGCTTTTTTTATTGAAAAAGTAAACAATTGGTTTGATGTGTTCAACTCTCATGTAGAAAATAGTTCTAATCCTAATAAATGTGGCTTTGGGATACATATAAAAGATCAAGAAATGGTTTTAGATGAAATGATTTTGTTAATTACCAATATGTTATGTAAAAACAAAAATGGAAAAGCCAAGTCTTTTCTTCAAATTTTTCAAAAGGGTATTATAACTTCCTGTAGATCTCTCAAAGGGTTATTTTATGATTTAAAATATAATTATGATATTAAATATCTCCTAACGCATAGATTAAACCAGGATTGTCTGGAAATTTTTTTTTCTCAAGTTCGCTCAAGGGGTGGTCTAGATGACCACCCAACACCCCTTAACGCATTATACCGAATTAGAATGGTTATCTTAGGAAAAAATCCAGGGGTGTTTAATTGTCATAGCAATACCACAGATCAGATTCATGGGGAGTATTTAGGCTCAAATGTTTTAAATATTTCTGATAAAGAAAATAATCACAATGATGTTTATCTTTTAAATAATATCTTAACAACCGCAGAGATAGAAACTGACGTTCCGAATTTGTTACCAAATGATGTCCTAGTCAATGAAAATTTAGCATCTAAAAATATAACTAAACCCTTATGTTCAATTACTTTAAGTAAAATTATTAACACAACGATTGATTCCCGAGAGTATGATAGTGATTTTAAGAAATGTGAAGAAAATGGATTAGAATATTTTGGTGGATGGGTTGCAAAAAAACATTATAAAGCCAACCCAGAATTGGATTTAGTAGACAAAAATAAGCTAGATCATGATTATCAAATTCCCTCTTGGGCAAATTTCTTATCATACGGAGGTTTAGTCATTCCTTCCAGTGCCTTTATGCAAATAATCAAAATTTACGAGGACACCTTTAAAAAAATATTACCTAACATTTCTTTGTCTAACGAAGAAAATATTGTGAAAAATATTAGTCATAAAATATTTGAAATTGAAAATAAATACCCTTTAATAATTGTTAAAACCTTTGTGAAACTTAGAATTTTCATTCGAATTAAACATTTGAACTCAATTAAAATAACAAATGCGGAAGCCAGTGATGGAAAAAGAAAATCTGCCAAAAAAATGGCTAAAATAATTAATTAGATTTGTGAAAAAATTTTAGGAGTTTAAAACTTCAGCTTTTAAATTGACCTACCTATGAATTTTTTAAGAAATTGTCTTTAGGGATAAAACTTAAAAATATTTTTCTTCTTACACTGATACTAATAGAGTTCAAAATAATTTTGAATGCCACTGACTATGTGAGATTGTTGTTTGTGATAGCAAAATTAAGTGATAAGACATTAAGTATTAATCGTAAACATTTCAAGTATTATAAACGCAAAGTGATTTTTACAAAGATATCGAATTTATGTAAAAATGAATTTTTAAATGCATTTCTGTTCTTACACTATAAAGTAGGTACAAAATAATTTTAAAAGCCACAGACTTTTTATGTGAGATTGTTTTTTGCAATAACAATCCTGTGATATGACTGATAATTATTCCTAAAAATGTCAAGTGTTATATTGCATAGTGAATTTTTTAAAAGTTCTGAAATTCATGTACAAATGAATTTTTGAACGTATTGCTCTTCTTACCCAAATACTGTAGAGTACAAAATAAATTTAAAGCCACCGAATTTTTATGTTAGATTGTTTTTTGAAATAACAATTTTGTGATATGACAATAATTATTCCTAAAAATGTCAAGTATTATATTGCGTAGTGATTTTTTTAAAAGCTCTGAAATTCATGTACAAATGCATTTTTTTATATATTTTACCGAAATACCGTACAAAAGAATTTTAAAATAAAAATATTCGGATGTGTATTATTTAAAGTGTTTGGGTTGATGTAATTGTTGTATAAGTAAAATGTATCTGGAAGTGTAAAATATGTATCAAACATGTTAGTGAGAGAGTGCAAGTCAAGGCTTTATATTTTAGAAAAAGTTTCATTATCTTATTTCATTTCATTAAAAGTTGTTTTAATTCTTTAATACATTTATTTTATTTCAATTATTTAATAATCCTTTAAAAGGGGGGCGCTTGTATTAAATAGCTAATTTCCTATTCCGTAGCGCGTAGTGAATATCTTCCGCAGTCGCGGAGGTCTGATTCTGACGTCACGCGCTTAGGGAAGCGAGGAGAGAAAAAAATCGAAAATTTGGAATCGAGCGTTGGCTCCCGTTGGTAAGACACAGCCTACTTAGATCCACTGCTACTCGCACTAGAGTAGCAGGGGATCTAAGTTGGCCTTCCGTTAGACGACGGTAAACTTTCAAGGTGCGAATTACGAATAAAATAACAAGACGAGAAATCTTAAATGCGCGAAATACGAAATAAAATAACAAGACGTTAAATTTTTGAGGCGCGAAATACGGAATCACATACTAAGATGGTTAACTTTCAAGGCGCGAAATACGAAATAAAAATTATTTTTCTTTGAAATATTTTATATGACGTATAACGTTTCAAATATAATGTGTTTAATTTTTTATGACGTTGTTCACTTGCTAAGTAAAATTTACAATCGTAATAAATAAATACAAGTCAAAATTAAAACTTGCCGATGTAATCTAGACGCTCAAAAACACACATAAAATGCATTCAAAATAACACTTGCAGATGTAATCTAGACGCTCCTGAAAAAAGCTTCAATGCAACTCAGACGTTCGATGTTCATTAGACGTTCTAGAAACATTTATATTACACTTTGAACATGTGTAAGACACTTCTATTTTTTTAAATAACCCCTGAGCTAAGTTAAGGAAACATTAAATAACGTATAGCGAACACCAGTAGTACATCTGCCACCTGTGTATATGTTCCACAAATGTTTTCTTTAGCCGTCCCAAAGATTTGCAGTGCACCGGAGGTAGTAGTAGAGTGGTAGTCAGGCATCGGACGCCCATGTTGGATTCATAAAGAACAATTGAAAGGTAGTTTGTATACGGCCGTAAGAGTAGTTTGGATACGGGTTGGTGGTGATCTTGATGAAATCTATCAATTCTTTATTCGAGTAGATATAGATGGAGAAGTCAATTAGGATCCATAAGCAGCTGTGATTTTCTTGTTGCATGCCCCCCCTGGTTATTACCTTGTCGTGCTATTGTAGTGGACTATGCTGTCCGGAGTTCGTCTCCTGGTAGGGTCACCCAAGTTATTATGGTAAGTCTTCGCCACGTTCTTGTTTTTGCACATCAGCTTTTCTTATTTATATTTCATAGAACCTTACTAAATTTCACATGGGAATTATTATTCTTGAACTTAATGTTAGTAATCCTTCAGATATTGAAATATCTGAACGGTGTTTCCAATAGTCCTTTAGATCGGGTGATGGCTTAGTTCTAGTGGGCCATCCGTGAGTACTAATGTTAATTAATTACGAGCAAATACCGTCTTTCTCTGGTTCTTGTACGGTTTGACTTAATCTTCCGTTTGTTCCTGGTTAGTATTGCGTAACCATTTGCACGTTAAACTAAACTATGGTAAAATTTTAATTTTTAAAGAAACTTATAAAGTTTAAGGGGTATATATCGAATGTTAACACTTTTTTGTTAAACAATTACAGCCAATAGTTGAATAGCCAATACTTATTCCAAATCCAATCAAATCAAATTCCAAAATGTTTTTGATTTTATGTGAACTCTTTTACTTTTGAAAATAAAAGTTAATCGTTGAAACAAAAAGTTGCGAGTTATTAGAAGATAGAGTTTTCAAACTGAGTACTAATACACAATATTCAATCAAAATATTTTAATGTTGTTCTATATTTTTTCGGCGAGAAACGAAAGCTAAAGAAAATATACGGAAGTCAATTTACCTGTTTGAAAACGAAGTGTGCTAACACAAATATGACACTCTTTGACAAAAGGACAAACACAATTTAGCATTGGCGTATCTAGAGTCAACGGTAGAAAATATTTACATAACAGACAGAATAAAAGTACTCTATCAAAAACTTTTCCAAAATTTCCAAATTTCAATAATTAGTATTTTGGCGAAACGCGAAACTTAAATTATAAATATGTCAGTTAGTTTACCTATTGACTTGTTATCCTCCGATGTTTAAGGAGACACCTGCTTGGCTGATAACTGTCTTAGATCATGAATGGTTGTAACGGCCGTTGTTAGAAGATTAACGTTAATTAACGATCTCCAAATGGTTTAAATTTGACTCCAACACCAGGGGAGTATTGTGAAGTTAAACAAGTAAGTAAAAACTATTAATTCAAACGTCAAAATATAAAGAAAACGGAATTAATTTGAACCCAGCCTATACAAGTCGCTAGTTGACTTAGGTCAATGGTGGTGTCTTGGGTATTAGCTTAGCTGATTATTATTATATTGATTTAGAAAGTTCAGTGATAAGGTAATTGATATGAGTAAAAGACAAAGACGAAAATAAAAAGTATGCCTAAAGCAGTTATTATCGATAAGTATTAACGAAAATGCCCCTATTTCGAAAGAAACATTGCTGTGTTACATTAGTTCTAGATTAGAATTTGTAAAGCCCGCATTTGTATTCGCATATGTAGGATTGGTCCCTAATCAGCCTTTCCCTTAACTTCAGAGAGTTCGCACGTTATTTTGGGCCAACAGGGATGACTCATCCTCGCTCGCGTCATCCACCTTTGGAATTCTCCGAAAGTGGCGACCTCTGACCCGAAGGGTTAAGAGCGGGGTAAAGTCACCGGTGAGTCCGCAAAGATTTCTTGGCGGGCTTTCTTGTCCAGCCAATTAGGTTGGAGACCGGTAGCGCTATCTGAGGGGCAGTGCCGTAGCTGATGGTCCGAAGCGCCCGCGGTGCGGGGGGGCCTCGAACTTCTGGGGGGGGGGGCTAACCATAAAAAAATAAAAAGAGGGCCTCATAGAGATTTTTGCGGTGGGGGGCCTCTTAGTTCTCAGCTACACCACTGCTGAGGGGCCCGCTATGTAAGGGACGTCGGGACACTGGACTCATCCTCGTGAAGTGCGACCTAACCAGTCGAACCTTTTTAGTTTCACATCGAATATATATTCGAAGTGACACTGTTGCTATGGACGGAATGTTGTTAAGTGTTGTTTGTTTGGCCTCGGCGTCTGCGTGGAAAGCTGGAAAGCGACGACACGGTAGATGGAGCTGCGAAAAATAATTTCTAATTTTGACGACACCGAGATTCTAACCGACGCCTTATTCAAGTGAGCAACGCCATCCTCTTCGGAAACTTCGCTTGAACTCTTAGCCTTGAACAATTTTATAGTTTGTATAGTTGGTCCAGAGATGTCGCTCTTGTTCGAAAGCTTCGGCGCATTTTTTTGTTTGAATATTTTATCGAACAATTAGTTTGGCGGGAAGTTTGGTCTCTCTTTATTCCGCCCCCTCCAACCAGCCCCCTTAAAGGGAGACTGACAAAAAAAAACAAGTTGGTCTCATTCGATAGAACTCTTTGACGCGCATGCAGTGCCGTTGATTTCCGCCCCCTCCGACCAGCACTCTTAAAGGGAGAGTGACCGAAATAAACAAGTTGGTCTCATTCGATAGAACAATAAAAGTAAAATATTGGAATCATCGTGAAAGAATGAGACCAAAAAATCCAAAGCAGTCGAACTTAGGGCCAGTTGCAAAAGTCTGCTTTGCTAGAGTCACACATGTTAAATTCAATGGGCTAGCACTTTGGCTAGGGCTTTTGCAACAGGCCCTTAAGCTGCAAAGTATGCGTCCATGGGTACAGAATCTCCGTCTTGCCACATTCTTAGTACATAAATACATTCTTGCAATAATAAGATTTATGCATTTGTTAATAATCCATATTAAATATCTACTCTAAGAAAATAGCAATTTAATCACCGAGATAATATAAAATTCGAGAATGACATATTCTATCAATTTCAGTTCTGCAAAATTATATTCATGGGTATTTTTTTATGAATTTGCCTAAACTACCCAAATGTTTAATATAAATTTCCTTAAATAAACACATTTGAATCCCAGTTTAAGAATTTCTTTAAATCATATTTCCACTAAATGAAAAGAGACTTAAAACGGTTTTAAAATTCACAATTTATTTATTTAAAAAATCCAACGTTTTGGAGGAACTGTTCCTATTTTTAAATAAATAAATTGTGAATTTTAAAACCGTTTTAAGTCTCTTTTAATTTAGTTTTTCACAATGTGCTTCTCTTCACTAATTTCAATAATTTAAAACCTTACCTATTTCACCTTTAATACTTTCCGTCTATCTAACGATAAGAAATCACATGGCTTCAACAGCTTTTGTATTAGTTTGCCAACCCGGGTATCCTGAGGGTGGGCGGTGGCCACTCTTTAACATAGGATGGTAAATTTTATATCAAACGATAGGAAATCACATGGCCTCAACAGCTTTTGTATTGGTTTGCCAACCCGGGTATCCTGAGAGTGGGTGGTGGCCACTGTTTAACATAGGATGGTAAATTATATATCAAACGATAGGAAATCACATGGCCTCAACAGATTTTGTATTGGTTTGCCAACCCGGGTATCCTGAGAGTGGGTGGTGGCCACTGTTTAACATAGGATGGTAAATTATATATCAAACGATAGGAAATCACATGGCCTCAACAGATTTTGTATTGGTTTGCCAACCCGGGTATCCTGAGAGTGGGTGGTTGCCAATCTTTAACATAGGATAGTAAATTATATATCAAACGATGGGAAATCACATGACCTCAACAGCTTTCGTATTGGTTTGCCAACCCGGGTATCCTGAGGGTGGGCGGTGGCCACTCTTTAACATAGGATGGTAAATTATATATCAAACGATGGGAAATCACATGACCTCAACAGCTTTCGTATTGGTTTGCCAACCCGGGTATCCTGAGGGTGGGCGGTGGCCACTCTTTAACATAGGATGGTAAATTTTATATCAAACGATAGGAAATCCCAATGCCTCAACAGCTTTTGTATTAGTTTGCCAACCCGGGTATCCTGAGGGTGGGTGGTGGCCACTGTTTAACATAGGATGGTAAATTATATATCAAACGATAGGAAATCACATGGCCTCAACAGATTTTGTATTGGTTTGCCAACCCGGGTATCCTGAGAGTGGGTGGTTGCCACTCTTTAACATAGGATAGTAAATTATATATCAAACGATGGGAAATCACATGGGCTCAACAGCTTTTGTATTGGTTTGCCAACCCGGGTATCCTGAGAGTGGGTGGTGGCCACTCTTTAACATAGGATGGTAAATTATATATCAAACGATGGGAAATCACATGACCTCAACAGCTTTCGTATTGGTTTGCCAACCCGGGTATCCTGAGGGTGGGCGGTGGCCACTCTTTAACATAGGATGGTAAATTTTATATCAAACGAAAGGAAATCACATGGCCTCAACAGCTTTTGTATTGGTTTGCCAACCCGGGTATCCTGAGAGTGGGTGGTGGCCACTGTTTAACATAGGATGGTAAATTATATATCAAACGATAGGAAATCACATGGCCTCAACAGATTTTGTATTGGTTTGCCAACCCGGGTATCCTGAGAGTGGGTGGTTGCCACTCTTTAACATAGGATAGTAAATTATATATCAAACGATGGGAAATCACATGGGCTCAACAGCTTTTGTATTGGTTTGCCAACCCGGTTACCCTGAGAGTGGGTGGTGGCCACTCTTTAACATAGGATGGTAAATTATATATCAAACGATGGGAAATCACATGACCTCAACAGCTTTCGTATTGGTTTGCCAACCCGGGTATCCTGAGGGTGGGCGGTGGCCACTCTTTAACATAGGATGGTAAATTTTATATCAAACGATAGGAAATCACATGGCCTCAACAGCTTTTGTATTGGTTTGCCAACCCGGGTATCCTGAGGGTGGGCGGTGGCCACTTTTTAACATAGGATGGTAAATTTTATATCAAACGATAGGAAATCCCAATGCCTCAACAGCTTTTGTATTGGTTTGCCAACCCGGGTATCCTGAGGGTGGGCGGTGGCCACTCTTTAACATAGGATGGTAAATTATATATCAAACGATAGGAAATCACATGGCCTCAACAGCTTTTGTATTGGTTTGCCAACCCGGGTATCCCGAGAGTGGGTGGTGGCCACTCTTTAACATAGGATGGTAAATTATATATCAAACGATAGGAAATCACATGGCCTCAACAGCTTTTGTATTGGTTTGCCAACCCGGGTATCCTGAGGGTGGGCGGTGGCCACTCTTTAACATAGGATGGTAAATTATATATCAAACGATGGGAAATCACATGGGCTCAACAACTTTTGTATTGGTTTGCCAACCCGGGTATCCTGAGAGTGGGTGGTGGCCACTCTTTAACATAGGATGGTAAATTATATATCAAACGATGGGAAATCACATGGCCTCAACAGCTTTTGTATTGGTTTGCCAACCCGGGTATCATGAGGGTGGGCGGTGGCCACTCTTTAACATAGGATGGTAAATTTTATATCAAACGATAGGAAATCACATGGCCTCAACAGCTTTTGTATTGGTTTGCCAACCCGGGTATCCTGAGGGTGGGCGGTGGCCACTCTTTAACATAGGATGATAAATTTTATATCAAACGATAGGAAATCCCAATGCCTCAACAGCTTTTGTATTGGTTTGCCAACCCGGGTATCCTGAGGGTGGGCGGTGGCCCCTCTTTAACATAGGATGATAAATTTTATATCAAACGATAGGAAATCCCAATGCCTCAACAGCTTTTGTATTGGTTTGCCAACCCGGGTAACCTGAGGGTGGGCGGTGGCCACTCTTTAACATAGGATGATACATTTTATATCAAACGATAGGAAATCCCAATGCCTCAACAGCTTTTGTATTGGTTTGCCAACCCGGGTATCCTGAGGGTAGGCGGTGGCCACTCTTTAACATAGGATGATAAATTTTATATCAAACGATAGGAAATCCCAATGCCTCAACAGCTTTTGTATTGGTTTGCCAACCCGGGTATCCTGAGGGTGGGCGGTGGCCACTCTTTAACATAGGATGATAAATTTTATATCAAACGATAGGAAATCCCAATGCCTCAACAGCTTTTGTATTGGTTTGCCAACCCGGGTAACCTGAGGGTGGGCGGTGGCCACTCTTTAACATAGGATGATACATTTTATATCAAACGATAGGAAATCCCAATGCCTCAACAGCTTTTGTATTGGTTTGCCAACCCGGGTATCCTGAGGGTAGGCGGTGGCCACTCTTTAACATAGGATGATAAATTTTATATCAAACGATAGGAAATCCCAATGCCTCAACAGCTTTTGTATTGGTTTGCCAACCCGGGTATCCTGAGGGTGGGCGGTGGCCACTCTTTAACATAGGATGATAAATTTTATATCAAACGATAGGAAATCCCAATGCCTCAACAGCTTTTGTATTGGTTTGCCAACCCGGGTAACCTGAGGGTGGGCGGTGGCCACTCTTTAACATAGGATGATACATTTTATATCAAACGATAGGAAATCCCAATGCCTCAACAGCTTTTGTATTGGTTTGCCAACCCGGGTATCCTGAGGGTAGGCGGTGGCCACTCTTTAACATAGGATGATACATTTTATATCAAACGATAGGAAATCCCAATGCCTCAACAGCTTTTGTATTGGTTTGCCAACCCGGGTATCCTGAGGGTAGGCGGTGGCCACTCTTTAACATAGGATGATAAATTTTATATCAAACGATAGGAAATCCCAATGCCTCAACAGCTTTTGTATTGGTTTGCCAACCCGGGTATCCTGAGGGTGGGCGGTGGCCACTCTTTAACATAGGATGATAAATTTTATATCAAACGATAGGAAATCCCAATGCCTCAACAGCTTTTGTATTGGTTTGCCAACCCGGGTAACCTGAGGGTGGGCGGTGGCCACTCTTTAACATAGGATGATACATTTTATATCAAACGATAGGAAATCCCAATGCCTCAACAGCTTTTGTATTGGTTTGCCAACCCGGGTATCCTGAGAGTGGGTGGTGGCCACTCTTTAACATAGGATGGTAAATTATATATCAAACGATAGGAAATCACATGGCCTCAACAGCTTTTGTATTGGTTTGCCAACCCGGGTATCCTGAGAGTGGGTGGTGGCCACTCTTTAACATAGGATGGTAAATTTTATATCAAACGATAGGAAATCACATGGCCTCAACAGCTTTTGTATTGGTTTGCCAACCCGGGTATCCTGAGAGTGGGTGGTGGCCACTCTTTAACATAGGATGGTAAATTATATATCAAACGATGGTAAATCACATGGCCTCAACAGCTTTTGTATTGGTTTGCCAACCCGGGTATCCTGAGAGTGGGTGGTGGCCACTCTTTAACATAGGATGGTAAATTATATATCAAACGATGGGAAATCACATGGCCTCAACAGCTTTTGTATTGGTTTGCCAACCCGGGTATCCTGAGAGTGGGTGGTGGCCACTCTTTAACATAGGATGGTAAATTATATATCAAACGATGGGAAATCACATGGCCTCAACAGCTTTTGTATTGGTTTGCCAACCCGGGTATCCCGAGAGTGGGTGGTGGCCACTCTTTAACATAGGATGGTAAATTATATATCAAACGATGGGAAATCACATGGCCTCAACAGCTTTTGTATTGGTTTGCCAACCCGGGTATCCTGAGGGTGGGCGGTGGCCACTCTTTAACATAGGATGGTAAATTTTATATCAAACGATAGGAAATCACATGGCCTCAACAGCTTTTGTATTGGTTTGCCAACCCGGGTATCCCGAGAGTGGGTGGTGGCCACTCTTTAAAATAGGATGGTAAATTATATATCAAACGTTGGGAAATCACATGGCCTCAACAGCTTTTGTATTGGTTTGCCAACCCGGGTATCCCGAGAGTGGGTGGTGGCCACTCTTTAACATAGGATGGTAAATTTTATATCAAACGATAGGAAATCACATGGCCTCAACAGCTTTTGTATTGGTTTGCCAACCCGGGTATCCCGAGAGTGGGTGGTGGCCACTCTTTAACATAGGATGGTAAATTATATATCAAACGTTGGGAAATCACATGGCCTCAACAGCTTTTGTATTGGTTTGCCAACCCGGGTATCCCGAGAGTGGGTGGTGGCCACTCTTTAACATAGGATGGTAAATTATATATCAAACGATAGGAAATCACATGGCCTCAACAGCTTTTGTATTGGTTTGCCAACCCGGGTATCCCGAGAGTGGGTGGTGGCCACTCTTTAACATAGGATGGTAAATTATATATCAAACGATAGGAAATCACATGGCCTCAACAGCTTTTGTATTGGTTTGCCAACCCGGGTATCCTGAGGGTGGGCGGTGGCCACTCTTTAACATAGGATGGTAAATTATATATCAAACGATGGGAAATCACATGGGCTCAACAACTTTTGTATTGGTTTGCCAACCCGGGTATCCTGAGAGTGGGTGGTGGCCACTCTTTAACATAGGATGGTAAATTATATATCAAACGTTGGGAAATCACATGGCCTCAACAGCTTTTGTATTGGTTTCCCAACCCGGGTATCCTGAGGGTGGGCGGTGGCCACTCTTTAACATAGGATGGTAAATTATATATCAAACGATGGGAAATCACATGGGCTCAACAGCTTTTATATTAGTTTGCCTAACTGCGTCTGTATGGGTTTGCCCACCAGAATACACCGATGTGGAACTAATATTACGGGCTGCCTTGTTATATCATCTCTTCTAGAGCAATTTACTTAGCAATGCCTTGTAACAAGTGGTATATATATATATATATATATATATATATATATATATAAAAGTATTTTACATTTTGACTCTCGTACATGGTTTAAACATAAGCCAACAATTTCATAAATTTTAGACGGTGGCAGGTCTATTCAATAACCCAAACCTGGTTTGCACGTTTTCAAAAATTAATTATTTAAAATATCTTAAGCTTGTTAACAGTTCATCGGCTAAAAAAAATCAGGACACTGTTCTACTGTTGAGTACACGACGAACAGAAGAACGAGTTTGGAAATTACTATAGCCTGCATTATGTATGCTGTGAGCATTGCCTAAACAGAAAGTTGATTTTCGTGTACCCAGTTGTACCGCGAATTGTTTCAATTGCGCAATGCTTAGACGCATTGCAAATAGAACCATCATTTACTATTTGAAAATAAATGAATGCATGCTGGTTAAATTGGAACAACTTACCACAATTTTGTCTTGATTTGGTTTTCCAGAAAATGTAAATATTAAATATTTTTATTTAAATACTATATGATAAATACCCTTTATAAATACAATTATTTTATAGTTTTTATATAACTTCCAATTATTGCAGTTTTTCGTATTAAAATCAATATTTTGGCAGTACTTGATCTCAAACATTTTTTAGGATAAATTTCGCTCCCTCGTGTAAAAAGGGTTCAGCTTGTTGAAACCCTATCGCGAAAAAACGTGTCGTCATTTATGGATGGTTGATTACAGTTAACTTACACTTTGAAATATGTAGGATCCACGATTCCTATTTGTCAGGAGAATGAATATATAATGTTTCCCAATTTCCAACCACATCAAAGGTTTTTACTTTTTAACAAACGCTTTATTATATAAAAACCCAGTTAGATATTCAAACGAAGCCACTTAATTTAAAAAGATAGTACTTAATTATTTTTCTTGAATTTCTATCAATTCTACAAGAGCAACAAACACAGCGTCCCACACAAGGAGAACGCAACCCGTCAAAAGTCGTGCATTTTGTTGCGTACAGTTTTCATTGGTTAGTCGATTTAGCGCCTGCAGCCCTCGGAAGGGAAATATTCGGAAATTGTCTTCCCCCTTTCCGTAAAACGTTCAGTGTATAGGTTCGTCCAATTAAATTTGTACACAACACTGCGTGTTTAAAGGCTAACTTCGTTCTCCTTGTGTTTTTTATGCTCCTAGGTGTCACCTAGTAATTACAAAACTAACAGTTTCAAGTGCTTTTAATACCTTTACCTGGTCTATTTTGTGCGGAAAGTACCGGTAAAACTAAAATATTCCTTCGTCAAATAGTAACCGTGCCGTGAAGCCTTTAAAATCAGTAGAGGTTGGATTGGCACGGCTTAATTATTGAACAATAAAGTTTTATAAAAGAAATAATTAAACGAGGCTATTTAATCGTTAAAAAGGCGTTAATAGATATCTAAGTAAATTATGTTTAAGCTGTTCTTTTCAATTGACTTAAAGAACTTATTTCTCGTGAAATGCTCTCATTATTTTGATAAGCGTCAATTGCGTAAATCAAGTGAATAAAAAGTAGCGTTTTAAAAATGTGCCGTGAAAGCGAGAGTGGACTGCACGCCGAATTAAACGTCCATTTTCATTTTGTGAAAAGGTTTTAATTTCCAGGACGCCTTGGCAGTCAGCAAACCGTATCTGGCAATGGAGATTCCTTGACATTGTTACCTGGAAGTTACACACAGCGCCTATCTGACGCGATATATGCAGAATTTTAACTAAAAAACGATACAAAGTTAATAACTCCCAATATATTTTATCTAGGAATTTGAAACACCCCGGACACAAAGACAACGGAAATTTTCATAACCTTGAACCATGTCTTCAAGGTCATTTAAAATTTACCTCGAGAAACATTAGAGATACAAAGAGATACAGAAAAGTGTTCCCCGTCACATTTCAGGTGTACATAACTTGGATCTTTCCTTATTTGACCAATAATAAGTCGAAAGAATTTAGATGAAAACCGGTCTAAATTTCTTTAACCCGATTCAAAACACCATGATGAAAACCTTTCAAATTGGATCCATTTCTCTAAATCCATTGGTTATCGAGATAAGCTGTGAATGACCTTGAATCATAAGTATAAGGTCATCCGAGTTTGAAAATTCTAAAGACTTCCTACCCGATGAGTTTGTCTAGCAAATTGTGATACTCTACAATGCGTAGGAGGGTGGTGGCAAGCCCTTCAAGCCACGCGAGCCCACATCTCCCTACAATAACTATAACCGTTAATCTCTACAAGGCAGGGCTTGCCACCACCCTACTACGCATTGTAACCCGGCCACCTGAATTAATGGCTTCAAAAGTCGCATGATGACTTAGGCCTAAGGTGGTGCATTGGGTTTTAGCCTAGCTGATTATTATTATTATTTTAAGTTATTATTTAAAGGGGAAACCGAAGAACTCGGGGGAAAAAGCCTTTAATCAGTGGGGAGGGAACTTGCAAATTCTACGCCGAAGGAGTGTTTCCAAGTATTCAACCAGTGCCACAAGTTGGAATCGAACCTGGCTCCTCTGTCTGCTAGGCGATAGTGCTAACCACTCCGCCACCCTCCAACTTGGTGTCTCTGATACATTAGTTTCATCACGAACTACCGGTTTTTGTCTAAAGTCCCTCGACTTGTTATTTGTAAAATGAGGTGTGCCTAAAGCTATTTAGTCCTAAAATGTGACGGGGAACACGTTTCTAATTGAAACCAGCTTTGTTCTCGAGATAAATTTTTAATGACCTTGAAGACATGGTTCAAGGGACCCCCTGTACGTTCTATGAGTTCTGAAAATTCTACATTAATAGCTAAAACATATTTTGGGTTATTGACTATGTATCGTTTTTTCGGTAGCAGCCTGTACATATATATATTTATTTATATATTAAAACGATATAGTTTTCCCAAGGCTCATCGGTGTTGTGCCGGGGAAACATCTGTGGCGTTCATTTCGCTTGGCAAAAATTAGCACATAGAACCCGAATTAAAACATCTTCCTTTCGAAATCAGTATGAAATTGGCAAGTAGCTATTAGTCCTTGGACGCCGTCTGGCGGCTAACCGGCATGTAAGTTTATATTTTGAGTTCATTTAGAATCAACCTTCATGTCTATTAACTCGATTATCCTTTTCCTTTTACATAGTGGCAGCTAACGGGTACCGCGATTTTTTGACGTTGGTCGCTACGAAAAATTAACTTAAATCAGCTAACCCTGGACCTGTTCTCATGATATATATTTGATTGTACAGATTTCGGCTATGAACGGATCAGGACAATATCAGATTAAACACGCTGATATTTGGCTACATAAAATTTCCAGGGTATTTATACTTCTAAATATTTCCGGGACTTTTTAACGTAAACTAGAATGAACATGGTTAACGATAAGTTGTATTCATATAAAAAACCTTACAAACACTCCATAATTATCTGTGATTCTAAACGAAACCAAAGAAATGTATATAATAATCTTGATACTACGTCTTTGAAGCAACTCAAAGCGTACCTGCTTCCGAGTTTAAGAACCAACAAAATATTTAACATGTAAAATGAAAAACGGCAATAGAGAGTTTAATGTGAATAACTTTAAAGACTTTAATAGAGAGGTTGTTGTGAATAAATTTAAGGACTTTAATAGAGAGGTTGTTGTGAATAACTTTAAAGACTTCCATAGAGAGTTTGTTGTGAATAACTTTAAAGACTTTAATAGAGAGGTTGTTGTGAATAACTTTAAAGAGAGTAATTGAGACTTATTGTGAATAACTTTAAAGACGGTAATTGACACGTTATTGTGTATTTCTTTAAAGACAGTAATTGAGACGGTATTGTGAATAACTTTAAAGACGGTAATAGAGGTTATTGTGAATAACTTTAAAGACAGTAATTGAGACGGTATTGCGAATTACTTTAAAGACAATAATAGAGACGTTATTGTGAACAGGCCCGTCTTAAGTCCTTTAGGGGCCCTGGGCTAAATTATTTCTTAAGACATTTGCCATCCCCAACGGTCAGCCTTTGTATGTACGTTGTCTAAATTCAACTACACAATAATCAAACCAAACCTTTTTATTTCAAAAGTATAACATAGGCCTACTCAAAATAAGATTTTACTGACATTGACTCGCTGTTAGGTTTTAGAAATTGTTGGTACCGTATGATACGCGATATGGTGATGAGTCAAATTACTTCAGACGTAACTAAAAGATTCATAATATTAAATGAGTATATATAATATCTAACCAACTAAACCCTTATCCCTAGAGTAGAGGCTGTATGGCTGGCCTATCCGGGGCCCCAAAACTGGCTGGGGGCCCTGGGCTGTAGCCCATTTAGCCCATGCCTTAAGACGGCCCTGATTGTGAAAAAACATTAAAGACGTTATTAGAGACGTTTTGTGAATAACTTAACAGTAACAAGAAATGTAGGATTAACGAGTGTTAATATTTTTTTAAATTTAACATCATCACTTTTCCGGACTTAACTACGATTTCCTTTTTGCATATTTCTCGAAGCTAAAGAATGAAGTTCAATTCGAAGTCTTTATGAAATGCAGCCCAGTTTTTTCAATAATGGCTTTTGTGTTCCTGAACTTGGCCAATGTGACGTAAGATCTTCAATATCACATAATTGAAAACTTCTTAGTATTAGTGTTTTTCTCGCCAATGACATAAAAACGTTTTCTCAATGATTTATCACGCTGGTTCTAACTACAAACGTATTTCAGCTTAGTTTACAGAAAACAACCATTGATTCTTGTAAAAAAAGTCACCCGCGGTGTACGTACAGTATCAATAAATAGTTCACCCAGCAGTCGTCACAAAGGTGTAACGTTTTAAATATCGATCTTTAGGTAATAGACGTTCAAATTGCGACGCCAGATATCACCATACTACAGGAAGCAATTAAAGATCACGGGACTACGATCACTCAATCTTTTTATTCACCTACCTATAATATATACAGCTGTTTGGACAGACAATTAGAAGGAAACGAACAGGTTCATCTGCCTCATCATGCCTTGGATCAGGCCAATTGGAATTTACTGCAGCTCTGTTTCGTTTCAATTTCGATCATCACGTCCTTCCTCTTCGGAAGGGCCGGAACGAGTCGCAAAACCAACTGGACACGGTCCATCTTCGAGAGCCTCTACTTCTTCTACTCTCACCTACTCTCCAATCCAGCCACAAGTAATCAAAATCTGCCGCTTTTAGCATGGCACTCAAAAATTCCCTGTAGAAAGTTGTTTCTCGTCTTATTAAAGAGTAAGTTGCCAATTATTCGTTACCGTCTTAATTTGGTTTTGAAACGAAGCGGCTACGTTTAAAATACCGAATTATAAAGTTTCATTGCTTTCCGTTTCGTAGATCATTAGAAATAATTAATAGAACGCCAAAACAATTGGAATTTTAGCGTGGTGATTGACGTCTTTGACTACACGTTATTTCATATTGGCCGCTATCCCCGACATAGACCTTAGGCTTGCATATAAATGTAGATGCTACTGATTCAGTGGCCGAAAACGAAAAAGCCCCTATAGAAAAGAGGGATTCTACTACTAAATTTTTACGCGGGTGCTTACGTGGTTTTAAAAACACGCGCTCACGCTTATTCTTTAGAGCGAGCGCTAAATTGGCATCGCCATACTTATCTACCAAGAATCTTGGTAGGATAGTGGGAACTATATAATCTACCAGATGCAGTGGGAAAAATTCAGATCGTTAAAAAATAAAAGCCACAGCAGGGCGCTGCACGTAAATTTCATTTTAATATTAAATACACTTAACGACGGTATTTTATCAATGGGAAGCCCATGATCAAATGAACAAGGAAAACATAGTGTAGTTAAATTTCTATTCCGAAAATCTATTTGCAACTTACTCTTTAAGCTCTGGAGACACGAGATGCAAAACGCTTTCACTTTCAAACCATTGGCACTGATAATCTAATAATCAGCTAGTCTAATACCCAAGGCACCACCTTAGGCCTAAGTAATCAAGCGACTTTTAAAGCCATTAATTCATGTGGACGGGTTACAATGCGTAGGAGGGTGGTGGCAAGCCCTTCATGCCACGCGAGCCAACAGCTCCCTACCCTTACTATTACCGTTAACCTCAACAAGTCTTTATTCACACAAATACAATACGTTTCAAACAGTTATATGTTATCCTTCTAAATTGCAATAGCATAATAAATCGGTGATAATTGATTAAATTAAATGAGTTTAAAATCCAAAGTTGTGAGCTCATAAGGAATGATATCATAGTCGTTAATCCTTAATCCGCTATTTTTACAGTACGCGAAATTACCGCGAATAACCTGGTAGAGCCCACCAATTGCATATTATTAAAGGGGAACGGCCAAGCTTTTCCAAATATGGCCTTATTTCCGTATCAAAAGATTAACAAGACGATCAATATACTAACACGTACCTTTTTTGTCTTGAAAAAATTGCGTTTGGCCCAAAAAGTTGAAACGCAAAATAAAGCCAGGTGTTTGGGTTTGAATTTTCGCCGCCATCTCAAGGGCTGCCGCCAGCGCCCGCTACCCCGTATGAGCGATTTTCGAACTATCCTAACTTTTAAAATCGCGCAATTTAGGCTTAAGTCTCTTATAACTGGAACGCATTTTTCGCGTCTTCAGCAGCGCGCGCTTTTACGTTGTTTTTCTGTCTCACCGACTTCTCACCAGGTGTCGCGGCGGACGCGCGCTTTTCGATTTCCCGAAATATCTTTATTTTATTAAAAATTAACCACTCAATATTTTTTGATGCAGTTTTCGCCATAAATTTTAGTTTTTAATGGGCTTTAGGGCTGTCTAACTGGTTAAAGCTTGGCCATTCCCCTTTAAGGCTATATGGATCTTCAATTTGTTAGTCACATGTTTAGTTTATACCTGGACGTGAAGCTAGAATCTAGTTCTGGTCAATGCTCGCTTACAAAAATTAGGGAAACGTTTTCCGCTCCAAGAAATATTAAGTTCATACATGAATGTATTCATTTCAACCATGAATATCGAACTGCAATAGGCAGTCTGGCCTCAGTAGCTAGGATGAGAGGGGTTTAATTATTATGACGTTGCACACGCGCTGCCACTCAAAAATTGCATTGAAGGGAATCGTTTCAAAACTTGACTATAGCTTCAGTACCAAGGCTTAGCACGAAATTTAATTTCTAAAATTTCAATCCATATTTTTCATTGAACGAAAATGGGTTTGAATGTTATTAATAAATTCCTTTATTTATGATTATTTAATAATTTGGTTAAAGTACAGGTATTTTCTTAGAATCGCCAGTCATTTTCTTCGCGCGTTAAATCGTGCAATTCCTGAAACGTTTTGTGGATCGAGTCAACGACAAACGCCTACCTCCTAATTGGCTGAAGTGATTACGTAAAGCGCAGAAAGGCACCACCCATCTGAGCCCCAGATGGTAGAAAGGGTTGGATATTCATGATTGAAAGGAATACATTCATGGTTCATAGGTTTTCGCCACACAATAAACAAAATTCGATTATTAGCGACATATTCTCAAAAATCCACCAACGGTTTTTAAAATTTAGCATTTCTGACTGAGAAATATTCACTATCAATTTGAAAAAGGAGAGCCTACTCAATGTCTATTTCTAAAATGCCTTCAATCTTCTAAAATTATTATTATTATTAATATTTCTTTACCGTCAATCACCGCTTTTGAAGTAATATTTTGTATGGTTTGATTCGGTGTTTATGTTGTAATTTGGAAAAAATTTCATTATCTTTTTCTATTCATTATTTTAGATATCGTCCTTATTTTTACTCATTATTATAGATATCATCATTATTTTTACTCATTATTATAGATATCATCATTATTTTTACTCATTATTATAGATATCATCATTATTTTTACTCATTATTATAGATATCGTCCTTATTTTTACTCATTATTATAGATATCATCATTATTTTTAATCATTATTATAGATATCATCATTATTTTTACTCATTATTATAGATATCATCATTATTTTTACTCATTATTATAAATATCGTCCTTATTTTTACTCATTATTATAGATATCATCATTATTTTTACTCATTATTATAGATATCATCATTATTTTTATTCATTATCATTAATCTAGTGATGTTCATTATTTTAGATATAGTCGTTATCATTTATTTGGTTATGTTTATTATTTTAGATATCATTCATTTAGTTATGTTAATTATTTTAGTTATCATTAATTTAGTTTTGTTAATTATTTCAATTATCATTAATTTAGTTATGTTATTTATTTCCATTATCATCAATTTAGTTATGTTCATTATTTAAGTTATCATTAATTTAGTTATGTTTATTATTTTAGTTATCATTCATTTAGTTATGTTAATTATTTCAGTTATCATCAATTTACTTATGTTCATTGTTTTAGTTATCATTAATCTATTTATGTCCAGTATTTACTAGTCCTTGTCGTTATTTAGGTCATTATTATAAATTTTTTATCATGTCTAAGCGTTGTTTCAAAAGTATTTAGATTACAAAAGGGAAATTGGCTACTTCGAAAATAGGAGCCGGTGCGTGTACACTTAAACAAATGCAGTTGGCTTATTATGAATGAAAAATGGTTTGGTGTCTTTTCACGGTGTTATTGATTCAGATATCGTCGGAGCGCTGCAATCTCGCAGCACCTCCTGGAGACTGCTTCTGTCGGGCTGGCTCTTGGGCGCCACGCTCATTTTGCAGAAATGTTACCTCTGTAACATGAAGGGCGAGTTGGCTACAGGAAATAAATTGAAGTACATCGACACCCTAGAAGATGTCTTCAGCATACCCTATATTGAAGAATACTATAAAGTGGAAACATTATTTCATACAAAAAATCAGGTAATCAACCAAATGCAAAAACGTTGCGAGACACCCGAGCTATTTGAAAGATGATAATGAAGAACGAAGTCGAAATAAATCTAAACTGTATCAAATACTTTGACCATTCAGTCACAGTGGCTTTCCGTCAATAAAGATTAAAGGTCACCGTTTAAAAAATCCGCTATGACCTTCAAGTTGGCGGACCGAAAGTCCCGTGTATAAAGGATGCTTTTGGGATAACCTTTAACCTTCAACCACAATCGTTTTACGAGCCTCAAATTTCCATATCTTCTTTTTCTTTCTTCAATCTTTAAACTGTTATAAGTTAAAGACGAAGATTAACTTACTTTTTCTTTATTTTGACGCATTTTGACCATCGTAATATTTAATTACTTCTTAAAGTGTTTTATATGATAAGTTTATATCAATGTTACAATAGCGAAAAAATGTTTCATTCTTAGCTGGAAACCGTGAAAGCATTCAACACTCAAAATATACCGCTTGCATTAGATGGTAAGAAGATTAGTGCACAATATTTTTTTATTTAAAGATATTTAAATTTTACTGATATGATAAAATTCCATTCCATAATTTCATTTAAAAATTTAGCGTATTAATGTGTTAAAGGTTATAAGTCAAGATCAACAATTTTAAGTTAAAAGGAACCACCTATGGACTGCATTGTAAAGGATGATAAAATTAGCTAATAAGTAGATTAGTCCATTAAGAAAAGGGATAATAAAGATAAACCCTAAACAAATTTGAAGAAATTTAAAAACTTACTAATAGCTCGCAGAATTTCCAACGGTAGACCGGTTTCGTCCTATTTGGGACTCGTCAGTACCGTGCGGGAAATCTGGCTCGCGACTATAACACCGAATAGAGAAACTAATCCTATCCTTTTTCTTAATGGACTAATCTACTTATTCGCTAATTTTACCATCCTCAACAATTTTAAACGGTATTAGCAGATATCCACGCTTCTTCGCTGGTGCACTGGTGGCTGTTCATAAGCATGTAATGTAACTTGTACATTTGATTTCTAATTTCATAAAGAGTAGTGATAATAAATGATCTCTCATATCCAACAGTTTTTATGAACACAGAGAAAATTATTGATTATTAACATCCAAGATTCGCTATTTTCGAGGCTATTTTCCGTATTCGCGAGGAATGTTATGTTACCCTTTATTTATTTATTTTCAAAACGTACTGATTATTTTAAATTGTATTTTAAGCGCTTTGAATCATATTTGTAAAAGGGAGGAATAAAATTTAAATTAATACACTTTATGAAATAAATAAAATACAGGTTGTTTCCGATAAGTGTGTAATAAACTTGGTGGTCCTAATCAGTCATAATATCTAAAGGACATGAGTCCCTAAGTGCTTCGTTTCAAAGAAAACCTCCCAAATTACTACCCTATAAGAACCGGCACACAGCCTTAAAATTGATAAACGATATTCTTCCTTGATTCAAGTTGTTTGTATAAAATCATCAGTTTTTATCGGTGAAGCGAGAAAATTAAAAGCAAGCGACAAAAGTTAATTACTAAACTTTTTGAAGTAGATAAGTCTGACAATGAATACAAACTATTTCAATTATTATTAATGTTCCAAACGAAATTAAAATAAGATTTTTGTCAGATAACAAATACATTTCGTAGTTCACACTTTTACAAGATTTGTTCAAAATGACCACCTCTGGCTCTAATACAAGCGTGAGCCCGTCGTAGAAATGATTCACGTACTCGTTATAAATTTCCCAACCTTCAATAGGTGGTATATTTTCGCTTGTTCCGGGATTTCGGAGTAGGAAGAGTAACGCTATGACGTCATTTTACTCCGATTCTGTGGTGGCGAGTAGTTCAAGTCGGTGTAAAAACATTTTTACAAAATAGCTGCCTGTAGCCTTCTGAGCAGATAAATTCTGGCTAGCAAATCCGATTTACTCCATACACCTCCTTTTCAGAAGGAGTAAAAAGAGTAGCCTTGATACTCCGGAACAAGCGAATAGTTTGTGGGGCGAAGTTATTATCATCCCCGGATCGGGCGAATGAAACGTTTTAGTTTAAAAAGAGTACACTTTTACTCCGAGAACAGGCGAAAAATAAACCATCTAATCACGCGTTGTCGCAAGTCCTCAACGTCATAGACTTCTGCTTTGCGCACGTAGTCCTTTAGATAGCCGCAATAATAAATCGCTTTGTTTTTTAATCTGAGTATCGAGTCGCGTCGACCTATCCACTTCAAAGGCATTGTGTTCGAGTTAATTGTTAATTAACGGTGTTGATATTTAAATAAGGAAATGTATTTTTATCTCTATGAGATATATGACATGTCTCTGGTACCACGTTTGCTGCTAATTGAAACATTTTCCATAGAGGACCCCAGAAGCCATAAGATTTCTGGACAAATCAAGGAAAATATCAAACTTGGCCGTGGCCATCAATCGAAAGTCAGCCTACCTCTCAGATTTCCGTTTTTTGCCATATCTCCGCCAGCAAAGCCGGTATTGCGCCAATGTTTACCGAGGAAAGAAAGGATATTTTCCTCGGACGACGAACCTCTTTTTATCAAACAAGCTGCCGCGATTCATTCAGGAAACAATACAATATCGGTAAGATTTTTAATTACCCGTTGACGAATTGCCGGCATCGTTGGA
This sequence comes from Leiobunum rupestre, assembly GCF_980474605.1. Taxonomy (NCBI): domain Eukaryota; kingdom Metazoa; phylum Arthropoda; class Arachnida; order Opiliones; family Sclerosomatidae; genus Leiobunum; species Leiobunum rupestre. The sequence goes on along the minus strand of NC_143384.1, from coordinate 93,066,978 downwards.
CTGATATTCAACCGGATTTACCGATATTTGAAGTTAGCAGATACCTATTAGGTGGTTCACACTTCTGTTATTGTAATGAAAAAATGGCTCATTAGAAGCTTGGCTCGTTTTAATAAATCGTTCTAAATAATTTTCTACAGTCAGTGGCGTAGCTAGGGGGTTGCGGTGGGGCGGCCCGCCCCGGGTTTCACCCGTTTGGTCGTGATTTGGGGGTGACACCCGACCGTGGAAAAAATATAAAAACTTACACAAAGTAGAGACTAGTAAATAGCACACCGTGATATCCGCCCCGGGTGTCACCCATCCCAGCTACGCCACTGTCCAAAGTTACTGACTTTGGGCGCTAGTAGCTGTTACTATTGTTTTCAGGTTGCGCAGTTATTACCTTGTAAGCGGTTATGAAGATTTGGCTACGTTTGTTAAAATTTTAAACGTCCGAATGATCATACGTGTGTGGTTTTAAATATCGTATTTGTTTTCTATATCCACTATTTTTATTGCATTCCTTGTTATTTTTTTTTGCAAATAGTCGTCAGATATATAATTAATATATTATCAGAATAATAAAGGTAGTAAATAAATTGAACCAACGCAATCCTAAACAAAACTAACCAAACCGAGTCTATTCTAAAATTAAAATCACCTACCCTACCTCGACCTATCTCAAGTAAAATAACCTAAGTTGGAAAATACCACGGCTGTGGACTGCATTGCAAAGAGTGATCAAATACGCGAATAAGTAGAATAGTCCATATTGATTAATGAAAGGGTACAAAAAAGCAAAAACCTGAAAAGGTCTGAATAAATGGAGGTTTTTTATTTCAATTCTCAATGTTTTCCAGCGTTTCCAGATACGTGGACACCCGACAGAAACGCCCATTTGACATATTCTTTGAAATTAAATATTCATCAGCTAATCAGACGGACTCAAAAAATACTTTAAAACCGATCGCCATGTTTTTCTTGATGCCCATTTTCCGCGTGTGGCTCTGCGGAACGACGCTCTCAGTCATCGTGTTGTGCCTCGAATTCGCCGATCGACATTTATTTGGAATCGATTGTGCACTTAAGGCACTCTTCTTTTAAATGACGCTTCAAAGTAAGACAAACATTCCGCGTTAGCTGCTCTGCAATGTTAAGAAATTTAAACATTATTCTTCATAAAGCAATTCTAATTTAAGCTTAAAATAGAATTTTACAAGCGGTACTATTGAAAAAGTAGTAGCGTTCTTCACAACGTCTAGCAAGCGGTTCGCAACATTGAAGAGTCACCTAAAGGCTGGTTTTCACGCCTCAACGGTGATAGTCGACGCAAAAATATTTCAATAGGCCTAACGGGAATTTTTTGCGTCGAAATTCACCGTCGTGGCGTTTTTGCCTTAATGAAAACCAGCATTTAAACACTCGCTGCAGTCACATTGTCAAACGAGATGGGTTGGGCAACATGATGCTGTTATTCAATTCGCAGCTGATCTCGGAACACTATGTAAAGTTCTTAAAGAAATACATCATTGGAGGGACAGAACAACGGCTGCCGAAGCCGATATTCTCCTTCGAGCTCCTTCTAATTGCGAGTTTATTATCACGTTGTTTTCACTGAGTGAGATTATGAGTATCACATATCCAGTCAGCAAAATCTTACAAGACCCTACCTTATAGAGTGCTTTCGTATGATACGATTTTGAAAACTTGTAACATCACAGCTGTAGTGTTAATAGTGACCGCCATGACAGTTACCGTTTTTTTATCAATATGCAAAATACATTGGTAGAGCCGGGTTCGATCCCAGCTTGTGGCACTGGGTGTAAACTCGGAACAACTCCTTCCGCGTTGAGTTTGCAAGTTCTCTCCCCACTGGTTTAAGGGTTTCCCCTTCCATAAAACGTGTCGAGGTTAACGGTAATAGTTCGTGTTGGGAGCTGTTGGCTCGCGTGGCATGAAGGGCTTGCCACCACCCTCCTACGCATTGTAACCAGTCCACCTGAATTAATCGCTTCAAAAGTCGCTTGATGACTTAGGCCTAAGGTGGTGCCTTGGGTATTAGCCTAGCTGATTATTATTATTATTATTATTATTGAGTTTCGAATTAAAACACTCTATATATCGCGATGGTAAAAGTAAAATTAGATTCGACGCTCAAGGTGTACAACGATATGAGAGCTAATGCCCATAGCCTCTTCGCTCGTATTGTTCAGGAAGCGAAGACAGTTATGGAAAAGTATGACGTGGAGATCGGTGTTGTTGATCTTATAGGCAGGCAAAGCCACACGGAATCTGAATATTTTTTTAAATACCACAAATGTTCTTTCGTAACAAAGATATTTGAAAAATAAAAATCAGCGATTATTTCATTTAACGAATAAAAAACATTCTTTATACGTCTTATGAATAAGAATAAAATTTTTGCCTACTAATAAATATTTTTACCTCTCCGAGGGGACAAAGTACTCTAACCACTCAGCCACCAACGCTTGTTAATTTACGGTGTTTTTCTAAAAAACAGCTTTGGCGAATGTCCTTTACAAAGTTATAACGTTAGGTACTATAATTTATTCTACATCATTTTAAATATTTATAAATTATATTAATCTTATATTTAATTAAATATTTATAAATTATATTAATCTTATATTTAATTAAATATTTATAAATTATATTAATCTTATATTTAATTAAATATTTATAAATTATATTAATCTTATATTTAATTAAATATTTATAAATTATATTAATCTTATATTTAATTAAATATTTATAAATTATATTAATCTTATATTTAATTAAATATTTATAAATTATATTAATCTTATATTTAATAAAATATTTATAAATTATATTAATCTTATATTTAATTAAATATTTATAAATTATATTAATCTTATATTTAATTAAATATTTATAAATTATATTAATCTTATATTTAATAAAATATTTATAAATTATATTAATCTTATATTTAATTAAATATTTATAAATTATATTAATCTTATATTTAATTAAATATTTATAAATTATATTAATCTTTTATTTAATAAAATATTTATAAATTATATTAATCTTATATTTAATTAAATATTTTAGTATATTAATCTTATATTTAATTAAATATTTTAGTATATTAATCTTATATTTAATTAAATATTTTAGTATATTAATCTTATATTTAATTAAATATTTTAGTATATTAATCTTATATTTAATTAAATATTTTAGTATATTAATCTTATATTTAATTAAATATTTTAGTATATTAATCTTATATTTAATTAAATATTTTAGTATATTAATCTTATATTTAATTAAATATTTTAGTTTATTAATTTTATATTTAATTAAATATTTTAGTATATCAATGTAAAATTTGATCGCGATCAGGAATTGAACTCGGGTTGCATTGTTACAATGCAGATAGTTCACCGCCGAGCCATTGACTTCCTTAGCGAAAATAAATAAGTAAAGGAATCATTATGATAAGGCGGGGTTTTTTACTAAACGGATGAATACAATATCTGTAAATATAATAATAATAATAATAATAATAATCAGCTAGGCTAATACCCAAGGCACCACCTTAGGCTTTGTTTTTTAATTTTTATGAACTTGTCAAAGTATTTTACGTATGAAAATTTAAAGGTCAAATCTTGTTTTAGCGCAGTCAGAAGATAAAATGGTTAATTTTTTGTAATTTATTTCGTTTTTTCAGTCTTTTTTTTATCTAGCGTATTAGTTTTCAAGGGTAATAGTTCATTTATGAAGAAAATATCAAGCTGCTTACATAGTGGTCTGGGTGTGTATTTGGGTCGTTATTACTTCGTAATTTATTTTAAACGTTTTCTCGAATGATTTAGATGTTTAATGCAGTTCATCAATTGGGTTAGTTTGTTTTATTTATAAAGAGCCCTAACTATTCCGTCTACGGTCATCTATTATTTATTCAAGGGGCTTTCTGTGCTTTGTGAATGGTAAGTTTTTCGCTTCTTGTTAATTAATTTTTTATTGGTGTGGATATTTGGACATCTACGATTCCTAATGCAGTCATTGATTTTCTAGGTGTGCGAGTCATTATACGATATTGGAAATTGGACGGTATATATACCCTTTGTATATATTTCTTTCATTAAAATTTGCTTCGTATTATATCTAACTGGTTATCTTGTTTTGTAAATAGGTTTAAATTCAATTGTGCATTGTTTTAGTACGTCTAACTCGCTGTTGTAACTACTTAATTTTTATTATTCTGAATAAATTTAATTCTGTTGTTTCGTCTCAATTATTTTACAATTAAAATTTTATACCGGGCGGGATGGAACCGGGATTACGTTTTTAGTAAATAACTCTTAATTGCGGAGATATCTTTAAGGGACGTCTCCAGAACGTAATTCTACTAGGGACAATTCTTCCGAGGAGAGGTATATTTTGGCTTGCCAACTTGTTTTCTTATGTTATATGCTTGGTTTTTTTTCGGTACTTGGTTTTCAAAAACATTACATTGGTATATAGTTAGGGATTTGAAAATAAAAATTAGAGAACACAGCTTAGATGTTTGAAAAACATTTAGAAGATTTAACGAGGTAAATAAATGTTTTGTTGTAGCATAGAAAGGTTTATTGTCAATTAGTCTTACGATTCTCTTTTGTAGCCGAAAAATTCTATTAATATTTTTAATGAAGAATTTCCCCATATGGTAAAACAGAATGATATACGAGAATAGATCAGAGCATAATACAATTGTTTACAAATATTTTTAGTCAAGTTAGCGTTATTTTTCTAAATTATATAGATGTTGTACGAAATTGATTTAGCAAGTTTATTTATATACGAGGTCCAGCTCAATCTTTTATCAATAACTAAGCCGAAATATTTAATTTCGTTAACTTCCTTAATTTCTCTATTGTTTATATAAATTTTACTATTTGGGACGTATATTTTGTTGACGTTATTGAAAACCATAAAGACTGTTTTATCAAAATTAAGTTCAAGGTCATTAGCTTGTAGCCACATATATATATATTTTAGGTGTCTATTAATTTAAAAAAATATTGAATCTATATTCGGTCCCCATTCTAACACTAGCGAGTCATCCGCATATAGGGTTAAGGTGTCTTCCACGTCACCTGTTGCATGGTCGTTAATGTATATGTTGAATAGAATAGGGGATAAAATAGATCCCTGAGGAACTCCGCTTTTAATTAGTTTTTTATCAGATAATTGATCGTTAACCTTAGTTTGGGAGTATCTTTTGTTTAAGTATGATTTCATCCAATCGTTGTTTTTACCTCTTACTCCAATCAAAAAAAAGTGTGTGAAGCAGTCTTTCACGGTTTACATAATCAAACGCCTTTTTTAGCTCTAGGAACACGCCTACCGCGTGAAGACCTTTACCTAAACTATCTATTATTTTTTGTTTACATGATTTAAATCTACCTCAACATTGCTATTATTTCGAAATCCGAATTGTTTCGGTGAAATTATTTTGTGTTTAGCGCAAAAGGAATTTAAACGGTTATAAAAACATTGATCAAATAATTTAGCGAATATTGACAAAAGGGAGATTGGTCTATAATTCTCTGGTAGTTCTATGTCTCCTTGTTTATATATAGGAATAATTGTACTTAATTTAAGAACATCTGGATAAACTCCTTCATTAAAAGATAGCCCCATCAGAAACAATAATGGTTTAATTAACGGCTGGTGTACAAGCTTAATAATTTTTGGGGATAAACCATCTGGACCAGGAGCGGCACTAGCTCTAATATTTTTAAACCAAGTTGCTAATTTGATTTCGGTTAGGTCTAATAGAAAAATAGAATTTGGATTTTGTTTAACACTTTGAAAGGTGTTTTGATTTGTAATTGAGCCAGTTTTTGGAACTCTCGCGGTGAAAAAATTATTGAATGTGTTTTTACTGATTGTGCATTTGTTATTGCGACATTTATGGTTGTTTTTCCTTAAGTAACTGCTTACACATTTCCAGATATTTTTTATGTTAGAGTCTTTCAGCTGTTTCCTGAAAAAAAAAAAAAATTATTTCTTTTCTAATTATATTATTGCATCTCTTACGGATATCCTTATATACTTTAATATTTTCTTCAGTAGGGAATTTCAAACTAATTTTTTTCAGTTTGTTTTTCTTTTTAATTAATTCTTTACTATTGGTAGAAAATATTCATCGTAAGCTTTCTTAAAAATCTCCAAAAAAAGTTCAAAAGCGATATTAACTTCAGTTAGTTAATATAAACCTAAATTCTATTTTCTTCCCAGAAGTATTTCTATATGATTTTAATTAAGTGGCTGGTTTATTAATATTATAGATAAAGGAAATTGAGGTACGGTGGTGCCTTGGGTATTAGCCTAGCTGATTATTATTATTATTATAATATCCCAAGTTTTATGAACAGATACATTCACATGAACATTTGCGTAACAGTGATCTACTAGGGTTTCACTAACTAACCTAGTGGGTTCTTTAACAAATTGATCCAGCAAATCGTTGAGTATCGTAGATTCCGATGTATTTTTTAGAAGTTTAACATTGTAATCGCCCATAACTATTTTCTTACATTTAGTAGTGCCAAGATTATCGATAATTTTTTCGTAGTGGCTTAGAAAGTTTTCGTAGTTACCGTCTGGTCTATAAATAATGCAAAAGTATACTTCCCCTATTTTAACCGCGCAAGATTCAATGTCTTCATTATTTATACATGCTTTAACAATTGTTTCATAGCACAGGTTATTCTTTATAAAGAATCCAACGCCACCACCAAGTTTAGGTAGGGGGCGTCCTTTCCCAAAAAAATATAGTTTTATAGTTTTATTCGGAACTTAACGCGTTCGTGACTCGTTTTGGTATCGTATCATCAACCGAATTCCTATTCAACCAAATTATAAAATATCCAAGTTTATATTAAAAATAGCTCGCTCGCGTTTCTTTTTAATTGGAAAATACATTCTATTTCTACCGAATTCAGAATGTTAAGGATAACAAGGCATTTTAATTACGGTGTCTTTAATGATTATCTTCATATTAAGACGTTAATACCCAAAATATTCGATAAAAACGATTTACTACATTAACAATTAGAGTGCATTCCTTCATCATAATCGGTGACTTCAACTTTCCCACTATTGACTGGGCGCGAGCGCACTCACTACTGCCCTCACCCAGGCGATCGCTGCTAATGTTCCGATGAAGAGGCTCTCCTCGACATAATCTCCCGTGAGTCGGCTCCTCTCTCCGCCGCTTGATGCGTATCACGAAGCGACGCTATAATCGTTCTCGGGTGTACCCTACGGCTTTCCCACTGTCCCTAGCTTTCCCACTGTCCCTATCTAGTGGTGTGATGGGGTCACTGGAGCCTGTGGGGGGCTCCATACCCGGCTCTCAAGGTCATGTGATCGGGGCGCTGGGTCACTGGAACCTCATGGGTGTTCCACACTCGTCATTCTGTGACCTACTAAGGAGGGTAGTTTGCAGTGGAAGAGGAAGCCACTCTAGTCCTCAGCTGTGCGAGGGTGGGTCTCGGGCAGCCCATGGTGTCGCCTTTTGTTGGGCCGTGATGAGGGCGTTTGTTTGCTATATGTGAGGCGGTTAAAATGGCTGTCTCACTGGCCGAACGTTGTTTCGCAAAGCGCACTTTTGTCCGGGGCTGGTTGTTTAAGGTGGCCGCTGTAGTGCTTAAGGCGGAGCAGCGGGGTACAAATACATATACTTATGTACCCTACGGCTGCTAACATGCCAGCCTTCACTCGACATCGTGCCATCGTCAAATACAAATACACCCGCCGTGCCGCGCGTACCCATCATGTCGACAATGGCTTCCGACCTGACTACCCACAGGAAGCAGTTCTACCAGCTCGTATCTATGAAGGCGAAATTGACTGGAGTCCCTGACCTCTCCTGCGTAGGGCAGGCATACACCACTGCAGCTGCCAAAGCCAATCTGCTGGCTTCCACCTTCCGGAGTTCTTTTCCATCGTACGATGGGGACATCGTTCCTCTCCTGAAACCACGTGCCCCACCAATTTTCGACATAAACTACTCGGTCAAAAGCATTCACTAGCTGCTTACAAAGGTCAAACCACAAAAAGGTCCAGGCCCAGACGGCATCCAGATATTAAGAGATGCATTAATATGTTTAGGTTATTTGAGGTTATAGGGTAAAGTTCGGTTAGGAGAGGTTTGCTGTGTTAGATAAGATTAAATTGGTTAAGGTGAGGTTAAAATGGTTTAACTGACTTTCCTTTAACGGTAAAACAACTGGTTTCCTTTTAATCAAATAGTTAGCTCGCTGAAAGGTCGTTCTTCGTTTTAGCTATTATACTGCATTCAATGTCACTTTCGGAAATATAGCATAGGTTTTGAGACATCTATATAGACTTTCTTCCACGTCGAAGCCCAGGTACCAGTATTATCCATCACCAAGAAATGATTGTAGCTGGTAATTAGGTAATATTTATCTCATGTTCCTGCAATCATTCTACATTTAGTACGAAGCGCCGAATGTTTGTCACATTTTAATACACTTATTTATCAGTTATATCTTTAAAGGATCATTGAATACAACGAAAATAACTTATCTAGTTGAATGCTGTAATACAATTGTTCTATTTAAAAAAACTCTTATCCATATGAACCAAAAATCAACCTTCAAGATGTCAATTTCCAAAAAAAAAACAAATTAATGAAGGAAATATTATTATTCTTGCTCTAACTAGGTACAAAGAAATAATATACTACCTACTAACCAAAATCCATGTAATCAGTGTTGCTGATAATGGTTTGTTCAAATCAAGATTGGCAAGAACCAGCCAGACTGGTTTAAATCACAATTGTTTATGCATGATTTAACCACCGAAAAACACCATGGTTAAAACCACTTTTTATTAAAAAAAATGGATTTAGGATTTAGAAATATTTAAAAAACTAAAACTTAACCTTCACTTGTAATGAGAGCTAGATATAAGCAATTAGGGGATCTGCCATGATAGAGTATAAAAGCGGGTAAATAAGTCTGCTATATCTCACGATGTAAAGGTACCGTCACTCGCAAAAACGTATTATTGAAATCGGGCAATTTGAGCATTTTCGAAGAAATGAGGGCTAGATATAAGCAATTTGAGCATTTTTTATTAATAATTTTAACTGGAATAAACCACCGTTTACAACCGGTTTTAACCATACTGGATTTTTAAATATTTAAAAAAGCCTGTTTTTTGCAAACCCTGGTTCAAATGGTAGGCCCACATTTTAGCGCGAATCAAAGTTGGTCTTACGTCATTAGCGAGGGGCTAACCACTCTTAGAAAGTCTGTACACCGATTACGCGGAGTGATCAGCCCCTCGGGTTCAACCCCCCTCGGTCATTCGCCGAAAGTGATTCGTTCTCTACGGGCCCAAAAATGTTGCTCCTGCTCAGATCAGTCGCGGATCCGGGATTATGTTCCTTAGAGGCCCTAGACGCATTTTGTTATAACGCCCTTTATGTGATTCGATTACTTGCAATGCCCTCCCTTCCCCAATTAAGATCAAGTCCTCTAGTTCTTCCTTTAAGAGTCGGCTCGACAAGTTTTACGGGTGGAAAATATCTTTCTTGTATATAGTTGTATAAAACGAAAAAAATTATTTATATTTTAATTTTCCTAACTGTACCGTTTGCCATATCCATCGCCATTCCTTTGTCAATGCTGTTATTTCATTCATATTTTTGCGTAACTTTCATGGTATTTTATATTATCTCCATTCCCTACTAAAGCAGGGCGCAATAAGTGTAAACTTTATTTTCCTGTTTAATAAACTTTATTATTATAATTAAATTCTAGGCTAACAAGGTTCACTCAAATAGAAATAAAATATTTGAACGATTCTCCGGGTTCTTTATTTATAAATATTAAAACTTTTAGCCATGGTTTATTATAAATTGTTAAATTTAAAAAAAAGCTGCTACTTCATGACTTAGAAAAAATCTTTATTTTATTCGGAGCTTTCGGACTGTGGTCCTTCTCCAGTAACAGTCACTCGCTGAAGAAGGACCACGGTCCTAAAGCTCCGAATAAAATAAAGTTTTTTTCTAAGTCATGAAGTAGCAGCTTTTTTTTAAATTTAACAATTTTTTATTTATGTCTTCCCTGATCGATCCAAGTGACCTCCTGCACGTTCTATGCGTCCTAAAAGTTTCAAATTTTTAGCTTAAATACATTTAGAGTAATTGGCCTTGTATGGTTTTTTAGTTAACACTCTGTATAGAGAAATAGCCCGGTGACGTCACAAGACTTGACCCATATTTTATCCATAGACAAACAAACGCACCCAAATTAGCGGCTATAGGGACCTAGCAAAGGAGAGCTAGTACTCTATAGTACTTTTAATTTTGACGGCAATTTATTTGAAGATCTTAATTTGGACACATTTACCACAATTTATTAGCATTGATCTGGAATAATTGCAATTTACAACGATATATATTAATAATGGCAATGGCCAAGCTGATTAGTAGTAGAGAAACTAGCGTTGCGATTTATGATCCTCTAAAATATATCATGTATTCTCGTTGAACAGTTGGACAATGTATTTGTACACGTGTTTGTAAGCATCTACACCCACGGTGAAATCGATATGTGAATAATCTTTGGCTTCAACGATGAAATCCCGCACCAGAAATCCCGGTCTCAGCTGTTGACGCAAAAAGTCAATATCTCGTTCAGTCGCCAAGGCGTCACCCTTACTGCTGTAGAAGGTCAAAGGCGCCGTTATTTTCCCAATCTCGTACTCCGGAGGTTCAGACTGTAAAAGAGACGACGCCATAAGAAAAAATTAAAATAACGATTTCGTAACTAGTAGCCTGTTCCGTTTGACTTTATTTCGAATTGACTATTAAAAGAAAACGCGCTTGTCCCAGCCGTAGCCACTGCTACAGGCAATAATGGCTGACATAGACTCAGCCAAAAAACCATTTAGACAATTAATTAAAGAAACTCCGATTGGTTTCATCGCTGAAGTTGTTGGATAATGTAAAACTGTGTACATGAATTTCGTGTAGTTGATCATTAATTCGGCTATCTGGTCACTTAACTCGAGACAAGGCCTAAAACTGCCGTTCTCTGTTTTCTCAGTGAGCCGTTACCGAGAGCCGCTAGGAACAGTCGTCTATTCCCGTCAGCTAACTAGCATTTAAATGACACATAACTCCACCCATCGCTTTTAGAAAAGGGACCATAGGGTAATGATACAGTTTCACTGTGTTACACAATTTCATGGTGTGACCAAACGTAGCAGCGGCTCTCAAGTTTCTTCGCTCTAAAATCATCTCAAACAATCCAAAATAACTTTTTCCAGCAGAAGACAATCGATGCATTAAACCTAACTTAGACTTAACCTAACTCAACTTCACCCAAACCTATACCTTCACCCAAGCTAAACCTTTACCGAATCTACAGACCCGGTAACGCAATCAAAATGAACCTCGGAATCGTTGCTACGTTTAGTCGGCTCTTTGATAATGATATTTATTTACCGTTCCGTATTTCACTAAATTCTCCTCTTGGCCGAAATCGTACCTTTGAAACTTATCTGCGGAAATAATCTAAAAAGCGTTAGATATTTAATAAAACAACATAACTTACATACTATACTATATCAAACGGGGCTCAATTAATCGCTTGGACACGTTTTGATCCAATTTTGATGCAGTGTATATTCCATTTGAATACAGTATTAAATTTAGGAAAGATCTGAAATAGTGTAGCCTAAGGGATAAATTTCGGTTTGCTAACAACTAGGAATAGCGTGAAATACATTGTCAAAATAGTTAATATAAAGGCGCAACAGGTTGAGCTATTAAAAAACTGCAACTAAGTAGGCGTAGGCATTGATAAAGAAGGGTGGATATTTTAAAGAAAGCCAAGCGATGTCTTTGTTTTCCAATTTTTAAGTTTCGAACAATTTGTATCTGATTCGCACGTTAAGCTTTGTCACGCAAATGGTTTACAGAAACAAGCTATTAAAAAGATTCTAGTGAAGTTAATTATAATATAAATTATTAAGATTAAGTGTAAGATTTACAATTCAACTTCCACTAATTTAATAAAATTAGGATCAAATTTTCATCCAATTTTGATGAAATTACGTGAAACAAGCCAAAGTAAAGCAATATTCTTAATAGGCCTTTCAATAAAGATCGCTATGCCTGCGCGACTTGTTCAAATGTAGCTACTACGTCACGGTTCACGTGATATTTTGACGTCACTCAATGTACCAGGTAAGAAAATTCGTCTGCTCGATGGTCCCAGTTGAATGTAAGCAAAAATAGACCTAGAACAACTGTACAGTATTAGTTCGTAATTTTTAAATGTACCACTATTTTAAACGTGCGAAATGTATTAATTATAAATAGTAACTAACGCTAAAAAAGTATGAACAACACATTGTGAAGAAAACCTGACAGTAAGTCAGTTTTAACAAAGTATGTATTTCTATTTTCTATATGTAAAACAAACCTAACCAAATTATTTTCGTTAAGGTTCCTATTATGAAGCCAAAATTAGCTACGAACAAGAAGATTTTACTGCCGAAAGGAAACTGGACTAAACAGTTAAATGTGATACCAAATAATTTCAAAGAAAGTGCAATAACGAAACATCATCTGAACTTTGGTGCTAAAAAACATTTCACTATGGGATACCGCATGTTTAAGGCATCGAAGGTGTCTGAGGTTTTATTAAGTAGTGGATCAAATCAAGTTGTTTTTATCAAATGCAAAGTAGAAGGATCGTTTACTCTTCATAGTAAATACAATGTTGCAATCAAACTAAATAATTCAACGGGATTGGTCGAGAATGCCTGGTGTGGTTGCAAAGCTGGTGAGGGTGGTGCATGTAAGCACGTTGGGGCTGTACTATGGTACATACTAGATTGCAAGCGTGAAGGGAAAAGTGATATACCCGATGACCAGGCGTGCACGGAGAAAGCGAGAGGATGTAGTGCTCCCACTGCTAAAGGCAACTTGCACAAGACGAGTTTTTCAGAATTAGAATTTATTAAACATGCCCCTGATAAAAATAGTACAAATGCTTCCTTAAGGCAACAAAAACAACGGAATTACAACTCTTTAGACGAATATGGAACCCCAAACGATTTGAAGGCAATGGAGAGCCGAATTAAAAACACCGTTGAAATATTGAAAGCTGGTAAACGGAGGTTGATGCTTTGTGAAATACAAGAAGAAAATAACTATGCCCCATCATTTAAAAACTTATCTAGTCAAGAGAAGGACATTTCAACTACAACTGTGGGTCTAAATACACCCGTTACAAATTTAGTCACTGAGATTCCTTTACCTATTGGATTGCTAGATTTGGATGAAAATCTAATTCCACTTTTAACGAGGGTTTTGTCGAAGATGCCAGACAATATTAAACTTTGTTTAACAGCAGCCATTAACCTTGAAGAGGAAACGAGACAACAATCAAATTGTTCATTGTGGAAAACAGAAAGGAATGCAAGGATGACCGCATCAAACTTTGGCAAAATATGTAAAAGGCGTAAAGAAGTTAATGAGACTTTTGTAAACTCCATTTTTAAAGGACCAGATCTATCAAAAAATAAATATGTCGCCGAAGGTTTAAGAAATGAGAATCTCGCAACCTCTAAGTACAAAGTTATCCGTCCAAATGAAACTACGTTTTCAGTTGGACTATGTATTAATCCGTCTCTTCCAATGTTGGGTGCCTCTCCGGATCGATTGGTGTTTGAAGAGAACGTTGGTTTCGGCCTTTTGGAAATTAAAACATTAGCCAAATGTAAAGAAAAGGGGATCAATATCGAGGAAGCTGTTCGGACGAAAGAACCAACCAGCAAATTCCTTAAAAAAGATGAGAATGGGGAAATACATTTGGATCGGAAGCACCATTTATTCTACCAAATCCAAGGCCAACTTGGGATAACTGGCATTACATGGTGTGATCTTTTGGTGGATTGCGGGGACCCTAATCCATACTGTGATAGGATAAACTTTGATAAAGGTTTTTTAATATGGAAATGGTTCCTAAACTATTGTCTTTCTATGATGGCCATGGTCTGCCTTATTTACTAAAAGATAGTGAGATTTAAAAAATACATGAAATTTAAAAAAATTTAAAACAAAAGTCAGTACAAAAATGCATCAAAATGATCTCATTTACTCTCGTTTTTAATAAAAAATATTTGTTATAATTTTCAGTTTTTCTTTACATCTAGTAAAGGTTCGTTACAAAAGTTAACTAAGTAGGCACATATTTTCCATACTTTATTTAACTGAGTGTGCATCGAGTTTGGAAATATGTTACTCAATAGATGGTAAGTTTTAAGAGATCTAATTACTCTTTCAACATGTATACGAACACTAGCTATTTCTCAAGTCCTCCTTTCGTCTTCATATGACAGCTGAGCTTTATTTCCTAAAAATGGTGGCATGTTGAGAGTGGGGCCTCTTTCTTTTATTAACTCTTCAATTAGGAAGCCACGGTCTGCTAAAATCCCATCAGATGGTTCTAACAAGTCCAATATACCACACTTCTCCGTAAGTTCCCTATCTGACATTCTTCCCGGAACTAGGTCTGAAACAAAACTAATCAACCCATTTGGCGTTATGCCAATGAGCCCTTTTGCCGTATTGTGTGTCTTATAAGATGACCACGTGTCGCTTTGCGTGTTAAAATCATTTGGCTTTTGAATAAATAATTCTGAAGCGTCGATCACAATCCAAGTATTTGGAAATTTGGTTCGGAACTCCTCCGGCATGTATTTGTCAACAATAGCACGAGAGGGCCATATTGTAAGACATGTCAATCGTTTCTCTAGCAAATCAAACCACGTGAAACAAAATTGCAAATACTTTGTACCGAGACTTGGAATCTGTAAGCTAAATCTTCTTCTAACAGGCCTACTTTTAAGCGGCACAGTACCATAAACAGCTGATCCTTAAATGATAGCCGCATAGGACGTCCAAAACTACTACTAGAAGTTCTACTCCATTTTCTTTTTTAGCCTTTCGCTCCATTATATAATTTTAAATTATTTAAATCAGGTTCAATATATTGGTATAAATCATTAAAATTGTCAATGTTTTCACATCCGGTGTAAAACTTTATCATAGTAGGTGATCCCGAGACTTTTTTTTAAAGAAAACCTATTAACTTCTTTTAGTTGTTTCTCTAAAACCTGTACTTTACTTTTGTTGCGTAAATTTTCAAACTTAACAAAATCAAGTTCTTTAGTTAGTGTTGCAATTTTCAATTTCAAGTTGTTTAATTCAGTAACCGAGTCTTGCGCTTTTAACACGTCCTGTTTCAGCTTTTGATTTTCTCTTCGAAGCTCAATATTCAAGTTTTGTGTTTTACAAATGACCTCTAGTTGTTCACGAAGGAATAAAATTTCATTCCTATGAGTTCTGATAATATTCACCAACGTTTTGCTATCTTCATTTTCAAGGCAATAATTGTGATCTGTAATAGAGAAAGTTTTTTAAATACACACCATCAACATATACCTGTACTAATTATTAACTCAACATTTTTAGCTTCAACTGTAATATATGTTTCTTCTGACAGAGGGAATAGTTCTTCATTGGGAGAGTTGGAAGAAATCTCTACTTCGTGAGCTATGTGCAGGGTTGCGCCATCCATTGGGTCTCCAAAATATGCAGGAAACCTGATAAAAAATGTTTTTTTTTGGCCATCCTGCCTAAAGTGGAAGCCACAAACAGTTTGATATTTTTGTCCTAAAGGTTTTCTTGGTGTTGGTGTAGACCATGGTCGTCTTTGAGAATAGATAGAAATTTCAGTTGTATTTGATGTGATGATACGAATCCATTCATTGCGTTGTATTTCATCTTTCGAAAATGGACTAAATGTGGCTCCTGGGTTTCGTAAACTAGTAGTCTTGCATCCTGGCACACAGCAATGCCGACCGACCATGTTTAATAACCTTTATATTAAGATCATCTAGAAAATGAAACCGAGGCTTAAATGGCTTTCAGGCTTATAAGATGTTTTCAGTTTCTCTAAAAGTAGTTTTTTAACTAAGATTTATGAAGTTTATAAAATGAATACACTTACCAAATATGAAATAGCAAACTGGTAAAACCAACTAAACAAAAGATATCTCTCTTCCTAAGAAAAAAGTGCGGAGAAAAAGCAAATTCGCGAGCGGAAAATGGTCTAGAACGAAAGCTCCTGCAAGTTATTTATAACTTTACGGAGACACGTGACTCGTGTGACGTAGTAGCTACATTAAAACAAGGTGGCCAGGGTACTTTATTGAAATGCCTATTCCATAAAACCTTGATTTTTTTTAAGTTACCTGCAAAATTTTGGGAATTGTAAATTAGTTCTTGTTTTTCAAGAGCTCCAAGAATTAACAAAAAAAGTTACAACGAATATTAAAGAAATAGTGGGAGGATTTAGTGGTTTCTTTTAATCTTAATCATAACGAATTTTGAGTTTATTTTTTAATATATTTTAAGAGATTGTTTTAAGGTTTTAATGCGAATTGGAGTAGGTTAAAATGTCGGTAAAGTTTTGATTATATTTAGATGCTACAAGAACAAAAGATGAAAACTCTAATAGAAAGTTAAGAAAAACAAAAGTACGTTTATTGAAGCCTAGGATTATAATTGCTTTATTTTAATACTGAGCAACGTCAAGCTGGATTCGAAAATCATTAAAATTTTGAGTGTTAATTAAGATTTAATTGAATAAAATTACTTTGTTTCGAAAAATCATACATCAGTAATAATATTTAATAATAATAATTATAAATAACATTATTTAAAATAATAATTTTTAATAATATATAATAAAAGTATACAGGGTGTCTCAATTTGCTCGATCAGGCCATTTTTCTCAAAATGTATAAATGCTAGGGTTCTGAAATTTTCAGGGTTTATTTGTTAGGTATGGAAGGCTTTGGTTACTAAATTTCAGAAAAATCGAACGATTTTGTGCCGTTTTGGAAAATTTATTTTTTCACCGGTAGGTGTCACGCAAAATGTTTCAATAGAAAAGTTGTAGGGCATAGTCGAAAGTGTAAAAATAATTTTGGTTCGGTTGAAAAAGACCTATTTTTCACCGAGTTTAAAGGTCGGGGTAAAAAACAAGTTGTACTAGCAGGCAATAGCCTTTAACGAATTGTAGGTAACATGCATTTCAGTTATAAGATTTCAAAAAATAAACAAATAATAATAACAAATATAAAATTCTTTAAAATTCTTTAAAAAAAAAATAATAAGCCCAAGCGACAAATGTTTTTTAATGACTTCTACAAAATGTTTTCAAAAATGCCACCTTCTGATGCAATGCACAAATATGCACGATGTTGCATATTGCGAAATGCTCCCCGAACCATTTCTGGAGTCACCCGGCGACATGCTTCGATGATTCTTTGTCGTAAATCTTCAACGCTCGTCACAGGTGTTTGGTATACGTAGTCCTTTACGAATCCCCAAAGAAAAAAGTCGAGTGGTGTTAGATCAGGGGATCTTGCAGGCCAACGAACAAGACCAGTTTTTCCGATCCATCTTCCAGGAAACTCGTCGTTTAGATATGCAACCACGTCACGATATTGGTGAGGTGGCGCCCCATCTTGCTGGAACCAGATGCGTCTGTACTCGGCCAGAGGAATGTCGTCCAACACGTTGGATATTTCATTTTGAAGGAACTCCAAGTAGTTTTGACCGTTCAGACGATTTGGCAGGAAGAACGGGCCAATAATTCTGTCACCTAATAGACCAGCCCACACATTTAAGCGAAACTGCACTTGGTGGCGGTGAGGAAATCCCCAGTGTGGATTCTCGTAGTCCCACATATGTTGGTTTTGACGGTTGAAAGGCCCATCTCTTCCGAATGAACATTCGTCGGACATCAGTAGTTGATCGTGAAAATCCTGGCGTGCGTCAGCCATGAGGCAAAACCAATTGCAGAAGTCGAGTCGGCGCTGTCAATCACCGTCATGCAGTCCTTGGTGAAGTGTCGCTCGATAAGGATGAAAATGGTGTCTTTTGAGTGTTCTCCAAACGTAGTTTCGATCCAACCCTAAGTCAAAGCTGGCAGTCCTGACGCTCGCTCGAGGATAGGCGACGAAGTAGGCAAGTATGGTGTTTTCCATGTCGATGTCCTGGAGACCACGACCACGAAACCTCGGATTGATATTACCCTAGTTGTCGAAGTCGCAGACCACTTGGTCTGCAATTGGGAAATCTTCGTCTAAATAACTGACTTACTAGAGTAGCATTACGACGACCTTCTCCGTAAAATAATTCCAGCATATGAGCGCGCTGATCTCGAGTGTGAAGAGGCATACTGGACAACAATCGGCCAAGCTGAGATAATGTTTTAACTTTGAAATGTAAACGCTTTAAATACTACTCGGACAATTGATATTTCACGTTAAAAACAACAAAAGAAAAATAAGCGTAATTTTTAGTCTACAAATCTTTGTTTGATGATCTTACTCGTAACCACGTCGAAATGGAAGACGCGGTCTTTGTCTACTTTGTCTAATTAGGTGTTGAACGTAATAATTTTCTTAAACAATAACTTTTTGCAGATCTGATTATAACCTACATAGCTGAAAGCATAAGTTCCCTAAATTTAAATGTACACTCTGTTTGAAAGTCTTCGACAGCTGAAATTTTTGCCCTCTTTTTAATTCTGCTAGAAAACTATAATAGATAGTTCGATGAAACCAATTGCAACTTTTATTTTTTTTCCAATATCTTTCGTTATTTATTGGTTTCGTCCGCCAAAAATTAATAGTTTGGCGGGAACCGTCAAAACTCATTTTTGACAACTGTTTAAATATTGGTTCTACGGCACTGACTCGCGCGTTTTTGAATTCACAATGGTCGATTCATATTTAGAAAGTGGAAAAATTATCCCTCTACAACCAACGGTTGAGAAGTTATAGCGTTTCAAAACTTACCTCTAAACTAGGAAACACCTAAAATGCATCAAGCGATTATAAATAACGCAACTTCGACGACAATTTGGAAACGCGATAGCTTCTCAACCGTTGGTTGTAGAGAGATAATTTTTCCACTTTCTAAATATGAATCGACCATTGTGAATTCAAAAACGCGCGAGTCAGTGCCGTAGAACCAATATTTAAACAGTTGTCAAAAATGAGTTTTGACGGTTCCCGCCAAACTATTAATTTTTGGCGGACGAAACCGATAAATAACGAAAGATATTGGAAAATAAATAAAAGTTGCAATTGGTTTCATCGAGCCATCTATTATAGTTTTCTAGCAGAATTAAAAAGAGGGCAACAATTTCAGCTGTCGAAGACTTTTCAAACAGAGTGTACATGTGTGTTGTGACTATGTACGATTGTTTACGTTAAAGGCTATTGCCTGCTAGTACAACTTGTTTTTTACCCCGGCCTCCAAACTCAGAGAAAAATAGGTCTTTTTAACCGAACCAAGATTATTTTTACACTTTCGACTATGCCCTACAACTTTTCTATTGAAACATTTTGCGTGACACCTACCGGTGAAAAAATAAATTTTCCAAAACGGCACAAAATCGTTCGATTTTTCTGAAATTTAGTAAACAAAGCCTTCCATACCT
The DNA here is from genome assembly GCF_980474605.1 of Leiobunum rupestre. Classification (NCBI taxonomy): domain Eukaryota; kingdom Metazoa; phylum Arthropoda; class Arachnida; order Opiliones; family Sclerosomatidae; genus Leiobunum; species Leiobunum rupestre. Next base: position 93,047,380 of record NC_143384.1, on the reverse strand, counting down.
AACAGATAAACCCTGAAAATTTCAGAACCCTAACATAAATACATTTTGAGAAAAATGGCCTGATCGAGCAAATTGAGACACCCTGTATTTATAATTAAAAATAATGTAAGAAAATTGGCATAGGTTTTCTTTGATGTGTACGTTTTATCCAATCTTGATCGAGATTTATTGGATCGAAAACTTTTTTATCCTTTCTGGATATAACAAGATTATATGATCCAAAATTATATGATTACTTCTGGATATGACTGGATCGAGGGGTAAGTCACTCTCGGATGACCTGTACACTGAGTTCGCGTACTTAGTACTGTTAAAGGTAGGGATTTTAAAGAGTTCACGAACTTTTATTAGCACAGTCAGAGTTACGACAGTGTACACCGAGTTCGCCGAGTGACCAACCCCTCGGACTAGATCCAATGTTGATCACGGTTATTTGAACCAAAATTATTGATCCTTTCTGGATATGATTTAATCGAATTTTGATCCAGATTATTTGATCCAAAAACATTTTATCCATTCTGGATATGGTTTGATCGAATCTTGATCCAATGTCCAAAATGTGATCATGTGTTTTTCGTAAGAGTCAATGATTCGTTTTTCACAGTTGGCGACTCTTCATTTAGAAATCGAAACAATCACCATCGATTACAAGCGTATACGTTCCAGAAATGATACATATGTGCTCTCAAACGTTCGCAGCCTGCCTAACAAAATCCACAATTTTTTAACTCACAATTTCAGAGCAGTTTCTGGTCCCACTGAGACGTGACTGGACATCTCTGTACTGGACTCGGAGTGACCTTCTGGGATTCTAACGCGAGATGTGTTTTCATTTATGGCGACTTCAACTTAAATATTGACCGGTCAAACCTGTGTCCTGGTATCGCGATACTGTGTTTCGCCTCATTCTTGAGTAATCTTTGGCTTATCCGACTAGCAGGAATACATTTCTTGACATGGGTTAATTATAAATGGCCAGCGCTTCCTCACGGAAATTCACACTGGAGACCACTTAACTGGTTGTGATAAGCTTCCGTAGCAGGTACCCACAATTTGCCACGGCGTTTATAGCGAGGGGCGAACTCGGTGTGCACTATCGTACCTCTGACTGTGCTAATAAGAGTTCGTGAACTTTTTTAAATCCGTACCTTTAACAGTACTAAGTACGCGAACTCAGTGTACAGGTCATCCGAGAGTGACTTACCCCTCGGTTTATAGTTCAGGGTATTCATCGTACTATATTTAACTGAAACTGTCTACGACGTTGTGTTTTTGATTCGAGTGATATTGGTGTGACTTGGGAACTTGGACTGGATATACTTTGCTCGCCATGGATAACTATTGATCTAGTTCAAGGCCGCCATGTGAATAATTTGCTTTTTTAATAGGTTAAAAAATTACTGAAGAATAAACTGCAAAAGTTTCGTGATTTTAACAACGTTTTAATTAAAAAGAAGTCAGGTATCTGAAACGGTTTAGGAGTTTGGTCCACTCAAAATCCCGGCTTCCATCTTTGTCATCATTTAATGTCCAGAATTAGGAGTTTCCATTTACTTTGGTCCTAGCAACGGCCTTTGGTGAGTTCTTCTACCTTCCTTTGGACAATCTCAGAAACGTTTCTCTTTTGCTTATGGGGACCTAGCATTAGCTTTTAAACCTTTGAACATATCTGCCTCTGGACCGTACTGTATAAAACCGGATGCATAGTTCGCCAGTGAATTTTAAGCACGCACGCATGCATCGTTTCAAAAAGCAAGTTCGCTCAGGAGCAACAAAGCGTATGTGAAATAAGGAATTTTTGTAATTTTGCGTCGCGTTGCTCGCTTTGCGTCTCATGGGTGCAGCTGGCTTAATGCTAGCCTTTAGAAGTCATCTCTTCCATCTGGTTGGAAGCTCACTAATATCGTTGTAGTCTGTAAACGGTCGGGCAAGCGTAAGGATCTTTCTAATTACCACCCTATATCGCTCACCTCGGTCGTTGGCAAGTTATTCTAGGTGATCATATGACCCTTAAGCACTCTACGTTCTATGTGAAATTAAATAGTTGCATGACATTGAAAAACGCTTTTCTTCAGAAGTGCTCGCGCCTGGAAAAATTTGCCACACCGTACTTAATTCCACAACTTTGGTTATGGAGTTTTTGTTTTCTACTTAACTTAATTCTAATTCTTAGTTTAATTTATTGAAATTGGTTTTTGGATTTTACTCGTTTAATCATTTTTATTTATTTAAATATTTTAATGTTTTGTGTATATTTTATTGATATTCTTTAGTAGCCTAATATTTTCACTTTGGAAATAAGCCTGAAGGGAATTTAACTTCTAAAGTTTACTTGTCTACTTGGTACACATAGATGAAGAACTTTTTATTCGTAAAATGGCAAATACCTGACGATAATGGACGATGCTGTAAGTTGATGTGCCCTCGTCTGCGTGACTCGCGTATACAGGAAGCCTTGTCTGAAACAATCAAGCTTTAGTAGAATGTGGGTCTGCAATAAAACTTGACTTTCCTTCTCCGAGTTATTTCGTTTCACAGATAAGCGCAAAAATAGAGGAGTGCCAATTTCGTTTCTTAAATGGACGCGAAAAGACAGAAGTGCTGACTTTGTTTCTTAAATAAACGTAAATGCCAAACGAAAGGGCCGATTAAGTTTCTCATTTCTTTAATAGGTACGAAAGGGCCGATTAAGTTTCTCATTTCTTTAATATGTACGAAAGGGCCGATTAAGTTTCTCATTTCTTTAATAGGTACGAAAGGAAACTAGCACAGATTTTTTCTCACATGGGCGCGAAATGAGAGGAGTTCTGGATTCGTTTATCAAATGTGCGCGAAAAGAGAGGAGCACATATTTCGTTTTTCAAATGGGTGTGAAAAGAGAGGAGCGCATATTTCGTTTCACAAATGAGCGCGAAAAGAGGCGAGCGCATATTTCGTTTTTCAAATGGGCGCGAAAAGAGAGGAGCTGATATTTCGTTTTTCAAATGGGCGCGAAAAGAGAGGAGCTGATATTTCGTTTTTCAAATGGTGCGAAAAGAGGACTTTATATTTAGTTTCTCAAATCGGCTTGAAAAGAGAGGAGCGCTTATTTCATTTCTCGAAGTGTCTTAAATAGGCTTGAAAAGAGGCGAGCGGAAATTTCGTTATTCAATTGGGCTTGAAAAGAGACGAGCGCATATTTCATTTTTCAACTGGACTTGAAAAGATAGGAGCACATATTTCGTTTCTCAAATGGGCGCGAAAAGGCAGGAGCATATATTTATTTCCTCTAGTAAGAATATTTACTGTTCTTACCCGATTCAAATGTTCGGATTTGAATCAGTGAAGCCATTACCGCATACTACGTCAGTAAGTAAATAAGTCAAAGCATTGGTGGACGGAAAATAGCCTTTGGTTCCAGTTAAGACTGTCAGAACCTGTCCGATATTTGTGTTTTTTCCAATTAATTTATTAAAACTAGTGATGTCTGAGGTATAGAGGTGAGAAAAAATTATTTTTAGGGGATCGAATTGAATGTCATATAGTCGTTGCCATGGCAAGGCGAGAACCAAACGAGGAGCAGATCAATTTGTTACAGGGTGTCCTAATAATCATGATTAAAAAAATTATTATAATTTAACCATTTTTAATCTTTGTACAGCCAAAGCTACATATTTAATTTCAATCTAATCTAATCATGATTTATTCATACGAGGGTGTTCTAATTATCATTAGAGTGAGCTGCCCCTCGGAACAAAATCGATTATTTAAAATGTTGAATAGTTTCGTCAAATATTTCTAAGGTAAAATTAGGGCCAGTTAACTGATCAAATTCAAAATAATATTTTGAATTATAAATTAGTTGATTGTGCAGGCTCAATAATCTAGCCCTTAAGAGGGCTGACTTCGCAGAATTGCGTGTCATTATCCATATTTCTGATGGTCTTGAAACTCAACAAGAAAAAACTTGAAATTACCGTATTTAGGTCCGCAAATTGGTACCGATGAACAATCGGAGCTCTGGCGTGTGTTAATTTAGCAACTGGAGACATACACGCCGCAATTTTGATCTAAAACGTCAAATAATTAGGACACCGCAAATGTAATTTCTGACACAAACTAGAGAGCGCTTAATAAAGAAATGAACTAAAATGTGAACTCATAGAATAGAGACGTTCAGCAAAGCGTTGTAGAAGATTGAATGTCAACGTCGATATCATTTTAAACACGTTCTCTATTCGCTTTTAAATGTGCATATTGTCATAACTCTAAGACAACGTCATATTCAGGACATGCTTGAGCACGTTTAACGAGATCACTGGAGTTATATTTCCAGTAAAACGTTTTTTTAATTAAATAATATTGGTTTTAATAAACTAATAATAATACTAATAGCAGAAATTTTTATAGATAAAATACACTTTTGGCTAGTACTGAAAATAGTTTTGAGAACTTAACATTCAAAATATAATTAGTTATAACGTATTAAAGCACATCTCAATGCGCCAAAAAGGTCAAGCTATCCTTGAATTAGGACCTAACTTAAAATACGGAATATATAATTATCTATAATTATGAATATAATTTAATCAAATAATATACAAATTATATTATAATCAGGATATACAGGGTGTTTCAAAAGGTTATGCAAACATTTTAAGGAGTTGTAGGTGGTGCGCTTGGTTTGGCACTTGTTGCAGCCTACTTCCAGGAGCAAAAAGGCCACACTTTGAAGCTCTCTGGCGGTCTTTTAACTCATCGTAGGAAAATGGGAAAAACAGGCATACTTCTCAACTCACCCCCTACAACTCCTTAAAATTTTTGCATAACCTTTTGAAACTCCCTGTATAATTAGGTTTCATAGGCGAAAATGTGAACTTACTTTGTGATTGTATTTGATCGGTGTGGTTGTCGACAGAAGGGCAAATAAGTTGGTTGTTCCCATGGAATGACCGACGTAGTACTATTGCTGTTGACCAGTAGTGGACAAGACAAAATCGATCATGGCGGGTAAATCCATCAGACCCATTTCATCCCAGCTTATTGATTTATGTCATTAAAATTGGGAATGAGGTAATAATTAAGTTACTACGTCTATTAAAAACCGTTTTGAGGAATACCTGAATTCCCAAAATTTTGGGTCATTTGTTTTTAGCGAGACGTGCCCGAGAGAGTAAATTGTCCCTCTGAAATTGCCCAAAAAGACATCGTATCCTTCATCTGATAGATCAAGAGCTGCGAAGATTAAAATAATGGTATTGCTAGAAATATTGGGAATATTCCCCTTCTAATATTAAGCCAATTACAGTGGGGGACTATAAATATGGTGGACCGCAATACACTGCATTGGCTGCATTGACGTAGTTATGCCACAGGCTGAGGGAAAAATGTGATAAATTATCATCGGGATTTTAAAGAGCATCAGATTGTTGGCAGAGTTCTGAGTGTAAGACCTTGCAACCAATTTTACAATAGAAATGTATTAATATGGTCCTTTTACAAAGAATGTATTCAAGTTTACATAGAATAGTATAAAGGCGTTTTACATTAATTTATATAATATCCAAAGAAATTGTTGAAGGAGTAATTTTTACGTTCTATTAATTTGAATATAACCGACACTGTTTTCTCCTTTTTACTTTTGAGACTTTTAAGCGCTTAGAAAGTCACGCACTCAGAGAACAGGGATGACTGGATGCCTTTTAACTTCGAAAACAAATCGATAGCCCTATTACTTTATTACCACATGGACTGTAAATTTACAGTCCGTGAATACAGTCAGTATAAAGATACCTAAATTCTGGAAGGCGAAGTAGTTCAACACGAAGTTCGAGGAGGACTGGAACAATCCTGGGAGCAGGAGCACCGGTGGTTTATTTCGTTTCGGGATTCGAAACAGTCCCAGAATGTAGCCGTCGCTCGTGGTCACTTTATGCTCTTCCACGGGGTAGCCGAGATCTGTAATCAGTTGACTCTAGCGTTGAAAAGCGTTCAATGTATTATAAGGAACATCTTAGTCGTGAAATGCTCGCCTATTTATCCAAGATAAGGGACATTTTTAATTCGCAGTTACAGGTACGATTACTCTCACCGTGTTCTTGGTTAAATCCGGGTCAAAGAAATTGGTCTTCAAATTGGGATCGAGGGTTAACACATTCTTTACAACGACGTCGGTTGAGCCACCAACAAATTTTAAATCATTCGGAACAGTATCAACGTTACTCGAGACGGGACCAAATATCTCTAGTTGAAGAAGGAAAAGCGACAGCAGACAACCATTGGACACTTTTGTATTAGCCATTTCGGACCCACTTCACACTTAATCAATGACTAAATACCCGTGAATCAGCTAACGGCCCATTTTTATGTTTTGGGACTATCGTATTTAGGCGCTCAATGTAGAAGACATTTTCACAATTCGCGGTTGATGGAGGTATACCGTAAATGACGAACCCTGCACATTTCAACCTCAACCTACTTCGATGAACCGTAATTACATGACACATGTACATTGATTTGTTTTCGAGCGCAGTATTACCACACTGTCCAAAAAATACCTACTTCACGGTTATATTCATGAGATAAATGTAAATTTATTTTAATCGCGCCGGAATAATACAATTATAGAAGTTGCTATTTTAAACCAAGGAATACTTTTGCGCATGGTACCAATTTCGAAAATTACCAATTTCGAAAATTAGTACTACATATTTTTATATTGAACATATTTTAGGACTTTTTCAACGTCTCTATTAGAGCCACCGTTCTTTAAACTGTGTTTCGATTTCATAAAACATTTTATTAGATGTATTATATTTTAATCATAGTCTATGCCGCCATTTGTGTAGAAGCAGCCACTAATATCGGCAGATCACTATCAAGATTATTAGAACACCCTCCAAGATTAAATTTGATTAAATCATGATAACTTGAAGATCACCTCTACCTATTGAAATGATTAAATCGAGATTAAAATGATGAAATCGAGATTAAAATGATGAAATCGAGATTAAAATGATGAAATCGAGATTGAAATGATGAAATCGAGATTAAAATGATGAAATCGAGTTGGAAATGATGAAATCGAGATTAAAATGATGAAATCGAGTTTGAAATGATGAAATCGAGATTGAAATGATGAAATCGAGATTAAAATGATGAAATCGAGATTGAAATAATTAAATCGAGATTGAAATGATTAAATCGAGATAGAAATGTTTAAATCGAGATTGAAATGATTAAATCTAGACAGAAATATGAAATTTTCAGGATGTACACTATCGGGGAAGGTTGTATTTGTTATTTGTAAATTTAAGCCAAATCGTGACATTTTTTACGTTTTTGGAATTTTTAACGCTAGGTGGTAGACGAAAACTGTCAATTAAGAAGTTGTAAATGAAATTGGTTTGGTTGGAATAGGTAAAATTTTCACGGAGATATTAGGTTATGTAAAATAACAATTTGGTAGTATGTGGCTGAGTCTTTTCACAATTAATTTAAAACGAAACCTATCTAAATTGTGATGTTTGTATGACGGCTAAAAATTAACGTTTCTTAAACTAATTTTTTATTGTTCTTAATATTGAGAGGAAAAACATTTTCCGAAAGTGTTAAAAAATTTTCTAAATGAGGTTCAATAATTGCAGCATCCGTATACAGCATATTTTGAAATGAACCAGGGACCATAGCTGGAGTTACGAGTCGAAACGCTGCAATAATTCTCTGGCACGGAGAATAGTGTGATGACAGTGGCGTAGACAAGGGGGGGTTTCCGGGTTCAGACCCCCCTGGGACCTACCTTTGACTGTACTAAATATCCACCCCCTTCTCGACCCTTAACATTCACATACTTCGACCCACCCTTGACAAATTTCTGGCTATGCCACTGAGTGATGATATGGTCTACTGTCAGGATAGAATATGACCATCACCGTAGTATAAATCTACCATCTTGGACCACTGTTCACGGCTATATCGAAGCATACTTAATTACTGAAATACATTGATACTTTAATAACTAAAAGGACACATTAATTTAAACGAAGTGCAAATGCAAAAAAAAATATTTGGGAAATTAAGTTGCCATAAATTAGACATTTTTGTTGACTTCTTACAACACTTCCTCTCAAAATTAATTACAAATAAAAACATTAGTTTAAAGAACTTTCATATTTAGCAAACATAACAAGTTGGCCAGCTTGCCAAAATATACCTCTCCTCGGAAGAATTTTCCGGTGGGCGTATAAACTACTCAACGATATTTCGCCATATTCTCAGCGTCCTCCAAAAAACCTAATCCCGGTGCTATCCCAACCAGTAGAAACTCGGAACTACTCCTTCTGCGTTGAGTTTGCAAGTTCTCTCCCCACTGTTTGAAGGGGTTTTCCCCCGAGATCTTCGGTTTCCCCTTCACGGAATCTCGTGTGAATCACGTCATCTAAAATTGATTTAAGGAATCACAGTCATAAACCTCACTCACACTTAAAGCATCTGACAGCTCTATCATTTCCACCTGTATTATGAAAAGGCCCCTGTTATTAGAGATGGCCATGAACCTATCTTATTCTTCGAAAAAAACCGACTTGAGTGGAGACCACGGTGCCATCTATTAATGAAAAATGAAGTTAAATTTAAAATAGCTCAATGATAACGTCGTCATAGAGCCATTGTTGATTATTATATTTAAACAACTTATACTCTAATTAGTGGACTTATATATCCCATGTAAAAATATTGTTTATAATTGCTGTAATTTATGTTATTCACAAATTTACAAACGATCCAATTAACGCGAGGGGTACCTATAATTATCGCCTTTTGGGTCCAATTGTAACTTAACTATCTTGTTTTGGTGTCAACGATAGCGACCTCTGTTGAAAAAAGAGCTACTTGATGTCGAGCCGACATTCGCTTTAAGGTCCGAAATCGATTTTTTAGTGATTTGAAACGGTTTCAAGCGATTTATCTAGGTATACTTATGGTCGAAAACGATTTGAAGAGCTTTGAAACCTTTTTAGACGTATCGCGTATGTGTGAACGTGGCTATTGTTAATCGTATTCGTATTACCGAGCGTATTAGCTCAATTGATTACAATTTGGACGGTTTGAATTTGGAACTTGGAAGGTGAGGTTTGAACGAGGGGCTGATCACTCCGCGTAATCGGTGTACAAAGCCGTACCTTTGACTGTACTAATGGGATTACGCGTAATCTTTGAAGTCCCTGCCTTTAGCAGTACTAATCTAAGCGTAGTCTGGTGTACAGACTTTCTAAGAGTGGTTAGCCCCTCGGGTTTGAATCTCAAGCAAATGGAAAATATAGTGAGCCCCTTTACAGAGTGGGAAATAATGAGCCATCGACCCCGTGCCCCGAAATTGACGCCTGAAATACATGAACTGATCTATAATCAAAAGGGACGGTAGTCCCTATGCAAGGTCCGGTAGAGTAGAGCACCTACCCGGGCACTTTCTATATTATCTCGAGTCAGAATGAAGCCGATTTTACCCCCTCGTATCTCAAAAACTATAGGTCGTATCAAAACAAGTGATGTATCGTTTGAACAGGCAGGCGACAAACATATACGAATTCCATCGAACAGGGTTGAGGCGACGTTTCGTAGTAATGGGGCAAAGTAAGGCTTAATTTTTCTTCTTCTTCTTCTTCTTCTTCCATCTTCTTCTCGCAGACCGCTCTACAGCAAAAACTACTGATCCGAGAAGTTCATATCTAGTATAGTTCTTGAACTATGGTGACAAATGTACAGTTCAGCGGGTCAGTAACGAAACCATGGAGTAATAAACACATAAGAAGTACTAAACCGGAGCGACCAGCGATTTAAAAATAATAATGCAAAAGGTTTGATGGTTGATTCTAGGTGAAAAAGTGGTGCTGTGTTCGAAAAAATAGTCTTAAAAGTTAAAATGCCCGCTATGACGGTTATACCATGGACGGTTTATAAGAGGACAGGTCAACGGCTACCTTCCACTGTATAACCGAGCTATCTTCAGCATAGAGTGAGGTGAGGTGAGAGGGGTGGAATTTGGAGAACCTTCTAGATCGCGTTTCCGTTAGAATAAAATGGATGCTTCATGTTGGCCGGTGTAGTGGATTAATAATGTTTATTGAATGTAGTTAAACTTTTAAAAGTGTAATTAGCGTAAAACCTCATTTATTATTATTTAGATCTCCTTTAAATTGTTCCAAAATGGTTAGAAAGCAATGCAAATACTCGTTATGTTGTAATACTGATAAAACCGTTAAGCCTTGTGGAAACAACGTATTTTTCATTCCCTTTCCTCGGCCTAAAAAAGATATAGAAAGATGCAAACGCTGGATTTCCGCGTGTGGACGATATGATGATCTAACTATAGCAAAGGTTGAACAATATACCCATTATGTGTGTTCAGAACATTTTGTTAATGGTCATGGTCCAACAAAAGACCACCCTGAAACGTTGGATTCTCTTCAGTTAATGGTAGGTCAATTTACCAGTTTTTATAATACGCAAATTGATTAAAAATATTAAAAATTATAATTACAGTATCAGAATGATAATGTATCACTTTCTGGAATACCTGATTGTGCTACCATTGCAAATTTGGAAGAGCCCAAGCCAGACTGTAGCACCAGCACACCTATAAGATCTCACAGTGGCCCTCCAAAAATATCGTTTTCATTAGTGGTGGACAAGTCTTTGTCAATGGAATGTGATAGTGAACTAGATAATATCGCTTTAAATGAAAGTCAACCCAATCGTAACATTTTAAACCAAACTAAATACACTCATCATTTTGAACAATCACTATTAGCGGGAGCTGCTCTACCACGTGGTTGGAATGCTTCAGCCACGGATAATTGTTTAGTTTTCTCGCAAATTAATTTAGAAGGTGGCTATGTTCTAAAGTCATTTGAAATAAAAGATGGACAACAAAATGGAGTTCTACGGATTTATGGGAAGAGTATGGCTGAAAATAATTTTGTGAAACAAGCCCTTCCTGAAATCAAAGATGTTGAGTCATTGCTGATTTTATTACAAATAATTGATGCTTTAGAATTGTGTACTGGAACTTTCAATACCTATTTAGTTGACTATTTCGATAATATGGTTAACCCTAAGGGGATAAAAAATATTTTTACAAATGCTGTGCATGCCCAAAACTGTGATATTTTTTTGCGATCTTTTAGAAATTCAAATGGTAAAAACCCAGAAACTGTTAATATGTGCAACAGTTGTTTCAAATATCGAAAGTCTTTGCTGGTGGGTGTAGTTAAAAAGAAAAAAGAAAGCCGTGAATCAAGAAATAGCTTTATGTCAAGAGCTCAATTGCTAAAGAAAGTTAAAGATCAAAAGAAAAGCAATTTGAATTTGACAGCAAAACTGAAAATAGTGAAAGCAAGAATTTGTGATCAACTAAATAGAACTGGAGAGCAACTAAATGATCAATACACTGGGTTTTTTTCTGCAATCCTGGAAAATCAGAAAAATTCACTGCCTAAAAATAGTTTCAAGAGATTGTTCCTCGAGCAACAACTAGCTGCTTTAAAAGCGAGAACAAAAAACCTACGAAGATGGCACCCAAAAGTCCTGCAGTGGTGTATCTACCTCTATAGAAAGTCACCATCTGCGTATAAATCGATAGAATCTAGTGGTATTCTGGAACTACCTTCAAAAAGAACTTTATACAATCATTCATCACACATTGGTTTGAAATCAGGCTTCCGTAATGAATCTTTTCAAATGGCAAAAGAGAAGTTGGATATCGCCTGTCCAATGGAACATCAACGTTATGTAAGTTTGATATTGGATGAAATCAAAATCAAAGAGAACATTTTATATAAAGCCAACACCGGAGAACTAATAGGTTTTAGCAACCTCGATGACACTGGCAACGAATTATTAAAAATAAAACAACAGTCTAGTAAAGAAGATATTCCAGAAGTCGCAACACATGTTCTGCAACTAATGATTCGTAGTGTTACGGGAAATTTCAAATTCCCAATTGCCTATTTTCCTTGCAAAAACCTGGATAGCAACAATTTACACTCAATCATATCAGAGGCTATTGGAAGATTAGAATATCACGACATTAAAGTTATCGCGGTAATAGCTGATGGGGCTAGCACTAATAGGAAAACATTTAGGAATTTTGTAAGCGACGGTTTCAAATGGAAGAATGTTTACGCCTGTGACGAAGATCGATGGGTATATTTTGTATGCGACCCTCCCCACTTGATAAAAACAACAAGAAATGCATTTGATAATAGTAACTTTCATAGTAAAACAAAACGTCTTTTAAAGAATGGTCATGAAATATTATGGACCCAATTACTAAAACTATATGAATCCGATTCTCAACGGCCCCTTCGACTTTTACCAAAACTAACTCGTGATCATCTGTATTTAGACTCTTATTCGAAAATGAGAGTACGACTCGCTGCCCAAGTTTTCAGTACTACTGTGGCAAATGCCCTTGAATTAGAATTTGGCGATCAATATTCAGAGACTGTAAAATTTATAAGAATCATGGATAAGTTTTTTGACCTCATGAATAGTAGAAATCTAAGAGAAGGCCAGATTAAGCGAAATCCTAATTTGAATCCATACTATGATCCACAAGACTCACGACTGGAGGTAATAAAAAGCTGTATATGTTAATTTAACATGCTCTATTCTAAATAGTTTTTATAAATTTGTTTAGTGGCTGGAAACGTCCTTTACACAGTATTTCAAGGAGTGGGAGAATGAAGTAGCGGTAAATGCTGCAGACTCTACAGCTAGTAAACGTAAAATGATGATGCCCACCAGAGAAACAATGGAAGGTCTAATAATGACAGGTACTAGTATTTCTAGGAGTTAAGTGTCTAATAAAGTTATGATGTAATTAAATATAATATTTTCCCCTTAGCCCAATCTGTTCCTGCAATTGTTCGGTTCCTCTTGTCTAAAGATGCCTCGTTTGTTTTGACCTGTCACCTGAACCAAGATTGCTTGGAACAAGAATTTGGCAAGCACAGATCATCGTGTGGTGGAAATTCTAATCCCGATGTTTTACAATTTGGTCAAAATGTGGATAGATTCATTAAATTAGACGACATAATAGCTCCACCTTCGGAAGGTAATACAATTGTATTGCCATAATGAAATTATTCTCTTTTAAAAAGAAATTAAAGTCTAAACCCGGTCGTGCGATGTACGCTGTCGCTATAGGACTTTACAATTTTTGGTAGTTCATTTATAAATTTTTTTCCAGACTTTTGGTAAGAAATCTGTAAATTTTATTTTTAAGCGTCCTATTCACTCTCTCGCATACGCTGCTTTTTTATCGCCGTAACAAACGAAATGCTTAATCCCCTGGTCCTTGAAATAGCGTTGCACGGTACGATTTAAAAATTCAGAGCCTTGATAAGTATTAATTTTCAAAGGCTTACGTTGTTTGTGGATTTTTTTGAAAACCGCTAAGATATCGCTCGCTCTCTTGTTTTTCACGGGAATAGCGAATAAATATCGGGACAGAATATCGATATTAGTAAGAATATAATTAAATTTATTATTTTTTTAATTCGTTTAACTCGATTAAATCAGCCTGGTGTTCTTCGTTCAAGCTCGTGACATAAGTCCTATTTCTAGGAAAATTAAATTTTCTATCTTTTTGCAACGTATAGGCGTCTTGGGTCAGCGCCCAATCTTTAATTTTTTTCTTGGAAATAGAGGGTAATTGTTCGGATAAACGTTTTAGTCCTCCCAGACTTCCGGGATTTTCTGGGTCAAAATAAATAGATTTTATATTCATGTCTTAACAGTTCAAAGTGTGCTACATTATTTAATGAGAGACCAGCAAAGTTTACATTTTTATACATTTTAATGGAAATTTTTAATACATTCATTTTGCATGATATTATGATATAAATTTTCTACCCCCAGTTTATAGTCGGGAAAGTTGACGTAAAACGCCTTAATTACTTTGTCATAGTTCATAAGGGGTATCGCCATCTTGACACTTTTTTCGAGTCTTTCGCAGAAATGTGACGCGATCGGTTTGCAACTAATGTGATGGGCCTATTGATTATGGCAGGGCAGGTTTGGGCACGCCTCGGTTAATGTAAATAATACACTTTTTAATTCGTCTAAAATAGACATTTTCATTCCTTCAAAAGCGTCTTTTCGGTCAGTTATTTCTTTATCGAGACTCGTACGGATAATCTTCAAACGGTCCCAGGCTTCTTTATCCAGGGCGACTCCGTTGGCGGAGGAATACACAACGTCGTAATTTGAATTAGACCCGCGAATATAGCCGCGAATATCAATAATTCTTCCACGCTGACAGAAGAATCCTTCCAACTTGACATTGTCCGACAACCAGCTATGAAAACGTATAGCTTCTGTAGTGGTTTTGAAAAATCTTTCAATTTCTTGTTCATAGTTCCAGAGATTCTTCCACACTTTTACGCTAAAATTGACGGTTAATTGAAATTTCAGGCTTCGCGAGATTCGCCGATAAAAAAATGTCGAGTTGGTTGGAGAGAAAATGGGGGCGTGTCATTCTCAAACAAAAGCTCGCGTCGAACTAATCGAATAGAAAACAGGGTGGCTCATTTTATTCGATACTATATATCACCTTTCTGTCCCGGGTAATTAAAATCTCGTTATCAAATTCAAAGTACATGATACACACGACATTATTCGGTAGGGGGTCTTTCAATTGAACATCTAAACGTAGAGACCCCTGTCGAGGAATACTCGTATGATCAGCCGAGGCATTCTGGTCCACCGACATATCGAAAGTAAAGACCGTATACCCCTCCTTAAAATTCGCAAAATTTAGATAATTACCCCTATCTTCGGAAGCTATGCCCATTGACTCGAATAAAGCCTGGTAAGGTAAACAGTAATTTGAATTTGCATAATCCATTTGAAAGCCGTCAGGAGGGTATCTATCCGGTCCGACTGACAAAGACAAGTCGGTGATATTTAAATGTTCAAATTGCAAGCTATTTGTGGTCAATGACCCGTTGAAAGCTTCTTCTTTGACAAAAACTACAACTGCCCTTTTTGGTATTCTCCCGAGTATTACGTTATCGCGATTTATGTTTTTCAGACCCTGAGCGATAGAAAAACTTTTCATAATTGTTTGCGTAATGGGATAAATCGCTGGTATTCCGCTTTCTAGCATCCTAGCGTGGGCTAAACTTATCTGCGGAGCCACCTTGACTTTAGTAACGTATAAATACGCCTGTTCGAAAATTAGCTTATAATCTTTTCCCTGCTCTAAAGCTATTATACAAGTTAAACGAGGGCTTCTTACTAAGCGGAATCTTACGGGTAGTTGAATAAACTTATTCATGTGGCAAATATCGAGGGGTAAATGGCCCATTAACTCAAACGTGGTCGATTCTTTCGTTCGCGCGCATCTCTTCAGCATTCCGTTACGATCATTGTTAAAAGCAGGTTCCCACATGTCTTGCGGGTTACAGGTCAAGTTCATATAATACATTCCATTCTCCAGTTGCGTTTTCTTAGCGTCTTCACCAAAATTCAGCAATTTCGCCAAGTACGCGTTATACGCCGAAAGATTATTTGTAGATTGTACAGACGTGTCGCCCAGATAAGCGTCGATTTGCGAAAAAAGAGTTCCAATAAGATTATTCGTGACCCCGACTTTCACTTCAGTGGCTGGTACGTCTGTACCATCGAAATGCACGAGTTTCATTTTTAGTTTGAGCATAGTTTTGGATAAATCAATGTATAAGTCATCAGATGCCGGAATAAAAGATTCGAGAGGTCCATTGTCGGTCAAATTATTCGTGGGTAGATATCGTATTTCGGTTGAAGCTAATATGTTGGTATTTAACACGGGTCGTTCGAACAAGTCTAACGAACTAGCATGTCTTCTCGAAGCGCCATTGTTTCTTATCCCAAAAAATCGTCTTTCGTCCTTGATTTTTTCGTTTTCTTTTCCCGTTGTCTAGGAGGCGCTCGTCTCTTACGAGTTCCACTGCCTGACTGGGGCTTACTCATTCTGTCAGCGGCTTTATGTAACAAATTGCTTCCGGCTAATCGTAAATTGTTGCGGATAGCCAATTGCGGATCTACACCGGATTCCAAATCACCGAACATACGCTTTCCGAGACCTAGCGCTTCGCTGCGTAAAGGTATTATCATCGGTGTAATATATCTCATTAATTTCTTAAATATTCCACCCAAACCACGCCCTCTCTGGTAAACGGGGCCGGCAAACACTCGTCCCCCATATTGAGACTTATAGTAACGGAAATAACTGTCACTCTCTGACATCTTTCTTGAAATGAAGTCGAACGACCGTCTTTCCCGCTTTAAATATCAAATTTTCTCCAAAATCAGTTTTTAAGTCTATCTTGATCAACTCTAGCTCTCTTGCTTTAACCGGGTAATAGTCTATTTTGTCGTATATAATAGAATTATTACTAGGCTGATCATTGCTCGCTAACGGTATAATTTTCATGAGAGGAGCGAAAGTATCTCCGGTATACTGGGGGTATATTAAATTCGAATATAGATAAAGCGTACTCGCGCCTCTAGATAAATCGGCCGGATAAGTACTGTCGTGACCAACCAGGTCAAAATCGAAATACGTAAATCCTAATAATTCGCCTAAGCCTTTCTTACTCGATTTGAAGAAAGTAGTCACAGCCCCGTGATCAGCTCCTACATGGATTGTGCCATTGGGGTTTATACCGAAATGAACAAGGTTTCTCACGTGATCAGGGATAGTGTTTGACATGGCGTCTAATATTGCTTGAATACTTAAATAAGTTCCAATCGGAATATTACAGTCAACTTCTACGTTGCGTGTAAAAGACATATCGCGTAGATGATTTTCTTTGATTTCAATATAATTTAGATGATTTAAAATTATGCTCCTCGTATAGGGGGTTACCGGTTTTGACGGCTGATATACCCCCGATTGATATCCCGTGTCATCCTTCCCCTCGAAACATAAAAGTTCTTTCAAATGTCCGTCAGGAATAAATAACTCGAAATTGGTCTTTTTCTTGGTTGGGTCAGCCGGATTATGTATTGTCGGATCATAAATCCAATAAAGTCCATCGGGTTTTTCCTAGATTTTGAACGAAATGTAGGCGTTCAGTCCATTTCCCTTATTCCTTCGTTAATAGCGCGTACAACTTTTTTAACCAGACTATATTTGATGACAAATCCGGCAGTGTCTTTTTCGGCTTTCAATTTAGCAACTTTTAATGAGATTTTATAAATGTAAGGTCGTTTTTTATAATAGTCAGCCGCCACCGTTTTTAATTGAAAATTATTAATTTTATCCGTGATATTTTCCCAGTTGGGAGGCAAAATTACTTCCGACACGCCAACAACAAATTTGTCCGGTAGTGTTATAGAACGACCCAAGTTTACTTTAAAGTTTGACCGAGTATTCGCCGGATAGAGGTCGCTAGAGGCGTTACTCGGTAGACTTACGTAAAAGTCGTCCATTTTTATAAAAAGAATGACGGTCTCTTATTTGTAGGGGATTCGAACTCGTGACTATTTTAATTTGCTATTTTCAAAGTTGTTCGTCCTACCAAGTAAGCTACCGTCATCCTTACTCGACTTTCATTTCGTTTCCTACAGATTCTCCTTTCATGAAAGGGCAAAGCGGTATCTTTTCCAAGTGTCGAATGAGGGCTACGCTTTTCCAATCGGTTATGACTAGCGGACAGAAGGCGCACTTGACCGATACACTGTCTGGTAACGAATAAAACCCTTGCGCGGCCAAGTCTGATTTATGTACACCTGGTACCTTCCAATTAACGAAACTCATTAATCGTTTTTTTTTCGAAAGAAATTTTAAAGGAATATCGTGGCTATTTACCGTAGCCATTTTTTCTTCGAAATTTACGTATATAACGAAATCGTCCCGAATAAAAATCTAGAGTTTCCGGTAACAGCGTACTGGGTAACCTAGCAACGGCGCATTCCTCGATAAACACCTGCTCAATCAATCAAACCTGTCACCACTTTAACAATGGAAAACGGGGACCGAGTATAGCCAACCTGGGAATTCCTTTAAAGGAGTACTGACCCCTTTTCGCGCCAAAACACCAACCTATCAGCGCCATTTTGAATAATTTCGCGCCAGCCAATCAGCGCGCGCCACTCTGCGGAGGTCAATGACACCCCCGCGCCACCTGCCGGAAGGGGAAAGGAAGCGGGGACTTCCGGTGCCGACCCCCTTTCTACCTGTACATTGAAAACTGGCAAAGATGGTGGTACATCCTACTCACAATGTTGGCGAAAGAGCTAGGCAGTTCTCAATATTCCAAATAGGTGAAAGTTCACTTTCCAATTTTGTTTATAAATATTATTTCCGCTTTGTTACGTTTGAAGGTATTATAATAACTTCACTGCTATTGTTATAAACAAAAAGGCGTAAAATCCAACCAAAAACCATTCGGCTAAAAATTGCAAGGTCCTTTTAAACAAAAACGTCACGTCCTATATTACTTTAGGCCATAAAAGTAGTGAAATCAAATAACGGGCAAGATCTGTAATTATATTCCCATAAACGTCATAAACTGGACTTATTTATCGACAAGTGATGTGCTCTGTAGTAATATGCTAGACCTTGCGCGTCCTAAGTGTTTTACTGAGTTAAAATCCTTTGTACAACCATAAAACATTTCAAAGAGAATGGCTAATATTAGAATCGCAGTGTATCAAATATATTGTTTAGATCGAGATACATTATCTACTTTGTTTAAATTTTCTCTTTTACCTTAAAACCATAATTAAATAAAGCAGACAAGTTGTTGACTGCAGTAATTACGTCACTGCAGTCAACAACTTGTCTGCTTTCAGTAATTGGCCAGTTTCAATAGTCGCACCGCCACCTATCGATAATGTTCAGAAATGTTCGAGTACCACTAGTAAGGACAGGTTCAGTAATTTTATCGAGTGTTTTTATTTGGTCTCGGTTGGCCAAGGTGCTACTTTGAGCGAGACAAGAATTAAACCGTGCGAACGTTTATTTCACTGCCAAGTTATGTTGACTCTGATTATTGAAACTCGTTTACTATGCTTTTAAGGTAAAAGAGTAAATCTAAACAGAGTAGATAATATATTTCGATCTAAACAATATATGCTCCTATAAATAAAATAAACAAGCCAGGCCACGCTCTTCGAGAACGAAAGAAAACTTTAAAGTCGGGAGGTTGAAATGGTCCCGTGATTAGGTAATGCTGCCATCTACATCGTTTTTAGAAACTAATTCTTGATATTTATGCTTGCCTTTCGTACGCTACGTTGTAAATTTTATGATTTGTTCACTCTTTATACATTCTTAAGAAAACGCTTTATCTTATATTGACCTTTTTCTTTAATTAACTTGGTAAATTATTTAACTGATATTGTATCATTAGAATCGTTACAGCTAAGCTTAGAAAACTTGTCTCTTCTAATATTAGCCATTCTCTTTGAAATGTTTTATGGTTGTACAAAGGATTTTAACTCAGTAAAACACTTAGGACGCGCAAGGTCTAGCATATTACTTCAGAGCACATCACTTGTCGATAAATAAGTCCAGTTTATGACGTTTATGGGAATATAATTACAGATTTGCCCGTTATTTGATTTCACTACTTTTATGGCCTAAAGTAATATAGGACGTGACGTTTTTGTTTAAAAGGACCTTGCAATATTTAACCGAATGGTTTTTGGGTGGATATAATATTTACGATTCCCTTAATCCTCGCCGAATCGTGTTGAAATTTGAAACTTTTATGACTAAATTTGAAATTCTCAAACTAGCCTATAAATTAAAAGGAAGTCGTATTTTTATTCCTCACGACTTCACTCCTAAGCAGGAAAAAGCTCGCTTTCACTTCAGAAACTTTATTAAATCAGAAGCGAGCGGTAACGCGAACTTTGTTTCTAATTTTGTTGTTCAAATAGGCTTAGAAAAGTTTGTGTACGATGAAAATTTGGATAAAGTTATTAAACTATAATTGAAATTTGTAAATATTCCCTAAATTGTTTTTTTGTGAACCTCATATATTGTAATATAAGCTGAATTAGCTTCTACCGACATATTCCCCGATATTTTAGCTCTAACCAAAAGTAACATAAGACCTAAAAGTGTGTCAGAACGGTATAGTTGTCAATGAGAGTTTGTCACAAAGTAAACAAGTTCGCCGAGAAGGCGATAATATTATTTCATTGCCCGGCTCTCAATCGAACTGTTATATATCAAGCAGAGATCGGCAATCTAATATACAAAAGAGAGCCCCAGCCTAACCTAGGGCATTGGCGATCTTTGAAGCCCAGAGCCCCCCGACCTATGATATCAAGTTTAACAGTGTTAAAGTGGTTTCTTTAAAATTTAATTTAACAACACTCTCTAGTACAAACGTTTTTACTATAGAGTGTTTTTAAATTAGAGCCCGTGACCTTCTTTGCCACATATGTGAGGCAATGAAATAAAAAGGGAAACGAAGGGGGGTCGGAAAATACGTCATCAAAATCGAGGTACTCCAGCGCCGCCGAGTGAGGCGTTTTAGAACGTATGTCTATGGGTGAGTAAATCGAAGAGAGAAAATCGCGCCAGAATATAGACTAAATATAATGTTGCTAGTACTATTCCAACAAGTAGGTTATGTAGTCTATAGTGTGACTAGGTCTCACTAGAAATTATAATAGGCGCGAAGATACAGCTGACACACTTTTGGGTGTTACTCTACTTTTGCTCTAACCGAAACATGGTTTAGAAGTAATCTATACTATCATTTACCCAACTACGTATTCTGCGGAATTGGAGAACGAAAGGGCGGTGGAGTCGGTTTTTATTATAAACATTCTTTAAGAATAGACCATAAGCTAAATCTCTTCAATGAAGACATCGAATCCTGTTCCATAAAATTAACCGATCTTGATTACTATATTTCCGTTATATACCGTCCTCATAAAAGTAATTTCACAAATCGGATTTCCAGTTTGTCTTCCGTAGATCTATGGGTACTACCAATGCCTTGCGCTCGGTCTACCATAAAATCATTACTTTCTTAGATAACAGTGACTCGACTTGAGGAAAGCTTTTGACTCAGTGTCTCATAGAATACTTCTTGGGGAATTATATAGAATTGCAATTAGAGGTAAGAATCACGATTGGTTGTCATGTTACCTCTCTGGTCGTTCGTGCGTAACTAGGGTCCATGGAATTGACTCACTCCCTAGCTTGCTAACCTCGGGCGTGCCCCAGGGATCGATCCTCTCTCCCTTATTGCTTAATTTATTTCTTGATGATATCATTTATAAAATTGACAATTTATAAAATTGACAATTTAGAAAATTGACAATTTAGAAAATTGACAATTTAGAAAATTGACAATTTAGAAAATTGACAATTTAGAAAATTGACAATTTATAAAATTGACAATTTATAAAATTGACAATTTAGAAAATTGACATTTTAGAAAATTGAAATTTTAAAAAATTGACCATTTAGAAAATTGACCATTTAGAAAATTGATAATTTAGAAAATTACTACACATTAAATAACTGACTAAATTGCCGTGAATCAGCTTAAGGCACAATTGTTTTGTTTTTGGGAATAGCGTATTTTGGCATTCACAACTGGTAGTTGATGGACGTTTACCATAAAATTTGAAATCTGGGCATTTCAACATATGCCTACTTCGATGAAACGTAAAAACAGGTCAAATGTACATTGATTTCTTATCGGGTGAGCGCTGCATTACCACTGTCCAAAAATAAACAAAGTTCACGGTTATATTTATGAGATAAATGTAGTCAACGGTTTGGCGACACCAGCGAAGTTGTGGATAAACCGGCGGTAGTAACCGGCCAAACCCAGGAACCGTTGCACCTGTTTGACCGTCTTCGGAGGGGTGAATTTAGCTACGGCTTCCAGGTTACGAGGATCTGGTGAAATGCCTTGGCCGTCAACGACGTGTCCCAGATAACGAATGCGTGGTTTGGCAAATTAACATTTGCTCGGCTTGATTTTTAGTTTGGGCGTGCGGAGACAAGTTAAGACTTGGTCAATGTGGTGGAGGTGCGAATTGAACGAGTGGGAAAATATGACAATGTCATCTAGGTATGCCATGGTGATCTTCCACATCAAATGGCCCATCAGAGTACGATACATTAGCCGTTGAAAAGTAGCTGGTGCGTTGCAGAGGCCCATGCCCATTACGGTGAATTCGTAATGACCATCGGGGGTCACAAATGCGGTCTTCTCCCTAGCGGATTCTTCCAACTCCACCTGGAAGTAGCAAGAGGCTAAATCCAACGTTGTGAAAAGTGTGGATCCTGCTAGGCGATCCAAGGTGTCATCGATTCGGGGTAGGGGATGAACATCTTTTTTAGTCACGGCGTTCAGTTTGCCCCAATCAACACAAAACCGCCAGGTGCCGTCACGTTTTTTAATGAGGATAACGGGTGCAGCCCAAGGACTGCATGATTCTTGAATGGTCCCCTGCGCCAATAGCTTGTCGACTTTGGCCTTGGGAGCTCCCCGTTCCCTGAGTGACTTCCGGTATGGATGTGAGCGTACCGGGGCCGAGTCGCTGGTATCAATTTGATGTTTGATTAGCGAGGTTCGCCCAAGATCACCTTCATATCGGGAAAAAAACGTCTGCATGGCGGGACAACAGGCTTTGTAATTGTCCTCGTTGGGCGGTCGAGAGCTGCCCTCTAATGTCCAGGTCGGTGGGAAGATGTGGGGTTGGGTGATGGGCTTGTGTGTCGAGGAAGTTGATGTCTGTGACGTCGTGGGCACGTGCAAGTGTGGCGCCTCTTGGTAGGATAACTGGTCAATCGTGTGGATTAGCTACTCTGATGAATGCGTGGCCGTTATGAAATGTGGTGACTGTTTTGCATACCAGTATGCCAAAACGTTGTGTTGTTGTGGACAACGGTTCAACCATAAGGGAACCGGAAATTTGAGAGGGAGATACATCTAAGGCGATTTCTGATGATGCTGGGATCGTGACGTCAGAGGTGTTCCGCACGAGATGCGAGTGGTCAAAGAGCGAAACCGGAAGTGGAAAGCAATTATCTCCAATGGAGATTGAACGGGTTTTGAAACAGAGCTCAACCTCGTGATCGTTGCAAAACTCCAGACCGAGCAGAAGCTCGTACTCGAAGTTATCAATGATAAGAGCGTCGATGCTGTAACTGTCCTGGCCGATCTGTAGCACCATGGTAATAGCTCCGGTAGGTGAAATGAGACACCCGTCGGTGACCCGTAAGTGAATCGTACCGGCGGAATGAATTGGCAGGTGAAGAGATTTAACGAGCTCGTGGTTGATGATATTTTTCGTGCTGCCCGAGTCAAGGATGAGGTTGACTGATTGGTTGAGGATGATGGCAGGCAATGAGACCAATTTATGAGATGGACTTAGGAGGAGGGGATAAGAAGGTTGGGACGGAGGAGTTCCTCTGTCTACCACCGTCGATTGTCGTTTCCCGACCTGGATTGGGTGTGGGCGTTCGGGTGAGGAGACGGACTTCGCCCGCGGCGCCAGTTGAATGAGGAACGATTCTGGGCGAATGGTGATGGACTTCTATTGCGAGAGTTATAGGCCGTTGGTTGGCTGTACGACGGTCTTCCTCTGTACGGTGAATTCGTACGGTCGCTGGAGCTGTAGCGGTCATCCTGTGATTGAGCAGTCTCGCGGCAATAAGAAGCGTAGTGATCCTTACGACCACATTTGTAACAGGATACTGCGATGAGACTGGGGTCCAGACGGCGGGATGCCGTCCGGAAATTCTCCATCTCAAAGCGATGGTCCTTGATATCCCGGCGGAGTGAGTCGACTCCGCCATCGGCAGTGTTCTGATATAATGGCGGGGCAACCGTCTGTGGTGGGGAAACAGGGTTTCTTGCTGCGAGCACGGTCAGTAGCTCCAAGATTTTTCCCTCGGTGGTACTAGAGGTAGGTGGTGAGTAAGTCGGAGCAGACGGAGTGATGAGCCGTAATTTGTTCAAAAAGTCCTAGGGCGTTGTGGGGCACATCAGAATCAGTTTTTCTCGAATTTCGGGCAGGAGGCCTCGGATTAGAAAATTAATTTTTTCAGAATCCGTCATGGCCGGGTTGGCTAGAGAACACAGGGTCATAGTGTCTCTATAATATTTGACGGGATCAGTTCCAGGGAGTTGTTGATGAGCCAGCAGCTCGTTGAAGATAACCTGTGAGGAGCGTTCGAATTCAGTTCTCTTTTCCATTGGTCCCAAGTAGTATGTGATTTGGCTGTAGTAATTCGAACCTGAGTAGTATAAAAGTGCTTTACCGTGAAAAGCTGACGAGAGTAAGTAAATGCGGTCGACATCCATTTTTCCCGCGGTTCTCTGCTCGAAGAGGGTGATGTAGTCGTTTACGTCCTGTGTATCCGGATCAAATTTCGGCGTGTCATGCGAGAAGTTTACGGCACGGAGTGCGGCCGCAACCGCGTTGGCAATTTCGTTAGCAGGGGCCATGGTTGGGACAGCAGCGGTTGGCGTCTTGATTTTTGGTTTTCGAGTTGGCGGAACTAACCCGTCGAATTCTGGCGCTAAGTTGAGCGTTCGGCGGGATTGACGGGGTTCGTTAGTATAAAGATCTGGTATGATGGATAATGTCGGTGAATTCGCGACGCTGTAGACTTCGGTGGCCGACGATGAAGCGGGCGAGTATGAGGACGGTCGAGGAACGTAGCTCATAGGCTAGTAACGTGGCGGTACGATCAGTTGCCCGGCGCCTCCACCAGTTGTCAGCGTAAGAAATACCAGTGATATGATACGAAAAGAGTTGTTGTTTTTTAAACTATGTAAGTGACAACTCCCCAGGGCTAGCTTTTCAGCTAAATGCTTCCCAGGTCGTTTTGTCCTTAGTAGGCTTAGCTTTTCAGCTTTAATGTTCCCACTAACAATTTTAAGAACTCCGAAGAAAAACTCTCCCCTTCTGACGCGAGCGCGATCTTTTATACCCATTGACCGGAAATGATAGGGGGAACGCGGGACCGCTTCGTTGTGGCCGCGGGAAGCCGAGCTTCTTGTTTTCTTCTCCTTATTGTGATGGACCTGGCTGTCTGTCCCTTTCGTTAGTCCTGACAATATTTATGAGATAAATGTATATTTATTTTCATTGCGTCGGAAAAACGGTTTTTCCGACACAATGAAAATAAATATACATTTACCCATTTATAGAAGATTCTTTTTTCAACCAAGGAATACTTCTGTGACTAAAATTTAACATATTGCCTCGAGCAGGAATCGAGCCCACAACTTTTAATGTTTATCAAAAATTTCCAATTTTCAAATTTCCAATTTTGAAAATTTCCAATTTTGAAAATTTCCAATTTTGAAAATTACCAACTTTGGCATTAAAGAGAAATCAAAAATGTAGATAATAATGAAGCATACATTTAAAATAACGCAGTTCTTGACTGAACAAAAAACTTACATCTTTTTTAAATATATTAGTAGCGTAGGTAAATAGGTGCCATCCCAGTGCTACCCTTCCATGCCTAAAAACACTTAATATCTAAGCCTTGTAAAACGTACGATATAGTAGACGATATTCTCATTTCGTTAGCTCACGTTAGATGGCGGTATCGAGAATATTCTCTCCTTTTGAGGGGGGTGGAATTATCAACGAGAAAGTAACTTACCCCCCACGCTTTTGTAAATCATTTGCGTTTCCAGAATTTCAGGCTCTGTAGTAACTTCTCCTAATCTAATTCTGTCATGTGGCATGTATTTACGATTCATCGAAGTAGGCTGAGGTTGAAATGCACAGGTTTCGTAATTTATGGTATACGTCCATCAACCGCCAATTGTGAAAAGGTCTTCTACATTGAGCGCCTAAATACGCTTGTCCCAAAAACAAAAAAAATGGGCCGTTAGCTGATTCACTGTAATTTAGTCATTGATTTAGTGTGAAGTGGGTCCTAGTTTTTCCGAAATGGCTAATACAAAAGTGTCCAATGGTTGTCTGCTGTCGCTTTTCCTTCTTCAAAAAGAGATATATGGTCCCGTCTCGAGTAACGTTGATACTGTTCCGAATATTTTAAAATTTGTTGTTGGCTCAACCGACGTCGTTGTAAAGAATGTGTTAACCCTCAATCCCAATTTGAAGACCAATTTCTTTGACCCGGATTTAACCAAAAACACGGTGAGAGTAATCGTTCCTGTAACTGCGAATTAAAACTGTCCCTTATCTTGGACAAATAGGCGAGCATTTCACGGCTAAGATGTTCCTTTTAATCCATTGAACGCTTTTCCACGCTAGAGTCAACTGATTACGGATCTCGGCTACCCCGTGGAAGAGCATAAAGTGAACACGAGCGACGGCTACATTCTGGGACTGTTTCGAATCCCGAAACGAAATAAACCACCGGTGCTCCTGCTCCCCGGATTGTTCCAGTCCTCCTCAAACTTTGTTTTGAACTACTTCGCCTTCCAGAATTTAGGTATCTTTATACTGACGGTAATAGAGTAATACGGATACTGATTTGGTTTCGATGTTAAGAGGCATCCAGCCATCTGTTCTCTGAGTGCGCGACTTTCTAAGCGCGTAAAAGTCTCAAAAGTAAAAAGGAGAAAACAGTGTCGGTTATGGTAAAATCATTTTCCTAAAAAATTACTCCTTCAATAATTTATTTGGACAAAATATTAATTAATGTAAAACGCCTTTTTACTATTCTCTATAAACTTGTATAAATTCTTTGTAACAGGACCATTTTAATGCATTGCTATTGTTAAATTGGTTGTCTTACTCTCGGAACTCTGCTAACCATTCGTTCTGATGCTCTTAAATTACCGATGATAATTTATCACATTTTCCCCTCAGCCAATACAGTGTATTGGGGTCCACCATATTTATAGGCCCCCACCGTAATTGGCTTAATATAAGAAGGGGAATATTCCCAATATTTCTAGCAATACCATTATTTTAATCTTCGCAGCTCTTGATCTATCAGATGAAGGATACGATGTCTTTTTGGGCAATTTCAGAGGGACAATTTACTCTCTCGGGCACGTCTCGCTGAAAACCAATGACCCAAAATTTTGGGAATTCAGGTATTCCTCAAAACGGTTTTTAATACACGTAGTAACTTAATTATTAGCTCATTCCTAATTTTAATTATATAAATCCATAAGCTGGGACGAAATGGGTCTGATGGATTTACCCGCCATGATCGATTTTGTCTTGTCCACTACTGGTCAACAGCAATTGTACTACGTCGGTCATTCCATGGGAACAACCAGCTTGTTTGCCCTTCTGTCGACTACCACACCGATCAATTACAATGACAAAGTAAGTTCACATTTTTGTCTATGAAACCTAAGTATACAGGGAGTTTCAATAGGTTATGCAAAAATTTTAAGGAGTTGAAGGGGGTGAGTTGAGAAGTATGCGTGTTTCTTCCCATTTTTCTACGATGAGTCAAAAGATCGTCAGAGAGCTTCAAATGGTGGCCTACTAGCCCGTGGAAGTAGGCTGCAACAAGCGCAAACCAAGCAGCAGGGAAATATAATATTGTATATTATTTGATTAAATCATATTCATATTTATAGATTATTATATATTCCATATTTTAATTTAGGTCCTAGCTCAAGGATAGTTTTACCTTTTTGATATTTGCTTTAATACGTTATAGCTCATTTTATTTTGAATGTTAAGTTCTCAAAACTATTTTCAGTACTAGCGAAAAGTGTATTTTATCTATAAAAATTGGTGTTATTAGTATTATTATTAATTTATAAAAACCAATATTATTAAATTAAAAAAAACTAGAAATGAAACTCCAGTGATCTCGTTTAACGTTCACTAGCATGTCCTGAATATGACGTTGTCTTAGAGTTATGACAACATGACCATTGTAAAGCGAATAGAACGTTGACATTCAAGCTTCTACAACGCTTTGCTGAACGTCTCTGTTCTATGAGTTCACATTTTAGTTCATTTCTTTATTAAGCGCTCTCCAGTTGGTGTCAGAAATGACATTTGCGACGTACTAATTATTTGACGTTTTAGATCAAAATGGCGGCGTGTATGTCTCCAGTTGCTAAATTAACACACGCCACAGCTCCGATCGTTCAGCTGTACCAATTTGCGGACCTCATTACGGTAATTTCAAGTTTTTTCTTGTTGAGTTTCAAGACCATCAGAAATATGAATAATGACGCGCAATTCTGCTCAGTCAGGCCTCTTATGGGCTAGATTATTGAGCCTGCACAATCAACTAATTTATTATTCAAAATATAATTTTTGAATTTGATCAGTTAACTGGCCCTAATTTTACCTTAAAAATATTTGACGAAACTATTCAACATTTTAAATACTCGATTTGTTTGCCAGGGGCAGCTCAATCTAATGATAAATAAGACACCCTCATATGAATAAATCATGATTAGATTAGATTAAAATTCAATCGGTAGCTTTGGCTGTATAAAGATTAAAAATGGTTAAATTATGATAAATTGTTTAATCATGTTTCTTAGGACATCCTGTAACAAATTGATCTGCTCCTCGTTTGGTTCTCGCCTTGCCATGGCAACGACTATTTGATATTCAATTCGATCCCCTAAAAATGATTTTTCACACCTCTATACCTCAGACATCATTAGTTTTAATAAATTAATTGGAAAATCTCAAATATCGGACAGGTTCTGACCGTCTTAACTGGAACCAAAGGCTATTTTCCGTCCACCAATGCTTTGACTAATTTACTTACCGACGTAGTATGCGGTAATGGGGCGACTGATGTACTTTGCCTAATCGTCGTCGGAATCCTTGATGGTTTCGAATCCGAACATTTGAATCGGGTAAGAACAGTACTAGAGGAAATAAATATATGCTCCTGCCTTTTCGCAAGCCATCTTATAAACGAAATCGGCGCTCCTCTCTTTTCAAGCCCATTTGAGAAACGAAGTATCCGCTCCTCTCTTTTCAAGCCTATTTAAGCCACTTTGAGAAACGAAATAAGCGCTCCTCTCATTTCAAGCCGATTTGGAAAACGAGATATTCGCTCCTCTCTTTTCGCGTTCATTTGAGAAACGGAATATGCTCTCGTCTCTTTTCGCCCCTATTTGAAAAACTAAATAAGCGCTTATCTTTTTTTCACGGCCATTTGAAAAACTTAATATGCGCCCGTCTCTTTTCGCGCCCATTTGATAAACGAATCCAGCACTCCTCTCATATAGCGCCCATGTGAGAAAAAAATCGGTACTAGTTTCCTTTCGTACCTATTAAAGAAATGAAAAACTAAATCGGCCCTTTCGTTTGGCATTTACGTTTATTTAAGAAACAAAGTCAGCACTTATGTCTTTTCGCGCCCATTTAAGAAACGAAATTGGCTCTCTTATCTGTTCGTGTTCATTTGATAAACTAAATTGGCACTCCCCTTGTTTCGCGTTCATTTGAGAAACGACATCGGCACTCCTCTATTTTCGCGCTTATCTGTGAAACGAAATAACTCATCTTTTTTCGCGTTCCTTTGAGAAACAGAGAAGGAAAGACAAGTTTTATTGCAGACCTACATTGTACTAAAGCTTTATTGTTTCAGACTAGGCTTCCTGTATACGCGAGTCACGCAGTCGAGGGCACATCGTCTTACAGCATCGTCCATTATGGACAGGTATTTGCCATTTTACGAATAAAAATTTCTTCATCTATGTGTATCAAGTAGACAAGTAAACTTTAGAAGTTAAATTCCCTTCAGGCTTATTTCTAAAGTGAAAATATTAGGCTATTAAAGAATATCAATAAAATATACACAGAACATTAAAATAATTAAATAAATAAAAAAAATTAAACGAGTAAAATCCAAAAACCAATTTCAATAAATTAAACTAACAATTAGAATTAAGTCAATTAGAAAACCAAAACTCCAAAACCAAAAAGCGAAGTTGCGGAATTAAGTACGGTGTGGAAATTTTTTCCAGGCGCGAGCACTTCTGAAGAAAATCGTTTTTCAATGTCATGCAACTATTTAATTTCGAATGGAACGTAGAGTGCGTAAGGCTCATGTGATCACCTAGAATAACTTTCCCGATGGAAGAGATGACTTCTTAAGCCAGCTGCACCCATGAGACGCGAAGCGAGCAACGCGACGCAAAAATACAAAAATTCCTTAATTCACATACGCTTTGTTGCTCGTGAGCGAACTTGCTTTTTGAAACGATGCATTCGTGCGTGCTTAAAATTCACTGGCGAACTATGCATCCGGTTTTATACAGTACGGTCCAGAGGCAGATATGTTCTTCACACCGAGTTCGCCCCTCGCTATAAACGCCGTGGCAAATTGTGGGTACCTGCTACGGAAGCTGATCACAACCAGTTAAGTGGTCTCCAGTGTGAATTTCAGTGAGGAAGCGCTGGCCATTTATAGTTTAACCCATGTCAAGAAATGTATTCCTGCTCGTCGGATAAGTCAACGTTTACTCAAGAATTAGGCGAAACACAGTATCGCGATACCAGGACACAGGTTTGAGCGGTCAATATTTAAGTTGAAGTCTCCATTAATGAAAACACATCTCGCGTAACAATCCCAGAAGGTCACTCAGTTAAAAAAATCGCCTCTATGGCAACACTATCCTCAACCGGAAAGGGCTATACGGAGTAGCGTGAAGGACTCCTCCTCCACGTGTAATACGATCTTTACGAAAGGTAACGTCGTCTTGAGGGTATTATTTCCGAGTCCAGTACAGATATGTCCAGTCACGTCTCAGTGGGACCAGAAACATCATACTGCTCTGAAATTGTGAGTTAAAAAATTGTGGATTTTGTTAGGCAGGCTGCGAACGTTTGAGAGAACATATGTAGCATTTCTGGAACGTATACGCTTGTAATCGATGGTGATTGTTTCGATTTCTAAATGAACAGTCGCCAACTGTGAAAAACGAATCCTTGACTCTTACGAAAAACACATGATCACATTTTGGACATTGGATCAAGATTCGATCAAACCATATCCAGAAAAGATAAAATGTTTTTGGATCAAATAATCTGGATCAAAATTCGATTAAATCATATCCAGAAAGGATCAATAATTTTGGTTCAAATAACCGTGATCAACATTGGATCTAGTCCGAGGGGTTGGTCACTCGGCGAACTCGGTGTACACTGTCGTACCTCTGACTGTGCTAATAAAAGTTCGTGAACTCTTTAAAATCCCTACCTTTAACAGTACTAAGTACGCGAACTCAGTGTACAGGTCATCCGAGAGTGACTTACCCCTCGATCCAGTCATATCCAGAAGTAATCATATAATTTTGGATCATATAATCTTGTTATATCCAGAAAGGATAAAAAAGTTTTCGATCCAATAAATCAAGATTGGATAAAACGTACACATCAAAGAAAACCTATACCAATTTTCTTACATTATTTTTAATTATAAATATACTTTTTTTATTTATTATTTATTATTAAAAATTATTATAATAAATAATGTTATATGTGAGAATGGACCCTCTTGTACATAATATACTATGAAATAAACGTAACCCACTATTGTACAATAATTGTTTTTATTTATTTAAAAATACTACAGCCGTTTCAGCGCCAAAACTAGCGCCGTCGTCAGGCAATGTTACAATAATGACCTCGAGTCTGTTGAGGGCAACAGCACGATAAAATACAGTGTAAATTTACACAGTTTCATTTACACTGTATTTTATCGTGCTGTTGCCCTCAACAGACTCGAGGTCATTATTGTAACATTGCCTGACGACGGCGCTAGTTTTGGCGCCGAAACGGCTGTAGTATTTTTAAATAAAAAAAATTATTGTACAATAGTGGGTTACGTTTATTTCATAATAATAAATAATGTTATTTATAATTATTATTATTAATTATTATTACTGAATTACGAACTTTATGTAATTAAATCTTAATTAACACTCAAATTTTAATGATTTTTGAATCCAACCTGACGTTGCTCAGTATTAAAATAAAGCAATTATAATCCTAGGCTTCAATAAACGTACTTTTGTTCTTCTTAACTTTTTATTAGAGTTTTCATCTTTTGTCCTTGTAGCATCAAAATATAATCAAAACTTTACCGACATTTTAACCTACAACAATTCGCATTAAAACCCTAAAACAATCTCTTAAAATATATTAAAAAATAAGCTTAAAATTCGTGATGATTAAAATTATTGCTATTGGTTAAAAGAAACCACGTAATCCTCCCACTATTTCTTTATTTTTGTTGTAACCTTTTTTGTTAATTCTTGGGGCTCTTGAAAAACCAGAACTAATTTACAAATCCCAAAATTTTGCAGGTAACTTAAAAAAATGAAGATTTTATGGAATTAAGAATATTGCTTTACTTTGGCTTGTTTCATATAATTTCAACAAAATTATCGAAATTGGATCAAAATTTGATCAAATTAGTGGAATTTCAATAGTAAATCTTACACTTAATCTTAATAATTTAGATTCTAATTAACTTCACTAGAATCTTTTTTAATAGCTTGTTTCTGTAAACCATTTGCGTTACAAAGCTTAACGTGCGAATCAGATACAAATTGTTCGAAACTTAAAAATTGGAAAACGAAGACATCGCTTTGCTTTCTTTAATATATCCACCCTTCTACTTTATCAATGCCAACGCCTACTTAGTTGTAATTTTATTAATAGCTCAACCGGTTGCGCCTTTACATTAACTATTTTTACAATGTATTTCACGCTATTCCTAGTTGTTAGTAAACCGGAATTTATCCCTTCGTTTACACTATTTCAGATCTTACTTTTATTTAATACTGTATTCAAATGGCATATACACTGCATCAGAATTGGATCAAAACTTGTCCAAGCGATTAATTGAGCCCCGTTTGATATTGTATAGTATGCTATTTATGTTTGTTAATTTAATATCTAACGTTTTGGCTTTTTAGATTATTTCCGCAGATAGGTTTCAAAGGTACGATTTTGGCAGAGAGGACAACTTAGTGAAATACGGAATGGTAAATAAATATCATTATCAAAGAGCCGACTGAACGTAGCAACGCTTCCGAGGTTCATTTTGAAAGCGATTGCTTTATCGGGTCTAAGATTCGGTTAAGGTTTAGCTTGGGTGAAGATATAGGTTTGGGTGACGTTGAGTTAGGTTAAGGCTAAGTTAGGTTTAATGTATCGATTGTCTTCTGCTGGAAAAAGTTATTTTGGATTGCTTGAGATGATTTTAGAGCCGCTGGTACGTTTGGTCACACTATGAAATTGTGTGTTACAGTGAAACTGTATCATTACCCTACGGGCCCTTTTTTAAAAGCGATGGGTGGAGTGATGTGTCATTTAAATGCTAGTCAGCTGACGGGAATAGACGACTGTTCCTAGCGGCTCTCGCCAACGGTTCTATGAGAAGACAGGGAACGGCCGTTTTAGGCCTTGTCTCGAGTTAAGTGGTCAGATAGCCGAATTAGTGATCAACTACACGAAATTCATGTACACAGTTTTACATTATCCAACAACTTCAGCGATGAAACCAATCGGAGTTTCTTTAATTAATTGTCTAAATGGTTTTTTGGCTGAGTCTATGTCAGCCATTATTGCCTGTAGCAGTGGCTACGGCTGGGACAAGCGCGTATTCTTTTAATAGTCAATTCGAAATAAAGTCAAACGGAACAGACTACTAGTTACGAAATCGTCATTTGAAATTTTTCTTATGGCGTCGTCTATTTTACAGTCTGAACCTCCGGAGTACGAGATTGGTAAAATAACGGCAACATAAAATAAGAAAAGGTCTACGTAAAATAACACGCGAAAACGACAAATTCTAAGGGTCCACCCTGTTCAAAACTTCAATAAATAAAATAAAAATATTTAAAAAAAAACTAAAAAAAATAGTAAATTTTACAATTTTTGATTACTTTGGACAAATAGGGGGGGGGGGGATAAAAACCATTTTGGGTGAACTCGAGCTAATTTGAATAAATATTTACGTCGAAATTTTAGGTATAATACAAAATATTTGTAAAACTTATGCCGTGATAACTGCCATTTATTTTCTAAGATAAATCTTAAAATTTCTACATTACATTATCTCAACGATTTCGATAGAAAAATGACGCCATTTTATAATATACATCATGGTGCAATAAGT
Organism: Leiobunum rupestre; assembly: GCF_980474605.1. Classification (NCBI taxonomy): domain Eukaryota; kingdom Metazoa; phylum Arthropoda; class Arachnida; order Opiliones; family Sclerosomatidae; genus Leiobunum; species Leiobunum rupestre. Next base: position 93,013,305 of record NC_143384.1, on the reverse strand, counting down.
TAGGTAATTTTAATCCGATTAACCTGAGATTTTATACGTTACATTATCTGCCCGAATGAATACGTACTATAGAGTTTCATAGAAATCCGACACCATTTTGCAAAATGGCGGATATCAAAAAATTTCATCGTGCGATAAGTTCCGTAAATATTCGTCGATTAATCAGAAAATTTTCTACGTTTCATTATCTGCCCGAGTTAATTAGACCTTTGGGTTTTCCAATAATAATCCGACGCCATTTTGAAATATGGTGGGTATAAATGAAACTAATAATGCGATAACTGCCGAATTAATTTGTCGATTTACGTGAAATTTTCTACATTACATTATCTGACCGAATAAATAAGCCCCTTACACTGTGATAGAAATCTGACGCCATTTTCCAAAATGGCAGATATCATAATGTGATAACTGCCGAAATTATTTGTCCAATTACTTGAAATTTTCTACTTTACATTATCTGTTAAAGATAATAAATCCTAATAATTTTAATAAAATTCGAGGCCATGTTGCAAAATGGCGGATGTCAAAATATCTCACGGTCATATAAATTCCGTAATTATTCGACGATAAATCTGAAATTTTCTGTTTCATTAAATGATCGAAAAATTTTGTATTTTCTATTTTGAAAGAATTTACGTGAAATTTTCTACATTACATTATCTGACCGAATAAATAAGCCCCTTACACTGTGATAGAAATCTGACGCCATTTTCCAAAATGGCAGATATCATAATGTGATAATTGCCGAAATTATTTGTCCATTAATTTGAAATCTGTCGTTTGCAAAATAGCGTATAACAATGTATCTCTTGGTGCGATAAATTTCGTATTGTTATTAGACAATTATCGGAAAATATATTTAAAATGGGTACATATCGGCAAATTCAAATAATATTGGTTAAGTTCCTATATCATTGGGTTAACTGAAATAATTAAGGTTAATTTCACATTAAATTAGGAAAGGAACACATTTAGGTAAATTCATATAATTTGGGTAAATTGAAATAACATTAAATTAGTTCAAATTAAATTGACGACATTCATATAAATTGGGAGAAATTCAAACTATATTTGGTGTTTTAAATAATATTAGGCAAATTCAAATAATTTTGTTTACATTGGAACATTTTTGAGTTAAGTTCAATAATATTTGGTTAATTGAAATAAAAGTGGGCTAATTTAAATAATATTGTTAATATTTTCTAGTAATACTAGCTGGGGTACCCAGTATTATCCGGATTAATAGCAAACATGTTATAGCTCCAATTATCAACTTACTTTTATTTTTGTTTCTATACTCATTCAAAGTTACTGTCCCGAGATCAAACTTTTGTGATTTGTTAAATATTATTTCTATTTACCCATTTTATATAATATAAAATTTCAATTAACCAAATATTATTGGAATTTACTCAAAATTGATCGAGTCATCGAATGTAAACAAAATTGTTTGAATTTGCCTAAAAGTATTTGAATTTACTCAATATTATTCAAATACACAAAATATCATTTGAATTTCTCCCAATTTAGGCCTATATCAATGTCTACAATGCCAATTGAACTAATTTAATAATATTTAAATTTACCCAAATTATGCCTAAATGATGAATTCAACCATAATTATTTCAATTAATCTAATGATATAAAAGAACTTACCCAATATTATATGATTTTACCGATATGTATTAAATTTTATCCATTTTATATGAAATTTCCTTCAATTTTTTTATAACAATAACAATACGGAATTTATCGCACCAAGAGATACATTGATGTGCGTTATTTTGTAAAACGGCGTATTTCTTTCAAAAGAAATAGGACTGATTTACTCGGTCAGAAAAAGAAACGTAGAAAATTTCAGAATAGTTGACGAATAATTACGGAACTTCTCGGAAAAGCGCCATTTTGCAAAATGGCTTCGGAATTCTTTCAAAAGAGAAAATACTTATTTTTTCGATCATTTAATGAAACAGAAAATTTCAGATTTATCGTCGAATAATTACGGAATTTATATGACCGTGAGATATTTTGACATCCGCCATTTTGCAACATGGCCTCGAATTTTATTAAAATTATTAGGATTTATTATCTTTAACAGATAATGTAAAGTAGAAAATTTCAAGTAATTGGACAAATAATTTCGGCAGTTATCACATTATGATATCTGCCATTTTGGAAAATGGCGTCGGATTTCTATCACAGTGTAAGGGGCTTATTTATTCGGTCAGATAATGTAATGTAGAAAATTTCACGTAAATCGACAAATTATTTCGGCAGTTATCGCATTATTAGTTTCATTTATACCCACCATATTTCAAAATGGCGTCGGATTATTATTGGAAAACCCAAAGGTCTAATTAACTCGGGCAGATAATGCAACGTAGAAACTTTTCTGATTAATCGACGGATATTTACGGAACTTATCGCACGATGAGTTTTTTTGATATCCGCCATTTTGCAAAATGGTGTCCGATTTCTATGAAACTCTATAGTACGAATTCATTCAGGCAGATAATGTAACGTATAAAATCTCAGGTTAATCGGATTAAAATTACCTAACTTATTGCACCATGATGTATATTATAAAATGGCGTCATTTTTCTATCGAAATCGTTGAGATAATGTAATGTAGAAATTTTAAGATTTATCTTAGAAAATAAATGGCAGTTATCACGGCATAAGTTTTACAAATATTTTGTATTATACCTAAAATTTCGACGTATTTATTCAAATTAGCTCGAGTTCACCCAAAATGGTATTTATTTATCCAAAGTAATCAAAAATTGTAAAATTTACTAGTTTATTTTATTTTTTTTAAATATTTTTATTTTATTTATTGAAGTTTTGAACAGGGTGGACCCTTAGAATTTGTCGTTTTCGCATGTTATTTTACGTAGATTTTTTTATTTTATGTTGTCAAAAAAATTTTTGGTGGCCATGGCGAAACGGGCGCCCAGCGTAGCGTTTCCCTTTAACGGGTTTCATGTTACATCTAGGTCTAACAATTCCCCAACTTTGAAGAAAATCGGTGAGAACCACCTCGGGTCGTCTCCTTGTTAGAAAACAGAGAACGGCAGTTTTACGTTTATTCCCATTCGACCGAAATCCCATTCGACCGAATCCCATTCGACCGAAATAATTTTAAAATTTAGCCCAATTGGCGGGGTGATTTGGTATTTTGTTTATAAGGTATTTACTATCGAAGATCCATGTTTAGGTTAGGTTAGGTTAGGTTAGAAGAAACCACCTATGGACTGTGAGAAGGATGAGAAAATACGCGAAAAAGTAGATTAGTCCATAATTAAAAGGGAAAATATAGCTAAATCCTAAACAAATTTGAAGAAAATTAAAAACTTACTAATAACTCGTACCGATAGGTCTTCGAGCAACGCGAAACTGGGATCAAATAGATCTTCGAGTAATAAACTAAAGTAAAAATAAATAAAATAGCCAGAAATTCCAACGGTAGACCGGTTTCGTTCTATTTGGAACTGATCAGTACCGTGCGGGAAATCTGGCTGGCGACTATCAAATCAAAAAGAAAAACTAAGCCTAAACATTAAAAATTTCAAAACGCGTTGCGTATAGCAACGGAAAGCCGAAAAGGGGGGAGTGTGGTGGAGAATAGTATATACGATAAGTTAAGTTAGAAGAAACCACCTATCGAACGAAACCGGTCTACCGTTGGAATTTCTGGCTATTTTATTTATTTTTACTTTAGTTTATTACTCGAAGATCTATTTGATCCCAGTTTCGCGTTGCTCGAAGACCTATCGGTACGAGTTATTAGTAAGTTTTTAATTTTCTTCAAATTTGTGTAGGATTTAGCTATATTATCCCTTTTAATTATGGACTAATCTACTTTTTCGCGTATTTTATCATCCTAGGTTAGGTTAGGTTAGGTTAGGTTAGAGTTGGTTAAGTTTACTATTTCAGTTTTGGTTCAGTTACTTTTCTTGACTAGGTGAAGATAATTATTATTGATGTATTAATACCCTCCTTTATTAGCTATCCGCTCCATTGCAAACGACTTCAGTAACTAAATTGAAAACATAGCAAAAGCCAATTTATATAGTAGCGTTCGGTCGAATGGGACACATAAAAACCGCACGTTTCGGCGGAATTCGGTCGAATGGGACAGCTCAAAAACCGCCTTCGGTCGAATGGGACTAAAGCCAGTTTTAGGCCTTGTCTCGAGTTAAGTGAATTCATGTACACAGTTTTACATTATCCAACAACTTCACTGATGAATCAAATTGGGGTTTCTTAAATTAATTGTCTAAATGGTTTTTTTGTGGCAGCGGCTACGGCTGGGACAAGCGCGTATTCTTTTAATAGTAAATTCAAAATAAAGTCAAACGGAACAGGCTACTAGTTACGAAATCGTTATTGGAAATTTTTCTTTTAACGTCGTCTATTTTACAGTCTGAACCTCCGGAGTACGAGATTGGGAAAATAACGGCGCCTTTGGCCTTCTACAGCAGTAAGGGCGACGCCTTGGCGAATGAACGAGATATTGACTTTTTGCGTCAACAGCTGAGACCGGGAGTTCTGGTGCGGGATTTCATCGTTGAAGCCGAAGATTATTCACATATCGATTTCATAGTGGCTGTAGATGCTTACAAATACGTGTACAAATACGTTGTCCAACTATTGAACGAAAATACATGATAAATTTTAGAGGATCATAAATCGCAACGCTAGTTTCTCTACTACTAATCAGCTTGGCCATTGCCATTATTAATGTATATCGTTGTAAATTCCAATTATTCCAGATCAATGCTAATAAATTTTGGTAAATCTTCAAATAAATTGCCGTCAAAATTAAAAGTACTATAAAGTACTAGCACTCCTTTGCTTGGTCCCTAGCCGCTATTTTGGGTGCGTTTGTTTGTCTATGGATAAAATAAAAAAAATTCAAACTTTTAGGAGACATAGAACGTGCAGGAGGTCACTTGACAATTTTATATCTCTAATGGTTCTCGAGATGCATTTTAAATGACCTTGAAGACATGGTTCAAGGTCAAGGAAATTTCCGTTTTCAAGTGACCTCCTGCAAGTTTTATGTGTCCCGATAATTTCAAATTCCTAGCTTAAACAAATTTTATTGGCCTTGTATAGTTTTTTGGGTAACACCCTGTATATCTTATCAATGAAGAGTTATTCTATGGTGATATCTCTCGGAGTAAAATTAAGCGCTACAAAGTGATATTGACGCACTCGACTTTTGGGTGTCTTCCAATTACATGAGTTTTAATCCAACTAAATCTATGGTTTTACACACTCTTAAAAAAAAGGCAGTTAAAGTACTTCTTTAAGGGGGTTTTTTCTTGTCCCAAATATCGTCACTTTAAAGGTAGACAAAAGGAGTAGATATACTATCAAAAAGGTGTATTTTGTGTTTTAGACAAGGCATTTTATGTTTATTTGATTCCGTTTTTACACCCTTATAGCTACTTTTATAACTCCGTTAACGGAGTGGGTTTACTTCGTTTGCGATATTTTACTTCTCTAGTGGTTTTAAAAAATCCCTTTAGCGGTATAATATGGATCCGTTTATGGCATGGGTTTATGGTATCAGTATAAAACGACCCCGTTAGCGGAGTCAATCAACGCCATAATCGGAATCACAAGACCACATAATCGGAGTCAAATTACCAAGTTATCGGCTTAAAACAAACCTGTTAGCGGTCTAAAACAAGTCTATTTATGGTGTCAAATGACTCCATTTACGGGGTCAAACGGCCTCATTATAGAAGCAGTTATAGCGGTTATGGTATCGATAGACTCCGTATACGGTGTCCAAAGACTTCCTTAACGGCTTAAAAAGATTCCCCGATCGGTTTAAAACAATTCTATAGGCTGAGTAAAAACTCCATTTACAGTGTCTAATGACACCTTTATCGGTTTCAATACATTCTGTAGGCGGGGTAAAAAAATCCCAATCCGGTGTCTAACGACCCCATTATCGGAGACACAAGGCCCCATTATCGGAGTCAAACGACCACTTTATCGGAGTCAAACGACCACTTTATCGGAATCAAACCACCACTTTATCGGAGTCAAACGACCACGTTATCGGCGTTACAAGAGCACGTCAACGGTTTAAAACGATTCTATAGGCGGGGAAACTCCCTTTGCAGTGTTTAACGACCCAGTTAGCGGAGTTAATTGACGCTTTTAGCGGGGTCATTCGACCTGGTTATTGTAGTCGCAAGACCCCGGCCATTTTGAAACTCTATTTCCGGGTTTTTGTGGTAAAGTCTTTCAAATTCCAGATTGAACTGCATTTAGAAATAAATATATACGAATTAATACTTTAGGAATATTCTTAACTATAAGAATGAACGCCTCGAAACGTCTCGTATTTTGTGAAGTAACAATATTTATACTTTAAATTCAAGAGATTGTACTTCATGGTTTGAAATCAAATTTAATTAAGCAGACGGTACGTTTCGAAGCCAGTGTTATTTGTACGGTTGAAAAGGAGCGCTTTAATAAAAGTAGATGGGAAACCATGAAGTTTCAGTCTCTTGATTTTTGAACAAATATTAAGTTAACCATGGTTACAAAATTGCGTACACAAAATACTTATATGTTTATGGTTATAAAAATGTGCGAAGCCGTGATTAAAATGAGTAAATTAACCTGCTGAATATTTTTAAGGGCGGGATATTCATTTATAATTGATTCTACAGAGGCGCCATCTTGAATTTTGCTTTTTCGTTCTTCAAGCGTTTTGCTCATTTTGAAATTTATGATCCTAAAATCTATTGTATTTTTCTTTAGCTCGTCCACCATATCTTTCTTGTGTTTTTATAAGCTTCTCTCGTCTTCGAATATGCTATAAAATAAATATAAATATTAGTATTTAATACATTCTTAAAAGGGAAAATTGTTAGGAGCGCTATTCGATTGATATCAACTAGGGGCTAAGGGTTTATATATTTGTAGAATTTTAATTAGCGGGATCCTACCAGACCGCGGAGAGCTTTTATGTCTAGCTCGCTATAGACTGACTATATAGTTTTAAAGTTTTATTGGGAACTTTAAAGATCTCACACACCATACTATGACTACGCTTTCGTACTATACTAAAATGATTACGACTTTCTATATTTACAAAAGGTATGATTTTATTTGAAGCAAAAAATGATGGCTGGTTTCTTTCAGCCCTATAGTGTGTATTCACTAGTCCCAATTTCGAATTTCCCGCGTAAAGACCAAACCACCATCTCGGATCGGAACGGTTTTAAAAAACGTCGGGCGGCCATATTGTCTGTGATATCTCCTAGTCGCTAATCGTGGTGCTATTAATGTTAAAATGAATTTAAATAACGAGAAGGATAAATTTTGTGCTGGATATGCCGAAGGCATTTCTGGGAGTGATAAAATTAGGTAAATGCGAACAATATTTCTATTACCACAACCTTGTATTTCACATTTAGACATTTTCACCAGTTATCTGCCAAGGCTTAGAAACACAGCTAAACTTCCAAAATTGTGTTAGACAAAATGGCCACCGGCACAATTCGCGATAAAAAATTCGGTCGTTCATCGTCATCAAACGTCATTCGTATAAGGAGTGGCTTAGACAAATACGTCACAAGAATACACACTATTTTAAGGTTGGGACTTTTAGTGTGTCCCCTACAAGTTCTAAACGCTATCTGACGTATTTCGCTAGAAATCTAGACTTTATACACAAAAAAATTGAACGGGAGGGAATTCGTGGTAAGGTGACCCATAATCCCAACCGTCGTTTCGAAGTATCTTGAAAGGTAGCAACGTCGAAGTGGTACCACGACTCTTTACTCCCGCTGTGTTTTCCGACTCTTCTTTTCTACACAATACAGTTTCCTCGAATCTCGAGGAGTGGGGTTTTTACACAAAAATAACAAGAAATATATACAATACCATAAGTTAATGATACGTCTAAGTAGACAAATAAGCCCTTTCAAGGTGGAATCTTTGTCCAGAAAATGTGATGTCAAATCTTGTCTTTCCGATTCCCGCGAAAATGAATTTCTAGATTAAACAGTAGTTTCACTGGTCTATGCACTATCGTCCCGTTTGACGTTTTTAGTTCCACATCGAGATATATATATATCGAAGTGGGACTATTGCTATGGACGGATTGTCGTTAAGTGTTGTTGTTTGTTTGTGTGTTTGTTGTGGAAAAGCGACGGCACGGTAGGTGGAGCTGCGAAAAATAATTTATTAATATCTCTATTATAAGGAGCGCTTGGTACGTTGGTCGTCGTCGTCGTCCGAGCTTTCAGGAATGATGGCTTAGTCTGTTACGAAGCCAAAGGCGGGGCGGCGAGGAAAATTGACCCGCGGCACAGAGGGAAACCGAGACTGCCTACGCTTCGTTACTGAGGTGGTTCGACTATCTATTTTCTCAAAATCTGTCACCCCTGAGAGTTGGGCCGTGTTTGTCCCAACACGCAATACACCCGAAATTTTATCTTTGTTTCCGCCGCGAATTTCGGAGGGGGGGATCGTATGGGGTAGTTTCGGAAACGGAGAGGTGGGAGGGGGGGTTTCGGTGTCGTTCCAATTCGAAAGTCCCGTGGCGCTCTCGGCGTACGTTAGTCTCGTGGCCTTTATGCATCAGCCATTGGATACAGGTGGTTTAAAGGGGTACAGAGTTGAGTTATTTTTTTGGGAAATGGGTACCACGGAAATTTTCGCATAGAGAAAAGGGGGAGAGGGTGCCACGGTAGTTATCACATGGGAAAAGCGGAGAGGTGGTACCACGGTAATTATCACATGGAAAAAGCGGAGAGGGGGTACCATGGTAATTATCACATGGGAAAAGTGGAGAAGGTTTACCCCGGTAATTATCACATGGGAAAAGCGGAGAAGGGGTACCACGGTATTAAACACATGGGAAAAAGGGGAAGGTGGGTACCAGGGTAATTATCACATGGGGGAAATTGGGAGGAAGGGCCTTACTGGAAGTACCCCGGTAATTATCACATGGAAAAAAGGAGGAAGGGCCTTACTGGAAGTACCCCGGTAATTATCACATGGAAAAAAGGAGGAAGGTCCTTACTGGGGTGGTTCTACTTTGGGGAAAATGATACCATGGAAATTATCGCATGGGGAAAGGGGAAGGGGGTATCCCGGTAATTATAACATGGGGAAAATTGGGATGAAGGGCCTTACTGGAAGTCCCCGGTAATTATCACATGAAAAAAAGGAGGTTAGGGCCTTACTGGGGTGGTTCTACTTTGGGGAAAATGATACCATGGAAATTATCGCATGGGGAAAGGGGAAGGGGGTATCCCGGTTATTATCAAATGGGGAAAATTGGGAGGAAGGGCCTTACTGGGGTGGTTCTACTTTGGGGGAAATGATACCATGGAAATTATCGCATGGGGAAAGGGTAAGGGGGTATCCGGTAATTATCACATGGGGAAAATTGGGAGGAAGGGCCTTACTGGAAGTACCCCGGTAATTATCACATGAAAAAAAGGAGGTTAGGGCCTTACTGGGGTGGTTCTACTTTGGGGAAAATGATACCATGGAAATTATCTCATGGGGAAAGGGGAAGGGGTATCCCGGTAATTATAACATGGGGAAAATTGGGAGGAAGGGCCTTACTGGAAGTACCCCTTTAATTATCACATGGAAAAAAGGAGGTTAGGGCCTTACTGGGGTGATTCTACTTTGGGGAAAATTATGCCATGGAAATTATCGCATGGGGAAAGGGGAAGGGGGTATCCCGGTTTTTATCAAATGGGGCAAATTGGGAGGAAGGGCCTTACTGGGGTGGTTCTACTTTGGGGGAAATGATACCATGGAAATTATCGCATGGGGAAAGGGGAAGGGGGTATCCCGGTAATTATCACATGGGGAAAATTGAGAGGAAGGGCCTTACTGGAAGTACCCCGGTAATTATCACATGGAAAAAAAGGAGGTTAGGGCCTTACTGGGGTGGTTCTACTTTGGGGAAAATGATACCATGGAAATTATCGCATGGGGAAAGGCGGAGGGGGTACCCCGGTAATTATCACATGGGGAAAATTGGGAGGAAGGGCCTTACTGGGGTGGTTCTACTTTGAGGAAAATGATACCATGGAAATTATCGCATGGGGAAAGGGGTAGGGTGCCATACTGCGGTGGTTCAACTATGGGAAAAAGGGTGGCACGGAAATTATCCCATGGGAAAAGGGAACTTGTTACTTTATATGCCGGAATCCTTTTATCGCGACCAAAAATCGGATCTATTATTAATCCGATTTTCGAAGTGTGTTTGGGCAGTTTGTCTTCACGTATGAGGAAAACGTCTCCTATTTTAAATTCGATTTCTTTGTTCACGCATTGACTATGGTGCGCAGAACAAATACTCCGTTTGCCACCGTTTCCAAAATTTGTCCATGAGTGATTGTCTGTATTTCCATCTTTTGGTGGCTTCTTGGCGCGTTTTGATTGCATTTGGCTCGCATTTGAAATTAGAGGGCGGCAAGGCGTTTATTCTTTTTCCAATGAGGAAATGCGCGGGTGAAAGCGGTATTGTTTCTTTGGCCTCGTTGTAGACGTACGTTATCGGGCGGGAATTGATAATCGCTTCAGTTTCTGCTAACGCGGTTGTCATTTCAGAATAATTTAAGTTTGATTTTCCTAATATTTTCTTCAGGATAGTTTTGGTCAATCTCACTAGTCTTTCCCAGAACCCCCCAACCCATGCCGCGCGTTCAACAATGTATTTCCACTTAATACCTTTACTTCCAAAAAGTTCCTCTACTCTTTCATTGTTTATACATTTGTATATGGACTGTAAATCTAAATCCGCTCTTTTAAAAGTTTTCCCTCGTCTAACGATTATTCTACGGATAGCCAAAATAAATTCATCCGTGGACAGGGACGAGACTAGTTCTAGATGGATGGCGCGTGTGGTTGCGCAAGTATACAAACAAATGTATGCCTTGATCAGCAGGTTTTTTTCTTTGGTTTTTAGGTAAATTGGTCCCGCGAAATCTATACCAACAATTAAAAAGGGCATTGACTCTTCTATTCTTTCGTGGGGTAGGGGCGTTGTGATCATTTCTCCGGCCTTAGACGCTAATCTTTTACATTTTAAGCAACTCTGAATAATTTTCTTTGTTAACTGTCTAACGGACAAAATCTAATAACGTTCCCTTAAATGGGTTATTGTATCATTTACTCCACTATGATGTATCTCTTCGTGGGCTTTAATGGTCAATAATCTTGCGAATCTGCTTGATTTTGAAAGGATAATTGGGTGTTCGCTTTCTTCTTATCTACCTCCTACACGCCTTAAGCCAATTTATCCAAAAAGGGACTAAGCGTAAATAATTTGGAATTTTCTTTTCATTTTTATTTTCCTTCAATTTGCTCATTTCGTAACTAAATTCTGATCTCTGAGTATTTCTAATCCACATTTGTTCTATTCCTTCTAGCTCTTCCGCTGATATTACCTTTGAATCAGTAATTTTATTTCTTTTAGCTTTCTTGGTAAACCTAATTACGATTGCGGTAATTCTAAATACCCTTTCGATCGAACTATACCGATTTAAGTCGATTAATTTATGTATGCCTAATTCTTCTTGGTAGCTAATTGTCAGGATTGTTTTCCTGCAGATCTAAATTGCTAGGTATTTCTAGAGTGGCTCGCGCGTTTGGCCAATTTTCCTTTTCTTCCTTTAACTAGGGGGCGCCCTCCCACCACATTTGACTATTGAGCAACTCCCTCGCCGTGATTCCCCTGGTAGGTAAATCGGCGGGGTTTTGAATCCCAGGGCAATGAGCCCACCTGTTTACGTTTGATAGTTTTCTAATTTCTAGGGTTCTATTCGCTACAAATGGCTTCCATAACCTTTCTACGCCTCTAATCCAATACAACGCGACTGTAGAATCAGTCCACATGTAAATATTATCTATTTTCTGTTTAAAAATACCTTTAATATTATTGACTATCCTAGCTCCAATAAGTTCTAGTTTGGTAACTGATAATTCTGTTTGATTTTCAGTGTCTTTTAAAGGGGCAATTTTTGATTTTGAGGTTATCAGTGTCACACCTACTTTCTCATTCGAATCTACGTATCTAATGTAAACTGCCGTCGCGTAGGCCCTTGTACTAGCATCACAGAAGCAGTGTATTTATCTTAAAACTATTTCATCATCGGTTTCGTGAAGATAATATCGGGGGAGACTTAGGTTATTTAATTCCTTTAAATCGCCGCAAAAATTTTCGAAATCTAATTTTAATTCGTTATTCAAATTTTTATCCCAATCCGACTTAATTCCCCATAATTCTTGGAACAATAGTTTTCCCCTTACTGTAAAAGGCGTTAATATCTCTATAGGGTTGAAAATCTGGGCTACGATACTAAGTACCGATCTTTTTGTTTTTTTAATTTTTTCCGCAGTTTCGATTAGTTTTGAAAAGTTGAATGAAAAGCTATCGGATGTAGTATTCCACACTATCCCTAATATTTTGATTTTACTTCCCTGATCTAACACTGGGAATAAGCTCGTTTTACCCGAGTTTTCATAATTTTTCCACATTTCTCTTAAATGGGGTGAATTTGTTTCCCATTTTCTAAGCTTCATTTGGGCCTTTAACATTAATTCGGAGCACCCCTTGGATAACTCAAACGCGCTATGGTATCTTCCCCACTCGAAAGGTCATCCACGTATAGTGATTCGTTTATCACTTCCTTAACCCTTGGGTTTTCTACATCACTACGTTCTAAATGAAGTTTTACCGTCGCGGACAATAAAAAGGGGGAAGAATTAACACCGAAAGGCACCCTCGCAAATCTATAGGTTTTAAATTTATTTTCTTTAATTTGGCCTTGGTCTTCAACTACCCACAAAAATCGAACGCTATCTCTATCCTCTTCGGCTATTCCTACCATCAAAAAGGCTTTTTCAATGTCACTAACAAACGCAATTTTATGTTGTCTGAATCTAATCAAAGGAACGAACTCATTTTCGAAGACACCGAAAAAACTGTTTTGATAAATAAAGAAAATGAGTGTAACGTCACTGAATTATCAAAGGAAAAATGCTATATTTTTCACAAGGAATTAGGAAACGAAATAGAACTACCATCAACATCTTTAAAAAACCTTGCACAATTTAACCAAGAAAATGACGACGACTCCAACCGTTCAATTGCCTTAATACCTGTAAGTCCAATTATATCTGATATTAGTGTCGATAAAGATTCGCCAGTTTGTCAACCTAAGTTGTTGTCGTTTCCCAAAACCCTCCTTGGTGGTCAAACTCGAAGTTTTAATTCCATGTGGTATGAAAAGTATCCAATGCTGGAATATTCCATAGCTAATGATAAAGTATATTGTTTTTGCTGCCGCCATTTTTCAAGTAACGGAATGCATGAATGAAAAGTTTTATGAACATTTAAATTCCGTGAAATCGACCCACCGATTGGCCGAATCGAAGTACAACAACTATTTAAACACCAAAAAGCACGGTGCTCTCACCTCTCAGATAAATGATAAATACCGTCTAGATATCATTCGCAATCGAGACGTTTTATCGGCCCATTTTCAAGTCATTTTGACACGCACTCAGCAGGATATCGCACTTAGATGCAATAGAGAGAACAACCAACAGGAAAATCGTGGAAACTTCATAGAAATATTAGAATGTTAAAACGGAATTCTATTGATTTAAAAAACAAGATAGATAACATGTCCAGCGTCGCAAAATATACGCACGGGACGATACAAATTTAAAAACGAACTTATTAATACTAGTGGCTCGCTAGTTCAAAGAATGATTATGCAGGACATTAAAGACTCGGGTTTGTTTTACGCAATTATAGCTGATGAAACTAGGGACAAGGCGGAGTAGAGCAATTAAGCATTTGCGTTAGATTCACCACGGTTAAAGGTGAGGTTCTCGAAAGGTTTTGGTCCTTTATCGACCTACATAAAATTGACGCGGAATCGATATCGTCGGCAATTCTTAATGTTCTTTTATCAAATGGGCTACAAATATCAAACTGCGTAGCTCAGACATATGAAGGAGCCAGTGTGATGAGTGGCAGCCATTCAGGAGTGAACATTAGAATAAAAGACGCGATAAATGGGATCTGTCCGTACGTGCACTGTTACGCGCACCGCCTAAACTTGGTATTAGTCGATTGTTGTAAGAACGTACCCGTAGTTCCGGAAACTCTCGGTTTGCTCCAAGCAATATACTCATTTCAAAGTAATTCCTCACTTAGAAGATTTAGAATACGAAGTTTTACTAAAATTACCCCAGAGTCGCGACACTAGATGGTCTAGTAAAAAAAAGGCCTTAACTATTTTAGAACAAGGTATGGCGCTGTACTTCTAGCTTTATATAATTTAATTGATAATGGCAAATCAGAGGAAGCCGCCGAATGTCGAGGGTACTCTTCCCAACTACAAAGTTTCAATATTTTAATAATTATTGTAGCCTTAGACGAAATCTTAGGTATAACGAATGTCCTCTCGGAATACTTACAAAACCCAAAATTAGTTATAACTCAAGCCGTAGTGATTTGTGATGCCGCGATAAAAAAGTTGGAAGAAGATAGAACCTCGGAAAGATTTGACCAAATTTGGGAAGCCGCTACTAATTTGGCTAAATCGGCATCGATTCCAGTACCTGATAAAAGTATGTCTCCCAAAGTTCCCGCAAAATGGAGAATTACACCAAACAAAAGGTTTAAACAGAGCGTAATTACGAGTACCATAGGGAGTAGGGAATCGGAGACCGAAAGCTTATTTGATCATCTTAGAGCAAATTACTTTGAAATAATAGATAGATTCATATTAGAAATGAAAAAGCGCTTGCTAGAAAATTTTTCTTTATATAAAGGCTTTTGCGCATCTGATCCAAATTCCAATGAGTTTTTGAACGTAGAGGAAATAATAGATTTTTGCAAAAAATATGAAAGATTTCATTTTCAAAAACAGGCTCTAAAATGTCAGATTGAAGTAGCTAAGAAGTTATTTAATTCAAATAACACGGATAATATCCATTTGGATAATTTGAAACTGGAACTTAAAACTAACTGCGCCCTAGTCAAACCTCAAAATATTCAAAACGTTTTCGACGTTTTTAGATATTTATTATCATTTGAACCAACCTTTCCTGATCTCTTAAAATATTTTAAATTAGTCTTAAGTATACTTGTTGCGAATATCATTTCGGAAAGAAGTTTTAGTACACTAAATAGACTACAATCATATCTGAGAACAACAATGTCTGAAAACCGATTAACAAGTTTAGCGGTGTTATCGATAAATAGGGAAAATCCAAGGACAGTAGTCGACGAGTTTAGTTAGAAAAAGAGCAGAGTGCAATTTATTCTTTAAATTGGTTGTTATATTTGGCTGATAAAGTGTGTTGTTTATA
Source organism: Leiobunum rupestre (assembly GCF_980474605.1). NCBI lineage: Eukaryota > Metazoa > Arthropoda > Arachnida > Opiliones > Sclerosomatidae > Leiobunum > Leiobunum rupestre. Next base: position 92,997,912 of record NC_143384.1, on the reverse strand, counting down.
TTATTTTTTTGTGATATACTACTGTGATATTTCGGATTTGTAATATAACTAATAATTTTAAAATTAAATGCGTTGAACTCATTTATTTATCTTGTTTTCACAGTATTAATAATAAAAATATTAATCTAAGCTATTACTTAAGTCACCACTACAGACCTAATTCATCTGGCGACTTGTAAGGCCTTTTAACCAGAGGCCCGGTTATATAGGCCTAAATTTACCTACACTTGCTGAACTTTGGTTTTACGCAGCTCATTCGTCACGAAATACGTAGAAGTTCAGTTCAGTTTATACTTAAAAACATTGTTCGTCGTCGAATTCACTCTTATATCTAGGGCTTTTCCTAGTGAAACGTCATAGAAACGTCACCCGTGACGCAGCAGCAACGTAAAAGCATGAAGGCCAATGCTATTTTATAATAAGGCCTATTGCGTAGGAGGGTGGTGGCCAGCACTTCATGCCATGTGAGCTAACTGGAAGCTCCCCACACTTACTATTACCATAAGCCTATCACAAGAACCCCATAAGTAAAGGACTGCCATAGGGGTGTATGCTGACGGCCTGGTCCTGGAGATAAGAAATTAAATGGATATTAGCACCATCTTCATTTAAAAATGTCTCCACCAAATCTATTTTCTTAAAAATTTAGGCGGATAAAAACCAAAACGCGTCTAAGTCTCAAATTTTCAAAATAACTACCTAACGGTTGTCTCTAATGGTCGCATAAATACATTGAATTGGATTTATTGGACGCTTATAACAACAACTATCATAAATCTATTAAATGCAAACCAGTTGAGTTAAAAATTTATATAGGAAAGTTAATTTTCCCCTCCCGTTTCATCCCCTTTTGACGTTGGTGACTTGGTTCGAATTAGCAAGAATAAAAAAACTTTCGAAAAGGGGATCAAAGGGAACTTTACTGAAGAATTATTCAAAGAAGCGCAGTGCATACCAAGATACCCACCAGTATATAAACTAGAGGATTTGAAATCCGAACCCATTTCGGGTGTGTTCTATAAGGAGGAAATACAGAAAATCGGGAAAGGCCTCGAAAACTGCTTACTTAAAATCGAAAAAGTTCTAAGGAAAAGAACAAAACCAGACGGAACTAAAGAACTACTACTACGTTGGCGTGGTTACGGTCCAGATTTTGACTCTTGGGTGCAAGAAATCGTCACATTATGACTTATGAGTTTCTATATCACGTTACCGTCCGACTCTTCTATGCGCTATTTCAAAAACAATACTATAAGCAAGTTTAGAACGTATTAACTGGAATGTATGAGGCTCAAGGGAGCTTACGAAGTTGGACTTGCTGAAATCAATTACCCAAAGACTTGGAATAACGTTCAAGAAGAGTGTATAGTTCGAATTTGGAAAACTATGTCTCTACCGGATTCTTTAGAAGAATCAAAGACTAAAACACCTTAGTGAGAAAACGCACTGACATAGAAAATTTCAACGACATTATGGATTTCGTTAATATAGTAATACCACCAGGATATTACGGAGTTGAAGATTTACTGGAAATCATGACTACTGATGACGACGGGCGAAATATTAGCTCTAGAGTCAAGTTATATTACAACAAACCAAACCGTCGTGAAATTGTTGAAATTAACCAAATTTATTTCCCACGTGAAATCTTCTTCATATTAGGGTTCACAAGAATACTAAACAAAGATATTACCGTAGTTACGTCAACGACGGCTCCTTTCAGTTGCGATATGGACGCTGGGTTACTTTCTCTGTTCATATACTCGGACATTATACAAAGTCGATCGGTTGGAGATTCCGATGTTCCCTTATTACGTATTATAAGTATTCAAGGAAAAGACGGAGACACTGTTGAGAAGGAGTTTTCACGACCACATTATATGCCTATAGCGAATAACAATTTTCAAACCATTGAAATTAATATTATGAGTGAAATGGGTCAGCCTGTACATTTCGAACGAGGAAAAGTTCACGACACTCTTCATTTTAGACCCCGAGGAACATGGACGTCTCTATAAAATCGGGTGTTAAATATTTCTTCCGCTCATTTGTGGCTAGCGAGTCAAAGGATAGACATGTCTCCACGTAATTTAGATCACGTTTCTGTAAACGACTATAATAACTATTACTTAAATCAAATTGGACACGGATCAATTCCGGTATACCGTGGAGTAGCCGTGCAAAGAGGATATGGTTTTTGAAATATATTGGCCTCGGCATTTCGGTCTGCCATGCAGTGGCGCCGCCAGGATTTTTTCCCACGTAGGCACTACAATTTTGGCCCCCTCTTTCCCACCAATTTTTAGTATATATACTTAAACCATAAGTAACATAAGTATGACACTACCTATTTACCTAATGCAGTTTTTTAATAATGGTCTGTTTCGCCATTGACAAAGTAAATTATTACGTGACTAAAGACTAATAACACTCGGCGAATTCCTCTTAGTCTTTGGAAATCGCCGAGTGAAACAGCCAAAGCCCATTAAAAATTCAAATGCTTTCAGAAATGTAAATACCGCTTACTTTGTGAGAAAATATGTATGCATTATTATATTAGAATATAAAAATAACAATTATAAACATTAAACATAAGCTAGTTATGTTCGCTGGTATGAATAACCATCTGAAACTATACTACTACTATAACTAACAAAGTTACTTTGTCAACTTCTATACAGGGTAATTCAATAGTCAGTACAGAAATTTCTGGTGGTTGTAGGGGATGAGCTGAGAAGTATACAGGTTCTTGTCGCGTTTCTCTGCGACGAGTTTAAAGAGCGCTAGAGGGCTTCAAAGTTTGACCTACTACCCCCTGGAAGTAGGCTGCTCTAAGCACGCACCCACGAAGCAGAAAAAAAACTATTTCAGGGCTTATATAGTTAAAATATCACGCCGCTGAAATAGTTTTTTCCTGCTTCGTGGGTGCGTGCTTACGGCAGCCTACTTCCAGGTGGTAGTAGACTTTTAAAAAAAAAATTAGAGAAAGTGAGTCACCATTTTTTCTTTGAAAAAATACACTACATGTCTACATCTCTGCCATGGATGGTCATTTCATAATAGTCGTCAAAATATAGCGAAGAGACCCATATACAAGCCTTAAATCTAGTCACAAGATAGCTTGTTGTTTTGTTTATTTTTCTCTGTCGCACCTGTGCGATTTCGTGTTTCATCTAGCCACGCGCGTAACTCCCCCTCAGCGGGAGGAGAAGTGACGGCCGCGTAAGGCACCCGTTGCGTTTTTGCTTACGCGCTTACCCCCTGGTATTATACAATGGGAATTATCCTTTTTAGATGGAGCAAATATAAACCCATAAAATATGTGCATTAGTTGAAAGTCACAAGTTTGAAATTTTTTAGCAATTTCTCTTTTAACTCGGCTACGGATAATTTACCAATATGAAAAAAGGGCCCCCTTTTTTAATAAATTTTGGGCCCCCTCTAATTTTCCACGTAGGCACGTGCCTACTCGTGCCTATTGCTGGCGGCGCCACTGCTGCCATGCCTTTACTCAAAAAGGGAGCTACATTCCTTGGTCAAATTTTTTTAAATACTGGAGCTAAAATTGCATCTGACGTCTCAAGTGGTTGTGATATTCGTAGGTTGATTAAGTACAAATAATTATAAAACTTAAAATTATTTTCAATGGTCAATGAATATTAATTACATGTCAGCGTCCTCGACAACCGATGCTCACTAAAACTAAAATGGTTTCAAACTCAAGAGACGTGTGCTACAAATAAAACATTGCAGATAATAATATCTTTATGATCCTGGTTTTTAGAACCTTACCGTGGTGTGTCCATTAAAGACGCGTTAAAATCTCGGGGAAAGAAACCTTAAAAAGAGCCGCCGAAGCAGTGACTAAGCTAACTGGAAATGGTTGTAAAAGGAAACGTAAAACGTCTCCCATCATCAGTTCAGTTCGAGCCAGGAAGAAGAAAAGACATTATCTGCTAGAATCTGATATTTTATCTTAGTAATATCATTGAACAATCATTTTTAATTTCCCAAGGGAACAAAATATGCGTCAAAGACAACTTATATAATGGTCAAATACCGAGTAAGGTGGTGATCGGATATATTGGGAGACTACAAAATGCCACCTTTTAACTTTAATTTTTTTTGCTTACTCAAATTGCCCTATACCTTGACGGTAGTAACGTCCGGGCAAAACCATCAAATCCTAATTTCAAAGAGAAGTTGTTTATGCGATCATACGCTAATCTCTTTCTTCAAACTGATGAATGTAATATTGACGAAGGAAATTTTATCGACCGTGCTGAATTCGCCAATGGAAATACCCTTTTCGAATTCGACCTGACTCCCGATCTCAACGGAAGTTCAACTGAATGTTTCAACCTGGTAAAGAACGGGAGCGTTCGTCTCGAATTAATATTCGGAGAATCGTTGCCGTCTACAGTTAGCGTGATTTACTATTCCGAATATCAATCTTTGGTCGAGATCGACCCGAACAGAGCAGTTTTATACGATCAAAGTTCATAATGGACTCCCAACAACTTGTAAAAATACTCAATACCAAATATTTGTTCAGAGGAGTTTTCCCTGCCGATAAACTTACCAAGAATGTGAAAACGTATCCTTCACTTTACATCGTGAACACTGATACGTCCAAAGGGGGAGGAGAACATTGGTGTTTGATATATCTCTCAAGGTTTGAGTTTCTTCGAGAATTTCGGGAACAGCCCTGATTTGTTTAAATTTAACTATTTTATAGAGCGAAACAGCCTAACTGTGAGGTATAATTCTGTTCAATTGCAAGGTAATTCTAGTAAGACTTGCGGTGGTTATTGCGTTTATTTTGCTATTAACTTCTATCGGGGAATAAAATTGTTTAGTATATTGGAAAGATTTTCTGAAAACAAAAATGTAAACGACCGTATGATATCTGAATTCATGTATAAGAAATACTCAATAAATTTGTCGTAAACATATTTTGTTTTGTTTTATTACGATAATGCCCATGGGCGACCGTCAAAAATATAAATTTGTTATCACAGGGGTTCAAACACAATTTGTTCTGGCGCACAGTTGTCACAATATATTTATTACTGACAATCCTTTTCAAGTCCGCGAACGTTAGTTTACTAGAGACAACCGCGATACTCCGCGTACCGGACCGGCTTTCGCACCACGCGCTTGCACGAATTTCGCTCGCCTTTGAATAAAAACCAATAGTTGATTTTATAAAATAAAAAGTGGTCTTGCCCTACTTGCGCTTACGTCACAAGACACAGCTTTATTAGTATATTTTGCGCACGAGCGATTTGCACGCGCGCTTAAAAAAACTATATTCCTCGTGACTGTAGCGCGCGCTAGTAGGATTGTGAAAGTAAAAGACTGTGACGTAAGAGCAAAATTAAAAGAACTATTTGAATATTCTAAACATTGCTTTTTATTCATTCTCCAATTGAACAGTTAAAAGATTAATGTCTCCACTCGGCATATAAAAAGCTTTTCTAGTTATTGTCGATTTATTCTTCTTGACTGGAAACTTCTTCGAATTCTAATGGTTATCCACTCTGGTCGCTCGAATTTATATATTTTACTTCGCCACCGCATTGTAACTGGGGAAAACCCATGGATTTCGGTCCACCGCTGTAACATTAACCACCGCTCATTCGCCGCTTAAATAATACCGGGGAAATCAGCGGTTCAAATTTAAATCTAATTTGTATATTAAAATGATGTTTATTTCTTAATTCGTAATTTACGCGGTCTTCGTACGGTAGAACGTATAAAATAGTATCGGAGAAACGTACGCGTTTCATTGGGGTGGAGGAGTGGTAAATTTACGGCTCTTCGTTTTTCCAACTGCTTTTCTGATGTAACCAAAAAAGGAGCGAAATGGACCAAAAGTACCCTTTAAGCGACCAAAGTCACCATTACAGGCCCTATGTACCCTATTTCGGACCAAAAGTACCCTCAACTGGACCTATTAGCTTTATTGTAATGTTAAACTCCCATAGAGATTCCCCTAAAAAGAAAAAACCTTGCGGTCCAATTTTGGGTACACCACCCAGCACCACCCGGACTTTGTACGTTCACCACCCCTACCTTTGACTGTTCACCACCTAAGTATTGCGTCACTCTTTCGTTAAACATAGCATTGCTAGTTCACCCCGGCCTTTACGCGTTCACCACCTAAGCGTTTGGCTGTACACCACCTAAGTATTGCATCACCCTCGGCGGTGCAGGCTTGGCTGTTCACCGCCGGGTGGCGGCCTGCCACTGCTCCTTTTGGGATTGACCAGGGGGGGGGCAGTGGTCTTCCACTGTTTACTCGCCGGAGGAGCGGGGGAGCAGGAGGAGCGGGAGGAGCGGGAGGTGGCCTTCCACTGTATACTCGCCGGAGGAGCGGGGGGAGCGGGAGGATAGGGAGGTGGCCTTGTACTGTATACTCCCTGGGACCCGCTCGAAAACCCTACTCACATGGCCTTCACCTAACTTGAGAAGAGCCGTTTCAATGACATCTAGATGTAGCAGTTTGGTCTCGAAGTCGAAATACTCATACTCAGAAAAGGGTTGGAACAAGATTGAAATATAAACCTTTCCATTTGAAGAAAATATTAACTTGATCGGAGAATCATAATATGTGGAAACGGCTATCAATCCATTCGCCCTTGAAACTTCAATATTTTCTGACTCCCCAGTAGCATTAGTCATTAGTTTAAAATAAAAATCAGCTATGCAAATATGAAAAAGGTTTAAATAAATGAAGTATACTTTCGAAAATTTTAGAAATTTTTTACTTTTTTTTAAGACGGTGGAAAAAAACTCTAGAGCTGACAATGCCATCGTTGTTGAAGTAGAGTCTTGATGTTCATTCAAAGCAAATCTTTTTGGACCTATTTCCTCCACTAACTTGTCTTAGAATCACGCACCTCCTAAGCACAAGTACAAATTGGGACAGAAGGAATACATGATTTTAAAATATGCGGTGTAGTATTATTATTATCTCCATCAGAACTTGTACAATTTTCTTTGTCAACAAGTTTTTTTACGCTGCTTTCGAAAAGTTCCACCTTACATAAATTTGTTGATCTCAACCCATTTGTCTGGGAGTACGTAATTCCCAAATATCTTAGTTTGGGTTTCTGATACCTTTGCGAACTGTTCAGTTTGTGTTTCAATATCATTACAGAGGCTTTCACTTTGAGTTCCAATTTCATTACTCGCCAGGCTTTCAGTTCCCACACCAATGTCTGTTGTTATAATACCTTCATTTAGAGTATCAGTTTGAATTGGCTTTTCTAAAGTTATTGGTTTCAGTTTTGGCAGTTCCATAGTTGTTTGTAAGCCCACATTATGGTTTTCTTTAATGTAGAAGTTAATAATACTTTCTATATCGAGAGTCCGTTCCCTTCTACGTCACTGCTGTTTAGTTGTTAAGCGCCGTTAAGCTCTTTTCTGTGCTTAGTATTTTCTTAAGCGGAAAGTCAGACAGTTTTATTGACGACGATGTAGAGCTAGAGTTATTTTGGTAATTACAATTTTTTTCCTCCAGAAATTATTTAATACTAACTGGGGTATTAATTAATTATGTTTTTATGTAGGTTCTTTATGGGACTTTTTAAATTCATCTTATAACTGTAAGCCTTGGCTATTGGATTATTGGTTTAGTTTTGGCAAAATGGTTGGGAGACACTGCTGCGTACCAGATTGTACCTCTTCTAGTCTGAGATATAAAGATTTAACATTTACTGGATTCCCCAGAGACCCAGAGCAGCGTAATGAGTGGATAGGCATTATATCAAGAAACTCTGATTTATCATCAACTGTTTCGCAACGAAGACCTTGGTCAACGCCATCGCAAAATTACCAATAGGACAGAAATATCAAGTTGTTTGTGGTTACCACTTCAGAAACGATTGACGTAAAAAGAACAAGTTGGCAAGCCAAAATGGTCCCTAGTGGTATTAATTTCTCGAGACGACCGTTAAAGATATCTCCGCAATTCAGAGTTATTTACTAAAAACGTAATCTCGGTTCAATCCTTGCCCGGTATAAAATTTTAATTTTAATTTAAATAGTTGAGACGAAACAACCAAGTTTAATTTATTCAGAATATTATAAATTAAGTAGTTACAACAGCGATTTAGACTTACTAAAACAATGCACATTTGAATTTAACCCTATTTACAGAACAAGTTTATCAGTAAATAATACGAATCAAATTTTAATGAAGAAATATCTACAGAGGGTATTTGTATTTTTCTCGCTTACGAAATACTTGCCGCATATTTAACGCTCATTTTATTTCAACACTCGCCCTTGATGAAGATGGTAGTGGACGACTCGTAGACTTCCTGTTGACGTTCTGGCACATACCGCATGAAAAAGACCAATACCATCCAATTTCCAATATCATATAATGACTCGCACACCCAGGAAATCAATGACTGCATTAGGAATCGTAGATGTCCAAATATCCACACCAATAAAAAATGTATTAACAAGAAGCGAAAAACTTACCTTCACAAAGCACAGAAAGCCACTTGACTAAACCACAGCTCGTATATCAATAAATGACCGTAGACGGAATAGTTAGTTCGACACCTTACCATTAACAAACAGTAATTTTCGACGTTATTATCATGAAACCGGATAAGCTAAACAACACGACCTACACACTATAAAGTCTCCTCCAAAACTGGACGTTTTCGTGGAAACAAAATAATCTCAAAAACCCAATGATAAAAATATAAAACAAAAAACAACATTATCTCGATCAGTAAAAATAACATACCACCCTTCTTTTGCCTAAAACCCAAATACATATTATATTAAAATAATTTAAATCTTACCAGAAATCTTGTTCTATTTCAATTAAACCAAAATTTCATACTCTATTAAATACGCTTCCGATAAAGCTGAAGGTCTAATTTTCAATGAAGTGTAATAAGCGTCGGTGGTTCTGTGGTAGAGCGCTCGACTGCCAAGCCGAACGGCCTGGGTTCGAAACCTGGGTGGCGCATTTGTTTTTAATCAATAGAGAAAACGCTAAATTAGAATTTCTTCGATGCAATAATTTAAATCTTACACGAAATCTTGCTCTATTTCAATTAAACCAAAATTCCATACTCTATTAAATACGCTTCCGATAAAGCTGAAGGTCTACTTTTCAATGATGCGTAATAAGCGTCGGTGGTTCTGTGGTAGAACGTCCGCCTGTCAAGCAGGCGGTCTCGGGTTCGAAACCCACCCGATGCGATCGCAAATTGATACTAAGACGAATATCGTGAATAATTGGTGGAAACCCTGCCATTTTACGTTGAGAGGTTGCCATAACACGCAGCACTCGGTCCGTCCCAAAGTCAATAAGAAGGCGCGACGGTGAGCGTTAACGAGAAACAAATGCAACCAAACGCAACGTTATCGCAAATTTTGCCGTTAACGCTTACCGTCACACGGTGGTTTTGCCAACCTTTAAACTGCTAAAACGGTTATTCGACTACGCAGTGATCCAAGAAACTGCGTACGCAATGATTACCCTTTGCCCCGAAAATGCGAACGCGTTCGCAGGCCTGACCCACAGACCCACAGACAGACAGACGGACTGACACGGTGGTTGTATAACCCCTCCTAGGGTACAAAGTCCCCTCGGAGAGGTTAAAATGACAAATATCCAACTTTCTTTGCGAACCAACCGGAGGGCCAGGTTTGCCAACCGTTTCACGCGAAATAGAGATTCGCCAAAAGACTTACAGTGAACTAGATCCTGATGTTGACGTAATGGAGCTTGATCTTGATGTCGGCGTAATGGAAACTATTTATTCAGACGAGACTAATGATTCTGCAAATAATGTAACAGGTACGTAGTGAAAATTATCTGTTATTTTCGAATGAGAGCTTGATAGTATCTGATATTGTTTTCCATAATAGATCACAACTACTACATATCACACGACCATAGTTCTTTAGACCAGGTTATTAAATCCCAAAACTGAATGTTATAAGTTGAAGACTGAAAATTTGGCTTTAAAAACAGCAGCGTCAAAAGTTCAAGTGAAATAGAGAATGTGACCCTAAAAAAAGTTTATGTCCTGAAGCTTGAATGTTTACAAAAAAATGTAAGATAAACATCCTAGAAAAACAGGTTAAAGAAAATGGTAGATTTTCTCTGCGAAAGGTTTCCAAATCACCTTCTTTGCTTAAATTTTACACGGGTTGCGAGAATATTGAAGGGTTTAATGAGCTGTTTGAATTTGTTGAACCTGATCTAAAAAACCTACAACTTTATAATGGATCTATATAGGGGATACAAGCGTAAATTTGAAAGAAAACAACACACGAAAGGGCGCCCGATGGTATTATCGTTTAACGTGGTTCTTTGTAGACTAAAAGTTGGCCTTTTAGAAGAAGACATAGCATATAGATTCAATATTTCTTTAGCAACTGCATCTAATTTGTGTATAACATGGTTTAATTTGTTAGAAAATAGGTTAACAAAACTTCAAATTTGGCCTTCTCGCGCTGTTGTGGATAAATACATGCCCGAAGAATTTAAGTTAAAGTTCCCTACCACTAGGGTTTTGATAGATGATAGTGAATTTTTTATTCAAAAGCCTAACGATTTCAAAACTCAGAGCGACACTTGGTCGACTTACAAAATACACAGAATACCGCTAAGGGATTAATAGGTGTGACCCCTAATGGATTTATCAGTTATGTTTCGGATTTTGTGCCCGGAAGAATATCCGATAAAGAACTTACAGAGGAAAGAGGTTTAACGAATCTACTTAGCCCCGGACCACGGCTTCCTCATAAAGAGGACTTACTTAAGGAAAAGGGAATTTCCCTTAATACACAACTAGGCCCAACTATCTTTGCAAGAGGAGAAAGACACGAGAGAAATTCCAAGCTTGCGTATTCATGTAGAGAGAGTGAAACGATCTGTGAAAACATACCACATTTTGAGTTCTATTTTCCCGAATAATATGAGTAACCAACTAAACAAAATTTGGAAAATATGCACCTATTTAGTTAACTTAGATATTAAGAAATAAATCTTGGATTTGACCGAGACACACAGTTTTATTGTTCAAGACTCCATTCAAGGTCACCATTGGACAAACACTCAAGCTACGCTACACCCATTTGTGATATACTTTCTAAACTTTGATACGGGGCTCTTGAATCATTTCAATTTGTGTATAATATCTGACTGCTTGACACACGATGCTAATACCGTTCACGCATTTTTGGGGAAAATGATAGGAAAGGTTCAAATTAAGTTTCCGGATATCAGGAAAATATTTTACTTCAGTGATGGCGCCGCGAGCCAGTATAAGAATTACAAGAACTTAGCTAATTTAAGTGCTCACGAAAATGACTTCAATATAAAGTGGCATTTCTTCGCCACCTCACACGGTATAAGCCCTTGTGACGGTATCGGTGGTACAGTAAAACGATTAGTACAAGCGGTGTTAAACAAGTCTCAAATTCAAACACCTGAATAAGTAGAGGGAAAGTAAGAGCGAGGCGTCAGTCCCGGGTTCGGGTTTGGGTTCGGGATCGAGATCCGGGATTTAAGGGGTGAAATGGGGGTAAAATCGTCGAAAAGTCAATGTATTTATGATATTTCTCGCGAAGTATGAGGACCGGGTAAATTCCTATATACGTAACGCGATCATTTGAAGAAGCGAGTAAAATAGTGGAAGAGTATAATGTGACGTGCTTAGATGTGCAAGAAATAAGAAAGCATTTGGAAGAAATGGAAAAGCATATTGAAGAGTGGAAATTTAAGCTAGATGAAGCTAGTCTAAGAGAAATTATACTGAGAAATACAATAGTCACCTTTTATTTTTTTATAAATATTTCAATATTGATATTTACAATTATTATTATTTTAATATTAAATCGCACAATATTAACAGGACTTAAGCCACTTAATGGTAAAAAATATTACAACAAGTTCTAATGGTACTGATTCACGATGGCAATTATTCTAGATTTCGTTTCGAACTGAGAGACTGTTTATACTAGTTCGCGTGTTTCACTTTATCTTTCTAGTTCTCTGCATTCTTCCAACTATCTTGCAATATTTTCAGTCGAATTATATCTGTTTTTATTAGGGGTGTGCAAAATATTTGGTTAGACCAAATAATTCGATCGAATACCAAATCGAATATTCGATTCGTCGAATCGAATAGCACTAGGGAAAGTTCGTGAATATTCGTTTTTCTTGATCAAATAGTCGAATATTCGAAAATATAGGAAAAATGTATTTGGTATTTTCAAATAGTTTGCAAACTGGTCGAATAACCGGTGTCTTTTTCTAATTTGTCGAGTTTCAAGGCCATCAGAGGAGAAAACTGTGAAATTTCCGAACTAGTGCTTATTTCTGGCACCTCTTTTTAGGCCACAGAGGCAAGGACTATATATAAAGAGTAACTTGCACGTCCATTATTGATGCAGTGTGTATTAAAACTTCTTAGCGAAAGGCAGAAGCTGTTTATTCTAGCGCCTATTGGCTAGATTATTCGCGAGATCTTTGTTAAGGAATTTTCTAGAATAGCAAAGTAAAACTAAAATGTAAACCAAGTTCAAAACAAAACTAATAACTGGGAGAAAGGTTGAAGTAAGTAACTTTTTGGATTTTTCGGTTTTGATATTTTGAGTTCACTAAATTATTGGTTTAAAATTATTATAAACTAAATTAAATATAATTTTTGAATTTGTAATAAAAGATCTGCTCCTTCGTGTTTTACAAATATTTAAAAACTCGAGATTTTAATGAAGTGTTTGCAAAGCATGAAAAATATAGCAGATCCTTTGATTTTAATTGTAGTTAGTAGTTACTAAAAAATAAAAGTCCTTAGCTGACTTGGACCTGGGGTAGTTAAACTTTGAAAATGTGTATTTTAAATTTTGTTTGTAAAAGTTTTCTTTGAAAAAGTTTAGTATTATAGTTTAAATTTATTAAATAAAATAAAATATAATTTATATATTTGGTTTAGTATTTTACTATTGCAAGTAAAATGAAAAGTTATTTCAATTCCTTTTTTATTTTTTTGACAAATATGCAAACTATTAAGTTATTTAAAAAACAAATTCGTCGAATTATTTGGTATTCGAAATACTATTTGGTATTTGATCAGTTAACTAGCTTAAAATTTTGCTCTACAAACATTTGACCAAATTATCTGACGTTATAAATATTCGATTTGGTATTTGAAGTGCCTTAAAAAAATATTTCATATTCGATTCGATCCCCAAACAAGTCGGCCCAAGTCGTAATATTAATTCCACATCAGTGTATTCGAGTGGCCAAACCCATACACCCTTAATAGACACAGGTAGGCAAACTAATACTGTTGAGGCTACGTGATTTCTTATCGCTTGATATATAAATTGCCATCCTAAGTTAAAGAGTGGGTGGCGACCACCCAAAGGATACCCGGGTGGGCCAACCAATTTAAAAGCTGTTGAGGCCATTTGATTTCCTATCGTTTGATATATAATTTATCATCCTATGTTAAAGAGGGGCCACCGCCCACCCCCAGGATACGCTGGTGGGCAAACCAATTTAAAAGCTGTTGAGGCCATGTGCTCTCCTATCGTTTGATATATCATTTACCATCCTATGTTAAAGATTTTCCACCGCCCACCCTCAAGATACGCGGGTGGGCAAACCAATACAAAAGCTGTTGAGGCCATGTGATTTCCTATCTTTTGATATATAATTTACCATCCTATGTTAAAGAGGGGCCACCGCCCACCCCCAGGATACGCGGGTGGGCAAACCAATTTAAAAGCTGTTGAGGCCATGTGATTTCCTATCGTTTGATATATCATGTACCATCCTATGTTAAAAAGTGGCCACCGCCCACCCTCAGGATACGCGGGTGGGCAAACCAATACAAAAGCTGTTGAGGCCATGTGATTTCCTATCTTTTGATATATAACTTACCAACCTATGTTTAAGAGTGGCCATCGCCCACCCTCAGGATACCCGGGTGGGCAAACTAATACAAAAGCTGTCCACGCCATGTGATTTTAAAATATCTCGGTGATTAAATTAGTTTTTTCTTAGAGCAGATATTTAATATGGATTATTAACAAATGCATAAATCATATTATTGCAAGAATGTATTTATGTACGAAGAATATGGCAAGACGGAGATTCTGTCCCCATGGTCGCATACTTTTCAGCTTAAGGGCCTGTTGCCAAAGTGCTAGGCATAGTGCTAGCCCTTTGAATTTAACATGTTTGATTCTAGCAAAGCAGACTTTTGCAACACGCCCTAAGTTCGACTGCTTTGGATTTTTTGGTCTCATTGTTTCAAGTAGACGCGAGCGTAGACGATTCCAATCTTTACTTTTATTGTTCTATGAGACCAATTTGTTTTTTTCGATGACTCTCCCTTAAGGGGGCTGATCGGAGGGGGCGGAAATTAACGACACTGCGTGCGCGTCAAAGAGATCTATCGAATGAGACCAAATCTCTGGACCAACTATAAAACTATACAAGTTCGCCAAGAAGGCGATAATATTATTTTGTGCCACACATAAACGACTTCGATAAAAAAGTGCCACACTTATTTATTACTTCTGAATATACATGGTTTCGATAATAAAGTGCCACACTTATTTAATACTTCTGACCTTACACGGAAAGGGCACTGCACTTTCTGACTTTTTCAGTACATGCTTGGTCATCAGGCAAGAATTTTTCCCCTCTCTCTTGCAGTCCAGGATGTACCACAAAACAGCACCGACATGCTTGCAAGCTCCACCTGCTCCAGCTTTGCATCCACACCACGCCTTGTCAACCATCCCAGTTGCTGATTTAATTTTTATTTTATATTTTGAATGGAGGGAGAAAGAGCCTTCAACCTTGCTTTTAATGTACACACATGGTTCCCCTTGACTAGATTTTGAATCACCCGCTAATTTTCCTTGGCTTAGAAAAAACCTCCGATACTTTGCTTGCTTTAAACATACGGTAACCAAGTGGTTTATTTTTTTAGCTTTTAACTTGTCATGGTGCTCGGTAATCGTATTTTCTTTAAATATCGGGGGTAATACTTTGATTTTTTTGGTCCAGTTTCCCTTCGGAATGGTACCTTGTCATTTATTGCCACTTTTTGCTTTTTGGATTTATTCGTAATGCTACAAATAATAGCATAGGATATTTATTTATCTGCAAATTAAAAGTACAAAGAAAACAATCTCTTACTTTTCCATTATTGATAAGCTCCTAAACTGAAAAGTTCCAGACCTAGCTCAAGATTGTACTAGAAAGTAGTAACAGCTACCACCAAAGCTTACGAAAACTGAGCGTGGTTACCTACTCAATAGTAGTAATTTCCATTCTTTTTTCTTGGAAAACATTCATTTATATTCATTGCTGAAAATAAAACTAAATTTTAAGTATATATCTAAATACTGTACATATAAATAACCTCTTACATCCAAGGATGGATCCCCACAAGATTTCAAAACAAAATAAAACTAAGAACCGTCTCTGGCAACTCTGTAAAAACTTTAAAATCTGACGTCATGGTGACGTAGATTTCAACGTTTAAACAAGATGTCTAGGACCACAGGTTTTTGGGAATAATTTTATAGAGAGGCTTATTTGGGTGCTCTTATTTATAGATTTTAGAGCCAAAAGAACCAACTGCTCTTCTGTTCTTTTCCGTGGCATTTCAAATGCAAAAGAAAAATATCCCTAAATCGAAATAAAGTGGATGATTACATTGCTGAAATTAGATTTTATAACTTAATTGAAAATTAAATAAATAAATATATATCAAAACAAACCTAGAAAACGAAGTAGCTTATCGGGCCTTTGGATCAGAGGAAAATAAAATATTTCCAAAGCAGACGGCGCGGACGACTTTTTGAGATTTGTTCCCAGCAGAGCTGCTAATATCGCGATTCTCGTGAAACTATTTTCCGACGTCGCGTGACGTAGAGCGATGACGTTTAGTAGCTCTAGGAAGATTGGTTTTGGAAAAAAGGGGGCGAACGACTCCCCCACTCGTTTCTCATTTTACAAGGCTATTGTAGTGGAAGGTTGCGAAGGGCCGTAGAGGTCCACTTTATGGTTTTAAGTTCCACAATGATATATATATATATATATATATATATATATATATATGGATGGAATGTCGTTAAGTGTTGTAGTTTGTTTGTTTGGCGTGCAAAAGCGACGACACGGTAGATGGAGCAGCGAAAAACAATTTTTGATATAATTTGTATTATCGGCGACGCTGAGACTCGAACACAGATAGCTGCTGGCCGCGTAATCTCCAAAAATAGACGCCTATACCAACTAAACCACGCCGTCCTTTCACCCTTGAACAATGGCCCCGGAACTAGCCTTCTTTAAACGAAAATATTTTTACAAAATGCTAGTTCCTGGGCGTAAAGATTTTCTTTATCGTTTACTCAAAGAAAAAACAAGAAAAGTTATATGATAAAATCTTGCACTGGCTAAAGCTGCAGGTCATAGATCCATGTTCAACTTTCACCTAAGAAGGATCTATCATGGATTAATCAAACGGAAATAGAGTCTTCTTAAGTGAAAGTTGAATTTAGTTTTAGCGCGTCGCATCGCGACAGTGGCGCCGCCTGGATTTTGGCAATTTTTCTTATCGAAACCGTGTGTGGTCAGAAGTAATAAATAAGTGTGACAGTTTCTTATCGAAACCGTGTATGGTCAGAAGTAACAAATAAGGGTGGCACTTTCTTATCGAAACCGTGTGTGGTCAGAAGTAATAAATAAGGGTGGCACTTTCTTATCGAAACCGTGTTTGGTCAGAATTAATAAATAAGGGTGGCACTTTCTTATCGAAACCGTGTGTGGTCAGAATTAATAAATAAGGGTTGCACTTTCTTATCGAAACCATGTGTGGTCAGAAGTAATAAGTGTGGCACTTTCTTCTAATACGCCCTAAAAATTGCGATGAAATCATCGCACTGAGCCACCGACGCGTGTTCAACTGACTTCTTATTTTCCGCAAAATGGGTAATTCTTTTTAAGAATTTGCAAATTTACATGACTTTTGGTGCCTTAACTACCGAAATGTTTGATATAAATTTCCTAGAGGCTTTATCTGTGCTTATTTGATTTTTATTAGTCATTAATCAACTAGTGAACAGTAGTGTCGCTTTAAAATGTGTCGTTGTAGTTTTATTTTCAGTTATGTTGAAATATTTTGCCACGAAGACATTTTGGTTTCAATTTCGTAATGTTTTAGTCAGAAAAGGTATAATAAATTGGGAATGATTTAGAAGTAAATCGTAGCAAAGTTAAAAAACCAAAGGATAAAAAATCCATTGGTGTTTTAAAAACGCCCACTTGCTTTAAAGCAGTGTGTTTTAAACCAGCCAAACCCTGGTTCACACCATCAACGTATACCCGATTAAAATGTGATAATTTAACCTTTTTCTTAAAAACCATTTTAAAGCGTTGTTTTTGTTATGGAGTCCGCTACGAAATCGACTTGATTTAAACTTGTATCCAACTTGAAACCAAACACATTCTGTTTCGATTAAATTATTTTACCAATATTAAGCTGAAATTAATGCACAGTAAATATTATAAATTGTTGGTAGGCAAAATAAACGTGGCTCGAGTTGAAACGAAAATAACCAACTCGACGGTCGAAATTTTCCCCTATTTAAAGGGGCTCCAAAGTTCGGTGGCAAAATGTGTGTAAAGTCAGTAAAGTGCGAAATTTACGGCTGACTCTGCCCGCCTCTGCCAAGGCCGAGTGAGGGGTTGGGGGGAATGAAAATCATGCTAAATTTTCTTTTTTTTGCCACCGCACTTTGGAGCCCCTTTAAGATGCCAAAATTCTATTTTCGCCGGTCCAATGAATGGTTTTGGCCGCAAAATTTCCCAATAGAGTATCATCATGACGTCATCACAGAGGCTAAGAAAATGCTAAAAAAGGTTACATTATGTAACGTGAAACCACGAGATCTCGAGAAGAAAACCCTAGAAAGACTACTAGTCTACTCATTGTTCACGGATTAGTAATTGGTTTTTCATAGCTAAAAACAGTGGCACTATTATAAAAAAATAATGACTTACAAGAACATTAAAAGGTTTTTTAAAGTATACTTGCACAGAAAATGTTTTCGCCGGATTTTTCGCCGCTTTGGAAGCTTTTCGCCGAAATACTTCACTTTTAAAAGTTTTTATTCTAAGCTGAACCGTTTTCGCCGACAACGGAATTTATCGCCGCAAAGTGGAAACCCTGACAAAAACAAATGCTATCTTGTCACCGTCTATAATTTAATCATTTCAATCTCGATTTAATCATTTCAATCTTGATTTAATCACATCAATCTCGATTTAATATTTCAATCTCGATTTTCAAAATGGGTGATTTTCTAAATGGGTAATTTTCTAAATTGTTAATTTTATAAATTGGTTAGTTTCTAAATTGGTAATTTTCTTAATTGGTAAATTAAATAATTGGGTAGTTTTCTAAATTGTAATTTTTGAAAATTGGTAATTTTCGAAATTGGTAATTTAGGGTTGTGGGCTCGATAACTGCCGGAGGCGATGTGATATATCTTAGTGAATCTGGTATTGAATCATGCGCAGAAGTATTCCTTGTATTAAAAGAATCTTCTATAATTGTATTATTCCAGCGCAATTAAAATAAATATACTTTTTTACAATACGCATTTAAAAGATTACCAATTAAAAAAAACAATTAAGAAAATTAGCAATTAAGAAAATTACGAATTTAGAAAATTACCAATTAAGAAAAAACCAATTAAGAAAATTAGCAATTAAGAAAATTACGAATTTACAAAATTACGATTTTAGAAAATTACCAATTTAGAAAATTAGCAATTAAGAAAATTACGAATTTAGAAAATTATGAATTTAGAAAATTACCAATTTAGAAAATCAACAATTAAGAAAATTAACAATTTAGTAAATTAACATATTAGAAAATTAACAATTTAGGAAATTACCAATTTAGAAACTTACCAATTTAGAAAATTAACAATTGAGAAAATTAACAATTTAGAAAAATTAGAATTTAGAAAATTAGAATTTAGAAAATTAACAATTTAGAAAATTACCAATTTAGAAAATTAACAATTTAAAAAAATTAACAATTTATTAAATTAAGATATTAGAAAATTAACAATTTAGGAAATTAACAATTTCGAAAATTACCAATTTAGAAACTAACCAATTTAGAAAATTTAGTTTTTAAAAAATTAACAATTTAGAAAATTACCAATATAGGAAATTAAGAATTTCTAAAATTACCAATATAGGAAATTAAGAATTTCGAAAATTACCAATTTTGAAATTTTTTAATTACCAATTTAGAAAATCAAATTTTTGAAATTTTTTAATTACCAATTTAGAAAATCAAAAATTTTGAAATTTTTTAATTAGCAATTTAGAAAATTACCAATTTCGAAATTTTTTAATTACCAATTTAGAAAATTACCAATTTTGAAATTTTTAATTACCAATTTAGAAAATTTCCAATTTAGAAAATTACCAATTTAGAAAATTACCAATTTAGAAAATTACCAATTTAGAAAATTACCAATTTAAAAAATTACCTATTTAGAAAATTACCAATTTAGAAAATTACCAATTCAGAAAATTAACAATTTAGAAAATTACCAATTTCAAAAATTAACAACTTAGAAATTTACCAATTTAGGTAATTTCCAATTTAGAATATTAACAATTTTGAAAATTTTTAATTACCAATTTGGAAAATTACCAATTTAGAAAATAACCAATTTAGAAAATTAAAAAATTTAGAAAATTACCAATAAAGGAAATGATCAATTTAGAAAATTACCAAATTAGAAAATTACCAATTTAGTAAATTACCAATTAAGAAAATAACCAATTTAGAAAATTAAAAAATTAGAAAATTACCAATTTAGTAAATTACCAATTAAGAAAAATACTACTTTAGGAAATTACTACTTTAGAAAATTACTACTTTAGAAAATTACTACTTTAGAAAATTACGACTTTAGAAAATTACTACATTAGAAAATTACTACACATTAAATAAATGACTAAATTGCCATGTTACAGCTTAGGGCACAATTGTTTTGTTTTTGGGAATAGTGTATTAAGGCATTCAATGTACAAGACTTTTCACAACTGGTAAGTAGATGTACGTTTACCAATTTTAAAAATTTCCAATTTTGAAAATTACCAATTTTAAAAATTTCCAATTTTGAAAATTACCAATTTTAAAAATAGCCAATTTTAAAAATTACCAATTTTAAAAATTACCAATTTTAAAAAGAGCTAATTTAAAAATTACCAATATTGAAAATTTCCAATTTTGAAAATTACTAATTTTGAAAATAGCCAATTTTAAAAATTACCAATATTAAAAATTTCCAATTTTGAAAATTACCAATTTTAAAAATAGCCAATTTTGAAAATTACCAATTTAAAAAATCTCCAATTTCGAAAATTACCAATTTCGAATATTAACAATTTCAAAAATTTCAAAATTTCGAAAATTAACTATTTCGAATATTAACAATTTCGAAAATTAACAATTTCGAAAATTACCAATTTCGAAAATTAACAATTTCGAATATTAACAATTTCGAAAATTAACAATTTCGAAAATTTCCAATTTTGAAAATTACTAATTTTAAAAATAGCCAATTTTAAAAATTACCAATATTAAAAATAGCCAATTTTGAAAATTTCCAATTTAAAAAATCTCCAATTTCGAAAAATAAAAATTTCGAATATTAACAATTTCAAAAATTACCAATTTCGAATATTAACAATTTCAAAAATTTCAAAATTTCGAAAATTAACAATTTCGAATATTAACAATTTCGAAAATTAACAATTTTAAAAATTACTAATTTTAAAAATTTCCAATTTTGAAAATTACCAATTTTAAAAATAGCCAATTTTAAAAATTACCAATTTTAATAATTACCAATTTTAAAAATAGCTAATTTTAAAAATTACCAATATTAAAAATTTCCAATTTTGAAAATTACCAATTTTAAAAATAGGCAATTTTTAAAATTACCAATTTAAAAAATCTCCAATTTCGAAAATTACCAATTTCGAATATTAACAATTTCAAAAATTTCCAATTTCGAAAATTAACAATTTCAAAAATTACCAATTTCGAAAATTAACTATTTCGAATATTAACAATTTCGAAAATTAACAATTTCGAAAATTACCAATTTCGAAAATTAACAATTTCGAATATTAACAATTTCGAAAATTAACAATTTCGAAAATTTTCAATTTTGAAAATTACTAATTTTAAAAATAGCCAATTTTAAAAATTACCAATATTAAAAATTTCCAATTTTGAAAATTACCAATTTTAAAAATAGCCAATTTTGAAAATTTCCAATTTAAAAAATCTCCAATTTCGAAAAATACCAATTTCGAATATTAACAATTTCAAAAATTACCAATTTCGAATATTAACAATTTCAAAAATTTCAAAATTTCGAAAATTAACAATTTCGAATATTAACAATTTCGAAAATTAACAATTTCGAATATTAACAATTTCGAAAATTAACAATTTCGAAAATTAACAATTTAAAAAATTTCAAAATTTCGAAAATTAACAATTTCGAATATTAACAATTTCGAAAATTAACAATTTCGAAAATTACCAATTTCGAAAATTAACAATTTCGAATATTAACAATTTCGAAAATTAACAATTTCGAAAATTACCAATTTAGAAAATTACCAATTAAGAAAATTAACAATTTCGAATATTAACAATTTCGAAAATTAACAATTTTAAAAATTACTAATTTTAAAAATTTCCAATTTTGAAAATTACCAATTTTAAAAATAGCCAATTTTAAAAATTACCAATTTTAATAATTACCAATTTTAAAAATAGCTAATTTTAAAAATTACCAATATTAAAAATTTCCAATTTTGAAAATTACCAATTTTAAAAATAGGCAATTTTTAAAATTACCAATTTAAAAAATCTCCAATTTCGAAAATTACCAATTTCGAATATTAACAATTTCAAAAATTTCCAATTTCGAAAATTAACAATTTCGAAAATTAACAATTTCAAAAATTACCAATTTCGAAAATTACCAATTTCGAAAATTAACAATTTCGAATATTAACAATTTCGAAAATTAACAATTTCGAAAATTACCAATTTAGAAAATTACCAATTAAGAAAATAACCACTTAAGAAAATTAATTGACACCAAATCAATGTCTTATTTTTCGTGAATCAGCTAACCACGCAACTGTTTTGTTTTTGGGAATAGCGTATTTAGTCTCTCAATGTACAAGACCTTTTCACATCTGGCGGTTGATGGACTTTTCCATAAAGTACGAAATCTGTGCATTTCAACATATGCCTACTTCGATGAAACGTAAAAACAGGTCACATGTACATTGATTTATTATCGGGCGAGCGCTGCATTACCACTGTCCAAAAATAAACCAAGTTCACGGTGATATTCATGAGATAAATGTTTATTTATTTTCATTGCGTCGGAATAATACATTTATGGAAGATTCTTTTTTCAACCAAGGAATACTTCTGCGCATGATACCAATTTCGAAAATAACCAATTTGGAAAATTAACAATTTAGTAAATAAACAATTAAGAAATTTAGTTATTTAGTAAATAAACAATTAAGAAAATTAGTTATTTATAAAATTACCAATTTAGAAATTTTTTAATTACCAATTTAGAAATTTAAAAATTTAGAAAATAAACAATTAAGAAAATTAGTTATTTAGAAAATTACCAATTAAGAAAATTAACAATTTAGAATATAACCAATTTAGAAAATTACCAATTTAGAAAATATTTAATTACCAATTTAGAAAATATTTAATTATTAATTTAGAAAATATTTAATTATCAATTTAGAAAATATTTAATTACCAATTTAGAAAATATTTAATTACCAATTTAGAAAATATTTAATTACCAATTTAGAAAATAACCAATTTAGAAATTTTTTAAATACCAATTAAGAAAATTACCAATTTAGAAATTTAAAAAATGTAGAAAATAAACAATTAAGAAAATTAGTTATTTAGAAAATTACCAATTAAGAAAATTAACAATTTAGAATATAACCAATTTAGAAAATATTTAATTACCAATTTAGAAAATATTTAATTATCAATTTAGAAAATATTTAATTACCAATTTAGAAAATATTTAATTACCAATTTAGAGAATTACCAATTTAGAAAATATTTAATTACCAATTTAGAAAATAACCAATTTAGAAATTTTTTAAATACCAATTAAGAAAATTACCAATTTAGAAATTTAAAAAATGTAGAAAATAAACAATGAAGAAAATTAGTTATTTAGAAAATTATTAATTTAGAAAATTACCAATTTACAAAATTAACAATTTAGAATATAAGCAATTTAGAAAATTACCAATATAGAAAATAACCAATTTAGAAAATTACCAATTTCGAAAATTACCAATTTAGAAAATTACCAATTAAGAAAATAACCACTTAAGAAAATTAATTGACACCAAATCAATGTCTTATTTTTCGTGAATCAGCTAACCACGCAACTGTTTTGTTTTTGGGAATAGCGTATTTAGTCTCTCAATGTACAAGACCTTTTCACATCTGGCGGTTGATGGACTTTTCCATAAAGTACGAAATCTGTGCATTTCAACATATGCCTACTTCGATGAAACGTAAAAACAGGTCACATGTACATTGATTTATTATCGGGCGAGCGCTGCATTACCACTGTCCAAAAATAAACCAAGTTCACGGTGATATTCATGAGATAAATGTTTATTTATTTTCATTGCGTCGGAATAATACATTTATGGAAGATTCTTTTTTCAACCAAGGAATACTTCTGCGCATGATACCAATTTCGAAAATAACCAATTTGGAAAATTAACAATTTAGTAAATAAACAATTAAGAAATTTAGTTATTTAGTAAATAAACAATTAAGAAAATTAGTTATTTATAAAATTACCAATTTAGAAATTTTTTAATTACCAATTTAGAAATTTAAAAATTTAGAAAATAAACAATTAAGAAAATTAGTTATTTAGAAAATTACCAATTAAGAAAATTAACAATTTAGAATATAACCAATTTAGAAAATTACCAATTTAGAAAATATTTAATTACCAATTTAGAAAATATTTAATTATTAATTTAGAAAATATTTAATTATCAATTTAGAAAATATTTAATTACCAATTTAGAAAATATTTAATTACCAATTTAGAAAATATTTAATTACCAATTTAGAAAATAACCAATTTAGAAATTTTTTAAATACCAATTAAGAAAATTACCAATTTAGAAATTTAAAAAATGTAGAAAATAAACAATTAAGAAAATTAGTTATTTAGAAAATTACCAATTAAGAAAATTAACAATTTAGAATATAACCAATTTAGAAAATATTTAATTACCAATTTAGAAAATATTTAATTATCAATTTAGAAAATATTTAATTACCAATTTAGAAAATATTTAATTACCAATTTAGAGAATTACCAATTTAGAAAATATTTAATTACCAATTTAGAAAATAACCAATTTAGAAATTTTTTAAATACCAATTAAGAAAATTACCAATTTAGAAATTTAAAAAATGTAGAAAATAAACAATGAAGAAAATTAGTTATTTAGAAAATTATTAATTTAGAAAATTACCAATTTACAAAATTAACAATTTAGAATATAAGCAATTTAGAAAATTACCAATATAGAAAATAACCAATTTAGAAAATTACCAATTAAGAAAATTACCACTTTAGAAAATTAATTGACACCAAATCAATGTCTTATTTTTCGTGAATCAGCTAACCACGCAACTGTTTTGTTTTTGGGAATTACCAATTTAACAAATTACCAATTTAGAAAATTACCAATTTAGAAAATTGACAATTTAGAAAATTACCAATTTAGAAAATTACCAACTCAGAAAATTACCAATTTAGAAAATAACCAATTAAGAAAATTACCAATTTAGATAATTACCAATTTAGAAAATTGCCAATTTAGAAAATTACCAATTTCGAAAATTACCAATTTTGAAAATCACCAATTTAGAAAATTACCAATTTAGAAAAATTCCAAATTAGAAAATTACCAATTTAGAAAAATTCCAAATTAGAAAATTATCAATTTAGAAAAATTCCAAATTAGAAAAATTCCAAATTAGAAAATTACCAATTAAGAAAATAAAATAAATTAATAAAAAACGGAAAAGAATACTAAGCCTTCGCCAAGTTTTAAATCGGTTTCTTAAGCCGGAAATTAAAAAGAAAAACCATTCAAAAGCTAACAAATTTACCAATGTTGACCTCAAAACTCATTTAGAAATATTGGTAGTTGGGACATTAGTGAATTTTCAAAGATGATCAATTTTAATTATCATGGTAAGGCATTTGCGTTTCCAGAATTTCAGGCACTGTAGAAACTTCTAATCTAATTCTGACATGTGGCATGTATTTACGATTCATCGAAGTAGGCTGAGTTTGAAATGCACAGGTTTCGTAATTTATGGTATACGTTCATCAACTGACAGTTGTGAAAAAGTCTTCTACATTGAACGCTTAAAAACGCTATTCCCAAAAACAAAAATATTGTGCGTTTAGCTGATTCACGGCAATTTAGTCATTGATTTAATGTGAAGTGTGTCCTAGTTTTTCCGAAATGGCTAATACAAAAGTGTCCAATGGTTGCCTGCTGTCACTTTTCCTTCTTCAACTAGAGATATTTGGTCCAATCTCGAGTATCGTTGATACTGTTCCGAATATTTTAAAATTTGTTGTTGGCTCAACCGACTCCGTTCTAAAGAATGTGTTAACCCTCGATCCCAATTTGAAGACCAATTTTTTCGACCCAGATTTGACCAAGAACACGGTGAGTTGAATCGTACCTGTAACTGCGAATTAAAACTATCCCTTATCTTGGACAAATAGGCGAGCATTTCACGGCTAAGATTTTCCTTATAATACATTGAACGCTTTTCTACGCTAGAGTCAACTGATTACGGATCTCGGCTACCCCGTGGAAGAGCATAAAGTGACCACGCGCGACGGCTACATTCTGGGTCTGTTTCGAATCCCGAAACGAAATAAACCAGCGGTGCTCCTGCTCCCCGGATTGTTCCTGTCCTCTTCGAACTTCGTGTTGAACTCCTTCGCCTTCCAGAATTTAGGTATCTTTATACTGACTGTAATAAAGTAATAGGGCTACCGATTGGTTTCCGAAGGCATCCATCCATCCCTGTTCTCTGAGTGCGCGACTTTCTAAGCGCTTTAAAGTCTCCAAAGTAAAAATGAAAACAGTTGTTAAAATCAATCAACTTAAAAATCACTCCTTCAATAATTGATTTGGATATAATTTTAATTAATGTAAAACGACTTTATGCATATTATCTGTAAACTTGAATACATTCTTTAAATTGGAACAGTTTAATGCATTGCTATTGTAAAATTGGTTGCAAGGTCTAACACTCGGAACTCTGCTAACTCTTATATTGCCGTTGATAATATATCACCTTTTCTACGTGAATGCAGCCAATACAGTGCATTGGGGTCCGCGTTATTTATAGGGCCCCACTGTTATTGGCTTAATAATAGAAGGGGAATATTCCCAATATATCTAGCAATACCATTATTTTAATTTTCGCAGCTCTTTTTCTATCAGATGAAGGCTACGATGTCTTTTTGGGCAATTTCAGAGGGACAATTTACTCTCTCGGGCACGTCTCGCTAAAAACAAATGACCCAAAATTTTGGGAATTCAGGTATTCCTCAAAACGGTTTTTAATAGACGTAGTAACTTAATTATTAGCTCATTCCCAATTTTAATTATATAAATCAATAAGCTGGGACGAAATGGGTCTGATGGATTTACCCGCCATGATCGATTTTGTCTTGTCCACTACTGGTCAACAGCAATTGTATTACGTCGGTCATTCCATGGGAACAACCAACTTATTTGCCCTTCTGTCGACAACTACACCGATCAATTACAATGACAAAGTAAGTTGTCTATGAAACCTAATTATACAGGGAGTTTCAGAATGTTATGCATAAATTTTTAAGAGTTGCAGGGGGTGAGTTGAGAAGTATGCCTGTTTCTTCCTATTTTTCTACGATGAGTCAAAAGATAGCCAGAGAGCTTCAAATGGTGGCCTAATATCCCGTGGAGGTAGGCAATAAGCTGAATTAATGGCTTGAAAAGTCACTTAATGATTTAGGCCTAAGCTGGTGCCTAGCTGATTATTATTATTAAGCGCAAAACCAAGCATCAGGGAAATGCGAACATTAAGGTTTGGGTTCGTGTGAAAGTTAAAAAAGGATTTTGTAAACAAATCGAGGTAACCAGCGTAAAAAAGTAAACTTAAACAGTATGTAAAGTCCCTGATGCTTGGTTTTGCGCTTGTTGCAGCCTACTTCCAGGGTCTAGTAGGCCACATTTTGAAGCTCTCTGGCGCTCTTTTAACTCATCGTAGGAGAATGAAAAAAAAACCCCTACAACTACTTAAAGTTTTTGCATAACCTTTTGACACATCCTGTATATCTTGATTATAGTATAATATAATATAATATAATATTTTATATTATTTGATTAAATTAAATTCATATTTATCGATAATTATATATTCCGTATTTTAAATTAGGTCCTAATTCAAGGATTGCTTTACCTTTTTGGCGCATTGAGATTTGCTTTAATACGTTATAGCTAATTTTAT
This sequence comes from Leiobunum rupestre, assembly GCF_980474605.1. Lineage (NCBI taxonomy): Eukaryota > Metazoa > Arthropoda > Arachnida > Opiliones > Sclerosomatidae > Leiobunum > Leiobunum rupestre. The sequence goes on along the minus strand of NC_143384.1, from coordinate 92,970,166 downwards.
TTTGAATGTTAAGTTCTCATAAGTATTTTCAGTACTAGATAAAAGTGTAATTTATCTAAGAAAATTCGTGCTATTCGTATTATTTTTAATTAATTAAAACCAATATTATTTAATTAAAATAACGATTTATTTAAAATGAAACTCCGCAGTGATCTCGTGAAACGTGCACAAGCATGTCCTGAATATGACGTTGTCTTAGAGTTATGACAACATCACCATTGTAAAGCGAATAGAACGTTGACATTCAAGCTTCTACAACGCTTTGCTGAACGTCTCTGTTCTATGAGTTCACATTTTAGTTCATTTCTTTATTAAGCGCTCTCCAGTTTGTGTCAGAAATGACATTTGCGACGTGCTAATTATTTGACGTTTTAGATCAAAATTGCAGCGTGTATGTCTCCAATTGCTAAATTAACACACGCCACAGCTCCGATCGTTCAACTTTACCAATTTGCGGACCTCATTACGGTAACTATCTCAGTAGGGGCGTGCAAGATATAACTAATCGAATATGGAATAGACCTTGAAATTGTTCGCGAATAGTCGAATATCCAAATCCGAATGATGAAAATATTTGGTGTTTCAAAGTTTTTTGTTGTTGAGTTTCAAGACCACCAGAAATATGGCAATGGATAATATCAGGAGACATGACTAGGAGTTGACAGCGGTTGCCGCGGTGAATGGGCCCCGTCGTCTTGAACACAAATCCCGTTTTTCTCAAGAATTCCCGCTTTCTACCCACCCCTCGAATTTTCTGGCGTTTTCTTTTTTTCTCGGCCGTCGCGTGAGATACTATACTATCAACATTGAGCCCTCTGGGAGAAAAAAAACTGTTCTCGCGGGCTCACGCTGAGGCGGCTCTACAACGAAGGATCCTATATGTTAGAAGAATATGTAGCCCTCAAGGACAAATTTTGGCGGTGCTTCCCCCATGTTTTGTCCTTGACGGAATCTAAAGACGGATTATCTATCGCGCATGACCCACCGACGGCGCTGCCATTTTTCGTCCCTCGCCTCATATCCTTCTAACATATAGGATCCTTGCTACAACCCAGTCAGAACCGTTTTTTTCTTCAGCGGTAGTTCCCACAATCCTCGAGACGGGAGATACCACGGTTTGGGGGGTAAAAGTTAGAGAAGGGAAAGACACGTTTTTCGTTAACAGCGCGCGTTGGGAAAAGCGCCCGGTTGTCAATTTCTAGTCATGTCTCCTGAAAATATCGCATAATTCTGCACAGTCAGGCCTCTTATGGGCTAGATTATTGGGCCTTGATAATCAACTTATTTATATTCAAAATATTATTTTGAATTTGATCATTTAACTGGCCCTAATTTTACCTTAGAAATATTTGACGAAACTATTCGACATTTTAAATAAGCGATTTTGTTGCGAGGGGCAGCTCACTCTTATGATAATTAGAACACCCTCGTATGATTAAATAGTGATTAGATTAGATTAAAATTAAATCTGTAGCTGAACAAAGATTAAAAATGTCTTAATTATAATTAAATTTTTAATCACCCTGTAACAAACTGATCTGCTCCTCTTTTGGTACGACTATTTGATATTCAATTCGATCTACAAAAAATGGTATTTTCACACCTCTATACCTCAGACATAATTACAGTTTTAATAAATTAATGGTAAAAAACACAAATATCGGACAGGTTCTGACCGTCTTAACTGGAACCAAAGGCTATTTTCCGGCCACCAATGATTTGATTAATTTACTTACCGACGTAGTATGCGGTAATGGGGCGACTGATGTACTTTGCCTAATCGTCGCCGGAATCCTTTATGGATTTGAATCCGAACATTTGAATCGGGTAAGAACAGTAAATATTCTTACTAGAGGAAATAAATAGATGCTCCTGCCATTTCGCGCCCATTTGAGAAAATATATATGCACTCCTCTCTTTTCGCGCCGATTTGAGAAACGAGATATGCGCTCCTCTCTTTTCGTGCCATTTGAGAAAATATATATGCACTCCTCTCTTTTCGCGCCGATTTGAGAAACGAGATATGCGCTCCTCTCTTTTCGTGCCATTTGAGAAAATATATATGCACTCCTCTCTTTTCGCGCCGATTTGAGAAACGAGATATGCGCTCCTCTCTTTTCGTGCCATTTGAGAAAATATATATGCACTCCTCTCTTTTCGCGCCGATTTGAGAAACGAGATATGCGCTCCTCTCTTTTCGCGCCCATTTGAGAAAATATATATGCACTCCTCTCTTTTCGCGCCGATTTGAGAAACGAGATATGCGCTCCTCTCTTTTCGTGCCATTTGAGAAAATATATATGCACTCCTCTCTTTTCGCGCCGATTTGAGAAACGAGATATGCGCTCCTCTCTTTTCGTGCCATTTGAGAAAATATATATGCACTCCTCTCTTTTCGCGCCGATTTGAGAAACGAGATATGCGCTCCTCTCTTTTCGTGCCATTTGAGAAAATATATATGCACTCCTCTCTTTTCGCGCCGATTTGAGAAACGAGATATGCGCTCCTCTCTTTTCGTGCCATTTGAGAAAATATATATGCACTCCTCTCTTTTCGCGCCGATTTGAGAAACGAGATATGCGCTCCTCTCTTTTCGTGCCATTTGAGAAAATATATATGCACTCCTCTCTTTTCGCGCCGATTTGAGAAACGAGATATGCGCTCCTCTCTTTTCGTGCCATTTGAGAAAATATATATGCACTCCTCTCTTTTCGCGCCGATTTGAGAAACGAGATATGCGCTCCTCTCTTTTCGTGCCATTTGAGAAAATATATATGCACTCCTCTCTTTTCGCGCCGATTTGAGAAACGAGATATGCGCTCCTCTCTTTTCGTGCCATTTGAGAAAATATATATGCACTCCTCTCTTTTCGCGCCGATTTGAGAAACGAGATATGCGCTCCTCTCTTTTCGTGCCATTTGAGAAAATATATATGCACTCCTCTCTTTTCGCGCCGATTTGAGAAACGAGATATGCGCTCCTCTCTTTTCGCGCCCATTTGAGAAAATATATATGCACTCCTCTCTTTTCGCGCCGATTTGAGAAAAGAGATATGCGCTCCTCTCTTTTCGTGCCATTTGAGAAAATATATATGCACTCCTCTCTTTTCGCGCCGATTTGAGAAACGAGATATGCGCTCCTCTCTTTTCGCGCCGATTTGAGAAACGAGATATGCGCTCCTCTCTTTTCGCGCCGATTTGAGAAACGAGATATGCGCTCCTCTCTTTTCGTGCCATTTGAGAAAATATATATGCACTCCTCTCTTTTCGCGCCGATTTGAGAAACGAGATATGCGCTCCTCTCTTTTCGTGCCATTTGAGAAAATATATATGCACTCCTCTCTTTTCGCGCCGATTTGAGAAACGAGATATGCGCTCCTCTCTTTTCGCGCCCATTTGAGAAAATATATATGCACTCCTCTCTTTTCGCGCCGATTTGAGAAACGAGATATGCGCTCCTCTCTTTTCGTGCCATTTGAGAAAATATATATGCACTCCTCTCTTTTCGCGCCGATTTGAGAAACGAGATATGCGCTCCTCTCTTTTCGTGCCATTTGAGAAAATATATATGCACTCCTCTCTTTTCGCGCCGATTTGAGAAACGAGATATGCGCTCCTCTCTTTTCGCGCCGATTTGAGAAACGAGATATGCGCTCCTCTCTTTTCGTGCCATTTGAGAAAATATATATGCACTCCTCTCTTTTCGCGCCGATTTGAGAAAATATATATGCACTCCTCTCTTTTCGCGCCGATTTGAGAAACGAGATATGCGCTCCTCTCTTTTCGCGCCCATTTGAGAAAATATATATGCACTCCTCTCTTTTCGCGCCGATTTGAGAAACGAGATATGCGCTCCTCTCTTTTCGTGCCATTTGAGAAAATATATATGCACTCCTCTCTTTTCGCGCCGATTTGAGAAACGAGATATGCGCTCCTCTCTTTTCGCGCCCATTTGAGAAAATATATATGCACTCCTCTCTTTTCGCGCCGATTTGAGAAACGAGATATGCGCTCCTCTCTTTTCGTGCCATTTGAGAAAATATATATGCACTCCTCTCTTTTCGCGCCGATTTGAGAAACGAGATATGCGCTCCTCTCTTTTCGCGCCCATTTGAGAAAATATATATGCACTCCTCTCTTTTCGCGCCGATTTGAGAAACGAGATATGCGCTCCTCTCTTTTCGTGCCATTTGAGAAAATATATATGCACTCCTCTCTTTTCGCGCCGATTTGAGAAACGAGATATGCGCTCCTCTCTTTTCGTGCCATTTGAGAAAATATATATGCACTCCTCTCTTTTCGCGCCGATTTGAGAAACGAGATATGCGCTCCTCTCTTTTCGCGCCCATTTGAGAAAATATATATGCACTCCTCTCTTTTCGCGCCGATTTGAGAAACGAGATATGCGCTCCTCTCTTTTCGTGCCATTTGAGAAAATATATATGCACTCCTCTCTTTTCGCGCCGATTTGAGAAACGAGATATGCGCTCCTCTCTTTTCGCGCCCATTTGAGAAAATATATATGCACTCCTCTCTTTTCGCGCCGATTTGAGAAACGAGATATGCGCTCCTCTCTTTTCGTGCCATTTGAGAAAATATATATGCACTCCTCTCTTTTCGCGCCGATTTGAGAAACGAGATATGCGCTCCTCTCTTTTCGCGCCGATTTGAGAAACGAGATATGCGCTCCTCTCTTTTCGCGCCGATTTGAGAAAATATATATGCACTCCTCTCTTTTCGCGCCGATTTGAGAAACGAGATATGCGCTCCTCTCTTTTCGCGCCCATTTGAGAAAATATATATGCACTCCTCTCTTTTCGCGCCCATTTGAGAAAATATATATGCACTCCTCTCTTTTCGCGCCGATTTGAGAAACGAGATATGCGCTCCTCTCTTTTCGTGCCATTTGAGAAAATATATATGCACTCCTCTCTTTTCGCGCCGATTTGAGAAACGAGATATGCGCTCCTCTCTTTTCGTGCCATTTGAGAAAATATATATGCACTCCTCTCTTTTCGCGCCGATTTGAGAAACGAGATATGCGCTCCTCTCTTTTCGCGCCCATTTGAGAAAATATATATGCACTCCTCTCTTTTCGCGCCGATTTGAGAAACGAGATATGCGCTCCTCTCTTTTCGTGCCATTTGAGAAAATATATATGCACTCCTCTCTTTTCGCGCCGATTTGAGAAACGAGATATGCGCTCCTCTCTTTTCGTGCCATTTGAGAAAATATATATGCACTCCTCTCTTTTCGCGCCGATTTGAGAAACGAGATATGCGCTCCTCTCTTTTCGTGCCATTTGAGAAAATATATATGCACTCCTCTCTTTTCGCGCCGATTTGAGAAACGAGATATGCGCTCCTCTCTTTTCGCGCCCATTTGAGAAAATATATATGCACTCCTCTCTTTTCGCGCCGATTTGAGAAACGAGATATGCGCTCCTCTCTTTTCGTGCCATTTGAGAAAATATATATGCACTCCTCTCTTTTCGCGCCGATTTGAGAAACGAGATATGCGCTCCTCTCTTTTCGCGCCCATTTGAGAAAATATATATGCACTCCTCTCTTTTCGCGCCGATTTGAGAAACGAGATATGCGCTCCTCTCTTTTCGTGCCATTTGAGAAAATATATATGCACTCCTCTCTTTTCGCGCCGATTTGAGAAACGAGATATGCGCTCCTCTCTTTTCGCGCCGATTTGAGAAACGAGATATGCGCTCCTCTCTTTTCGCGCCGATTTGAGAAAATATATATGCACTCCTCTCTTTTCGCGCCGATTTGAGAAACGAGATATGCGCTCCTCTCTTTTCGCGCCCATTTGAGAAAATATATATGCACTCCTCTCTTTTCGCGCCCATTTGAGAAAATATATATGCACTCCTCTCTTTTCGCGCCGATTTGAGAAACGAGATATGCGCTCCTCTCTTTTCGCGCCCATTTGAGAAAATATATATGCACTCCTCTCTTTTCGCGCCGATTTGAGAAACGAGATATGCGCTCCTCTCTTTTCGTGCCATTTGAGAAAATATATATGCACTCCTCTCTTTTCGCGCCGATTTGAGAAACGAAATATGCGCCCGTCTCTTTCGCGCCATTTGAGAAACGAGATATGCGATATGCGCTTCTCTCTTTTCGCGTCATTTGAGAAACGAGATATGCTCTCCTCTCTTTTCGCGCCCATTTGAGAAAATATATATGCACTCCTCTCTTTTCGCGCCCATTTGAGAAGCAAAATATGCGCTCTTCTCTTTTCGCGCTATTTGAGAAACGAAATATGCGCTCCTCTCTTTTTGAGCCATTTGAGGAACGAAATATGCACCCGTCTCTTTCGCGCCATTTGAGAAATGAGATATGCGTTCGTCTCATTCCATGCCTATTTGAAAAACTAAATATGCGCTCCTCTCTTTTCGCTCCCATTTGATAAACGAATCCAGCACTCCTCTCATTTCGCAGCCACGTGAGAAAAAAAAATCGGTGCTAATTTCCTTTTGTACCTATTAAAGAAAAGAAGTCAGAGCTCCTCTCTATTCGGTTCATTTTAGAAACTAAATCGGCCCTTTCGTTTGGCATTTACGTTTATTTAAGAAACAAAGTCAGCGCTTCTGTCTCTTCGCGCGCATTTAAGAAACGAAATTGGCTCTCTTAACTGTTCGCGTTCATTTGATAAACTAAATTGGCACTCCTCCATTTTCGCGGCTATTTGTTTAACGAATTAACTTTTTTCGCTTTCCCTTGAGAAAAGAAATTGGCGCTCCTCTCATTTGGTGCTCCTTTGAGAAACGAAAAAGGAAAGACAAGTTTTATTGCAGACCCACATTTTACTAAAGCTTGATTGTTTCAGACAAGGCTTCCTGTATACGCGAGTCGTGTAGACGAGGGCACATCGTCTTACAGCGTCGTCCATTATGGCCAGGTATTTGTCATTTTACGAATTACAAGTTCTTCATCTATGTGTACCAAGTAGGCAAGTAAACCTTAGAAGTTAACTTCCCTTCAGGCTTATCACCAAAGTGAACATTTCTGCTGCTCCTTTGAATACGCCAATCCAAACGTTTCGTTGCTAACTTGTCTGATAGAGATAAGGGCGTATACCGAATATATTTTTAATGGGTGGCGCAATTGAGGTTCGAGATTTAGAGCCCGTGCATGTTCTACTAAAGAATAACAATAAAATTTATTTCGCAAATACTAACTTGGCGGCAACTACTTAGGTATGCCCGATACACAAAAAATTAAAAGAATTAAATAAACAAAAATAATTAAATGAGTAAAATCCAAAAACCAATTTCAGTAAATTAATTTAAGAATTAGAATTTAGTTTATTAGAAAACAAAAACTCTAAAACCAAAGAGCGAAGTTGTGGAATTAAGTACTGTGTGGCAAATGTTTCCAGGCGCATAGGTCATGCATCTATTTAATTTCACATAGAATCGAACTGCTGGGAGCTTAAGGTCATATGATCACCTAGAATAACTGGCCAACGACAGAGGTGAGCGATATAGGGTGGTAATTAGAAAGATCCTTACGCTTATCCGACCGTTTAAAGACTACAACGACATTAGTGACCTTCCAACCCGATGGAAGAGATGACTTCTAAAGGCGTTTATTATTAAGCCGGCTGCACCCATGAGACGCAAAGCGAGCAACGCGACGCAAAATTTCAAAAATTCCTAATTTCACATACGCTTTGTTGCTCGTGAACGAACTTGCTTTTTGAAACAATTCATGGGTGCGTGCCCAAAATTCACTGGCGAACTATGCATCCGGCTTTATACATTGGGTCAGAAATTTATATACCGGTGCTCCGAGCGAATCAAAAGTCTACTACAACGGTGGTCTCATCTTTATGCCCTTCGCCAGCGTCCACAAGCCCGGACAGGTGACAAATCCAGCATGGGTAGTAGGTAGAGAGCCACACCCTTCAGAAATGGGGCGACCAGTTCCCACTTCGCGCACAGCTGTGAGATAGAGAGTGGATGCTATAGCAACTCCAGCCGACACCCTACCTACGTAGGTAGAGAGCCACACCCTTCAGAAATGGGGCGACCAGTTCCCACTTCGCGCACAGTTGTGAGATAGAGAGTGGATGCTATAGCAACTCCAGCCGACACCCTACCTACGTAGGTAAAGAGCCACACCCTTCAGAAATGGGGCGACCAGTTCCCACTTCGCGCACAGCTGTGAGATGGAGAGTGGATGCTATAGCAACTCCAGCCGACACCCTACCTACGTAGGTAGAGAGCCACACCCTTCAGAAATGGGGCGACCAGTTCCCACTTCGCGCACAGCTGTGAGATAGAGAGTGGATGCTATAGCAACTCCAGCCGACACCCTACCTACGTAGGTAGAGAGCCACACCCTTCAGAAATGGGGCGACCAGTTCCCACTTCGCGCACAGCTGTGAGATGGAGAGTGGATGCTATAGCAACTCCAGCCGACACCCTACCTACGTAGGTAGAGAGCCACACCCTTCAGAAATGGGGCGACCAGTTCCCACTTCGCGCACAGCTGTGAGATAGAGAGTGGATGCTATAGCAACTCCAGCCGACACCCTACCTACGTAGGTAGAGAGCCACACCCTTCAGAAATGGGGTGACCAGTTCCCACTTCGCGCACAGTTGTGAGATAGAGAGTGGATGCTATAGCAACTCCAGCCGACACCCTACCTACGTAGGTAGAGAGCCACACCCTTCAGAAATGGGGCGACCAGTTCCCACTTCGCGCACAGCTGTGAGATGGAGAGTGGATGCTATAGCAACTCCAGCCGACACCCTACCTACGTAGGTAGAGAGCCACACCCTTCAGAAATGGGGCGACCAGTTCCCACTTCGCGCACAGCTGTGAGATAGAGAGTGGATGCTATAGCAACTCCAGCCGACACCCTACCTACGTAGGTAGATAGCCACACCCTTCAGAAATGGGGCGACCAGTTCCCACTTCGCGCACAGCTGTGAGATGGAGAGTGGATGCTATAGCAACTCCAGCCGACACCCTACCTACGTAGGTAGAGAGCCACACCCTTCAGAAATGGGGCGACCAGTTCCCACTTCGCGCACAGCTGTGAGATGGAGAGTGGATGCTATAGCAACTCCAGCCGACACCCTACCTACGTAGGTAGAGAGCCACACCCTTCAGAAATGGGGCGACCAGTTCCCACTTCGCGCACAGCTGTGAGATAGAGAGTGGATGCTATAGCAACTCCAGCCGACACCCTACCTACGTAGGTAGATAGCCACACCCTTCAGAAATGGGGCGACCAGTTCCCACTTCGCGCACAGCTGTGAGATGGAGAGTGGATGCTATAGCAACTCCAGCCGACACCCTACCTACGTAGGTAGAGAGCCACACCCTTCAGAAATGGGGCGACCAGTTCCCACTTCGCGCACAGCTGTGAGATAGAGAGTGGATGCTATAGCAACTCCAGCCGACACCCTACCTACGTAGGTAGAGAGCCACACCCTTCAGAAATGGGGCGACCAGTTCCCACTTCGCGCACAGCTGTGAGATAGAGAGTGGATGCTATAGCAACTCCAGCCGACACCCTACCTACGTAGGTAGAGAGCCACACCCTTCAGAAATGGGGCGACCAGTTCCCACTTCGCGCACAGCTGTGAGATGGAGAGTGGATGCTATAGCAACTCCAGCCGACACCCTACCTACGTAGGTAGAGAGCCACACCCTTCAGAAATGGGGCGACCAGTTCCCACTTCGCGCACAGCTGTGAGATAGAGAGTGGATGCTATAGCAACTCCAGCCGAGACCCTACCTACGTAGTTAGAGAGCCACACCCTTCAGAAATGGGGCGACCAGTTCCCACTTCGCGCACAGGTGTGAGATAGAGAGTGGATGCTATAGCAACTCCAGCCGACACCCTACCTACGTAGGTAGAGAGCCACACCCTTCAGAAATGGGGCAACCAGTTCCCACTTCGCGCACAGCTGTGAGATAGAGAGTGGATGCTATAGCAACTCCAGCCGACACCCTACCTACGTAGGTAGAGAGCCACACCCTTCAGAAATGGGGCGACCAGTTCCCACTTCGCGCACAGCTGTGAGATAGAGAGTGGATGCTATAGCAACTCCAGCCGACACCCTACCTACGTAGGTAGAGAGCCACACCCTTCAGAAAAAGCTCCTAAAGGAGAACGATGGGCACCCAGCAGTCCACATAACCCGGCACAGCTGGCACCGGATATCCTGGTGTGCTCCAAAAGGCCCGGAAACAGGACCAATGCGTCTTATATGGAGACCAACCGCCCCACAGCAGGCTACCCAATCCGCCTCCGGCTTTATACAATACGGTCCATAGGCAGATACGTTCTTCAAAGGTTTCAAAGTTAATGCTACGTCTGACAAGTCCCCAAAAGCAAAAGAGAAACGTTTCTGAGATGGTCCAAGGGAAGGTAGAAGAACTCACCAAAGGCCGTTGCTATGGCCAAAGCAAACTCCCCATTGTGGACTTTAAATGATGACGGAGATGGAAGCAGGGATTTTGAGTGGACCAAACTCCTAAACTGTTTCAGATACCTGACTTCTTGTTACTTAAAGTTTGGTTAAAATCTCGAAACTTTTTGCAATCTAAATCCTTCAGTGATTTCCGCAGCTATTAAAAGAGTGAAATTTTCTCATGGCGGCCTTATACTAGATCAATCGTAATCCAGGGCGAGCGCTTTTTACAACAAATGCCTATAGCTGGAATATTATCCTTAACACATGCCCAAAGTATATCCAGTCAAAGTTCCCAAGTCACACCAATATCACACGAATCAAAAACACAACGTCGTAGACAGTTTCAGTTAAATCACCTTCTAAGGCATCTTTGTTGTTAAATATAGTACGATGAATACCCTGAACTATAATCACTCCCGGATGACCTGTACACTGAGTTCGCGTACTTAGTACTGTTAAAGGTACGGATTTGAAAAAGTTAACGAACTCTTATTAGCACAGTCAGAGGTACGACAGTGCACACCGAGTTCGCCGAGTGACCAACCCCTCGCTATAAACGCCGTGGCAAATTGTGGTTACCTGCTACGGAAGCTGATCACAACCAGTTAAGTGGTCTTCAGTCTGAATTTCCGTGAGGAAGCGCTGGCCATTTATAATTTAACCCATGTCAAGAAATGTATTCCTGCTAGTCGGATAAGCCAAAGATTACTCAAGCATGATGCAAAACACAGTATCGCGATACCAGGACACAGGTTTGAACGGTCAATATTTAAGTTGAAGTCTCCCTTAATGATAACACATCTCGCGTAAGAATCCCAGAAGGTCACTCAGTTAAAAAAATCGCCTCTATGGCAACACCATCCTCAACCGGAAAGGGCTCTACGGAGTAGCGTGAAGGACACCTCCTCCACGTGTAATATGATCTTTACGAAAGGTAACGTCGTCTTGAGGGAATTATTTCCGAGTCCAGTACAGAGATGTCCAGTCACGTTGAAGTCTCCATTAATGAAAAAATCGCCTCTATGGCAACACCATCCTCAACCGGAAAGGACTGGACGGAGTAGCATGAAGGACATCTCCTCCACGAAAGGTAACGTCGTCTTGAGGGAATTATTTCCGAGTCCAGTACAGAGATGTCCAGTCACGTTGAAGTCTCCATTAATGAAAAAATCGCCTCTATGGCAACACCATCCTCAACCGGAAAGGACTGGACGGAGTAGCATGAAGGACATCTCCTCCACGAAAGGTAACGTCGTCGTGAGGGAATATTTCCGAGTCCAGTACAGAGATGTCCCGTGAGTTAAAAAATTGTGTATTTTGTTACGCAAGCTGCGAACGTTTGAGATTAATTTTGGAACTATACGCGGGCTTGTAATCGATGGTGATTGTCGCCAACTGTGAAAAATGAACCATTGACTCGTACGAAAATCACATGGTCAAATTTTGGACATTGGATCAAGATTCGATCCAATCATATCCATAATGGATCAAATATTTTTGGGTCAAATAATATGGATTAAGATTCGATTCAGTCATATCCAGAATGGATCAAATATTTTTGGATCAAATAATCTGGATCAAGATTCGATTAAATCATATACAGAAATGATCAAAGAATTTTAAATCAAAATATTTTGAATCTAATAATTTTGAAATAAATAATTTTGAAACAAATATTTTTGAAACAAATAATTTTGAAACAAATAATTTTGAAACAAATAATTTTGAAACAAATAATTTTGAAACAAATAATTTTGAAACAAATAATTTTGAAACAAATAATTTTGAAACAAATAATTTTGAAACAAATAATTTTGAAACAAATAATTTTGAAACAAATAATTTTGAAACAAATAATTTTGAAACAAATAATTTTGAAACAAATAATTTTGAAACAAATAATTTTGAAACAAATAATTTTGAAACAAATAATTTTGAAACAAAATAAATTAACATCAAATAATTTCGCATCAAATAATCTTAATCAAAATTGTATCAATTTATATCCAGAAAGGATCAAATAATTTTTGTTCAAATAATCTTGATCAACATTGGATTCAGTCATATAATTTTGGATCAAATAATCTTGTTATATCCAGAAAGGATCAAAAAGTTTTCGATCTAAAAAATCCCGATCAAGATTGCATAAAACGTACACATCAAAGAAAATATATACCAATTTTCTTATATAATTTTTATTATAAATATACTCTTATTATTTATTATTAGAAATTATTATAATAAATAATGTTTTTTGAATTATTATTATTAATTATTATTACTGATTAAGAGTTTACGAACTTTCTAAACAAAGTAATTTATTTAAATTAAATCTTAAAAAACACAAAACAATTTATGATTTTTGAATTCAACCTGACGTTGCTCAATATTAAATTTATTAATAAAATAAAGCAATTAAAATCCTAGGCTTTAATAAACGTGCTATTGTTCTTCTTAACTTTTTATTAGAGTTTTAATGTTTTGTCCTTATAGCATCAAAATCTAATCAAAACTTTACCGAGATTTTAACCTACTCCAATTCGCATTAAAACCCTAAAACAATTTCTTAAAATAAATTCAAAAGTAAACTTAAAATTCGCAATGATTAAAATTATTGCTAATGGCTAAAAGAAACCACGAAATCCTCCCACTAAATTTCTTTTTTATTCGTTGTAACTTTTTTTGTTAATTCTTGGAGCTCTTGAAAAACCAAAACTAATTTACAATTCCCAAAATTTGGGACTCAAGATTTTATGGAATTAAGAATATTGCTTTACTGTGGCTTCTTTCATATAATTTCATGAAAATTGGATCAAAATTTGATCCCAATTTTATCAAATTAGTGGAATTTCAATTGTAAATCTTACACTTAATCTTAATTATTTAGATTCTAATTAACTTCACTAGAATCTTTTTATTATTGTTATGATGATTTATAATAAAAAGTACTGCTACTTCATGGAATTTAAAGAATGATTTTATTAAAAGAAAATGATTGGGAGCTTTCGGACCGTAGTCCTTCGTCAGCCGCTACAATATTCTGGTTAATGTGATTATATGATTATAACATTACCCCTGGTGTTCAATTGTTTCACAATATTATTTTTTTTAATTTAAAAACTAAATTAAATTCCGATGTGAGCCTAAAAAATAGAACTAAATTGAGTAAAGAAACCATTGTGAAATTAGCAGAAATTTGTCTAAGAGAAACGTATAATTTTTATGCTCAACAAAAAGGATTAGCAATGGGAAACCCGCTTTCAGCCCCAATAGCCAATCTAGTTATGGAATTCATAGAGTATAGTATCTTAATGAAAAACAACATCAAAGAACAAACAAAATTTTGGAGAAGATTCATGGACGATGTCTTTTTAATTAAAAATAAATCACTAGGGGTAAACGACCTTTTAAAAACAGTTAATAATATTAATAAAAATATACAATTCACCTTTGAAGGGGAAAAGGATGCGTGTTTACCATTTTTGGATATTCTAGTACAACATAAAAACCAAATTATAACCTGTTTAATGTACCAAAAACCTACTCACGCTAGACATTTTTTACATTTTCAATCTTCCCATCGAAAGAATATAAAAATAGGAATAATAAAAACATTTAAAAATAGAATCGAGAATCTATCAGATGACCCAATTGGCGATAAAAATATTTAAAAAGAGCAATTTATAAACAGTGACTATCCTAAAGAATTAGTAAACGATCACAATGTAAAACATAATATAAAAAAAGATAAACCAGAACATGTCATTTCTCTACCTTACGTCAGTGGCATAACTGAAAAAACTCAAAGGCAATTAAAAAAAATAAATGTTAATTTAGTCAGTAAAACCGTAAATACTTTAAAAACAGAGTTAATAAAAAATAAATCGAAAACTGATGAAATGAAAAAAAAAAACGGGAACTGTATATGAAATCAAATGTAATTGTGGAGAAATATACGTAGGACAAACTAAAAGACAATTACTAAAACGAAAACAAGAACATAAGAATTGTGTAAGAAAACTAGATGAAAAAAACGGTTTAGGTATGCACATTAAAAAAGAAAATAAGCACGATATTGATTGGGACTCGACAAAAGTATTATGTCAAGAAGGACTTTGGTATAGGAGATGTTTTAAAGAAGCTGTTTTTTAAGAGATAGGGGAAATTTAAACCTAGATGAAGGGTCAATAAATATAAAAGGTTGGGGTGGTTTTAAATTAAAAAAAAAATAATAATAATAATATTGTGAAACAATTGAACACCAGGGGTAATGTTGTAATCGTATAATCACATTAATCAGAATATTGTAGCGGCTGACGAAGGACTACGGTACGAAAGCTCCCAATCATTTTATTTTAATAAAATCATTCTTTAAATTCCATGAAGTAGCAGTACTTTTTATTATAAATCATCATAACAATTGTAAATAGAACCATGGAACCAAATTTTAAAATTCAAGATCTTTTTATTAGCTTGTTTCTGTAAACCATTTGCGTTACAAAGCTTAACGTGCGAATCAACAAAAGATTCTTCGAAACTTAAAAATGAGAAAACAAAGATATCGCTTTGCTTTCTTTAATATGTAGGAGACTTAATTTTGTATACGTAAAACCAAGAAACACATTCAAAACTCAAAAACCTTTTAATTCATTACTCACTTATACTAATATTCAGGTCTTGGGGTGACGTCGGGTTCCGATTAATCTGAGGGAACTGCCTCCAACTAGGCTCCAAATTCAACTAACTAACGGGATGGACCTACTGGCATATTTATACCAGAAGCCAACGCGCTCGTAGCGCCACTAGTGGTAGTAATTAAAAATGGCCCTTACAAATATAATACTATATTGTCAGGATAGATAAAGTAAAATACACTTATTGGGCTCCCGAGTACGCACTTATATTACGTACACCAAGCATTCAAAGACAATATTAACATAAAACAAAATAATACAAAACAAGATTACCAACACAAGACAGAGATATAGATAAAAAATAAACAGAGGGGCAAGGGGTTGATGAGACGGGAAATAATACGGATAATAAGAAAACTAAGCGGAAACAGTATAAAAATTATATACAGACAGGAACAGGTGATTTGGGGAAGCTAAAGAGATTAAGCGGTAAATAGTACAACACACTATACAATAATATAAAACTAATTCAGATATTTACAAGAGGGAAATGGGGAATGATTAGAAGGTCCAGCCCCGAACCTTGTCCAAACGTGATTTAAAAGAACCAACCGAATTTAGTTTAATTTATCCACCCTTCTACTTTATCAATGCCTCGGATTTACACCTGCACGGTTGTAGTTTTTTAATAGCTCAACCTCTTGCGCATTTATATTTTGACAATGTATTACACGCTATTCCTAGTTGTTATCAAACCGAAATTTATCCCTTATGCTACACTATTTCAGATCTTACCTAAATTTAATACTGTATTCAAATGGCAAATTCACTGTATCAGAATTGGATCCAAACTTGCCCAAACGATTAATTGAGCCCCGTTTGATATTGTATATTATTTATTTTTAATATCTAACGTTTTGGCTTTTTAGATTATTTCCGCAGATAGGTTTCAAAGGTACGATTTTGGCAGAGAGGACAACTTAGTGAAATACGGAACGGTAAATAAATAACATTATCAAAGAGCCGACTAAACGTAGCAACGCTTCCGAGTTTAGCTTGAGTGAAGATAAAGGTTTGGGTGACGTTCAGTTAAGTTAAGTCTAATTTAGGTTTAATACATCAATTGTCTTCTGCTGGAAAAATATATTTTGGATTGTTAGAGGCAGTGGCGTAACTATACCATCTGAGGCCCGTGGCAAATTCTTTGGACGGGGCCCTCCCAGTAAAAATCGTCACATTGTAATTTAATTTTAAAATTAAAAGTTAGGCTTTTTCTGAACTCGCGGCCACTTGGGCCGGGGCCCTCTCGGGTCGGGGGCCCGTGGCATTTTGCCAGCCCTGCCAACCTATAGTTACGCCACTGGTTAGAGGTGATTTTAGAGCGAAGAAAATTGGGAACCGCTGCTACGTTTGGTCACACCATGAAATTGTGTAACACAGTGAAACTGTATCATTACCCTATGGGCCCTTTTCTAAAAGCGATGGGTGGAGTTATGTGTCATTTAAATGCTAGTTAGCTGACGGGAATAGACGACTGTTCCTAGCGGCTCTCGGTAACGGCTCACTGAGAAAACAGAGAACGGCAGTTTTAGGCCTTGTCTCGAGTTAAGTGACCAGATAGCCGAATTAATGATCAACTACACGAAATTCATGTACACAGTTTTACATTATCCAACAACTTCAGCGATGAAACCAATCGGAGTTTCTTTAATTAATTGTCTAAATGGTTTTTTGGTTGAGTCTATGTCAGCCATTTTTGCCTGTGGCAGCGGCTACGGCTGGGACAAGCACGTATTCTTTTAAAAGTCAATTCGAAATAAAACTTTTAGACTTCTTATGGAATTACCGATGTTAAATAAATTGTTGCTCACGCGAAAGTCGGTAAAATACCCGAAACCATTGAAATAGCGATTTCCTTTTGACTGCTCGAAATTCAATCCGAATTCGTCTCCCAAATCAGCAAACTCACACCGAAATGAGAACGGGATGATCTCTAACGCGTGAGAGTAGTATAAGGAACTCGAGAGATTGGTCAAAGCAGACCAAATCATGCAAATGGAACACGAAATATGGATAGAAGAGATCTTGAGTGCTCGAGAGTAGTAAGTAAAACGCGCAAAAATTGATCGACGCACGTTAGATCACGAAAATGGAGCACGAAATGTTGATTAGTTATTTGAAATTTTTCTTTTAACGTCGTCTATTTTACAGTCTGAACCTCCGGAGTACGAGATTGGGAAAATAACGGCGCCTTTGGCCTTCTACAGCAGTAAGAGTGACGCCTTGGCGACTCAACGAGATATTGACTTTTTGCGTCAACAGCTGAGACCGGGAGTTCTGGTGCGGGATTTCATCGTTGAAGCCGAAGATTATTCACATACCGATTTCATACTGGCTGTAGATGCTTACAAATACGTGTACAAATACATTGTCCAACTATTCAACGAAAATACATCATAAATTTTAGAGGAGCATAAATAGCAACGCCAATGTCTCTACTACTAATCCGTTTGGCCATGCCTTTATTAATATATATCGTTGTAAATTTCAATTATTTCAGATCAATGCTAATAAATTGTGGTAAATGTGTCCAAATTAAAATCTTCAAATAAATTGCCGTCAAAATTAAAAGTACTATAAAGTACTAGCACTCCTTTGTTTGGTCCCTAGCCGCTATTTTGGGTGCGTTTGTTTGTCTATGGATAGAATATGGGTCAAGTCTTGTGACGTCACCCGGATATTTCTCTATACAGAGTGTTAACTAAAAACGATACAAGGCCAATAACTCTAAATGTATTTAAGCTAAAAATTTGAATCTTTTAGGACGCATAGAACGTGCAGGAGATCACTTGACAATTTTATATCTCTAATGGTTCTCGAAATGCATTTTAAATGACCTTGAAGACATGGTTCAAGGTCAAGGAAATTTCCGTTTTCAAGTGACCTCCTGCACGTTCTATGTGGTCTGATAATTTCAAATTATTGGCCCTGTATAGTTTTATTATTATTATTAGTTGTATATCTTATCAATGAAGAGTTAGTCTATGGTGATATCTCGGGTGGTAAAAATAAATTATATTTCCCGATTTAACTAAAACTGATCGATGACGAGACCCACATACTGAAAGGAATCAGACTTTTTGACTTTTTAAAGGAATATAACTTCTTGCGCGTTCGTTATGGAAGCCCCAACAATTTTAGTCATAACCTCCTCAACAAACCACTTAGCAGTGCCAAATATTTCTGGTAGCAGAAAAAATATTTATAATATTCCCTTTAATAATTTCATTTCGGATTTTAGTCGCTACAAATATTAGAGTCAGTTAAATGCGGTCGTTTTACATGTAATTATTTACGACCCAATATTTTCTCATTTTAGAATATAGTTTTAAGTTACAAGTTTAAGAATCTTACATTCATATAAGACCTTTTTAATATCTGTTGCTTGCTAGATCCCAACTCATCTCCGCATTTAATTCTTTTTTTAAACCGTTTTTTTTTAAATAATTATTGTTTTAATATCTTTTTGGACTTCCCCCATTGGTCATAATTTGCCATGGCTCATACAAACCAGGAATTCCTGGAGATCCGAAAACGACAGGGAAATTCCAAATATTTCGTCGAATCAGAGCAGTTGGGGAAGATACCCGAAATGACTAAAATGGGACTTCCCTTTTTTAGGATAAAGAGTTCACTTGGATCTATCAGAGAAGACATAAATAAAAAACCTGTAGAATCGTTCATTAAGTTTTTTTCTATTTGAATGAACCTTGTTGGCCTAGAATTTAATTGCAAGTAATCGAAGCACATTTACATCAAGGGTCTCATAACGAAAAGGGCCTCTAAGGAACATAATCCCGGATCCGCCACTGATCTGAGCAATAGCAACATTTTTCGGCCCGTAGAGAACGAATCACTTTCGGCTAATGACGTAAGACCAACTTTGATTCGCGCTAAAATGTGGGCCTACCATTTGAACCAGGGCTGGCCAAAAACCCGCTTTTTTAAATATTTAAAAATTCTGCATAGTTAAAACCGGATCTAGCCGGTGGCTTACTCCGGTTAAAACTATTAATAAAAAATGCTAAATTGCTTATATCTAGCCCTCATTACTTCGAAAATGCTTAAATTGCCCGATTTCGCTATTACATATTTGCGAGTGACAGTACCTTTAGATTGTGTGGTATAGCAGACTTATTTACCCGCTTGGCAGATCCCCTGATTGCTTATATCTAGCTCTCATTACCAGTGAAGGTTAAGTTTTAGTTTTTTCAATATTTCTAAATCATTAATCCATTTTTTTTTAATAAAAGAAAATGTGGTTTTAACCATTGTGTTTTTCGGTGGTTAAATCCGGCTTAAACAAGGGTGGTTTAAACCAGTCTGGCTGGTTCTTGCCAACCCTGATTTGAACAAACCATTATCAGCAACACTGATTACATGGATTTTGGTTAGTAGGTAGTATATTATTTCTTTGTACCTAGTTAGAGCAAGAATAATAATATTTCCTTCATTAATTTGTTTTTTTTTTAAATTGACATCTTGAAGGTTGATTTTTGGTTCATATGGCTAAGATTTTTTTTAAATAGAACAATTTTATTACAGCATTCAACTTTATAAGTTATTTTCGTTGTATTCAATGGTTCTTTAAAGATCTAGCTGATAAATAAGTGTATTACATGGATTTTGGTTAGTAGGTAGTATATTATTTCTTTGTATACCTAGTTAGAGCAAGAATAATAATATTTCCTTCATTAATTTGTTTTTTTTTAGCTAAAACGAAGAATGACCTTTCAACGAGCTAACTATTTGATTAAAAGGAGCCCATTTGCACCATTACTCACCACTATTTTTATTTTTTAACATATTATTATGATTCGAAATGGGGGCATTGATACAGTTGACCCCCCTTATTTTTTCGGTCGATTGTATTTTCTTAGCGCTACATAATCGTTTTTACGGGCACTTTATTACTTTTTAAAATGAAACTAATATTTTGGGCCGATTAATTTCAGGTGTATTTATAATATAACACACCTCTTTCGACTACTATTTGTATTGCTTAAAGAAGCAGAGCTTACGCCATTTTTTACATATCTGGTAGCATCAAGGATGTATCTCTGTATTGGGAAACAGTTAGTCTGAAAAGCAATTGAATCCTTTAAAAATATTACTTTTGTTATTCAAATTTATGTTAAGGATCTTACGTCACATTGGTTAAATTCCGGAACACCAAAGCTGTTACTGAAATCAAAGGTTTGGGTGGCATATAGACTCTAGTAAACGAATTTTTTTCTATAAGTTAGAGAAATATACAAAATAGGAATGAACTTAAAGAATTCCAGGGTGCGATGTTTCTTTAATTTCTTTTCAATACACTCTTAAGGCCGTTATAATAGTCATCTATTTAAAAACATCTACCCGTAAGAATTAACCTAGCTGATTATTATTATTATTATTATCATAATTATTAAGTATATTTTGGAGCTAATCTTAGTCATTATGATAAATGGTACTGGCCGCCGAAAACGACATCTATCGGGTGAACGACGCAATTCAACTAATAAGTCCGGGCTCCAAACTTATTTCGAGGTGTTGCAAAGCGCTTATAAAAATGATCTTAAATCAATCGACTTAACAACCATTTGTTGGAGCCCGCATTTATCGATTACAAACTTTTTTTTTAGTTTAAGCCTACCTGTCAAGCAGGTAAGCATTTATTTCTAAAAAAAATTACAATTCGTTTTTCCTTTGGTTTTTTTCAAGCAGACAACAAAATTAAATTTTATAGATATTTAGACTTAGAACGACTTTCCCAAGTTCGTCTAATTTACAAATTCCAACTTTTTCCAGTTCATTAAATATATTAGTGACATTTCTCTTGTTTAACTGGAAATGGTGGGTACATTATCTTAACAGCTTGATTGAGAAAGCTAATTTCATTTTCGCTTTAATGTTAGGTTCATTTACGTTCATAGCATTTTGGTAAGAAAAATAAATTATTAGTTTAGCTATATTTATACTTAAAGTTGTACATTTACCATATTCAATATCCTTAGTATCATTGAACCAATATAAATTTAGTTGATCTTTTAACTTAAAATTTACAATAAAACTGGCAATCATTGAGGATACGCAATGCAGAAACCACTGTGAAACTTCGCAAATAAAAAATAAATGTTCTAATGTGCCTTTGACTCTTTTACAGAGGGGGCAAATATTAGATAAGTTGAAAACGTGGAAAGCCACCTCTGGTGTTACAACATTCCCTTTAAGTAAGCGGTATAATATGTTAGCCTCTTTTCCGTTATAATGGCTACGCCACATACATTTAAAATCGATTTTAACATCTTTTTCAGCCATATTGAAGATGCATAATGCTCTATTATTTACATTTTCTCTTTTTAACACATTTGCCCAGTCGTTTTTTTTACAATTTATTATTAGTTTGGTCTCATCTTTAATTTGAATTGAAAGTTTTTTCTAAGTTATTTTCATCGGGATCACCTTCTTCCCATAGGTATATGGAATTTAATGGAATTTTTTTGAATTTGTTTAACAACATTGTGATATTCGCGATTTAAAGCTCGCGCAGTTGGGACAGTCATTTTCGATTCTGGGTTCGTAAAGGGATTTAGAAACGTTTTGGTATTGTATTTAAATATCTGTCTTATAAAAAATATTTTGAATTCAGACCATTTAATATTAAAATGCAAATTTTCCCAGAGGAGATTATTTTGTATAGTTAGGGATAAAAATTGTCTGGTTTTTCTATAAAAAAGTTCATGGATTTTAAAAAAATTATACAATCATAATTAAAATCAATGTTTTTTAAAGAGAACACGCGGAAACTCATATTATATGCATTACTTTTTGTTAAATAGAAATGAAAAAAAAAACGATTTCGATACTGTGCGAATTATTTGAGAGTATAGTTTTGCGAATCTCGCGAGAATAAAAGCCCTCCATTGGCAGTCGAAGTTTCGTAGACCTAAGCGGCCTTCTGAGACATTTTGTTGAACTACGTCTTTAGAGACACAATGTTTATTCGTGTCCCATATGAAAGTTAAGCATTTTTTGGTTATAGAGTCTGAAATAGCTAGAGGTCGCTTTAAAATTGGCAAGTAGTAATAGAACTTGCTAAGTTCTATGTTGCAAAATTGTGCGCGGTTTTTATAAGAAAGCCTCGGTTTTAAATCGTCTGCTATTGCTATTTTCTCATCGAATTCCTTAACTTTGTTAGTGTAGAATTTTTCTTGCCAAGTTCCGTCTACTGTAAATTCTACCCCTAATGTCGTTATACTATCACTGCTCCACTTGATACCCAATGGGCAGTCAGATCGATTCCGCCAAGTGCCTAGCCAGAGCCCACAGCTCTTGTATAAATTAATTTTCGCGTTGCTTACCGATGAGTACTTAATACATTCATCCCTTAAGATGTTTAAACCAGCTTCTGAAGATATAAAATTACTAACGTTGTCGGCAAAAGTACTATTTGTTAACGGCCGAGGCATAAAAGGCAACTTAAGACTGTGGTAGTATAGCTTTTCTCTTAAATTACATAGGAGGGGCTCAATAAGTAAGACGACAGGGCATCACCCTGCCTAATACCCTTTTTAATTGGAATTTTGGATGTTAGGGCTTTATTAATTTTTATTCTGGCGTCTGCGCTTTTATAAATTGCCATAATGAAGTTTAAACATCTATCGCCAATATTTATATATTTCAAAATGGAGAACAAATATTCGTGCGAGACTCGATCGAACGCCTTAGTTTGATCTAGGGAAATAATTGCTAATTTGTTCTGAGGATTGCTAATAAAATATTGTATAATGTCTCTTATAATACTTAGATTTGTCGTTATATTACGCTCTGGGACGCCTTAGGTCTGGTCCTCATGAATAATATTTGAAATTACAAGCCTAAGTCTGTTTGCTAGCACCTTTGCAATTATTTTATAATCAGCATTTAACAATGAAATTGGTCTCCAATTAGCTAAATCTAGTGGATCCCCTTTTTTATAAAGTAAAACTATGATCGCTCGCGCGAAGGAACTGGGTATAGCTTTCAAATTAAAAACACTAAATAAAATTTCGCCAATTAAAATTCAGCGATTAGTCCGTCAGCACCCGCGGATTTCCCGTTTTTTAGGTTCGCTATCACTTCTAGTAGTTCGCTTTTGGTGATATCGCCGTCACATAGTTCTTTTTCTTCTTCACCTAGTTGAGGGATAATATTAACGTAAAGGGAGGCATCTTTCACCGGTTCAACATCGTACAGTTCGGTATAATAATTTATTATTTCTAGAAAAAGTTCTTGTTGAGTGTTTGTTTCTAAGCCATTTTGTTTCTTTACAGATATTAGTCTATTAATTCCTTTAGCTCGTTCCATTTAATTTAACTGGAAGCGCGAATACTGGATACCGACCGATACATCAATGTTTAATCGGATCATCATAGCCTCTCCTTTTTCGTTTTGTAGGATTTCAAGTTTCTTTGTTAGAACTATCCTTTCGAGAGCGGATATGTTCCCGCTTTCGATGTTATATAGTAGGTCACCGATTTCATCATTTTTTTTTAAAGTTGATTTGTATGTATATTCTTTTGTTAGTGTTTTTATCTTATATTTCACCGATTCCCACCATTTTAATTGATCAGCTCCTCGAGTGGGGAATGTTTTTATCCAATTACTCCAATTATATTTCATTATTTTAACGAACAGTTCATCTTTTAGCATTGCATTGTTGAAGCACCAATTTTCCGAAGTGATTCTGTTTTCATTTACTTCTGGTAACTCGATCTCTAGATATACACCCAAATGGTCGGAGCACGCGCCGCCCAACCTTATCTGGACGTTTTAAACAAAGGTAATTAAACCCGGTGATATGTAGTAACGGTCCAGACGTGCCTGTTTATTAGGGTTGGCACTCTGGGCCCATGACATTACTTTTCCTTCAGGGTGCCTTATTCGATATACATCTCTTAGCATGTTCATGTTAATTAACTGGCTTAGACTTTTACACACCGTTTTTCTAGTTTCGGTAGTGTTTTTTCGATCCAGCGTAGGGTTAAGGGTACAGTTAAAGTCCCCAGTTAACATGATGTTATCTGGGCGGATGTCAGAAATATCTTGCTTTATATTTTCGAATAATTTAGTAGATTCCGCGTCTGCTTGGGATACGTAACAGTTGTAAATAGCAATTTGTAAATTTAAAATTTTAAAATGTAGTAAAATCCTTTGACAGAAACCAGGATAAATATCGCAGACTTTGACGCTATAATGGTATTATTTCAGTAGAATCTTTTGCAATAAATAAATCCGACTCCACCCCTATGGTTGGTACAACCAGTGAGAGCAGTTGCGTATGGAATGGGCACTCTGATGTCAGTTGCGTGTTTATCTAAAAAGGTCTCTTGCCAACAAGCAAAGGTAACTTTTTTCAGCTTCATGTTGTTAATTTCTTTTAGGAATTCGATAGGATTTGTTAGCCCTCAGGTATTATGAGTTAAAAACACAACTTTCATAACTAGGAAAAAAAATTAGGTGTCGAATTTTTGTAAATTGTGTAACAGCTTTTCTAACCATCTTGCTTCCTTCGCTGTTTCTGTTTTGTCAATCTGGTGTTGTACTTTGAAACATAGGCTTTTGATATCAGTTGTGAATCGGGCGATCGCAAATTTCTTTGGATGTTTTTTCTTTCTGACTTTCTCCAGGAAAATTTGGAAACGTGCCTCACATCTATCGGGTGAACGACGCAATTCAACTAAATAAGTCCGGACTCCAAACTTATTCGAGGTTTTGCAAAGCGCTTTTAAAAATGATCTTAAATCAATCGACTTAACAACCATTTTTCAGAACCCGCATTTATCGATTACAAACTTTATTTACGAAAATGACTTGATCCAATATTCAAAATTCGAACCCACTAAAATCCAGTGGCGGATACAGAAAAAACTCAAGGGCAGAGCTTAAGAAAACTGTATTCAAACTGTTTTCAAGACAAGAACTACACATACAATTTGTGTTCTCTTCTTTAAACGATGAATTCCACGCGCTTTATTACATCGTCGATAAGACAATCAATATCAAGGTGAGTGTTCAACAGAGCTAAGCCATTTCTTTGTCGACCTCAGCTATGTTTTTGTACGTCGCAATGTTGAAAAACGTCTCTCTACTGTAGCAATAAAAACTTGCTGAGGTAAACGGTAAAAGTAAGCGTACGGAGCTGACGGTTGGCTCGCGTGGCATGAAGGGCTTGCCACCACCCTCCTACGCATTGTAACCCGGCCACCCGTACATACCAAAAAGCTAGTTGTGCTTAGTGGGTTACTCTGAGGGATTTGACCCGTTTAGCCCCGGATTTTATCGAATTGTCTCTTCGGATAATGTTTTAATTATATTTTATTGAAAAATGTGAGATCTGCCCTGCATATTAGCTGTTTTTTCCCTAGCTACCACGTCAAAAATTCAGTTTCATATTCGTAAATTGGACTAAACGCGTTAGTGTATTTTCCACAATATTGTTTGTTGAATTAATTATTTGCTACTCATCGAATTTACTGAGATGTAAAAAGTATTTTCTACCGACGAATGTGTAAAACCAACATTAATATGCCAATAAAATTACGTATAAGGTTCACGTACTCCAGACTGTTATTCATGTTGATTTGACAGACTTTATTACTGTGTTATTTACAGCTATTTCATCATGTTAAATTAACATAAAATTACTTGTAATATTACAATACGGAATAAGCTGTTATAGTTACAGAAACGTCTTGGCATCCCCTGCTTCCAACACTTTAATGTAATTTGAACAGGGCTTTTTTCTCTCAGTGCACCTGTGGAACGAGATCGTCATAAAATTCGGGCATCTGTAACATCTAAAATACACTTGACACCTGCAGAACGCTAGCTCAACATGTTCAGTTGAACATCTGAAGAACACATCTGTTTAAGAAATGCAGTTCCCCTAACATATACAACACTTAAAAATTTCTCTTAAATTTACAGGAATTTACCTGGCAGAAAATTACCAGGAAAATTCCTGTAACATTACAGGTATTTTTTCCTGTAAACGTAGCAATTAAAAACCAGTTCTGGACACGAGAAATATAAAGTACCATTAACAGTAAATTTTAAATTGCTGTTGTTCCAACATGAAATTTCCCATTAGGTTTACGGGAATTTAACAATATAACTTTATTATCCTGTTGTCACAAAAATTATGCTGTCGCTATAGGCCTACCCAAAATTAATTCCAAATATTAGTTACTACACGAGAATTGTACATATTTGATCTAAACAATTGTTACATGAATAGCAATTTTAAATTTAAATAGATAAAACTAAATTATTGATGAACTTTTGTATTTGAAAAACATGATTTTTAAAACACAATCAAGCGCAGAAACCTCAGCAAGATTCTTTTTACTAAAAATACTATTACAATTTATACTATTTAAAGTTCATAATTTCAAATCAATTAATAAAATCTGTCAACGTTCATTAACACTTGTATAATTAAATTATAAACGTGAATTTTCTGCTATTTAATACTTAAAGGGTTAGGTTTTCTTCTTCCTGTCACCCTTTATATTTACTTTCCTGCTGCACAAATATCCTGGTGGTAGGGTAACCGCAGAAAACGTTGGCGTACCACCAGGGTATTTGTGCGACAGGGAAGAAAATTTAAAGGGTAACAGGCAGAAAAAACATAGACCTTTAATTTAATTTAACAATTGACGATTTTTGAAATTATTAGCTTCAGCTTTCTTGTCTGTTTGCCATTGATGGAGATACTCGAGATGAAACTTTACTCCAGATGTTTCAGTTTCTCAATCTTGATTTTAATAAATTCAGCCAAAATATTTTTCAATTTGAAACTCTTCAGCAGTGTTCAATGTCTTCTACGAGGGTACTGCCGCTAAACAATATAATAATTTTAATAACTGGAAATCACAATTATTGAACCAAAAACATATATATGCACATTAAGCATAGTCATTAAGATTTTAGGTTCTTTCAACGGTAGTGATTAAAATACAATTGCAATTGCAATTTTTTTTAGTAAAAAAGTTTGAATGGATAACCAAATTTCAAACTCAATTTTAAAAAGGGAGCTAAATGGATTTTTTTTTTCACCTAGCTTACTCAATGGGTGACCACAGACTAAGAAAGATAATTTTTGAAGATATTTAAAGGCAACTTTTCTTACACTTCATCCAGAATGACATTAATTGAATAAAAGAAATGTAATCCCATACTTCAAGACTTGGGCAAGGTGGTTTTTAATAGGTGTTAAAACTTAAATTTTAAAATAAGTCTGAATAACTATGTAAAGTAATAAAAGGGTGGTTAAATATTTTTGGATTCAATAATTGAGATTTAGGGCAAAAAAACTTGCATATTAAAGTTATCGCAGTGAAATAAAAAAGTTTCCTTTAAATGTACCTGAAAATAAACATTATTAGTGTGTTCACCCATTGAATATGGTAGCAGGTGTATAATTTTCATTTCGCCAACTTTTTAAAATAACTAAGTGCTTAAATATCTTTCTTAAATATGATTCTGGGTTAAAAAAATTATATATTACAGTATTAACTTAAGTAAATAAAATTTTTCATCTGCTACCATACCCAATGGACACACAGACTAACAAAGATAATTTTCCACTATATTTAAAGCCAACTTCCCTTACATTTCACTATGAAAACCCTGAAACTTCTTTCAATGCGATAACTTTATTATATGCAATTTTTTTCCCATAATTACAATTATTGAATCAAAGAAAATATGTAACCACCTTAGAATTACCCAACACAGCTATTCAGACTTGGGCCAGGTTGTTTTTAAGTGATGGTGTTCAATTTAAAAAAAATTACTTCAGCTTTTAAATAAGATTTTTTTTGGATCCACCCTATATCATTTATATAAAACCTAAAATAATTTATTTTTTTGATTCTAATTTAACCATCACTTTAAAAACCTTGTGCAAGTCAGAGTAGTTGTGTAGAGTACTAATAACGTAGATAAATATTTATTGGTTCAGTTATGTGTAGGGAAGCTTGTTTTAAGATTTGGTTAAAATGAATTTGGAAAAAAAATGCTTGAGCTTTTAAATATATGATAAAGGGTGGATACCAAAATTTGAAAATAAAATTTAATAAAAGCTTGCTATATGAAATTTTTTCACTTCCTAACATATTAATTGGGTGAACACAGACTTAAAAAGATAATTTTCAACTATATTTAACGGCAACTTCCCTTAAATTTCACCCTGAAAACACTAGTTTCCTGCAATCCAATAACTTTGACTTATGCAAATATTTCACTCAGAATCATCACATTAAATGTGATCCAATCTGTATCGTAAATTTAAAAGCTCAAGCATTTTTTTTTCCAAATTCATTAATAATAAAATAGCTATGCTAAATATTTTAGTTTCAATAATTGAGATTCTAGGTGAAATATTTGTATATATTACAGTATTAAGTTGAATAAGTTTTTTTTACCTGCTATTTTCCTTCAAAGTGATAACTATAATATATACAAATTTATCACTCAGAATCATAATTATTGGTGATACTTTAATTACTGTTAGCGGCAAAAGTTTTAAATTATCGCGTTTAACGGGATATTTTATAAAATTGACGCGTTAATTGAGTTAAGCCTAGGCGATTTGTTTATACCTAATATACAACCATAGACATAATAAAGAAATAGACCCAAGATTCTACGCGGGTTAAATACGGGAGCGATAACGAGCAGACAACCGGTATTTGTTCCGTATTCCTGTGGTACCACGTTTAAGCGACGCCTGTCGATTAGGCGAGAAAATACAAAAACATCACGTGACACGTTACACATGTTCGTGTTTGTAATCTTTTAGGTACTCTGACGTGATTCGCGAATATTTTGGCTGTGAGAATTTAAAATAATGTAAATTTTTATTATAATTTTTAAATAAGTCCATTAATTCTTTCAAAACCCAAATAAAAAGCAGCAGATGATCTTATAATTAAAAACAAAAAATTCTAATTGCGAAATGATATTTTGTCAAAGGCTTAAGTAACTCCTGTACTATCCGGTTTGTTCGTTTGTTGTGGTTATGGCTTGTTATGGGAATATTCTGAGATTCTAAATTGTAAACAAAAGTAAATGGAATTTTGATGAAAAGGATGATTCTACCTTGGATTAAGAATGATTCTACTAAAGGTATGTAGCTATTGTTCTTGAAATAAAATTAGCTTTGACAATTTAAGTCTGATGGCTTGACCCTTCATTTCTAGATTTTTGTCCTTCGCTAATTTGTGGAGTCTGAGCTTGCAATATAAATTTATAATTTTCTGAATGATGATGTTCGATCCTGCCTATAGTTATAAAAATATTTTTAAATAAGAATGAATATTCATTGAAATAATATGATAGTTTATTCCTACTTATAAAGCGCCACTAAACTTAAGTGGCGCTTTGGACTAGGCGCCCACTGGCTCTCTGTTTCGTATCCGTCCTGCCTTCCACAAGGAATTGTCTCCGTTACGAAGCAAAGGCTCGTGGAAGCCATGACAGAGACGTTACGAGGAGTAGTGAGCGCTTGGCCTAGGCCATGTAGTACCTAACGCTTAGGAATATTTATCCGGTTTAAAATCAGACGGAAAAACTTTAGGGGTGAATTTGATAAACGGGTAGTACTTTTATGTTAGCTAACATGTTTCATAATTCATTTTGGTGATTTTTTTTATTAAAAAGTTATAGAAAAAGTGTTTTCTACTAAAAATCTGGTTTTTATTTGGTACTTTCTCAATGGACAATTGCTGTAAATCGCGACACATTCAAATCATGATTTAATTTGTAATGATCACTTTTTAAAACGGGATATACAAATTGTAAATGGCAAAAGGTGGGTCACACCAAAAGCCATTCCAACTCTGGTTTGGTTTCCATAGAATTAAAACAAGTAAAAATAGTCAAAATAATTTTTTTATTTAATTTAAAGAAATTACATCCAGTTGAAAGTGAAATAGAAAAAACCGGTGATGCTAACTTCTCACCTTTAAATTTTGACCAAGGATCATTTCGTGTAGGTTTAATTATGTTATTATAATTTGAGTAAGATCTCCTTGGTTTTTAGCCAATTTTGTTTAGTTGTTATGAAGAGATATTCCTCTCTCTATAAAAGAAAAGTAGTCTAAGAACTAGAACTTGCTGTATTATGAAATATTGTTGGCATGGACATCTTACCAGATCACCATGAACATGTTTGATCCTGAAGTTGGAATCGAACATCATCATTAAGAAAGTTATTTATATTGCAAGCTCAGACTCCACAAATTAGAGAAGGACAAAAATCTAGAAATGAAGGGTCAAGCCATCAGACTTAAATTGTCAAAGCTAATTTTATTTCAAGAACAATAGCTACATACCTTTAGTAGAATCATTCTTAATCCAAGGTAGAATCATCCTTTTCATCAAAATTCCATTTACTTTTGTTTACAATTTAGAATCTCAGAATATTCCCATAACAAGCCATAACCACAAGTTCCACAACAAACCGAATAGTTACTTAAGCCTTTGACAAAATATCATTTCGCAAATATAATTTTTTGTTTTTAATTATAAGATCATCTGCTGCTTTTTATTTGGGTTTTGAAAGAATTAATTGACTTATTTAAAAGTTATAATAAAAATTTACCTTATTTTAAATTCTCACAGCCAAAATATTCGCGAATCACGTCAGAGTACCTAAGATATTACAAACACGAACATGTGTGACGTATCACGTGATGATCAGTGGCGGCGCCAGGAATTTTCGCGAGGGTAGGCAAACCAAATAAATGGGCCCCCGACCCGGTACCCTCCTTTTCTCAACGAAATGCTTCAATAAAATAAAGTAGTGATGTACGTGACGAACAAAGAAGTTCTAACAACAGTAAAACGAGTCCAAATATAACAGAACTGGTTTTATTTACTAGGAGATACCTCCAAAATTTCTAAAAACATTATCGACAATTGTTTCATTGTTATTTATAAATAATTTTATGTCTTGGGACAATTTTGAGACCCTTTCTAGATCAATTTGGGGCCCCTTATAGGATGATTTTGGGGCCCCTCAAAATTTTAAGGTAGGCAGTGGCCTACCTGGCCTACCCCCTAGCGCCGCCACTGGTGATGATTTTGTATTTTCTCGCCTAATCGACAGGCGTCGTTTAAACGTGGTACCACAGGAATACGGAACAAATACCGGTTGTCTGCTAGTTATCGCTCCCGTATATTTTTGGCAAATCAAACTCCGCGTAAGGTGTCTATTTCTTTATTATGTCTATGTATACAACACAAATATCTACTTAACTTTTTTTTTGAGACACACACATCGGTGTCGACCCGATGCCTTAGACACCAGCACACACACAATAACTGATTAATCAGGGTGAGATATGTGTAACGGCCACGCCAACGGGGGGATACGTGGGGACAGGGGTGGGGACACCCGTGGCGGAAGTATCCCGACCACTTGTTGGGGGATTGGTAGTCGTCCTCACACGGCCTTCCACAAACTCTGCCTCCCGGACGCCTGGGATTACAGGAGTGAGCCACTACTCCCGGCTAAGAAATGTATATAAAGGTCTAGATAAATTTCGGGGCGTCTAAGCCTAACAAAAAATACGGAATTGACACCTAGCAGACGCCGAGGAAGGCACGTGACCAAGAGCGCGAGCTCTCTTTGCATTTTACTACTAAGTGCTTGACCTTTCTGCAGGCCGTAGTCTTTAAACACCATCTGTTGGTGACTTTTAGTATAATTTTAAAGCAGGAAACAATGGCTCTCGCGACGATAGCACGAGCTTGCTTACCGATAGATAGCGCCTTATAAGGATAGCCTGCAGAAATTACGCGTTTCTGCTAGCTGTCACCTTCGTATTGACTCCCTTTGAAATATTTTATCTAGACCTTTATATACGTTTCATATATGTGTGTAACGGCCACGCCAACGGGGGGATACGTGGGGACAGGGGTGGGGACACCCTTGGCGGAAGTATTCCGACCACCCGTTAGGGGATTGGTGGTCGTCCTCACACGGCCATCCACAAACTCTGCCTCCCGGACGCCTGGGATTACAGAAGTGAGCCACTACTCCCGGCCTATATCTACTTAACTAAAATGGCCCCATTATTATTATTTTTTGACAGCCACACATCGGTGTCGACCCAAGGCCTTAGACACCAGCACACAATAACTGATTAATCAGGGTGAGATATGTGTAACGGCCACGCCAACGGGGGGATACGTGGGGACAGGGGTGGGGACACCCGTGGCGGAAGTATTCCGACCACCCGTTGGGGGATTGGTGGTCGTCCTCACACGGCCACCCACATACTCTGCCTCCCGGACGCCTGGGATTACAGGAGTGAGCCACTACTCCCGGCATGGCCCCATTATTCACTTAATTATTACTATAAAATAATGAAATTTAATATTCTACTCACTATTTTGTATTTGATAATAATTTGTGTGCCGAGATAAGATCTTCTACAATTGCACCACGGTAAAGCCGTTACTTTTTGAAAAAAAAAATCTATCATAAGACACCAAGGTTGCTAGAGATTACGCTAATATAGGTTTGCCAACGCTACCGGTTTTCGGTGCGGGAAAATTCGCGGCGAAGAGAGGAAATTTCGTGACGTCATATTCCGACCTGCCGAGCTGAAACTCTATAGTCCCGTTCATCCATACGTTGGTATTTTGCCAGTTCTTTATCGGCGGCCGCGGCGGCGTATGCTTGCTTGGATATTTTTTTGTGGATATTAATTTTATTGGTACGTATAATTTTCCAATTGTTATCTGTAATGTTTGCTATTCATACTATATACGATTATCATAAAGTGAAAAAAATTAAACATTGAGGTTTCTTTAGTCTTTTACTGTTGTATAGTATCACCTGGGATTAAGAATTTATTGTGAAGCCTTGGTTTAATAAGTTGATTTTGGTTTAATCATGGGTAAGAAATGATTGGCTCTTGCCCCTAATTTCATGGATTTTTACCTACTAGCTAGTAATGGCTTTGTAAACAATTGCGCAGTTACTAATTAAATAGTCTAAATCCGCCCTAACTCTATATTATTCAATTATTCACCAACCTCATTGGTTCGTTATAGAGGTTCATAAAACAACACAATGGCAGGAATGAGATGTGCTGTAGCCTCTGTGCAACAATAGTTTGTTTGCCACAAAAAAGGATCCACTAAAATGCCACATAATTTATCATGCTTTTCCTAAAGACGAAAGACGTACTATTTGGATTAACAAATGTAGAAGAAAAGATGTTTTTAACCCATCTACAAGTGTTATTTGTTCCGTTCATTTTAATGATGAAGATTATGAACGTAATCTCAAAGCAGAATTGCTAAACTATAAACCAAAAAAACATGGCAAGCCATTAAAGAAAACTGCAGTTCCATCCCAAAACCTAGGCATTGAGGTTTTAAACTGTGATACTTCGAGAAATGAAAGGCAAGCACGAGCCCGAAAACGAGAAAGACAAAAAATTGCTGTAGATGTCTCAAACTCAGAATCAACTTCAATTAATTCTGACTTAGTAAATTCGGAGCAGGAAAAATCTGTTAACAATGGTATAGTTCCTGAGCCTTTGGCTGACCGCATTGAAAATTTACCAAAGAAGCGCAAGTGCTGTGATTGTGAATCTTCAGAAAAAGAACAGAAACTAATTAAAATTTGGAAAACAAGGTATTCAAATATAAAGCAAAAATATATGAAGAAAACCAAAGAAGTTAACTCTTTAAAAACCGGAAAACGTATGTTGGAAATTTCCAACAAACAGCTAAAAAAAGAGCTCAAGCTTTTGAAAACTCAGAAAGGCAAAAAAGATCTGTTAAACCCATAGACATAATAAAAAAATAGACCCAAGATTCTACGGGGGGTAAATACGGGAGCGATAACTAGCAGACAACCGGTATTTGTTCCGTATTCCTGTGGTACCACGTTTAAGCGACGCCTGTCGATTAGGCGAGAAAATAAAAAATCATCACGTGACACGTCACACATGTTCGTGTTTGTAATCTTTTAGGTACTCTGACGTGATTCGCGAATATTTTGGCTGTGAGAATTTAAAATAAGGTAAATTTTTATTATAATTTTTAAATAAGTCAATTAATTCTTTCAAAACCCAAATAAAAAGCAGCAGATGATCTTATAATTAAAAACAAAAAATTCTATTTGCGAAATGATATTTTGTCAAAGGCTTAAGTAACTATCCGGTTTGTTGTGGAACTTGTGGTTATGGCTTGTTATGGGAATATTCTGAGATTCTAAATTGTAAACAAAAGTAAATGGAATTTTGATGAAAAGGATGATTCTACCTTGGATTAAGAATGATTCTACTAAAGGTATGTAGCTATTGTTCTTGAAATAAAATTAGCTTTGACAATTTAAGTCTGATGGCTTGACCCTTCATTTCTAGATTTTTGTCCTTCTCTAATTTGTGGAGTCTGAGCTTGCAATATAAATTAATAACTTTCTTAATGATGATGTTCGATTCCAACTTCAGGATCAAACATGTTCGTGGTGATCTGGTAAGATGTCCATGCCAACAATATTTCGTAATACAGCAAGTTCTAGCAAGACTACATTTCTTTTATAGAGAGAGGAATATCTCTTCATAACAACTAAACAAAATTGGCTAAAAACCAAGGAGATCTTACTCAAATTATAATAACATAATTAAACCTACACGAAATGATCCTTGGTCAAAATTTAAAGGTGAGAAGTTAGCATCACCGGTTTTTTCTATTTCACTTTCAACTGGATGTAATTTCTTTAAATTAAATAAAAAAATTATTTTGACTATTTTTACTTGTTTTAATTCTATGGAAACCAAACCAGAGATGGAATGGCTTTTGGTGTGACCCACCTTTTGCCATTTACAATTTGTATATCCCGTTCTAAAAAGTGATCATTACAAATTAAATCATGATTTGAATGTGTCGCGATTTACAGCAATTGTCCATTGAGAAAGTATTGCAGGTTTAGATAAGGGAAACCTATAGTTATAAAAAGATTTTAAATAAGAATGAATATTCATTGAAATAATATGATAGTTTAATCCTACTTATAAAGCGCCACTAAACTTAAGTGGCGATTCGGACTAGGCGCCCACTGGCTCTCTGTTTCGTATCCGTCCTGCCTTCCACAATGCATTGTCTCCGTTACGAAGCAAAGGCTTGTGGAAGCCAGGACAGAGACGTTACGAGGAGTAGTGAGCGCTTGGCCTAGGCCATGTAGTACCTAACGCTTAGGAATATTTATCCGGTTTAAAATCAGACGCAAAAACTTTAGGGGTGAATTTGATAAACGGGTAGTACTTTTATGTTAGCTAACATGTTTCATAATTCGTTTTGGTGATTTTTTTTTATTAAAAAGTTATAGAAAAAGTGTTTTCTACTAAAAATCTTGTTTTTATTTGGTAAAAAAAGGTTAATTTTAGTGTTTTTACGCATTGCAATAACAAATAAAACAATACCGGAAAAGGTTTCATTCCATAAGTAGGATTAAAATATCATATTATTTCGATGAATATTCATTCTTATTTAAAATCTTTTTATAACGAAACCTACAATACTTTCTCAATGGACAATTTCTGTAAATCGCGACACATTCAAATCATGATTTAATTTGTAATGATCACTTTTTAGAACGGGATATACAAATTGTAAATGGCAAAAGGTGGGTCACACCAAAAGCCATTCCAACTCTGGTTTGGCTTCCATAAATTAAAACAAGTAACAAAAGTCAAAATTATTTTTTTTATTTAATTTAAAGAAATTACATCCAGTTGAAAGTGAAATAGAAAAAACCGGTGATGCTAACTTCTCACCTTTAAATTTTGACCAAGGATCATTTCGTGTAGGTTTAATGATGTTATTATAATTTGAGTAAGATCTCCTTGGTTTTTAGCCAATTTTGTTTAGTTGTTATGAAGAGATATTCCTCTCTCTATAAAAGAAATGTAGTCTTGCTAGAACTTGCTGTATTACGAAATATTGTTGGCATGGACATCTTACCAGATCACCACGAACATGTTTGATCCTGAAGTTGGAATCGAACATCATCATTAAGAAAGTTATTAATTTATATTGCAAGCTCAGACTCCACAAATTAGCGAAGGACAAAAATCTAGAAATGAAGGGTCAAGCCATCAGACTTAAATTGTCAAAGCTAATTTTTTTTCAAGGACAATAGCTACATACCTTTAGTAGAATCATTCTTAATCCAAGGTAGAATCATCCTGTATCTAAAGCCCTTCTCTATATGATTAAAAGTAAAGCTAAGGAGGATTTAGAATCTGACGAGTTAAATCAAACCATGGAGCTCGCTTTTTTTATTGAAAAAGTAAACAATTGGTTTGATGTGTTCAACTCTCATGTAGAAAATAGTTCTAATCCTAATAAATGTGGCTTTGGGATACATATAAAAGATCAAGAAATGGTTTTAGATGAAATGATTTTGTTAATTACCAATATGTTATGTAAAGACAAAAATGGAAAAGCCAAGTCTTTTCTTCAAATTTTTCAAAAGGGTATTATAACTTCCTGTAGATCTCTCAAAGGGTTATTTTATGATTTAAAATATAATTATGATATTAAATATCTCCTAACGCATAGATTAAACCAGGATTGTCTGGAAATTTTTTTTTCTCAAGTTCGCTCAAGGGGTGGTCTAGATGACCACCCAACACCCCTTAACGCATTATACCGAATTAGAATGGTTATCTTAGGAAAAAATCCAGGGGTGTTTAATTGTCATAGCAATACCACAGATCAGATTCATGGGGAGTATTTAGGCTCAAATGTTTTAAATATTTCTGATAAAGAAAATAATCACAATGATGTTTATCTTTTAAATAATATCTTAACAACCGCAGAGATAGAAACTGACGTTCCGAATTTGTTACCAAATGATGTCCTAGTCAATGAAAATTTAGCATCTAAAAATATAACTAAACCCTTATGTTCAATTACTTCAAGTAAAATTATTAACACAACGATTGATTCCCGAGAGTATGATAGTGATTTTAAGAAATGTGAAGAAAATGGATTAGAATATTTTGGTGGATGGGTTGCAAAAAAACATTATAAAGCCAACCCAGAATTGGATTTAGTAGACAAAAATAAGCTAGATCATGATTATCAAATTCCCTCTTGGGCAAATTTCTTATCATACGGAGGTTTAGTCATTCCTTCCAGTGCCTTTATGCAAATAATCAAAATTTACGAGGACACCTTTAAAAAAATATTACCTAACATTTCTTTGTCTAACGAAGAAAATATTGTGAAAAATATTAGTCATAAAATATTTGAAATTGAAAATAAATACCCTTTAATAATTGTTATAACCTTTGTGAAACTTAGAATTTTCATTCGAATTAAACATTTGAACTCAATTAAAATAACAAATGCGGAAGCCAGTGATGGAAAAAGAAAATCTGCCAAAAAAATGGCTAAAATAATTAATTAGATTTGTGAAAAAATTTTAGGAGTTTAAAACTTCAGCTTTTAAATTGACCTACCTATGAATTTTTTAAGAAATTGTCTTTAGGGATAAAACTTAAAAATATTTTTCTTCTTACACTGATACTAATAGAGTTCAAAATAATTTTGAATGCCACTGACTTATTATATGTGAGATTGTTGTTTGTGATAGCAAAATTAAGTGATAAGACATTAAGTATTAATCGTAAACATTTCAAGTATTATAAACGCAAAGTGATTTTTACAAAGATATCGAATTTATGTAAAAATGAATTTTTAAATGCATTTCTGTTCTTACACTATAAAGTAGGTACAAAATAATTTTAAAAGCCACAGACTTTTTATGTGAGATTGTTTTTTGCAATAACAATCCTGTGATATGACTGATAATTATTCCTAAAAAAAAGTGTTATATTGCATAGTGATTTTTTTAAAAGTTCTGAAATTCATGTACAAATGAATTTTTGAACGTATTGCTCTTCTTACCCAAATACTGTAGAGTACAAAATAAATTTAAAGCCACCGAATTTTTATGTTAGATTGTTTTTTGAAATAACAATTTTGTGATATGACAATAATTATTCCTAAAAATGTCAAGTATTATATTGCGTAGTGATTTTTTTAAAAGCTCTGAAATTCATGTTCAAATGCATTTTTTTATATATTTTACCGAAATACCGTACAAAAGAATTTTAAAATAAAAATATTCGGATGTGTATTATTTAAAGTGTTTGGGTTGATGTAATTGTTGTATAAGTAAAATGTATCTGGAAGTGTAAAATATGTATCAAACATGTTAGTGAGAGAGTGCAAGTCAAGGCTTTATATTTTAGAAAAAGTTTCATTATCTTATTTCATTTCATTAAAAGTTGTTTTAATTCTTTAATACATTTATTTTATTTCAATTATTTAATAATCCTTTAAAAGGGGGGCGCTTGTATTAAATAGCTAATTTCCTATTCCGTAGCGCGTAGTGAATATCTTCCGCAGTCGCGGAGGTCTGATTCTGACGTCACGCGCTTAGGGAAGCGAGGAGAGAAAAAAATCGAAAATTTGGAATCGAGCGTTGGCTCCCGTTGGTAAGACACAGCCTACTTAGATCCACTGCTACTCGCACTAGAGTAGCAGGGGATCTAAGTTGGCCTTCCGTTAGACGACGGTAAACTTTCAAGGTGCGAATTACGAATAAAATAACTAGACGAGAAATCTTAAATGCGCGAAATACGAAATAAAATAACAAGACGTTAAATTTTTGAGGCGCGAAATACGAAATCACATACTAAGATGGTTAACTTTCAAGGCGCGAAATACGAAATAAAAATTATTTTTCTTTGAAATATTTTATATGACGTATAACGTTTCAAATATAATGTGTTTAATTTTTTATGACGTTGTTCACTTGCTAAGTAAAATTTACAATCGTAATAAATAAATACAAGTTAAAATTAAAACTTGCCGATGTAATCTAGACGCTCAAAAACACACATAAAATGCATTCAAAAGAACACTTGCAGATGTAATCTAGACGCTCCTGAAAAAAGCTTCAATGCAACTCAGACGTTCGATGTTCATTAGACGTTCTAGAAACATTTATATTACACTTTGAACATGTGTAAGACACTTCTATTTTTTTAAATAACCCCTGAGCTAAGTTAAGGAAACATTAAATAACGTATAGCGAACACCAGTAGTACATCTGCCACCTGTGTATATGTTCCACAGATGTTTTCTTTAGCCGTCCCAAAGATTTGCAGTGCACCGGAGGTAGTAGTAGAGTGGTAGTCAGGCATCGGACGCCCATGTTGGATTCATAAAGAACAATTGAAAGGTAGTTTGTATACGGCCGTAAGAGTAGTTTGGATACGGGTTGGTGGTGATCTTGATGAAATCTATCAATTCTTTATTCGAGTAGATATAGATGGAGAAGTCAATTAGGATCCATAAGCAGCTGTGATTTTCTTGTTGCATGCCCCCCCTGGTTATTACCTTGTCGTGGTGGGGGGCTTGTGTGCGCTGCTATTGTAGTGGACTATGCTGTCCGGAGTTCGTCTCCTGGTAGGGTCACCCAAGTTATTATGGTAAGTCTTCGCCACGTTCTTGTTTTTGCACATCAGCTTTTCTTATTTATATTTCATAGAACCTTACTAAATTTCACATGGGAATTATTATTCTTGAACTTAATGTTAGTAATCCTTCAGATATTGAAATATCTGAACGGTGTTTCCAATAGTCCTTTAGATCGGGTGATGGCTTAGTTCTAGTGGGCCATCCGTGAGTACTAATGTTAATTAATTACGAGCAAATACCGTCTTTCTCTGGTTCTTGTACGGTTTGACTTAATCTTCCGTTTGTTCCTGGTTAGTATTGCGTAACCATTTGCACGTTAAACTAAACTATGGTAAAATTTTAATTTTTAAAGAAACTTATAAAGTTTAAGGGGTATATATCGAATGTTAACACTTTTTTGTCAAACAATTACAGCCAATAGTTGAATAGCCAATACTTATTCCAAATCCAATCAAATCAAATTCCAAAATGTTTTTGATTTTATGTGAACTCTTTTACTTTTGAAAATAAAAGTTTATCGTTGAAACAAAAAGTTGCGAGTTATTAGAAGATAGAGTTTTCTATATTTTTTCGGCGAGAAACGAAAGCTAAAGAAAATATACGGAAGTCAATTTACCTGTTTGAAAACGAAGTGTGCTAACACAAATATGACACTCTTTGACAAAAGGACAAACACAATTTAGCATTGGCGTATCTAGAGTCAACGGTAGAAAATATTTACATAACAGACAGAATAAAAGTACTCTATCAAAAACTTTTCCAAAATTTCCAAATTTCAATAATTAGTATTTTGGCGAAACGCGAAACTTAAATTATAAATATGTCAGTTAGTTTACCTTTTGACTTGTTATCATCCGATGTTTAAGGAGACACCTGCTTGGCTGATAACTGTCTTAGATCATGAATGGTTGTAACGGCCGTTGTTAGAAGATTAACGTTAATTAACGATCTCCAAATGGTTTAAATTTGACTCCAACACCAGGGGAGTATTGTGAAGTTAAACAAGTAAGTAAAAACTATTAATTCAAACGTCAAAATATAAAGAAAACGGAATTAATTTGAACCCAGCCTATACAAGTCGCTAGTTGACTTAGGTCAATGGTGGTGTCTTGGGTATTAGCTTAGCTGATTATTATTATATTGATTTAGAAAGTTCAGTGATAAGGTAATTGATATGAGTAAAAGACAAAGACGAAAATAAAAAGTATGCCTAAAGCAGTTATTATCGATAAGTATTAACGAAAATGCCCCTATTTCGAAAGAAACATTGCTGTGTTACATTAGTTCTAGATTAGAATTTGTAAAGCCCGCATTTGTATTCGCATATGTAGGATTGGTCCCTAATCAGCCTTTCCCTTAACTTCAGAGAGTTCGCACGTTGTTTTGGGCCAACAGGGATGACTC
Organism: Leiobunum rupestre; assembly: GCF_980474605.1. Lineage (NCBI taxonomy): Eukaryota > Metazoa > Arthropoda > Arachnida > Opiliones > Sclerosomatidae > Leiobunum > Leiobunum rupestre. The sequence continues at coordinate 92,929,067 of NC_143384.1, read as the reverse complement.
ATCCTCGCTCGCGGCATCCACCTTTGGAATTCTCCGAAAGTGGCGACCTCTGACCCGAAGGGTTAAGAGCGGGGTAAAGTCACCGGTGAGTCCGCAAAGATTTCTTGGCGGGCTTTCTTGTCCAGCCAATTAGGTTGGAGACCGGTAGCGCTATCTGAGGGGCAGTGCCGTAGCTGATGGTCCGAACCATAAAAAAATAAAAAGAGGGCCTCATAGAGATTTTTGCGGTGGGGGGGGGCCTCTTAGTTCTCAGCTACGCCACTGCTAAGGGGCCCGCTATATAAGGGACGTCGGGACACTGGACTCATCCTCGTGAAGTGCGACCTAACCAGTCGAACCTTCTTAGTTTCACATCGAATATATATTCGAAGTGACACTGTTGCTATGGACGGAATGTTGTTAAGTGTTGTTTGTTTGGCCTCGGCGTCTGCGTGGAAAGCTGGAAAGCGACGACACGGTAGATGGAGCTGCGAAAAATAATTTCTAATTTTGACGACACCGAGATTCTAACCGACGCCTTATTCAAGTGAGCAACGCCATCCTCTTCGGAAACTTCGCTTGAACTCTTAGCCTTGAACAATTTTATAGTTTGTATAGTTGGTCCAGAGATGTCGCTCTTGTTCGAAAGCTTCGGCGCATTTTTTTGTTTGAATATTTTATCGAAAAATTAGTTTGGCGGGAAGTTTGGTCTCTCTTTATTCCGCCCCCTCCAACCAGCCCCCTTAAAGGGAGACTGACAAAAAAAACAAGTTGGTCTCATTCGATAGAACTCTTTGACGCGCATGCAGTGCCGTTGATTTCCGCCCCCTCCGACCAGCACTCTTAAAGGGAGAGTGACCGAAATAAACAAGTTGGTCTCATTCGATAGAACAATAAAAGTAAAATATTTTAATCATCTACGTGAAAGAATGAGACCAAAAAATCCAAAGCAGTCGAACTTAGGGCCAGTTGCAAAAGTCTGCTTTGCTAGAGTCACACATGTTAAATTCAATGGGCTAGCACTTTGGCTAGGGCTTTTGCAACAGGCCCTTAAGCTGCAAAGTATGCGTCCATGGGTACAGAATCTCCGTCTTGCCACATTCTTAGTACATATATACATTCTTGCAATAATAAGATTTATGCATTTGTTAATTATCCATATTAAATATCTACTCTAAGAAAATAGCAATTTAATCACCGAGATAATATAAAATTCGAGAATGACATATTCTATCAATTTCAGTTCTGCAAAATTATATTCATGGGTATTTTTTTATGAATTTGCCTAAACTACCCAAATGTTTAATATAAATTTCCTTAAATAAACACATTTGAATCCCAGTTTAAGAATTTCTTTAAATCATATTTCCACTAAATGAAAAGAGACTTAAAACGGTTTTAAAATTCACAATTTATTTATTTAAAAAATCCAACGTTTTGGAGGAACTGCTCCTATTTTTAAATAAATAAATTGTGAATTTTAAAACCGTTTTAAGTCTCTTTTAATTTAGTTTTTCACAATGTGCTTCTCTTCACTTATATTTCCACTAATTTCAATAATTTAAAACCTTACCTATTTCACCTTTAATACTTTCCGTCTATCTAACGATAAGAAATCACATGGCTTCAACAGCTTTTGTATTAGTTTGCCAACCCGGGTATCCTGAGGGTGGCCGGTGGCCACTCTTTAACATAGGATGGTAAATTTTATATCAAACGATAGGAAATCACATGGCCTCAACAGCTTTTGTATTGGTTTGCCAACCCGGGTATCCTGAGAGTGGGTGGTGGCCACTGTTTAACATAGGATGGTAAATTATATATCAAACGATAGGAAATCACATGGCCTCAACAGATTTTGTATTGGTTTGCTAACCCGGGTATCCTGAGAGTGGGTGGTTGCCACTCTTTAACATAGGATAGTAAATTATATATCAAACGATGGGAAATCACATGGGCTCAACAGCTTTTGTATTGGTTTGCCAACCCGGGTATCCTGAGAGTGGGTGGTGGCCACTCTTTAACATAGGATGGTAAATTATATATCAAACGATGGGAAATCACATGACCTCAACAGCTTTTGTATTGGTTTGCCAACCCGGGTATCCTGAGGGTGGGCGGTGGCCACTCTTTAACATAGGATGGTAAATTTTTTATCAAACGATAGGAAATCACATGGCCTCAACAGCGTTTGTATTGGTTTGCCAACCCGGGTATCCTGAAGGTGGGCGGTGGCCACTTTTTAACATAGGATGGTAAATTTTATATCAAACGATAGGAAATCCCAATGCCTCAACAGCTTTTGTATTGGTTTGCCAACCCGGGTATCCTGAGGGTGGGCGGTGGCCACTCTTTAACATAGGATGGTAAATTATATATCAAACGATAGGAAATCACATGGCCTCAACAGCTTTTGTATTGGTTTGCCAACCCGGGTATCCTGAGAGTGGGTGGTGGCCACTCATTAACATAGGTCGGTAAATTTTATATCAAACGATAGGAAATCACATGGCCTCAACAGCTTTTGTATTGGTTTGCCAACCCGGGTATCCTGAGAGTGGGTGGTGGCCACTCTTTAACATAGGATGGTAAATTATATATCAAACGATGGGAAATCACATGGGCTCAACAGCTTTTGTATTGGTTTGCCAACCCGGGTATCCTGAGAGTGGGTGGTGGCCACTCTTTAACATAGGATGGTAAATTATATATCAAACGATGGGAAATCACATGGGCTCAACAGCTTTTGTATTGGTTTGCCAACCCGGGTATCCTGAGAGTGGGTGGTGGCCACACTTTAACATAGGATGGTAAATTATATATCAAACGATGGGAAATCACATGGCCTCAACAGCTTTTGTATTAGTTTGCCAACCCGGGTATCCTGAGGGTGGCCGGTGGCCACTCTTTAACATAGGATGGTAAATTTTATATCAAACGATAGGAAATCACATGGCCTCAACAGCTTTTGTATTGGTTTGCCAACCCGGGTATCCTGAGAGTGGGTGGTGGCCACTGTTTAACATAGGATGGTAAATTATATATCAAACGATAGGAAATCACATGGCCTCAACAGATTTTGTATTGGTTTGCTAACCCGGGTATCCTGAGAGTGGGTGGTTGCCACTCTTTAACATAGGATAGTAAATTATATATCAAACGATGGGAAATCACATGGGCTCAACAGCTTTTGTATTGGTTTGCCAACCCGGGTATCCTGAGAGTGGGTGGTGGCCACTCTTTAACATAGGATGGTAAATTATATATCAAACGATGGGAAATCACATGACCTCAACAGCTTTTGTATTGGTTTGCCAACCCGGGTATCCTGAGGGTGGGCGGTGGCCACTCTTTAACATAGGATGGTAAATTTTTTATCAAACGATAGGAAATCACATGGCCTCAACAGCTTTTGTATTGGTTTGCCAACCCGGGTATCCTGAAGGTGGGCGGTGGCCACTTTTTAACATAGGATGGTAAATTTTATATCAAACGATAGGAAATCCCAATGCCTCAACAGCTTTTGTATTGGTTTGCCAACCCGGGTATCCTGAGGGTGGGCGGTGGCCACTCTTTAACATAGGATGGTAAATTATATATCAAACGATAGGAAATCACATGGCCTCAACAGCTTTTGTATTGGTTTGCCAACCCGGGTATCCTGAGAGTGGGTGGTGGCCACTCATTAACATAGGTCGGTAAATTTTATATCAAACGATAGGAAATCACATGGGCTCAACAGCTTTTGTATTGGTTTGCCAACTAGGGTATCCTGAGAGTGGGTGGTGGCCACACTTTAACATAGGATGGTAAATTATATATCAAACGATGGGAAATCACATGGCCTCAACAGCTTTTGTATTGGTTTGCCAACCCGGGTATCCTGAGGGTGGGCGGTGGCCACTCTTTAACATAGGATGGTAAATTTTATATCAAACGATAGGAAATCACATGGCCTCAACAGCTTTTGTATTGGTTTGCCAACCCGGGTATCCTGAGGGTGGGCGGTGGCCACTCTTTAACATAGGATGATAAATTTTATATCAAACGATAGGAAATCCCAATGCCTCAACAGCTTTTGTATTGGTTTGCCAACCCGGGTATCCTGAGGGTGGGCGGTGGCCACTCTTTAACATAGGATGGTAAATTATATATCAAACGAGAGGAAATCACATGGCCTCAACAGCTTTTGTATTGGTTTGCAAACCCGGGTATCCTGAGAGTGGGTGGTGGCCACTCTTTAACATAGGATGGTAAATTTTATATCAAACGATAGGAAATCACATGGCCTCAACAGCTTTTGTATTGGTTTGCCAACCCGGGTATCCTGAGAGTGGGTGGTGGCCACTCTTTAACATAGGATGGTAAATTATATATCAAACGATGGGAAATCACATGGCCTCAACAGCTTTTGTATTGGTTTGCCAACCCGGGTATCCTGAGAGTGGGTGGTGGCCACTCTTTAACATAGGATGGTAAATTATATATCAAACGATGGGAAATCACATGGCCTCAACAGCTTTTGTATTGGTTTGCCAACCCGGGTATCCTGAGGGTGGGCGGTGGCCACTCTTTAACATAGGATGGTAAATTTTATATCAAACGATAGGAAATCACATGGCCTCAACAGCTTTTGTATTGGTTTGCCAACCCGGGTATCCTGAGGGTGGGCGGTGGCCACTCTTTAACATAGGATGATAAATTTTATATCAAACGATAGGAAATCCCAATGCCTCAACAGCTTTTGTATTGGTTTGCCAACCCGGGTATCCTGAGGGTGGGCGGTGGCCACTCTTTAACATAGGATGGTAAATTATATATCAAACGATAGGAAATCACATGGCCTCAACAGCTTTTGTATTGGTTTGCCAACCCGGGTATCCTGAGGGTGGGCGGTGGCCACTCTTTAACATAGGATGGTAAATTATATATCAAACGATAGGAAATCACATGGCCTCAACAGCTTTTGTATTGGTTTGCCAACCCGGGTATCCTGAGGGTGGGCGGTGGCCACTCTTTAACATAGGATGGTAAATTATATATCAAACGATAGGAAATCACATGGCCTCAACAGCTTTTGTATTGGTTTGCCAACCCGGGTATCCTGAGAGTGGGTGGTGGCAACTCTTTAACATAGGATGGTAAATTATATATCAAACGATGGGAAATCACATGGCCTCGACAGCTTTTGTATTGGTTTGCCAACCCGGGTATCCTGAGAGTGGGTGGTGGCCACTCTTTAACATAGGATGGTAAATTATATATCAAACGATGGGAAATCACATGGCCTCAACAGCTTTTGTATTGGTTTGCCAACCCGGGTATCCTGAGGGTGGGCGGTGGCCACTCTTTAACATAGGATGGTAAATTTTATATCAAACGATAGGAAATCACATGGCCTCAACAGCTTTTGTATTGGTTTGCCAACCCGGGTATCCTGAGGGTGGGCGGTGGCCACTCTTTAACATAGGATGATAAATTTTATATCAAACGATAGGAAATCCCAATGCCTCAACAGCTTTTGTATTGGTTTGCCAACCCGGGTATCCTGAGGGTGGGCGGTGGCCACTCTTTAACATAGGATGGTAAATTATATATCAAACGATAGGAAATCACATGGCCTCAACAGCTTTTGTATTGGTTTGCCAACCCGGGTATCCTGAGGGTGGGCGGTGGCCACTCTTTAACATAGGATGGTAAATTATATATCAAACGATAGGAAATCACATGGCCTCAACAGCTTTTGTATTGGTTTGCCAACCCGGGTATCCTGAGGGTGGGCGGTGGCCACTCTTTAACATAGGATGGTAAATTATATATCAAACGATAGGAAATCACATGGCCTCAACAGCTTTTGTATTGGTTTGCCAACCCGGGTATCCTGAGGGTGGGCGGTGGCCACTCTTTAACATAGGATGGTAAATTATATATCAAACGATGGGAAATCACATGGCCTCAACAGCTTTTGTATTGGTTTGCCAACCCGGGTATCCTGAGGGTGGGCGGTGGCCACTCTTTAACATTGGATGGTAAATTTTTTATCAAACGATAGGAAATCACATGGCCTCAACAGCTTTTGTATTGGTTTGCCAACCCGGGTATCCTGAAGGTGGGCGGTGGCCACTTTTTAACATAGGATGGTAAATTATATATCAAACGATAGGAAATCACATGGCCTCAACAGCTTTTGTATTGGTTTGCCAACCCGGGTATCCTGAGGGTGGGCGGTGGCCACTCTTTAACATAGGATGGTAAATTATATATCAAACGATAGGAAATCACATGGCCTCAACAGCTTTTGTATTGGTTTGCCAACCCGGGTATCCTGAGAGTGGGTGGTGGCCACTCTTTAACATAGGATGGTAAATTATATATCAAACGATGGGAAATCACATGGCCTCAACAGCTTTTGTATTGGTTTGCCAACCCGGGTATCCTGAGAGTGGGTGGTGGCCACTCTTTAACATAGGATGGTAAATTATATATCAAACGATGGGAAATCACATGGCCTCAACAGCTTTTGTATTGGTTTGCCAACCCGGGTATCCTGAGGGTGGGCGGTGGCCACTCTTTAACATAGGATGGTAAATTTTATATCAAACGATAGGAAATCACATGGCCTCAACAGCTTTTGTATTGGTTTGCCAACCCGGGTATCCTGAGGGTGGGCGGTGGCCACTCTTTAACATAGGATGATAAATTTTATATCAAACGATAGGAAATCCCAATGCCTCAACAGCTTTTGTATTGGTTTGCCAACCCGGGTATCCTGAGGGTGGGCGGTGGCCACTCTTTAACATAGGATGGTAAATTATATATCAAACGATAGGAAATCACATGGCCTCAACAGCTTTTGTATTGGTTTGCCAACCCGGGTATCCTGAGGGTGGGCGGTGGCCACTCTTTAACATAGGATGGTAAATTATATATCAAACGATAGGAAATCACATGGCCTCAACAGCTTTTGTATTGGTTTGCCAACCCGGGTATCCTGAGGGTGGGCGGTGGCCACTCTTTAACATAGGATGGTAAATTATATATCAAACGATGGGAAATCACATGGCCTCAACAGCTTTTGTATTGGTTTGCCAACCCGGGTATCCTGAGAGTGGGTGGTGGCCACTCTTTAACATAGGATGGTAAATTATATATCAAACGATGGGAAATCACATGGCCTCAACAGCTTTTGTATTGGTTTGGCAACCCGGGTATCCTGAGGGTGGGCGGTGGCCACTCTTTAACATAGGATGGTAAATTTTATATCAAACGATAGGAAATCACATGGCCTCAACAGCTTTTGTATTGGTTTGCCAACCCGGGTATCCTGAGGGTGGGCGGTGGCCACTCTTTAACATAGGATGATAAATTTTATATCAAACGATAGGAAATCCCAATGCCTCAACAGCTTTTGTATTGGTTTGCCAACCCGGGTATCCTGAGGGTGGGCGGTGGCCACTCTTTAACATAGGATGGTAAATTATATATCAAACGATAGGAAATCACATGGCCTCAACAGCTTTTGTATTGGTTTGCCAACCCGGGTATCCTGAGGGTGGGCGGTGGCCACTCTTTAACATAGGATGATAAATTTTATATCAAACGATAGGAAATCCCAATGCCTCAACAGCTTTTGTATTGGTTTGCCAACCCGGGTATCCTGAGGGTGGGCGGTGGCCACTCTTTAACATAGGATGGTAAATTATATATCAAACGATAGGAAATCACATGGCCTCAACAGCTTTTGTATTGGTTTGCCAACCCGGGTATTCTGAGGGTGGGCGGTGGCCACTCTTTAACATAGGATGGTAAATTATATATCAAACGATAGGAAATCACATGGCCTCAACAGCTTTTGTATTGGTTTGCCAACCCGGGTATCCTGAGGGTGGGCGGTGGCCACTCTTTAACATAGGATGGTAAATTATATATCAAACGATGGGAAATCACATGGCCTCAACAGCTTTTGTATTGGTTTGCCAACCCGGGTATCCTGAGAGTGGGTGGTGGCCACTCTTTAACATAGGATGGTAAATTATATATCAAACGATGGGAAATCACATGGCCTCAACAGCTTTTGTATTGGTTTGGCAACCCGGGTATCCTGAGGGTGGGCGGTGGCCACTCTTTAACATAGGATGGTAAATTTTATATCAAACGATAGGAAATCACATGGCCTCAACAGCTTTTGTATTGGTTTGCCAACCCGGGTATCCTGAGGGTGGGCGGTGGCCACTCTTTAACATAGGATGATAAATTTTATATCAAACGATAGGAAATCCCAATGCCTCAACAGCTTTTGTATTGGTTTGCCAACCCGGGTATCCTGAGGGTGGGCGGTGGCCACTCTTTAACATAGGATGGTAAATTATATATCAAACGATAGGAAATCACATGGCCTCAACAGCTTTTGTATTGGTTTGCCAACCCGGGTATCCTGAGGGTGGGCGGTGGCCACTCTTTAACATAGGATGGTAAATTATATATCAAACGATAGGAAATCACATGGCCTCAACAGCTTTTGTATTGGTTTGCCAACCCGGGTATCCTGAGGGTGAGCGGTGGCCACTCTTAAACATAGGATGGTAAATTATATATCAAACGATAGGAAATCACATGGCCTCAACAGCTTTTGTATTGGTTTGCCAACCCGGGTATCCTGAGGGTGGGCGGTGGCCACTCTTTAACATAGGATGGTAAATTATATATCAAACGATGGGAAATCACATGGCCTCAACAGCTTTTGTATTGGTTTGCCAACCCGGGTATCCTGAGGGTGGGCGGTGGCCACTCTTTAACATTGGATGGTAAATTATATATCAAACGATAGGAAATCACATGGCCTCAACAGCTTTTGTATTGGTTTGCCAACCCGGGTATCCTGAGAGTGGGTGGTGGCCACTCTTTAACATAGGATGGTAAATTTTATATCAAACGATAGGAAATCACATGGCCTCAACAGCTTTTGTATTGGTTTGCCAACCCGGGTATCGTGAGAGTGGGTGGTGGCCACTCTTTAACATAGGATGGTAAATTTTATATCAAACGATAGGAAATCACATGGCCTCAACAGCTTTTGTATTGGTTTGCCAACCCGGGTATCCTGAGAGTGGGTGGTGGCCACTCTTTAACATAGGATGGTAAATTATATATCAAACGATGGGAAATCACATGGGCTCAACAGCTTTTGTATTGGTTTTCCAACCCGGGTATCCTGAGAGTGGGTGGTGGCCACTCTTTAACATAGGATGGTAAATTATATATCAAACGATGGGAAATCACATGGCCTCAACAGCTTTTGTATTGGTTTGCCAACCCGGGTATCCTGAGAGTGGGTGGTGGCCACTCTTTAACATAGGATGGTAAATTATATATCAAACGATGGGAAATCACATGGGCTCAACAGCTTTTGTATTGGTTTGCCAACCCGGGTATCCTGAGAGTGGGTGGTGGCCACTCTTTAACATAGGATGGTAAATTATATATCAAACGATGGGAAATCACATGGCCTCAACAGCTTTTGTATTGGTTTGCCAACCCGGGTATCCTGAGAGTGGGTGGTGGCCACTCTTTAACATAGGATGGTAAATTATATATCAAACGATGGGAAATCACATGGGCTCAACAGCTTTTGTATTGGTTTGCCAACCCGGGTATCCTGAGAGTGGGTGGTGGCCACTCTTTAACATAGGATGGTAAATTATATATCAAACGATGGGAAATCACATGGCCTAAACAGCTTTTGTATTGGATTGCCAACCCGGGTATGCTGAGAGTGGGTGGTGGCCACTCTTTAACATAGGATGGTAAATTATATATCAAACGATGGAAAATCACATGGCCTCAACAGCTTTTGTATTGGTTTGCCAACCCGGGTATCCTGAGAGTGGGTGGTGGCCACTCTTTAACATAGGATGGTAAATTATATATCAAACGATGGGAAATCACATGGCCTCAACAGCTTTTGTATTGGTTTGCCAACCCGGGTATCCTGAGGGTGGGCGGTGGCCACTCTTTAACATAGGATGGTAAATTTTATATCAAACGATAGGAAATCACATGGCCTCAACAGCTTTTGTATTGGTTTGCCAACCCGGGTATCCTGAGGGTGGGCGGTGGCCACTCTTTAACATAGGATGATAAATTTTATATCAAACGATAGGAAATCCCAATGCCTCAACAGCTTTTGTATTGGTTTGCCAACCCGGGTATCCTGAGGGTGGGCGGTGGCCACTCTTTAACATAGGATGGTAAATTATATATCAAACGATAGGAAATCACATGGCCTCAACAGCTTTTGTATTGGTTTGCCAACCCGGGTATCCTGAGAGTGGGTGGTGGCCACTCTTTAACATAGGATGGTAAATTTTATATCAAACGATAGGAAATCACATGGCCTCAACAGCTTTTGTATTGGTTTGCCAACCCGGGTATCCTGAGAGTGGGTGGTGGCCACTCTTTAACATAGGATGGTAAATTATATATCAAACGATGGGAAATCACATGGGCTCAACAGCTTTTGTATTGGTTTGCCAACCCGGGTATCCTGAGGGTGGGCGGTGGCCACTCTTTAACATAGGATGGTAAATTTTATATCAAACGATAGGAAATCACATGGCCTCAACAGCTTTTGTATTGGTTTGCCAACCCGGGTATCCCGAGAGTGGGTGGTGGCCACTCTTTAACATAGGATGGTAAATTATATATCAAACGATGGGAAATCACATGGCCTCAACAGCTTTTGTATTGGTTTGCCAACCCGGGTATTAAACGTCCATTTTCATTTTGTGAAAAGGTTTTAATTTCCAGGACGCCTTGGCAGTCAGCAAACCGTATCTGGCATAGGAGATTCCTTGACATTGTTACCTGGAAGTTACACACAGCGCCTATCTGACGCGATATATGCAGAATTTTAACTAAAAAACGATACAAAGCTAATAACTCCCAATATATTTTATCTAGGAATTTGAAACACCCCGGACACAAAGACAACGGAAATTTTCATAACCTTGAACCATGTCTTCAAGGTCATTTAAAATTTACCTCGAGAAACATTAGAGATACAAAGAGATACAGAAAAGTGTTCCCCGTCACATTTCAGGTGTACATAACTTGGATCTTTCCTTATTTGACCAATAATAAGTCGAAAGAATTTAGATGAAAACCGGTCTAAATTTCTTTAACCAGATGCAAAACACCATGATGAAAACCTTTCAAATTGGATCCATTTCTCTAAATCCATTGGTTATCGAGATAAGCTGTGAATGACCTTGAATCATAAGTATAAGGTCATCCGAGTTTGAAAATTCTAAAGACTTACTACCCGATGAGTTTGTCTAGCAAATTGTGATACTCTACAATGCGTAGGAGGGTGGTGGCAAGCCCTTCAAGCCACGCGAGCCCACATCTCCCTACAATAACTATAACCGTTAATCTCTACAAGGCAGGGCTTGCCACCACCCTCCTACGCATTGTAACCCGGCCACCTGAATTAATGGCTTCAAAAGTCGCAGGATGACTTAGGCCTAAGGTGGTGCATTGGGTTTTAGCCTAGCTGATTATTATTATTTTAAGTTATTATTTAAAGGGGAAACCGAAGAACTCGGGGGAAAAACCTTTAATCAGTGGGGAGGGAACTTGCAAATTCTACGCCGAAGGAGTGTTTCCAAGTATTCAACCAGTGCCACAAGTTGGAATCGAACCTGGCTCCTCTGTCTGCTAGGCGATAGTGCTAACCACTCCGCCACCCTCCAACTTGGTGTCTCTGATACATTAGTTTCATCACGAACTACCGGTTTTTGTCTAAAGTCCCTCGACTTGTTATTTGTAAAATGAGGTGTGCCTAAAGCTATTTAGTCCTAAAATGTGACGGGGAACACGTTTCTAATTGAAACCAGCTTTGTTCTCGAGATAAATTTTTAATGACCTTGAAGACATGGTTCAAGGGACCCCCTGTACGTTCTATGAGTTCTGAAAATTCTACATTAATAGCTAAAACATATTTTGGGTTATTGACTATGTATCGTTTTTTCGGTAGCAGCCTGTACATATATATATTTATTTATATATTAAAACGATATAGTTTTCCCAAGGCTCATCGGTGTTGTGCCGGGGAAACATCTGTGGCGTTCATTTCGCTTGGCAAAAATTAGCACATAGAACCCGAATTAAAACATCTTCCTTTCGAAATCAGTATGAAATTGGCAAGTAGCTATTAGTCCTTGGACGCCGTCTGGCGGCTAACCGGCATGTAAGTTTATATTTTGAGTTCATTTAGAATCAACCTTCATGTCTATTAACTCGATTATCCTTTTCCTTTTACATAGTGGCAGCTAACGGGTACCGCGATTTTTTGACGTTGGTCGCTACGAAAAATTAACTTAAATCAGCTAACCCTGGACCTGTTCTCATGATATATATTTGATTGTACAGATTTCGGCTATGAACGGATCAGGACAATATCAGATTAAACACGCTGATATTTGGCTACATAACATTTCCAGGGTATTTATACTTCTAAATATTTCCGGGACTTTTTAACGTAAACTAGAATGAACATGGTTAACGACAAGTTGTATTCATATAAAAAACCTTACAAACACTCCATAATTATCTGTGATTCTAAACGAAACCAAAGAAATGTATATAATAATCTTGATACTACGTCTTTGAAGCAACTCAAAGCGTACCCGCTTCCGAGTTTAAGAACCAACAAAATATTTAACATGTAAAATGAAAAACGGCAATAGAGAGTTTAATGTGAATAACTTTAAAGACTTTAATAGAGAGGTTGTTGTGAATAAATTTAAGGACTTTAATAGAGAGGTTGTTGTGAATAACTTTAAAGACTTCCATAGAGAGTTTGTTGTGAATAACTTTAAAGACTTTAATAGAGAGGTTGCTGTGAATAACTTTAAAGACAGTAATTGAGACTTATTGTGAATAACTTTAAAGACGGTAATTGACACGTTATTGTGTATTTCTTTAAAGACAGTAATTGAGACGGTATTGTGAATAACTTTAAAGACGGTAATAGAGGTTATTGTGAATAACTTTAAAGACAGTAATTGAGACGGTATTGCGAATTACTTTAAAGACAATAATAGAGACGTTATTGTGAACAGGCCCGTCTTAAGTCCTTTAGGGGCCCTGGGCTAAATTATTTCTTAAGACATTTGCCATCCCCAACGGTCAGCCTTTGTATGTACGTTGTCTAAATTCAACTACACAATAATCAAACCAAACCATTTTATTTCAAAAGTATAACATAGGCCTACTCAAAATAAGATTTTACTGACATTGACTCGCTGTTAGGTTTTAGAAATTGTTGGTACCGTATGATACGCGATATGGCGATGAGTCAAATTACTTCAGACGTAACTAAAAGATTCATAATATTAAATGAGTATATATAATATCTAACCAACTAAACCCTTATCCGTAGAGTAGAGGCTGTATGGCTGGCCTATCCGGGGCCCCAAAACTGGCTGGGGGCCCTGGGCTGTAGCCCTTTTAGCCCATGCCTTAAGACGGCCCTGATTGTGAAAAAACATTAAAGACGGTATTAGAGACGTTTTGTGAATAACTTAACAGTAACAAGAAATGTAGGATTAACGAGTGTTAATATTTTTTTAAATTTAACATCATCACTTTTCCGGACTTAACTACGATTTCCTTTTTGCATATTTCTCGAAGCTAAAGAATGAAGTTCAATTCGAAGTCTTTATGAAATGCAGCCCAGTTTTTTCAATACTGGCTTTTGTGTTCCTGAACTTGGCCAATGTGACGTAAGATCTTCAATATCACATACTTGAAAACTTCTTAGTATTAGTGTTTTTCTCGCCAATGACATAAACACGTTTTCTCAATGATTTATCACGCTGGTTCTAACTACAAACGTATTTCAGCTTAGTTTACAGAAAACAACCATTGATTCTTGTAAAAAAAGTCACCCGCGGTGTACGTACAGTATCAATAAATAGTTCACCCAGCAGTCGTCACAAAGATGTAACGTTTTATAAATCGATCTTTAGGTAATAGACGTTCAAATTGCGACGCCAGATATCACCATACTACAGGAAGCAATTAAAGATCACGGGACTACGATCACTCAATCTGTTTATTCACCTACCTATAATATATACAGCTGTTTGGACAGACAATTAGAAGGAAACGAACAGGTTCATCTGCCTCATCATGCCTTGGATCAGGCCAATTGGAATTTACTGCAGCTCTGTTTCGTTTCAATTTCGATCATCACGTCCTTCCTCTTCGGAAGGGCCGGAACGAGTCGCAAAACCAACTGGACACGGTCCATCTTCGAGAGCCTCTACTTCTTCTACTCTCACCTACTCTCCAATCCAGCCACAAGTAATCAAAATCTGCCGCTTTTAGCATGGCACTCAAAAATTCCCTGTAGAAAGTTGTTTCTCGTCTTATTAAAGAGTAAGTTGCCAATTATTCGTTACCGTCTTAATTTGGTTTTGAAACGAAGCGGCTACGTTTAAAATACCGAATTATAAAGTTTCATTGCTTTCCGTTTCGTAGATCATTAGAAATAATTAATAGAACGCCAAAACAATTGGAATTTTAGCGTGGTGATTGACGTCTTTGACTACACGTTATTTCATATTGGCCGCTATCCCCGACATAGACCTTAGGCTTGCATATAAATGTAGATGCTACTGATTCAGTGGCCGAAAACGAAAAAGCCCCTATAGAAAAAAGGGATTCTACTACTAAATTTTTAATTTTTACGCGGGTGCTTACGTGGTTTTAAAAACACGCGCTCACGCTTATTCTTTAGAGCGCGCGCTAAATTGGTATCGCCATAATTATCTACCAAGAATCTTGGTAGGATAGTGGGAACTATATAATCTACCAGATGCAGTGGGAAAAATTCAGATCGTTAAAAAATAAAAGCCACAGCAGGGCGCTGCACGTAAATTTCATTTTAATATTAAATACACTTAACGACGGTATTTTATCAATGGGAAGCCCATGATCAAATGAACAAGGAAAACATAGTGTAGTTAAGTTTCTATTCCGAAAATCTATTTGCAACTTACTCTTTAAGCTCTGGAGACACGAGATGCAAAACGCTTTCACTTTCAAACCATTGGCACTGATAATCTAATAATCAGCTAGGCTAATACCCAAGCCACCACCTTAGGCCTAAGTCATCAAGCGACTTTTAAAGCCATTAATTCAGGTGGCCGGGTAACAACGCGTAGGAGGGTGGTGGCAAGCCCTTCATGCCTCGCGAGCCAACAGCTCCCTACCCTTACTATTACCGTTAACCTCAACAAGTCTTTATTCACACAAATACAATACGTTTGAAACAGTTATACAGGGTCTTTTTTTTTGCTCGGAAAAGTGTTTTTTTTTTCAAAAACTATTTATATTACCGATTTCAAATTTGAAAGGTCAATTCTCTATACCGGGGGACATCAGTTTGAGAAATTTGAGCGTTTTCGGTAATGTTTTTCACCAATTTTGAAAAATTATTTTTCGACCACTAGGTGCGAGATAAAAAATTTCTATTATAAAGTTGTAGGCCGTCATCGAAAACCCTTAAAAATTGTTCACTCGACGAAAAACAATTTATTTATCAGTGAAAATTCGAGCTTGAAAAATTTACAAGTTGGTGAAGCCAAATTACGATTGTTTGAAACGATAATTGAAAAGGGAACAAGTCTAATACAAACGTAGTAGAGTTTTCACACTTGAAAAAATGTACACGTTTGGTTTTTAAATGCAGATATTTTATTCACATAAATTTTTACAAAACATTTTCAATAATATCACCATTGGCTGCAACACAGGTTTGTGCGCGGACAATTAAGTTCTCAAACGCTTTCTCTACCATTTCTGGTGTGACGTCTCGGCAAGCACTGATTATTCGTCTAATGAGTTCCTCCCTAGTTTCAATGGGCGTGGCGTATACCTTTGCTTTAACGAATCCCCAGAGAAAATAATACAGCGGTGTTAGGTCAGGTGACCTTGCTGGCCAATGCACTGGACCATTTCTCCCTATCCACCTTTCAGGAAACTCGTTGTTGAGGTGCTCAGTTACTTGCCGGGAAAAATGCGGAGGGGCGCCATCTTGCTGAAACCACAACTGACGTCTTTCAGCCAATGGAAGGTCGTCGATTGCGTCACTCAGTTCGTTCTGTAGAAAATGTAAATACCTTTGGCCGTTGAGGTTCGTCGGCAGGAAAAAGGGACCAATCAAACGGTTTCCAACAAGTCCAACCCAAACATTGACCCGTTCAAATTGAACCTGGTGATGATATTCAAAACCCCAATGTGGGTTGATGTCAGACCAAAGATGGCTGTTTTGATGATTAAAGGGCCCATCTCTAGAAAATGACGCTTCGTCGGAGAACAAAACATGGCGCAAAAATTGTCTATCTTCTTGGACAGCATTTAGTAACCAGTTGCTAAATTCATAACGTCTTTGATGGTCTCCGTCAATTAGTCCTTGGTGAAGCGTAGCTCTGTATGGGTGATAGCGATTCTTACGAAGAATTTTCCACACACGATTTGCAGAACAACCCAAATCAGCAGCGGCGTTAGCGCAACTGTGACGAGGATATGCCACAAAGTACGCGAGTACATTGTTCTCGAAGTCTAAATCCGGTTGATCCAATCCGCGAAACCTAGGTTGCAAGTTACCAAATTGATTGAAATCGTGAATTGCTCGTCTTACTGTATTTACAGATGGTGCTCCATTTGGATGTCTTTCTGCGAAGATTTCAGTCACTCTTCTAAGGTTTTGCGCTGCTTCTCCATAGTAAATGGCAACTATCTCGGTACGCTCAGCTACTGAATAACGAGGCATTGTTCGAAATATTATCAAACACTGATAATAATCTCCCAAAGTTTTCCTTTAAATACCCAATGCATGTTTAGGATTGACCTATAGCCTCGTGTTTTTTAAATCCGGTCGTTTTTTTAACCAAAGTTTCAACTGGATTAGGTAATTCGGTTTCAATTATCGTTTCAAACAATCGTAATTTGGCTTCACCAACTTGTAAATTTTTCAAGCTCGAATTTTCACTGATAAATAAATTGTTTTTCGTCGAGTGAACAATTTTTAAGGGTTTTCGATGACGGCCTACAACTTTATAATAGAAATTTTTTATCTCGCACCTAGTGGTCGAAAAATAATTTTTCAAAATTGGTGAAAAACATTACCGAAAACGCTCAAATTTATCAAACTGATGTCCCCCGGTATAGAGAATTGACCTTCCAAATTTGAAATCGGTACTATAAATAGTGTTTGAAAAAAAAACACTTTTCCGAGCAAAAAAAAAGACCCTTCTAAATTGCAATAGCATAATAAATCGGTGATAATTGATTAAATTAAATGAGTTTAAAATCCAAATTGTGAGCTCATAAGGAATGCTATCATAGTCGTTAATCCTTAATCCGCTATTTTTACAATACGCGAAATTACCGCGAATAACCTGGTAGAGCCCACCAAATTGCATATTATTAAAGGGGAACGGCCAAGCTTTTCGAAATATGGCCTTATTTTCGTATCAAAAGATTAACAAGACGATCAATATACTAACACGTACCTTTTTTGTCTTGAAAAAATAGCTTTTGGCCCAAAAAGTTGAAACGCAAAATAAAGCCAGGTGTTTGGGTTTGAATTTTCGCCGCCATCTCAAGGGCTGCCGCCAGCGCCCTCTACCCCGTATGAGCGATTTTCGAACTATCCTAACTTTTAAAATCGCGCAATTTAGGCTTAAATCTCTTATAACTGGAACGCATTTATCGCGTCTTCAGCAGCGCGCGCTTTTACGTTGTTTTTCTGTCTCACCGACTACTCACCAGGTGTCGCGGCGGACGCGCGCTTTTCGATTTCCCGAAATATCTTTATTTTATTAAAAATTAACCACTCAATATTTTTTTATGCAGTTTTCGCCATAAATTTTAGTTTTTAATGGGCTTTAGGGCTATCTAACTGGTTAAAGCTTGGCCATTCCCCTTTAAGGCTATATGGATCTTCAATTTGTTAGTCACATGTTTAGTCTATACCTGGACGTGAAGCTAGAATCTAGTTCTGGCCAATGCTCGCTTACAAAAATTAGGGAAACGTTTTCCGCTCCAAGAAATATTAAGTTCATACATGAATGTATTCATTTCAACCATGAATATCGAACTGCAATAGGCAGTCTGGCCTCAGTAGCTAGGATGAGAGGGGTTTAATTATTATGACGTTGCACACGCGCTGCCACTCAAAAATTGCATTGAAGGGAATCGTTTCAAAACTTGACTATAGCTTCAGTACCAAGGCTTAGCACGAAATTTAATTTCTAAAATTTCAATCCATATTTTTCATTGAACGAAAATGGGTTTGAATGTTATTAATAAATTCCTTTATTTATGATTATTTAATAATTTGGTTAAAGTACAGGTATTTTCTTAGAATCGCCAGTCATTTTCTTCGCGCGTTAAATCGTGCAATTCCTGAAACGTTTTGTGGATGGAGTCAACGACAAACGCCTACCTCCTAATTGGCTGAAGTGATTACGTAAAGCGCAGAAAGGCACCACCCATCTGAGCCCCAGATGGTAGAAAGGGTTAGATATTCATGATTGAAAGGAATACATTCATGGTTCATAGGTTTTCGCCACACAATAAACAAAATTCGATTATTAGCGACATTCTCAAAATTCCGCCAACGGTTTTTAAAATTTAGCATTTCTGACTGAGAAATATTCACTATCAATTTGAAAAAGGAGAGCCTACTCAATGTCTATTTCTAAAATGCCTTCAATCTTCTAAAATTATTATTATTATTAATATTTCTTTACCGTCAATCACCGCTTTTGAAGTAATATTTTGTATGGTTTGATTCGGTGTTTATGTTGTAATTTGGAAAAAATTTCATTATCTTTTTCTATTCATTATTTTAGATATCGTCCTTATTTTTACTCATTATTATAGATATCATCATTATTTTTACTCATTATTATAGATATCATCATTATTTTTACTCATTATTATAGATATCATCATTATTTTTACTCATTATTATAGATATCGTCCTTATTTTTACTCATTATTATAGATATCATCATTATTTTTAATCATTATTATAGATATCATCATTATTTTTACTCATTATTATAGATATCATCATTATTTTTACTCATTATTATAAATATCGTCCTTATTTTTACTCATTATTATAGATATCATCATTATTTTTACTCATTATTATAGATATCATCATTATTTTTATTCATTATCATTAATCTAGTGATGTTCATTATTTTAGATATAGTCGTTATCATTTATTTGGTTATGTTTATTATTTTAGATATCATTCATTTAGTTATGTTAATTATTTTAGTTATCATTAATTTAGTTTTGTTAATTATTTCAATTATCATTAATTTAGTTATGTTATTTATTTCCATTATCATCAATTTAGTTATGTTCATTATTTAAGTTATCATTAATTTAGTTATGTTTATTATTTTAGTTATCATTCATTTAGTTATGTTAATTATTTCAGTTATCATCAATTTACTTATGTTCATTGTTTTAGTTATCATTAATCTATTTATGTCCAGTATTTACTAGTCCTTGTCGTTATTTAGGTCATTATTATAAATTTTTTATCATGTCTAAGCGTTGTTTCAAAAGTATTTAGATTACAAAAGGGAAATTGGCTACTTCGAAAATAGGAGCCGGTGCGTGTACACTTAAACAAATGCAGTTGGCTTATTATGAATGAAAAATGGTTTGGTGTCTTTTCACGGTGTTATTGATTCAGATATCTTCGGAGCGCTGCAATCTCGCAGCACCTCCTGGAGACTGCTTCTGTCGGGCTGGCTCTTGGGCGCCACGCTCATTTTGCAGAAATGTTACCTCTGTAACATGAAGGGCGAGTTGGCTACAGGAAATAAATTGAAGTACATCGACACCCTAGAAGATGTCTTCAGCATACCCTATATTGAAGAATACTATAAAGTGGAAACATTATTTCATACAAAAAATCAGGTAATCAACCAAATGCAAAAACGTTGCGAGACACCCGAGCTATTTGAAAGATGATAATGAAGAACGAAGTCGAAATAAATCTAAACTGTATCAAATACTTTGACCATTCAGTCACAGTGGCTTTCCGTCAATAAAGATTAAAGGTCACCGTTTAAAAAATCCGCTATGACCTTCAAGTTGGCGGACCGAAAGTCCCGTGTATAAAGGATGCTTTTGGGATAACCTTTAACCTTCAACCACAATCGTTTTACGAGCCTCAAATTTCCATATCTTATTTTTCTTTCTTCAATCTTTAAACTGTTATAAGTTAAAGACGAAGATTAACTTACTTTTTCTTTATTTTGACGCATTTTGACCATCGTAATATTTAATTACTTCTTAAAGTGTTTTATATGATAAGTTTATATCAATGTTACAATAGCGAAAAAATGTTTCATTCTTAGCTGGAAACCGTGAAAGCATTCAACACTCAAAATATACCGCTTGCATTAGATGGTAAGAAGATTAGTGCACAATATTTTTTTATTTAAAGATATTTAAATTTTACTGATATGATAAAATTCCATTCCATAATTTCATTTAAAAATTTAGCGTATTAATGTGTTAAAGGTTATAAGTCAAGATCAACAATTTTAAGTTAAAAGGAACCACCTATGGACTGCATTGTAAAGGATGATAAAATTAGCTAATAAGTAGATTAGTCCATTAAGAAAAGGGATAATAAAGATAAACCCTAAACAAATTTGAAGAAATTTAAAAACTTACTAATAGCTCGCAGAATTTCCAACGGTAGACCGGTTTCGTCCTATTTGGGACTCGTCAGTACCGTGCGGGAAATCTGGCTCGCGACTATAACACCGAATAGAGAAACTAATCCTATCCCTTTTCTTAATGGACTAATCTACTTATTCGCTAATTTTACCATCCTCAACAATTTTAAACGGTATTAGCAGATATCCACGCTTCTTCGCTGGTGCACTGGTGGCTGTTCATAAGCATGTAATGTAACTTGTACATTTGATTTCTAATTTCATAAAGAGTAGTGATAATAAATGATCTCTCATATCCAACAGTTTTTATGAACACAGAGAAAATTATTGATTATTAACATCCAAGATTCGCTATTTTCGAGGCTATTTTCCGTATTCGCGAGGAATGTTATGTTACCCTTTATTTATTTATTTTCAAAACGTACTGATTATTTTAAATTGTATTTTAAGCGCTTTGAATCATATTTGTAAAAGGGAGGAATAAAATTTAAATTAATACACTTTATGAAATAAATAAAATACAGGTTGTTTCCGATAAGTGTGTAATAAACTTGGTGGTCCTAATCAGTCATAATATCTAAAGGACATGAGTCCCTAAGTGCTTCGTTTCAAAGAAAACCTCCCAAATTACTACCCTATAAGAACCGGCACACAGCCTTAAAATTGATAAACGATATTCTTCCTTGATTCAAGTTGTTTGTATAAAATCATCAGTTTTTATCGGTGAAGCGAGAAAATTAAAAGCAAGCGACAAAAGTTAATTACTAAACTTTTTGAAGTAGATAAGTCTGACAATGAATACAAACTATTTCAATTATTATTAATGTTCCAAACGAAATTAAAATAAGATTTTTGTCAGATAACAAATACATTTCGTAGTTCACACTTTTACAAGATTTGTTCAAAATGACCACCTCTGGCTCTAATACAAGCGTGAGCCCGTCGTAGAAATGATTCACGTACTCGTTATAAATTTCCCAACCTTCAATAGGTGGTATATTTTCGCTTGTTCCGGGATTTCGGAGTAGGAAGAGTAACGCTATGACGTCATTTTACTCCGATTCTGTGGTGGCGAGTAGTTCAAGTCGGTGTAAAAACATTTTTACAAAATAGCTGCCTGTAGCCTTCTGAGCAGATAAATTCTGGCTAGCAAATCCGATTTACTCCATACACCTCCTTTTCAGAAGGAGTAAAAAGAGTAGCCTTGATACTCCGGAACAAGCGAATAGTTTGTGGGGCGAAGTTATTATCATCCCCGGATCGGGCGAATGAAACGTTTTAGTTTAAAAAGAGTACACTTTTACTCCGAGAACAGGCGAAAAATAAACCATCTAATCACGCGTTGTCGCAAGTCCTCAACGTCATAGACTTCTGCTTTGCGCACGTAGTCCTTTAGATAGCCGCAATAATAAATCGCTTTGTTTTTTAATCTGAGTATCGAGTCGCGTCGACCTATCCACTTCAAAGGCATTGTGTTCGAGTTAATTGTTAATTAACGGTGTTGATATTTAAATAAGGAAATGTATTTTTATCTCTATGAGATATATGACATGTCTCTGGTACCACGTTTGCTGCTAATTGAAACATTTTCCATAGAGGACCCCAGAAGCCATAAGATTTCTGGACAAATCAAGGAAAATATCAAACTTGGCCGTGGCCATCAATCGAAAGTCAGCCTACCTCTCAGATTTCCGTTTTTTGCCATATCTCCGCCAGCAAAGCCGGTATTGCGCCAATGTTTACCGAGGAAAGAAAGGATATTTTCCTCGGACGACGAACCTCTTTTTATCAAACAAGCTGCCGCGATTCATTCAGGAAACAATACAATATCGGTAAGATTTTTAATTACCCGTTGACGAATTGCCGGCATCGTTTGACTGATATTCAACCGGATTTACCGATATTTGAAGTTAGCAGATACCTATTAGGTGGTTCACACTTCTGTTATTGTAATGAAAAAATGGCTCATTAGAAGCTTGGCTCGTTTTAATAAATCGTTCTAAATAATTTTCTACAGTCAGTGGCGTAGCTAGGGGGTTGCGGTGGGGCGGCCCGCCCCGGGTTTCACCCGTTTGGTCGTGATTTGGGGGTGACACCCGACCGTGGAAAAAATATAAAAACTTACACAAAGTAGAGACTAGTAAATAGCACACCGTGATATCCGCCCCGGGTGTCACCCATCCCAGCTACGCCACTGTCCAAAGTTACTGACTTTGGGCGCTAGTAGCTGTTACTATTGTTTTCAGGTTGCGCAGTTATTACCTTGTAAGCGGTTATGAAGATTTGGCTACGTTTGTTAAAATTTTAAACGTCCGAATGATCATACGTGTGTGGTTTTAAATATCGTATTTGTTTTCTATATCCACTATTTTTATTGCATTCCTTGATATTTTTATTTGCAAATAGTCGTCAGATATATAATTAATATATTATCAGAATAATAAAGGTAGTAAATAAATTGAACCAACGCAATCCTAAACAAAACTAACCAAACCGAGTCTATTCTAAAATTAAAATCACCTACCCTACCTCGACCTATCTCAAGTAAAATAACCTAAGTTGGAAAATACCACGGCTGTGGACTGCATTGCAAAGAGTGATCAAATACGCGAATAAGTAGAATAGTCCATATTGATTAATGAAAGGGTACAAAAAAGCAAAAACCTGAAAAGGTCTGAATAAATGGAGGTTTTTTATTTCAATTCTCAATGTTTTCCAGCGTTTCCAGATACGTGGACACCCGACAGAAACGCCCATTTGACATATTCTTTGAAATTAAATATTCATCAGCTAATCAGACGGACTCAAAAAATACTTTAAAACCGATCGCCATGTTTTTCTTGATGCCCATTTTCCGCGTGTGGCTCTGCGGAACGACGCTCTCAGTCATCGTGTTGTGCCTCGAATTCGCCGATCGACATTTATTTGGAATCGATTGTGCACTTAAGGCACTCTTCTTTTAAATGACGCTTCAAAGTAAGACAAACATTCCGCGTTAGCTGCTCTGCAATGTTAAGAAATTTAAACATTATTCTTCATAAAGCAATTCTAATTTAAGCTTAAAATAGAATTTTACAAGCGGTACTATTGAAAAAGTAGTAGCGTTCTTCACAACGTCTAGCAAGCGGTTCGCAACATTGAAGAGTCACCTAAAGGCTGGTTTTCACGCCTCAACGGTGATAGTCGACGCAAAAATATTTCAATAGGCCTAACGGGAATTTTTTGCGTCGAAATTCACCGTCGTGGCGTTTTTGCCTTAATGAAAACCAGCATTTAAACACTCGCTGCAGTCACATTGTCAAACGAGATGGGTTGGGCAACATGATGCTGTTATTCAATTCGCAGCTGATCTCGGAACACTATGTAAAGTTCTTAAAGAAATACATCATTGGAGGGACAGAACAACGGCTGCCGAAGCCGATATTCTCCTTCGAGCTCCTTCTAATTGCGAGTTTATTATCACGTTGTTTTCACTGAGTGAGATTATGAGTATCACATATCCAGTCAGCAAAATCTTACAAGACCCTACCTTATAGAGTGCTTTCGTATGATACGATTTTGAAAACTTGTAACATCACAGCTGTAGTGTTAATAGTGGCCGCCATGACAGTTACCGTTTTTTTATCAATATGCAAAATACATTGGTAGAGCCGGGTTCGATCCCAGCTTGTGGCACTGGGTGTAAACTCGGAACAACTCCTTCCGCGTTGAGTTTGCAAGTTCTCTCCCCACTGGTTTAAGGGTTTCCCCTTCCATAAAACGTGTCGAGGTTAACGGTAATAGTTCGTGTTGGGAGCTGTTGGCTCGCGTGGCATGAAGGGCTTGCCACCACCCTCCTACGCATTGTAACCAGTCCACCTGAATTAATCGCTTCAAAAGTCGCTTGATGACTTAGGCCTAAGGTGGTGCCTTGGGTATTAGCCTAGCTGATTATTATTATTATTATTATTATTGAGTTTCGAATTAAAACACTCTATATATCGCGATGGTAAAAGTAAAATTAGATTCGACGCTCAAGGTGTACAACGATATGAGAGCTAATGCCCATAGCCTCTTCGCTCGTATTGTTCAGGAAGCGAAGACAGTTATGGAAAAGTATGACGTGGAGATCGGTGTTGTTGATCTTATAGGCAGGCAAAGCCACACGGAATCTGAATATTTTTTTAAATACCACAAATGTTCTTTCGTAACAAAGATATTTGAAAAATAAAAATCAGCGATTATTTCATTTAACGAATAAAAAACATTCTTTATACGTCTTATGAATAAGAATAAAATTTTTGCCTACTAATAAATATTTTTACCTCTCCGAGGGGACAAAGTACTCTAACCACTCAGCCACCAACGCTTGTTAATTTACGGTGTTTTTCTAAAAAACAGCTTTGGCGAATGTCCTTTACAAAGTTATAACGTTAGGTACTATAATTTATTCTACATCATTTTAAATATTTATAAATTATATTAATCTTATATTTAATTAAATATTTATAAATTATATTAATCTTATATTTAATTAAATATTTATAAATTATATTAATCTTATATTTAATTAAATATTTATAAATTATATTAATCTTATATTTAATTAAATATTTATAAATTATATTAATCTTATATTTAATTAAATATTTATAAATTATATTAATCTTATATTTAATTAAATATTTATAAATTATATTAATCTTATATTTAATTAAATATTTATAAATTATATTAATCTTATATTTAATAAAATATTTATAAATTATATTAATCTTATATTTAATTAAATATTTATAAATTATATTAATCTTATATTTAATTAAATATTTATAAATTATATTAATCTTATATTTAATAAAATATTTATAAATTATATTAATCTTATATTTAATTAAATATTTATAAATTATATTAATCTTATATTTAATTAAATATTTATAAATTATATTAATCTTTTATTTAATAAAATATTTATAAATTATATTAATCTTATATTTAATTAAATATTTTAGTATATTAATCTTATATTTAATTAAATATTTTAGTATATTAATCTTATATTTAATTAAATATTTTAGTATATTAATCTTATATTTAATTAAATATTTTAGTATATTAATCTTATATTTAATTAAATATTTTAGTATATTAATCTTATATTTAATTAAATATTTTAGTTTATTAATTTTATATTTAATTAAATATTTTAGTATATCAATGTAAAATTTGATCGCGATCAGGAATTGAACTCGGGTTGCATTGTTACAATGCAGATAGTTCACCGCCGAGCCATTGACTTCCTTAGCGACAATAAATAAGTAAAGGAATCATTATGATAAGGCGGGGTTTTTTACTAAACGGATGAATACAATATCTGTAAATATAATAATAATAATAATAATAATAATCAGCTAGGCTAATACCCAAGGCACCACCTTAGGCTTTGTTTTTTAATTTTTATGAACTTGTCAAAGTCTAAATATTTTACGTATGAAAATTTAAAGGTCAAATCTTGTTTTAGCGCAGTCAGAAGATAAAATGGTTAATTTTTTGTAATTTATTTCGTTTTTTCAGTCTTTTTTTTATCTAGCGTATTAGTTTTCAAGGGTAATAGTTCATTTATGAAGAAAATATCAAGCTGCTTACATAGTGGTCTGGGTGTGTATTTGGGTCGTTATTACTTCGTAATTTATTTTAAACGTTTTCTCGAATGATTTAGATGTTTAATGCAGTTCATCAATTGGGTTAGTTTGTTTTATTTATAAAGAGCCCTAACTATTCCGTCTACGGTCATCTATTATTTATTCAAGGGGCTTTCTGTGCTTTGTGAATGGTAAGTTTTTCGCTTCTTGTTAATTAATTTTTTATTGGTGTGGATATTTGGACATCTACGATTCCTAATGCAGTCATTGATTTTCTAGGTCTGCGAGTCATTATACGATATTGGAAATTGGACGGTATATATACCCTTTGTATATATTTCTTTCATTAAAATTTGCTTCGTATTATATCTAACTGGTTATCTTGTTTTGTAAATAGGTTTAAATTCAATTGTGCATTGTTTTAGTACGTCTAACTCGCTGTTGTAACTACTTAATTTTTATTATTCTGAATAAATTTAATTCTGTTGTTTCGTCTCAATTATTTTACAATTAAAATTTTATACCGGGCGGGATGGAACCGGGATTACGTTTTTAGTAAATAACTCTTAATTGCGGAGATATCTTTAAGGGACGTCTCCAGAACGTAATTCTACTAGGGACAATTCTTCCGAGGAGAGGTATATTTTGGCTTGCCAACTTGTTTTCTTATGTTATATGCTTGGTTTTTTTCGGTACTTGGTTTTCAAAAACATTACATTGGTATATAGTTAGGGATTTGAAAATAAAAATTAGAGAACACAGCTTAGATGTTTGAAAAACATTTAGAAGATTTAACGAGGTAAATAAATGTTTTGTTGTAGCATAGAAAGGTTTATTGTCAATTAGTCTTACGATTCTCTTTTGTAGCCGAAAAATTCTATTAATATTTTTAATGAAGAATTTCCCCATATGGTAATACAGAATGATATACGAGAATAGATCAGAGCATAATACAATTGTTTACAAATATTTTTAGTCAAGTTAGCGTGATTTTTCTTAATTATATAGATGTTGTACGAAATTGATTTAGCAAGTTTATTTATATACGAGGTCCAGCTCAATCTTTTATCAATAACTAAGCCGAAATATTTAATTTCGTTAACTTCCTTAATTTCTCTATTGTTTATATAAATTTTACTATTTGGGACGTATATTTTGTTGACGTTATTGAAAACCATAAAGACTGTTTTATCAAAATTAAGTTCAAGGTCATTAGCTTGTAGCCACATATATATATATTTTAGGTGTCTATTAATTTAAAAAAATATTGAATCTATATTCGGTCCCCATTCTAACACTAGCGAGTCATCCGCATATAGGGTTAAGGTGTCTTCCGCGTCACCTGTTGCATGGTCGTTAATGTATATGTTGAATAGAATAGGGGATAAAATAGATCCCTGAGGAACTCCGCTTTTAATTAGTTTTTTATCAGATAATTGATCGTTAACCTTAGTTTGGGAGTATCTATTGTTTAAGTATGATTTCATCCAATCGTTGTTTTTACCTCTTACTCCAATCAAAAAAAAAGTGTGTGCAGCAGTCTTTCACGGTTTACATAATCAAACGCCTTTTTTAGCTCTAGGAACACGCCTACCGCGTGAAGACCTTTACCTAAACTATATATTATTTTTGGTTTACATGATTTAAATCTACCTCAACATTGCTATTATTTCGAAATCCGAATTGTTTCGGTGAAATTATTTTGTGTTTAGCGCAAAAGGAATTTAAACGGTTATAAAAACATTGATCAAATAATTTAGCGAATATTGACAAAAGGGAGATGGGTCTATAATTCTCTGGTAGTTCTATGTCCCCTTGTTTATATATAGGAATAATTGTACTTAATTTAAGAACATCTGGATAAACTCCTTCATTAAAAGATAGCCCCATCAGAAACAATAATGGTTTAATTAACGGCTGGTGTACAAGCTTAATAATTTTTGGGGATAAACCATCTGGACCAGGAGCGGCACTAGCTCTAATATTTTTAAACCAAGTTGCTAATTCGATTTCGGTTAGGTCTAATAGAAAAATAGAATTTGGATTTTGTTTAACACTTTGAAAGGTGTTTTGATTTGTAATTGAGCCAGTTTTTGGAACTCTCGCGGTGAAAAAATTATTGAATGTGTTTTTACTGATTGTGCATTTGTTATTGCGACATTTATGGTTGTTTTTCCTTAAGTAACTGCTTACACATTTCCAGATATTTTTTATGTTAGAGTCTTTCAGCTGTTTCCTGAAAAAAAAAAAAAATTATTTCTTTTCTAATTATATTATTGCATCTCTTACGGATATCCTTATATACTTTAATATTTTCTTCAGTAGGGAATTTCAAACTAATTTTTTTCAGTTTGTTTTTCTTTTTAATTAATTCTTTACTATTGGTAGAAAATATTCATCGTAAGCTTTCTTAAAAATCTCCAAAAAAAGTTCAAAAGCGATATTAACTTCAGTTAGTTAATATAAACCTAAATTCTATTTTCTTCCCAGAAGTATTTCTATATGATTTTAATTAAGTGGCTGGTTTATTAATATTATAGATAAAGGAAATTGAGGTACGGTGGTGCCTTGGGTATTAGCCTAGCTGATTATTATTATTATTATAATATCCCAAGTTTTATGAACAGATACATTCACATGAACATTTGCGTAACAGTGATCTACTAGGGTTTCACTAACTAACCTAGTGGGTTCTTTAACAAATTGATCCAGCAAATCGTTGAGTATCGTAGATTCCGATGTATTTTTTAGAAGTTTAACATTGTAATCGCCCATAACTATTTTCTTACATTTAGTAGTGCCAAGATTATCGATAATTTTTTCGTAGTGGCTTAGAAAGTTTTCGTAGTTACCGTCTGGTCTATAAATAATGCAAAAGTATACTTCCCCTATTTTAACCGCGCAAGATTCAATGTCTTCATTATTTATACATGCTTTAACAATTGTTTCATAGCACAGGTTATTCTTTATAAAGAATCCAACGCCACCACCAAGTTTAGGTAGGGGGCGTCCTTTCCCAAAAAAATATAGTTTTATAGTTTTATTCGGAACTTAACGCGTTCGTGACTCGTTTTGGTATCGTATCATCAACCGAATTCCTATTCAACCAAATTATAAAATATCCAAGTTTATATTAAAAATAGCTCGCTCGCGTTTCTTTTTAATTGGAAAATACATTCTATTTCTACCGAATTCAGAATGTTAAGGATAACAAGGCATTTTAATTACGGTGTCTTTAATGATTATCTTCATATTAAGACGTTAATACCCAAAATATTCGATAAAAACGATTTACTACATTAACAATTAGAGTGCATTCCTTCATCATAATCGGTGACTTCAACTTTCCCACTATTGACTGGGCGCGAGCGCACTCACTACTGCCCTCACCCAGGCGATCGCTGCTAATGTTCCGATGAAGAGGCTCTCCTCGACATAATCTCCCGTGAGTCGGCTCCTCTCTCCGCCGCTTGATGCGTATCACGAAGCGACGCTATAATCGTTCTCGGGTGTACCCTACGGCTTTCCCACTGTCCCTAGCTTTCCCACTGTCCCTATCTAGTGGTGTGATGGGGTCACTGGAGCCTGTGGGGGGCTCCATACCCGGCTCTCAAGGTCATGTGATCGGGGCGCTGGGTCACTGGAACCTCATGGGTGTTCCACACTCGTCATTCTGTGACCTACTAAGGAGGGTAGTTTGCAGTGGAAGAGGAAGCCACTCTAGTC
This sequence comes from Leiobunum rupestre, assembly GCF_980474605.1. NCBI lineage: Eukaryota > Metazoa > Arthropoda > Arachnida > Opiliones > Sclerosomatidae > Leiobunum > Leiobunum rupestre. Next base: position 92,898,949 of record NC_143384.1, on the reverse strand, counting down.
CTCAGCTGTGCGAGGGTGGGTCTCGGGCAGCCCATGGTGTCGCCTTTTGTTGGGCCGTGATGAGGGCGTTTGTTTGCTATATGTGAGGCGGTTAAAATGGCTGTCTCACTGGCCGAACGTTGTTTCGCAAAGCGCACTTTTGTCCGGGGCTGGTTGTTTAAGGTGGCCGCTGTAGTGCTTAAGGCGGAGCAGCGGGGTACAAATACATATACTTATGTACCCTACGGCTGCTAACATGCCAGCCTTCACTCGACATCGTGCCATCGTCAAATACAAATACACCCGCCGTGCCGCGCGTACCCATCATGTCGACAATGGCTTCCGACCTGACTACCCACAGGAAGCAGTTCTACCAGCTCGTATCTATGAAGGCGAAATTGACTGGAGTCCCTGACCTCTCCTGCGTAGGGCAGGCATACACCACTGCAGCTGCCAAAGCCAATCTGCTGGCTTCCACCTTCCGGAGTTCTTTTCCATCGTACGATGGGGACATCGTTCCTCTCCTGAAACCACGTGCCCCACCAATTTTCGACATAAACTACTCGGTCAAAAGCATTCACTAGCTGCTTACAAAGGTCAAACCACAAAAAGGTCCAGGCCCAGACGGCATCCAGATATTAAGAGATGCATTAATATGTTTAGGTTATTTGAGGTTATAGGGTAAAGTTCGGTTAGGAGAGGTTTGCTGTGTTAGATAAGATTAAATTGGTTAAGGTGAGGTTAAAATGGTTTAACTGACTTTCCTTTAACGGTAAAACAACTGGTTTCCTTTTAATCAAATAGTTAGCTCGCTGAAAGGTCGTTCTTCGTTTTAGCTATTATACTGCATTCAATGTCACTTTCGGAAATATAGCATAGGTTTTGAGACATCTATATAGACTTTCTTCCACGTCGAAGCCCAGGTACCAGTATTATCCATCACCAAGAAATGATTGTAGCTGGTAATTAGGTAATATTTATCTCATGTTCCTGCAATCATTCTACATTTAGTACGAAGCGCCGAATGTTTGTCACATTTTAATACACTTATTTATCAGTTATATCTTTAAAGGATCATTGAATACAACGAAAATAACTTATCTAGTTGAATGCTGTAATACAATTGTTCTATTTAAAAAAACTCTTATCCATATGAACCAAAAATCAACCTTCAAGATGTCAATTTCCAAAAAAAAAACAAATTAATGAAGGAAATATTATTATTCTTGCTCTAACTAGGTACAAAGAAATAATATACTACCTACTAACCAAAATCCATGTAATCAGTGTTGCTGATAATGGTTTGTTCAAATCAAGATTGGCAAGAACCAGCCAGACTGGTTTAAATCACAATTGTTTATGCATGATTTAACCACCGAAAAACACCATGGTTAAAACCACTTTTTATTAAAAAAAATGGATTTAGGATTTAGAAATATTTAAAAAACTAAAACTTAACCTTCACTTGTAATGAGAGCTAGATATAAGCAATTAGGGGATCTGCCATGATAGAGTATAAAAGCGGGTAAATAAGTCTGCTATATCTCACGATGTAAAGGTACCGTCACTCGCAAAAACGTATTATTGAAATCGGGCAATTTGAGCATTTTCGAAGAAATGAGGGCTAGATATAAGCAATTTGAGCATTTTTTATTAATAATTTTAACTGGAATAAACCACCGTTTACAACCGGTTTTAACCATACTGGATTTTTAAATATTTAAAAAAGCCTGTTTTTTGCAAACCCTGGTTCAAATGGTAGGCCCACATTTTAGCGCGAATCAAAGTTGGTCTTACGTCATTAGCGAGGGGCTAACCACTCTTAGAAAGTCTGTACACCGATTACGCGGAGTGATCAGCCCCTCGGGTTCAACCCCCCTCGGTCATTCGCCGAAAGTGATTCGTTCTCTACGGGCCCAAAAATGTTGCTCCTGCTCAGATCAGTCGCGGATCCGGGATTATGTTCCTTAGAGGCCCTAGACGCATTTTGTTATAACGCCCTTTATGTGATTCGATTACTTGCAATGCCCTCCCTTCCCCAATTAAGATCAAGTCCTCTAGTTCTTCCTTTAAGAGTCGGCTCGACAAGTTTTACGGGTGGAAAATATCTTTCTTGTATATAGTTGTATAAAACGAAAAAAATTATTTATATTTTAATTTTCCTAACTGTACCGTTTGCCATATCCATCGCCATTCCTTTGTCAATGCTGTTATTTCATTCATATTTTTGCGTAACTTTCATGGTATTTTATATTATCTCCATTCCCTACTAAAGCAGGGCGCAATAAGTGTAAACTTTATTTTCCTGTTTAATAAACTTTATTATTATAATTAAATTCTAGGCTAACAAGGTTCACTCAAATAGAAATAAAATATTTGAACGATTCTCCGGGTTCTTTATTTATAAATATTAAAACTTTTAGCCATGGTTTATTATAAATTGTTAAATTTAAAAAAAAGCTGCTACTTCATGACTTAGAAAAAATCTTTATTTTATTCGGAGCTTTCGGACTGTGGTCCTTCTCCAGTAACAGTCACTCGCTGAAGAAGGACCACGGTCCTAAAGCTCCGAATAAAATAAAGTTTTTTTCTAAGTCATGAAGTAGCAGCTTTTTTTTAAATTTAACAATTTTTTATTTATGTCTTCCCTGATCGATCCAAGTGACCTCCTGCACGTTCTATGCGTCCTAAAAGTTTCAAATTTTTAGCTTAAATACATTTAGAGTAATTGGCCTTGTATGGTTTTTTAGTTAACACTCTGTATAGAGAAATAGCCCGGTGACGTCACAAGACTTGACCCATATTTTATCCATAGACAAACAAACGCACCCAAATTAGCGGCTATAGGGACCTAGCAAAGGAGAGCTAGTACTCTATAGTACTTTTAATTTTGACGGCAATTTATTTGAAGATCTTAATTTGGACACATTTACCACAATTTATTAGCATTGATCTGGAATAATTGCAATTTACAACGATATATATTAATAATGGCAATGGCCAAGCTGATTAGTAGTAGAGAAACTAGCGTTGCGATTTATGATCCTCTAAAATATATCATGTATTCTCGTTGAACAGTTGGACAATGTATTTGTACACGTGTTTGTAAGCATCTACACCCACGGTGAAATCGATATGTGAATAATCTTTGGCTTCAACGATGAAATCCCGCACCAGAAATCCCGGTCTCAGCTGTTGACGCAAAAAGTCAATATCTCGTTCAGTCGCCAAGGCGTCACCCTTACTGCTGTAGAAGGTCAAAGGCGCCGTTATTTTCCCAATCTCGTACTCCGGAGGTTCAGACTGTAAAAGAGACGACGCCATAAGAAAAAATTAAAATAACGATTTCGTAACTAGTAGCCTGTTCCGTTTGACTTTATTTCGAATTGACTATTAAAAGAAAACGCGCTTGTCCCAGCCGTAGCCACTGCTACAGGCAATAATGGCTGACATAGACTCAGCCAAAAAACCATTTAGACAATTAATTAAAGAAACTCCGATTGGTTTCATCGCTGAAGTTGTTGGATAATGTAAAACTGTGTACATGAATTTCGTGTAGTTGATCATTAATTCGGCTATCTGGTCACTTAACTCGAGACAAGGCCTAAAACTGCCGTTCTCTGTTTTCTCAGTGAGCCGTTACCGAGAGCCGCTAGGAACAGTCGTCTATTCCCGTCAGCTAACTAGCATTTAAATGACACATAACTCCACCCATCGCTTTTAGAAAAGGGACCATAGGGTAATGATACAGTTTCACTGTGTTACACAATTTCATGGTGTGACCAAACGTAGCAGCGGCTCTCAAGTTTCTTCGCTCTAAAATCATCTCAAACAATCCAAAATAACTTTTTCCAGCAGAAGACAATCGATGCATTAAACCTAACTTAGACTTAACCTAACTCAACTTCACCCAAACCTATACCTTCACCCAAGCTAAACCTTTACCGAATCTACAGACCCGGTAACGCAATCAAAATGAACCTCGGAATCGTTGCTACGTTTAGTCGGCTCTTTGATAATGATATTTATTTACCGTTCCGTATTTCACTAAATTCTCCTCTTGGCCGAAATCGTACCTTTGAAACTTATCTGCGGAAATAATCTAAAAAGCGTTAGATATTTAATAAAACAACATAACTTACATACTATACTATATCAAACGGGGCTCAATTAATCGCTTGGACACGTTTTGATCCAATTTTGATGCAGTGTATATTCCATTTGAATACAGTATTAAATTTAGGAAAGATCTGAAATAGTGTAGCCTAAGGGATAAATTTCGGTTTGCTAACAACTAGGAATAGCGTGAAATACATTGTCAAAATAGTTAATATAAAGGCGCAACAGGTTGAGCTATTAAAAAACTGCAACTAAGTAGGCGTAGGCATTGATAAAGAAGGGTGGATATTTTAAAGAAAGCCAAGCGATGTCTTTGTTTTCCAATTTTTAAGTTTCGAACAATTTGTATCTGATTCGCACGTTAAGCTTTGTCACGCAAATGGTTTACAGAAACAAGCTATTAAAAAGATTCTAGTGAAGTTAATTATAATATAAATTATTAAGATTAAGTGTAAGATTTACAATTCAACTTCCACTAATTTAATAAAATTAGGATCAAATTTTCATCCAATTTTGATGAAATTACGTGAAACAAGCCAAAGTAAAGCAATATTCTTAATAGGCCTTTCAATAAAGATCGCTATGCCTGCGCGACTTGTTCAAATGTAGCTACTACGTCACGGTTCACGTGATATTTTGACGTCACTCAATGTACCAGGTAAGAAAATTCGTCTGCTCGATGGTCCCAGTTGAATGTAAGCAAAAATAGACCTAGAACAACTGTACAGTATTAGTTCGTAATTTTTAAATGTACCACTATTTTAAACGTGCGAAATGTATTAATTATAAATAGTAACTAACGCTAAAAAAGTATGAACAACACATTGTGAAGAAAACCTGACAGTAAGTCAGTTTTAACAAAGTATGTATTTCTATTTTCTATATGTAAAACAAACCTAACCAAATTATTTTCGTTAAGGTTCCTATTATGAAGCCAAAATTAGCTACGAACAAGAAGATTTTACTGCCGAAAGGAAACTGGACTAAACAGTTAAATGTGATACCAAATAATTTCAAAGAAAGTGCAATAACGAAACATCATCTGAACTTTGGTGCTAAAAAACATTTCACTATGGGATACCGCATGTTTAAGGCATCGAAGGTGTCTGAGGTTTTATTAAGTAGTGGATCAAATCAAGTTGTTTTTATCAAATGCAAAGTAGAAGGATCGTTTACTCTTCATAGTAAATACAATGTTGCAATCAAACTAAATAATTCAACGGGATTGGTCGAGAATGCCTGGTGTGGTTGCAAAGCTGGTGAGGGTGGTGCATGTAAGCACGTTGGGGCTGTACTATGGTACATACTAGATTGCAAGCGTGAAGGGAAAAGTGATATACCCGATGACCAGGCGTGCACGGAGAAAGCGAGAGGATGTAGTGCTCCCACTGCTAAAGGCAACTTGCACAAGACGAGTTTTTCAGAATTAGAATTTATTAAACATGCCCCTGATAAAAATAGTACAAATGCTTCCTTAAGGCAACAAAAACAACGGAATTACAACTCTTTAGACGAATATGGAACCCCAAACGATTTGAAGGCAATGGAGAGCCGAATTAAAAACACCGTTGAAATATTGAAAGCTGGTAAACGGAGGTTGATGCTTTGTGAAATACAAGAAGAAAATAACTATGCCCCATCATTTAAAAACTTATCTAGTCAAGAGAAGGACATTTCAACTACAACTGTGGGTCTAAATACACCCGTTACAAATTTAGTCACTGAGATTCCTTTACCTATTGGATTGCTAGATTTGGATGAAAATCTAATTCCACTTTTAACGAGGGTTTTGTCGAAGATGCCAGACAATATTAAACTTTGTTTAACAGCAGCCATTAACCTTGAAGAGGAAACGAGACAACAATCAAATTGTTCATTGTGGAAAACAGAAAGGAATGCAAGGATGACCGCATCAAACTTTGGCAAAATATGTAAAAGGCGTAAAGAAGTTAATGAGACTTTTGTAAACTCCATTTTTAAAGGACCAGATCTATCAAAAAATAAATATGTCGCCGAAGGTTTAAGAAATGAGAATCTCGCAACCTCTAAGTACAAAGTTATCCGTCCAAATGAAACTACGTTTTCAGTTGGACTATGTATTAATCCGTCTCTTCCAATGTTGGGTGCCTCTCCGGATCGATTGGTGTTTGAAGAGAACGTTGGTTTCGGCCTTTTGGAAATTAAAACATTAGCCAAATGTAAAGAAAAGGGGATCAATATCGAGGAAGCTGTTCGGACGAAAGAACCAACCAGCAAATTCCTTAAAAAAGATGAGAATGGGGAAATACATTTGGATCGGAAGCACCATTTATTCTACCAAATCCAAGGCCAACTTGGGATAACTGGCATTACATGGTGTGATCTTTTGGTGGATTGCGGGGACCCTAATCCATACTGTGATAGGATAAACTTTGATAAAGGTTTTTTAATATGGAAATGGTTCCTAAACTATTGTCTTTCTATGATGGCCATGGTCTGCCTTATTTACTAAAAGATAGTGAGATTTAAAAAATACATGAAATTTAAAAAAATTTAAAACAAAAGTCAGTACAAAAATGCATCAAAATGATCTCATTTACTCTCGTTTTTAATAAAAAATATTTGTTATAATTTTCAGTTTTTCTTTACATCTAGTAAAGGTTCGTTACAAAAGTTAACTAAGTAGGCACATATTTTCCATACTTTATTTAACTGAGTGTGCATCGAGTTTGGAAATATGTTACTCAATAGATGGTAAGTTTTAAGAGATCTAATTACTCTTTCAACATGTATACGAACACTAGCTATTTCTCAAGTCCTCCTTTCGTCTTCATATGACAGCTGAGCTTTATTTCCTAAAAATGGTGGCATGTTGAGAGTGGGGCCTCTTTCTTTTATTAACTCTTCAATTAGGAAGCCACGGTCTGCTAAAATCCCATCAGATGGTTCTAACAAGTCCAATATACCACACTTCTCCGTAAGTTCCCTATCTGACATTCTTCCCGGAACTAGGTCTGAAACAAAACTAATCAACCCATTTGGCGTTATGCCAATGAGCCCTTTTGCCGTATTGTGTGTCTTATAAGATGACCACGTGTCGCTTTGCGTGTTAAAATCATTTGGCTTTTGAATAAATAATTCTGAAGCGTCGATCACAATCCAAGTATTTGGAAATTTGGTTCGGAACTCCTCCGGCATGTATTTGTCAACAATAGCACGAGAGGGCCATATTGTAAGACATGTCAATCGTTTCTCTAGCAAATCAAACCACGTGAAACAAAATTGCAAATACTTTGTACCGAGACTTGGAATCTGTAAGCTAAATCTTCTTCTAACAGGCCTACTTTTAAGCGGCACAGTACCATAAACAGCTGATCCTTAAATGATAGCCGCATAGGACGTCCAAAACTACTACTAGAAGTTCTACTCCATTTTCTTTTTTAGCCTTTCGCTCCATTATATAATTTTAAATTATTTAAATCAGGTTCAATATATTGGTATAAATCATTAAAATTGTCAATGTTTTCACATCCGGTGTAAAACTTTATCATAGTAGGTGATCCCGAGACTTTTTTTTAAAGAAAACCTATTAACTTCTTTTAGTTGTTTCTCTAAAACCTGTACTTTACTTTTGTTGCGTAAATTTTCAAACTTAACAAAATCAAGTTCTTTAGTTAGTGTTGCAATTTTCAATTTCAAGTTGTTTAATTCAGTAACCGAGTCTTGCGCTTTTAACACGTCCTGTTTCAGCTTTTGATTTTCTCTTCGAAGCTCAATATTCAAGTTTTGTGTTTTACAAATGACCTCTAGTTGTTCACGAAGGAATAAAATTTCATTCCTATGAGTTCTGATAATATTCACCAACGTTTTGCTATCTTCATTTTCAAGGCAATAATTGTGATCTGTAATAGAGAAAGTTTTTTAAATACACACCATCAACATATACCTGTACTAATTATTAACTCAACATTTTTAGCTTCAACTGTAATATATGTTTCTTCTGACAGAGGGAATAGTTCTTCATTGGGAGAGTTGGAAGAAATCTCTACTTCGTGAGCTATGTGCAGGGTTGCGCCATCCATTGGGTCTTCAAAATATGCAGGAAACCTGATAAAAAATGTTTTTTTTTGGCCATCCTGCCTAAAGTGGAAGCCACAAACAGTTTGATATTTTTGTCCTAAAGGTTTTCTTGGTGTTGGTGTAGACCATGGTCGTCTTTGAGAATAGATAGAAATTTCAGTTGTATTTGATGTGATGATACGAATCCATTCATTGCGTTGTATTTCATCTTTCGAAAATGGACTAAATGTGGCTCCTGGGTTTCGTAAACTAGTAGTCTTGCATCCTGGCACACAGCAATGCCGACCGACCATGTTTAATAACCTTTATATTAAGATCATCTAGAAAATGAAACCGAGGCTTAAATGGCTTTCAGGCTTATAAGATGTTTTCAGTTTCTCTAAAAGTAGTTTTTTAACTAAGATTTATGAAGTTTATAAAATGAATACACTTACCAAATATGAAATAGCAAACTGGTAAAACCAACTAAACAAAAGATATCTCTCTTCCTAAGAAAAAAGTGCGGAGAAAAAGCAAATTCGCGAGCGGAAAATGGTCTAGAACGAAAGCTCCTGCAAGTTATTTATAACTTTACGGAGACACGTGACTCGTGTGACGTAGTAGCTACATTAAAACAAGGTGGCCAGGGTACTTTATTGAAATGCCTATTCCATAAAACCTTGATTTTTTTTAAGTTACCTGCAAAATTTTGGGAATTGTAAATTAGTTCTTGTTTTTCAAGAGCTCCAAGAATTAACAAAAAAAGTTACAACGAATATTAAAGAAATAGTGGGAGGATTTAGTGGTTTCTTTTAATCTTAATCATAACGAATTTTGAGTTTATTTTTTAATATATTTTAAGAGATTGTTTTAAGGTTTTAATGCGAATTGGAGTAGGTTAAAATGTCGGTAAAGTTTTGATTATATTTAGATGCTACAAGAACAAAAGATGAAAACTCTAATAGAAAGTTAAGAAAAACAAAAGTACGTTTATTGAAGCCTAGGATTATAATTGCTTTATTTTAATACTGAGCAACGTCAAGCTGGATTCGAAAATCATTAAAATTTTGAGTGTTAATTAAGATTTAATTGAATAAAATTACTTTGTTTCGAAAAATCATACATCAGTAATAATATTTAATAATAATAATTATAAATAACATTATTTAAAATAATAATTTTTAATAATATATAATAAAAGTATACAGGGTGTCTCAATTTGCTCGATCAGGCCATTTTTCTCAAAATGTATAAATGCTAGGGTTCTGAAATTTTCAGGGTTTATTTGTTAGGTATGGAAGGCTTTGGTTACTAAATTTCAGAAAAATCGAACGATTTTGTGCCGTTTTGGAAAATTTATTTTTTCACCGGTAGGTGTCACGCAAAATGTTTCAATAGAAAAGTTGTAGGGCATAGTCGAAAGTGTAAAAATAATTTTGGTTCGGTTGAAAAAGACCTATTTTTCACCGAGTTTAAAGGTCGGGGTAAAAAACAAGTTGTACTAGCAGGCAATAGCCTTTAACGAATTGTAGGTAACATGCATTTCAGTTATAAGATTTCAAAAAATAAACAAATAATAATAACAAATATAAAATTCTTTAAAATTCTTTAAAAAAAAAATAATAAGCCCAAGCGACAAATGTTTTTTAATGACTTCTACAAAATGTTTTCAAAAATGCCACCTTCTGATGCAATGCACAAATATGCACGATGTTGCATATTGCGAAATGCTCCCCGAACCATTTCTGGAGTCACCCGGCGACATGCTTCGATGATTCTTTGTCGTAAATCTTCAACGCTCGTCACAGGTGTTTGGTATACGTAGTCCTTTACGAATCCCCAAAGAAAAAAGTCGAGTGGTGTTAGATCAGGGGATCTTGCAGGCCAACGAACAAGACCAGTTTTTCCGATCCATCTTCCAGGAAACTCGTCGTTTAGATATGCAACCACGTCACGATATTGGTGAGGTGGCGCCCCATCTTGCTGGAACCAGATGCGTCTGTACTCGGCCAGAGGAATGTCGTCCAACACGTTGGATATTTCATTTTGAAGGAACTCCAAGTAGTTTTGACCGTTCAGACGATTTGGCAGGAAGAACGGGCCAATAATTCTGTCACCTAATAGACCAGCCCACACATTTAAGCGAAACTGCACTTGGTGGCGGTGAGGAAATCCCCAGTGTGGATTCTCGTAGTCCCACATATGTTGGTTTTGACGGTTGAAAGGCCCATCTCTTCCGAATGAACATTCGTCGGACATCAGTAGTTGATCGTGAAAATCCTGGCGTGCGTCAGCCATGAGGCAAAACCAATTGCAGAAGTCGAGTCGGCGCTGTCAATCACCGTCATGCAGTCCTTGGTGAAGTGTCGCTCGATAAGGATGAAAATGGTGTCTTTTGAGTGTTCTCCAAACGTAGTTTCGATCCAACCCTAAGTCAAAGCTGGCAGTCCTGACGCTCGCTCGAGGATAGGCGACGAAGTAGGCAAGTATGGTGTTTTCCATGTCGATGTCCTGGAGACCACGACCACGAAACCTCGGATTGATATTACCCTAGTTGTCGAAGTCGCAGACCACTTGGTCTGCAATTGGGAAATCTTCGTCTAAATAACTGACTTACTAGAGTAGCATTACGACGACCTTCTCCGTAAAATAATTCCAGCATATGAGCGCGCTGATCTCGAGTGTGAAGAGGCATACTGGACAACAATCGGCCAAGCTGAGATAATGTTTTAACTTTGAAATGTAAACGCTTTAAATACTACTCGGACAATTGATATTTCACGTTAAAAACAACAAAAGAAAAATAAGCGTAATTTTTAGTCTACAAATCTTTGTTTGATGATCTTACTCGTAACCACGTCGAAATGGAAGACGCGGTCTTTGTCTACTTTGTCTAATTAGGTGTTGAACGTAATAATTTTCTTAAACAATAACTTTTTGCAGATCTGATTATAACCTACATAGCTGAAAGCATAAGTTCCCTAAATTTAAATGTACACTCTGTTTGAAAGTCTTCGACAGCTGAAATTTTTGCCCTCTTTTTAATTCTGCTAGAAAACTATAATAGATAGTTCGATGAAACCAATTGCAACTTTTATTTTTTTTCCAATATCTTTCGTTATTTATTGGTTTCGTCCGCCAAAAATTAATAGTTTGGCGGGAACCGTCAAAACTCATTTTTGACAACTGTTTAAATATTGGTTCTACGGCACTGACTCGCGCGTTTTTGAATTCACAATGGTCGATTCATATTTAGAAAGTGGAAAAATTATCCCTCTACAACCAACGGTTGAGAAGTTATAGCGTTTCAAAACTTACCTCTAAACTAGGAAACACCTAAAATGCATCAAGCGATTATAAATAACGCAACTTCGACGACAATTTGGAAACGCGATAGCTTCTCAACCGTTGGTTGTAGAGAGATAATTTTTCCACTTTCTAAATATGAATCGACCATTGTGAATTCAAAAACGCGCGAGTCAGTGCCGTAGAACCAATATTTAAACAGTTGTCAAAAATGAGTTTTGACGGTTCCCGCCAAACTATTAATTTTTGGCGGACGAAACCGATAAATAACGAAAGATATTGGAAAATAAATAAAAGTTGCAATTGGTTTCATCGAGCCATCTATTATAGTTTTCTAGCAGAATTAAAAAGAGGGCAACAATTTCAGCTGTCGAAGACTTTTCAAACAGAGTGTACATGTGTGTTGTGACTATGTACGATTGTTTACGTTAAAGGCTATTGCCTGCTAGTACAACTTGTTTTTTACCCCGGCCTCCAAACTCAGAGAAAAATAGGTCTTTTTAACCGAACCAAGATTATTTTTACACTTTCGACTATGCCCTACAACTTTTCTATTGAAACATTTTGCGTGACACCTACCGGTGAAAAAATAAATTTTCCAAAACGGCACAAAATCGTTCGATTTTTCTGAAATTTAGTAAACAAAGCCTTCCATACCTAACAGATAAACCCTGAAAATTTCAGAACCCTAACATAAATACATTTTGAGAAAAATGGCCTGATCGAGCAAATTGAGACACCCTGTATTTATAATTAAAAATAATGTAAGAAAATTGGCATAGGTTTTCTTTGATGTGTACGTTTTATCCAATCTTGATCGAGATTTATTGGATCGAAAACTTTTTTATCCTTTCTGGATATAACAAGATTATATGATCCAAAATTATATGATTACTTCTGGATATGACTGGATCGAGGGGTAAGTCACTCTCGGATGACCTGTACACTGAGTTCGCGTACTTAGTACTGTTAAAGGTAGGGATTTTAAAGAGTTCACGAACTTTTATTAGCACAGTCAGAGTTACGACAGTGTACACCGAGTTCGCCGAGTGACCAACCCCTCGGACTAGATCCAATGTTGATCACGGTTATTTGAACCAAAATTATTGATCCTTTCTGGATATGATTTAATCGAATTTTGATCCAGATTATTTGATCCAAAAACATTTTATCCATTCTGGATATGGTTTGATCGAATCTTGATCCAATGTCCAAAATGTGATCATGTGTTTTTCGTAAGAGTCAATGATTCGTTTTTCACAGTTGGCGACTCTTCATTTAGAAATCGAAACAATCACCATCGATTACAAGCGTATACGTTCCAGAAATGATACATATGTGCTCTCAAACGTTCGCAGCCTGCCTAACAAAATCCACAATTTTTTAACTCACAATTTCAGAGCAGTTTCTGGTCCCACTGAGACGTGACTGGACATCTCTGTACTGGACTCGGAGTGACCTTCTGGGATTCTAACGCGAGATGTGTTTTCATTTATGGCGACTTCAACTTAAATATTGACCGGTCAAACCTGTGTCCTGGTATCGCGATACTGTGTTTCGCCTCATTCTTGAGTAATCTTTGGCTTATCCGACTAGCAGGAATACATTTCTTGACATGGGTTAATTATAAATGGCCAGCGCTTCCTCACGGAAATTCACACTGGAGACCACTTAACTGGTTGTGATAAGCTTCCGTAGCAGGTACCCACAATTTGCCACGGCGTTTATAGCGAGGGGCGAACTCGGTGTGCACTATCGTACCTCTGACTGTGCTAATAAGAGTTCGTGAACTTTTTTAAATCCGTACCTTTAACAGTACTAAGTACGCGAACTCAGTGTACAGGTCATCCGAGAGTGACTTACCCCTCGGTTTATAGTTCAGGGTATTCATCGTACTATATTTAACTGAAACTGTCTACGACGTTGTGTTTTTGATTCGAGTGATATTGGTGTGACTTGGGAACTTGGACTGGATATTCTTTGCTCGCCATGGATAACTATTGATCTAGTTCAAGGCCGCCATGTGAATAATTTGCTTTTTTAATAGGTTAAAAAATTACTGAAGAATAAACTGCAAAAGTTTCGTGATTTTAACAACGTTTTAATTAAAAAGAAGTCAGGTATCTGAAACGGTTTAGGAGTTTGGTCCACTCAAAATCCCGGCTTCCATCTTTGTCATCATTTAATGTCCAGAATTAGGAGTTTCCATTTACTTTGGTCCTAGCAACGGCCTTTGGTGAGTTCTTCTACCTTCCTTTGGACAATCTCAGAAACGTTTCTCTTTTGCTTATGGGGACCTAGCATTAGCTTTTAAACCTTTGAACATATCTGCCTCTGGACCGTACTGTATAAAACCGGATGCATAGTTCGCCAGTGAATTTTAAGCACGCACGCATGCATCGTTTCAAAAAGCAAGTTCGCTCAGGAGCAACAAAGCGTATGTGAAATAAGGAATTTTTGTAATTTTGCGTCGCGTTGCTCGCTTTGCGTCTCATGGGTGCAGCTGGCTTAATGCTAGCCTTTAGAAGTCATCTCTTCCATCTGGTTGGAAGCTCACTAATATCGTTGTAGTCTGTAAACGGTCGGGCAAGCGTAAGGATCTTTCTAATTACCACCCTATATCGCTCACCTCGGTCGTTGGCAAGTTATTCTAGGTGATCATATGACCCTTAAGCACTCTACGTTCTATGTGAAATTAAATAGTTGCATGACATTGAAAAACGCTTTTCTTCAGAAGTGCTCGCGCCTGGAAAAATTTGCCACACCGTACTTAATTCCACAACTTTGGTTATGGAGTTTTTGTTTTCTACTTAACTTAATTCTAATTCTTAGTTTAATTTATTGAAATTGGTTTTTGGATTTTACTCGTTTAATCATTTTTATTTATTTAAATATTTTAATGTTTTGTGTATATTTTATTGATATTCTTTAGTAGCCTAATATTTTCACTTTGGAAATAAGCCTGAAGGGAATTTAACTTCTAAAGTTTACTTGTCTACTTGGTACACATAGATGAAGAACTTTTTATTCGTAAAATGGCAAATACCTGACGATAATGGACGATGCTGTAAGTTGATGTGCCCTCGTCTGCGTGACTCGCGTATACAGGAAGCCTTGTCTGAAACAATCAAGCTTTAGTAGAATGTGGGTCTGCAATAAAACTTGACTTTCCTTCTCCGAGTTATTTCGTTTCACAGATAAGCGCAAAAATAGAGGAGTGCCAATTTCGTTTCTTAAATGGACGCGAAAAGACAGAAGTGCTGACTTTGTTTCTTAAATAAACGTAAATGCCAAACGAAAGGGCCGATTAAGTTTCTCATTTCTTTAATAGGTACGAAAGGGCCGATTAAGTTTCTCATTTCTTTAATATGTACGAAAGGGCCGATTAAGTTTCTCATTTCTTTAATAGGTACGAAAGGAAACTAGCACAGATTTTTTCTCACATGGGCGCGAAATGAGAGGAGTTCTGGATTCGTTTATCAAATGTGCGCGAAAAGAGAGGAGCACATATTTCGTTTTTCAAATGGGTGTGAAAAGAGAGGAGCGCATATTTCGTTTCACAAATGAGCGCGAAAAGAGGCGAGCGCATATTTCGTTTTTCAAATGGGCGCGAAAAGAGAGGAGCTGATATTTCGTTTTTCAAATGGGCGCGAAAAGAGAGGAGCTGATATTTCGTTTTTCAAATGGTGCGAAAAGAGGACTTTATATTTAGTTTCTCAAATCGGCTTGAAAAGAGAGGAGCGCTTATTTCATTTCTCGAAGTGTCTTAAATAGGCTTGAAAAGAGGCGAGCGGAAATTTCGTTATTCAATTGGGCTTGAAAAGAGACGAGCGCATATTTCATTTTTCAACTGGACTTGAAAAGATAGGAGCACATATTTCGTTTCTCAAATGGGCGCGAAAAGGCAGGAGCATATATTTATTTCCTCTAGTAAGAATATTTACTGTTCTTACCCGATTCAAATGTTCGGATTTGAATCAGTGAAGCCATTACCGCATACTACGTCAGTAAGTAAATAAGTCAAAGCATTGGTGGACGGAAAATAGCCTTTGGTTCCAGTTAAGACTGTCAGAACCTGTCCGATATTTGTGTTTTTTCCAATTAATTTATTAAAACTAGTGATGTCTGAGGTATAGAGGTGAGAAAAAATTATTTTTAGGGGATCGAATTGAATGTCATATAGTCGTTGCCATGGCAAGGCGAGAACCAAACGAGGAGCAGATCAATTTGTTACAGGGTGTCCTAATAATCATGATTAAAAAAATTATTATAATTTAACCATTTTTAATCTTTGTACAGCCAAAGCTACATATTTAATTTCAATCTAATCTAATCATGATTTATTCATACGAGGGTGTTCTAATTATCATTAGAGTGAGCTGCCCCTCGGAACAAAATCGATTATTTAAAATGTTGAATAGTTTCGTCAAATATTTCTAAGGTAAAATTAGGGCCAGTTAACTGATCAAATTCAAAATAATATTTTGAATTATAAATTAGTTGATTGTGCAGGCTCAATAATCTAGCCCTTAAGAGGGCTGACTTCGCAGAATTGCGTGTCATTATCCATATTTCTGATGGTCTTGAAACTCAACAAGAAAAAACTTGAAATTACCGTATTTAGGTCCGCAAATTGGTACCGATGAACAATCGGAGCTCTGGCGTGTGTTAATTTAGCAACTGGAGACATACACGCCGCAATTTTGATCTAAAACGTCAAATAATTAGGACACCGCAAATGTAATTTCTGACACAAACTAGAGAGCGCTTAATAAAGAAATGAACTAAAATGTGAACTCATAGAATAGAGACGTTCAGCAAAGCGTTGTAGAAGATTGAATGTCAACGTCGATATCATTTTAAACACGTTCTCTATTCGCTTTTAAATGTGCATATTGTCATAACTCTAAGACAACGTCATATTCAGGACATGCTTGAGCACGTTTAACGAGATCACTGGAGTTATATTTCCAGTAAAACGTTTTTTTAATTAAATAATATTGGTTTTAATAAACTAATAATAATACTAATAGCAGAAATTTTTATAGATAAAATACACTTTTGGCTAGTACTGAAAATAGTTTTGAGAACTTAACATTCAAAATATAATTAGTTATAACGTATTAAAGCACATCTCAATGCGCCAAAAAGGTCAAGCTATCCTTGAATTAGGACCTAACTTAAAATACGGAATATATAATTATCTATAATTATGAATATAATTTAATCAAATAATATACAAATTATATTATAATCAGGATATACAGGGTGTTTCAAAAGGTTATGCAAACATTTTAAGGAGTTGTAGGTGGTGCGCTTGGTTTGGCACTTGTTGCAGCCTACTTCCAGGAGCAAAAAGGCCACACTTTGAAGCTCTCTGGCGGTCTTTTAACTCATCGTAGGAAAATGGGAAAAACAGGCATACTTCTCAACTCACCCCCTACAACTCCTTAAAATTTTTGCATAACCTTTTGAAACACCCTGTATAATTAGGTTTCATAGACGAAAAGGTGAACTTACTTTGTGATTGTAGTTGATCGGTGTGGTTGTCGACAGAAGGGCAAATAAGTTGGTTGTTCCCATGGAATGACCGACGTAGTACTATTGCTGTTGACCAGTAGTGGACAAGACAAAATCGATCATGGCAGGTAAATCCATCAGACCCATTTCATCCCAGCTTATTGATTTATATAATTAAAATTGGGAATGAGCTAATAATTAAGTTACTACGTCTATTAAAAACCGTTTTGAGGAATACCTGAATTCCCAAAATTTTGGGTCATTTGTTTTTAGCGAGACGTGCCCGAGAGAGTAAATTGTCCCTCTGAAATTGCCCAAAAAGACATCGTATCCTTCATCTGATAGATCAAGAGCTGCGAAGATTAAAATAATGGTATTGCTAGAAATATTGGGAATATTCCCCTTCTAATATTAAGCCAATTACAGTGGGGGACTATAAATATGGTGGACCGCAATACACTGCATTGGCTGCATTGACGTAGTTATGCCACAGGCTGAGGGAAAAATGTGATAAATTATCATCGGGATTTTAAAGAGCATCAGATTGTTGGCAGAGTTCTGAGTGTAAGACCTTGCAACCAATTTTACAATAGAAATGTATTAATATGGTCCTTTTACAAAGAATGTATTCAAGTTTACATAGAATAGTATAAAGGCGTTTTACATTAATTTATATAATATCCAAAGAAATTGTTGAAGGAGTAATTTTTACGTTCTATTAATTTGAATATAACCGACACTGTTTTCTCCTTTTTACTTTTGAGACTTTTAAGCGCTTAGAAAGTCACGCACTCAGAGAACAGGGATGACTGGATGCCTTTTAACTTCGAAAACAAATCGATAGCCCTATTACTTTATTACCACATGGACTGTAAATTTACAGTCCGTGAATACAGTCAGTATAAAGATACCTAAATTCTGGAAGGCGAAGTAGTTCAACACGAAGTTCGAGGAGGACTGGAACAATCCTGGGAGCAGGAGCACCGGTGGTTTATTTCGTTTCGGGATTCGAAACAGTCCCAGAATGTAGCCGTCGCTCGTGGTCACTTTATGCTCTTCCACGGGGTAGCCGAGATCTGTAATCAGTTGACTCTAGCGTTGAAAAGCGTTCAATGTATTATAAGGAACATCTTAGTCGTGAAATGCTCGCCTATTTATCCAAGATAAGGGACATTTTTAATTCGCAGTTACAGGTACGATTACTCTCACCGTGTTCTTGGTTAAATCCGGGTCAAAGAAATTGGTCTTCAAATTGGGATCGAGGGTTAACACATTCTTTACAACGACGTCGGTTGAGCCACCAACAAATTTTAAATCATTCGGAACAGTATCAACGTTACTCGAGACGGGACCAAATATCTCTAGTTGAAGAAGGAAAAGCGACAGCAGACAACCATTGGACACTTTTGTATTAGCCATTTCGGACCCACTTCACACTTAATCAATGACTAAATACCCGTGAATCAGCTAACGGCCCATTTTTATGTTTTGGGACTATCGTATTTAGGCGCTCAATGTAGAAGACATTTTCACAATTCGCGGTTGATGGAGGTATACCGTAAATGACGAACCCTGCACATTTCAACCTCAACCTACTTCGATGAACCGTAATTACATGACACATGTACATTGATTTGTTTTCGAGCGCAGTATTACCACACTGTCCAAAAAATACCTACTTCACGGTTATATTCATGAGATAAATGTAAATTTATTTTAATCGCGCCGGAATAATACAATTATAGAAGTTGCTATTTTAAACCAAGGAATACTTTTGCGCATGGTACCAATTTCGAAAATTACCAATTTCGAAAATTAGTACTACATATTTTTATATTGAACATATTTTAGGACTTTTTCAACGTCTCTATTAGAGCCACCGTTCTTTAAACTGTGTTTCGATTTCATAAAACATTTTATTAGATGTATTATATTTTAATCATAGTCTATGCCGCCATTTGTGTAGAAGCAGCCACTAATATCGGCAGATCACTATCAAGATTATTAGAACACCCTCCAAGATTAAATTTGATTAAATCATGATAACTTGAAGATCACCTCTACCTATTGAAATGATTAAATCGAGATTAAAATGATGAAATCGAGATTAAAATGATGAAATCGAGATTAAAATGATGAAATCGAGATTGAAATGATGAAATCGAGATTAAAATGATGAAATCGAGTTGGAAATGATGAAATCGAGATTAAAATGATGAAATCGAGTTTGAAATGATGAAATCGAGATTGAAATGATGAAATCGAGATTAAAATGATGAAATCGAGATTGAAATAATTAAATCGAGATTGAAATGATTAAATCGAGATAGAAATGTTTAAATCGAGATTGAAATGATTAAATCTAGACAGAAATATGAAATTTTCAGGATGTACACTATCGGGGAAGGTTGTATTTGTTATTTGTAAATTTAAGCCAAATCGTGACATTTTTTACGTTTTTGGAATTTTTAACGCTAGGTGGTAGACGAAAACTGTCAATTAAGAAGTTGTAAATGAAATTGGTTTGGTTGGAATAGGTAAAATTTTCACGGAGATATTAGGTTATGTAAAATAACAATTTGGTAGTATGTGGCTGAGTCTTTTCACAATTAATTTAAAACGAAACCTATCTAAATTGTGATGTTTGTATGACGGCTAAAAATTAACGTTTCTTAAACTAATTTTTTATTGTTCTTAATATTGAGAGGAAAAACATTTTCCGAAAGTGTTAAAAAATTTTCTAAATGAGGTTCAATAATTGCAGCATCCGTATACAGCATATTTTGAAATGAACCAGGGACCATAGCTGGAGTTACGAGTCGAAACGCTGCAATAATTCTCTGGCACGGAGAATAGTGTGATGACAGTGGCGTAGACAAGGGGGGGTTTCCGGGTTCAGACCCCCCTGGGACCTACCTTTGACTGTACTAAATATCCACCCCCTTCTCGACCCTTAACATTCACATACTTCGACCCACCCTTGACAAATTTCTGGCTATGCCACTGAGTGATGATATGGTCTACTGTCAGGATAGAATATGACCATCACCGTAGTATAAATCTACCATCTTGGACCACTGTTCACGGCTATATCGAAGCATACTTAATTACTGAAATACATTGATACTTTAATAACTAAAAGGACACATTAATTTAAACGAAGTGCAAATGCAAAAAAAAATATTTGGGAAATTAAGTTGCCATAAATTAGACATTTTTGTTGACTTCTTACAACACTTCCTCTCAAAATTAATTACAAATAAAAACATTAGTTTAAAGAACTTTCATATTTAGCAAACATAACAAGTTGGCCAGCTTGCCAAAATATACCTCTCCTCGGAAGAATTTTCCGGTGGGCGTATAAACTACTCAACGATATTTCGCCATATTCTCAGCGTCCTCCAAAAAACCTAATCCCGGTGCTATCCCAACCAGTAGAAACTCGGAACTACTCCTTCTGCGTTGAGTTTGCAAGTTCTCTCCCCACTGTTTGAAGGGGTTTTCCCCCGAGATCTTCGGTTTCCCCTTCACGGAATCTCGTGTGAATCACGTCATCTAAAATTGATTTAAGGAATCACAGTCATAAACCTCACTCACACTTAAAGCATCTGACAGCTCTATCATTTCCACCTGTATTATGAAAAAGCCCCTGTTATTAGAGATGGCCATGTACCTATCTTATTCTTCGAAAAAAACCGACTTGAGTGGAGACCACGGTGCCATCTATTAATGAAAAATGAAGTTAAATTTAAAATAGCTCAATGATAACGTCGTCATAGAGCCATTGTTGATTATTATATTTAAACAACTTATACTCTAATTAGTGGACTTATATATCCCATGTAAAAATATTGTTTATAATTGCTGTAATTTATGTTATTCACAAATTTACAAACGATCCAATTAACGCGAGGGGTACCTATAATTATCGCCTTTTGGGTCCAATTGTAACTTAACTATCTTGTTTTGGTGTCAACGATAGCGACCTCTGTTGAAAAAAGAGCTACTTGATGTCGAGCCGACATTCGCTTTAAGGTCCGAAATCGATTTTTTAGTGATTTGAAACGGTTTCAAGCGATTTATCTAGGTATACTTATGGTCGAAAACGATTTGAAGAGCTTTGAAACCTTTTTAGACGTATCGCGTATGTGTGAACGTGGCTATTGTTAATCGTATTCGTATTACCGAGCGTATTAGCTCAATTGATTACAATTTGGACGGTTTGAATTTGGAACTTGGAAGGTGAGGTTTGAACGAGGGGCTGATCACTCCGCGTAATCGGTGTACAAAGCCGTACCTTTGACTGTACTAATGGGATTACGCGTAATCTTTGAAGTCCCTGCCTTTAGCAGTACTAATCTAAGCGTAGTCTGGTGTACAGACTTTCTAAGAGTGGTTAGCCCCTCGGGTTTGAATCTCAAGCAAATGGAAAATATAGTGAGCCCCTTTACAGAGTGGGAAATAATGAGCCATCGACCCCGTGCCCCGAAATTGACGCCTGAAATACATGAACTGATCTATAATCAAAAGGGACGGTAGTCCCTATGCAAGGTCCGGTAGAGTAGAGCACCTACCCGGGCACTTTCTATATTATCTCGAGTCAGAATGAAGCCGATTTTACCCCCTCGTATCTCAAAAACTATAGGTCGTATCAAAACAAGTGATGTATCGTTTGAACAGGCAGGCGACAAACATATACGAATTCCATCGAACAGGGTTGAGGCGACGTTTCGTAGTAATGGGGCAAAGTAAGGCTTAATTTTTCTTCTTCTTCTTCTTCTTCTTCCATCTTCTTCTCGCAGACCGCTCTACAGCAAAAACTACTGATCCGAGAAGTTCATATCTAGTATAGTTCTTGAACTATGGTGACAAATGTACAGTTCAGCGGGTCAGTAACGAAACCATGGAGTAATAAACACATAAGAAGTACTAAACCGGAGCGACCAGCGATTTAAAAATAATAATGCAAAAGGTTTGATGGTTGATTCTAGGTGAAAAAGTGGTGCTGTGTTCGAAAAAATAGTCTTAAAAGTTAAAATGCCCGCTATGACGGTTATACCATGGACGGTTTATAAGAGGACAGGTCAACGGCTACCTTCCACTGTATAACCGAGCTATCTTCAGCATAGAGTGAGGTGAGGTGAGAGGGGTGGAATTTGGAGAACCTTCTAGATCGCGTTTCCGTTAGAATAAAATGGATGCTTCATGTTGGCCGGTGTAGTGGATTAATAATGTTTATTGAATGTAGTTAAACTTTTAAAAGTGTAATTAGCGTAAAACCTCATTTATTATTATTTAGATCTCCTTTAAATTGTTCCAAAATGGTTAGAAAGCAATGCAAATACTCGTTATGTTGTAATACTGATAAAACCGTTAAGCCTTGTGGAAACAACGTATTTTTCATTCCCTTTCCTCGGCCTAAAAAAGATATAGAAAGATGCAAACGCTGGATTTCCGCGTGTGGACGATATGATGATCTAACTATAGCAAAGGTTGAACAATATACCCATTATGTGTGTTCAGAACATTTTGTTAATGGTCATGGTCCAACAAAAGACCACCCTGAAACGTTGGATTCTCTTCAGTTAATGGTAGGTCAATTTACCAGTTTTTATAATACGCAAATTGATTAAAAATATTAAAAATTATAATTACAGTATCAGAATGATAATGTATCACTTTCTGGAATACCTGATTGTGCTACCATTGCAAATTTGGAAGAGCCCAAGCCAGACTGTAGCACCAGCACACCTATAAGATCTCACAGTGGCCCTCCAAAAATATCGTTTTCATTAGTGGTGGACAAGTCTTTGTCAATGGAATGTGATAGTGAACTAGATAATATCGCTTTAAATGAAAGTCAACCCAATCGTAACATTTTAAACCAAACTAAATACACTCATCATTTTGAACAATCACTATTAGCGGGAGCTGCTCTACCACGCGGTTGGAATGCTTCAGCCACGGATAATTGTTTAGTTTTCTCGCAAATTAATTTAGAAGGTGGCTATGTTCTAAAGTCATTCGAAATAAAAGATGGACAACAAAATGGAGTTCTACGGATTTATGGGAAGAGTATGGCTGAAAATAATTTTGTGAAACAAGCCCTTCCTGAAATCAAAGATGTTGAGTCATTGCTGATTTTATTACAAATAATTGATGCTTTAGAATTGTGTACTGGAACTTTCAGTACCTATTTAGTTGACTATTTCGATAATATGGTTAACCCTAAGGGGATAAAAAATATTTTTACAAATGCTGTGCATGCCCAAAACTGTGATATTTTTTTGCGATCTTTTAGAAATTCAAATGGTAAAAACCCAGAAACTGTTAATATGTGCAACAGTTGTTTCAAATATCGAAAGTCTTTGCTGGTGGGTGTAGTTAAAAAGAAAAAAGAAAGCCGTGAATCAAGAAATAGCTTTATGTCAAGAGCTCAATTGCTAAAGAAAGTTAAAGATCAAAAGAAAAGCAATTTGAATTTGACAGCAAAACTGAAAATAGTGAAAGCAAGAATTTGTGATCAACTAAATAGAACTGGAGAGCAACTAAATGATCAATACACTGGGTTTTTTTCTGCAATCCTGGAAAATCAGAAAAATTCACTGCCTAAAAATAGTTTCAAGAGATTGTTCCTCGAGCAACAACTAGCTGCTTTAAAAGCGAGAACAAAAAACCTACGAAGATGGCACCCAAAAGTCCTGCAGTGGTGTATCTACCTCTATAGAAAGTCACCATCTGCGTATAAATCGATAGAATCTAGTGGTATTCTGGAACTACCTTCAAAAAGAACTTTATACAATCATTCATCACACATTGGTTTGAAATCAGGCTTCCGTAATGAATCTTTTCAAATGGCAAAAGAGAAGTTGGATATCGCCTGTCCAATGGAACATCAACGTTATGTAAGTTTGATATTGGATGAAATCAAAATCAAAGAGGACATTTTATATAAAGCCAACACCGGAGAACTAATAGGTTTTAGCAACCTCGATGACACTGGCAACGAATTATTAAAAATAAAACAACAGTCTAGTAAAGAAGATATTCCAGAAGTCGCAACACATGTTCTGCAACTAATGATTCGTAGTGTTACGGGAAATTTCAAATTCCCAATTGCCTATTTTCCTTGCAAAAACCTGGATAGCAACAATTTACACTCAATCATATCAGAGGCTATTGGAAGATTAGAATATCACGACATTAAAGTTATCGCGGTAATAGCTGATGGGGCTAGCACTAATAGGAAAACATTTAGGAATTTTGTAAGCGACGGTTTCAAATGGAAGAATGTTTACGCCTGTGACGAAGATCGATGGGTATATTTTGTATGCGACCCTCCCCACTTGATAAAAACAACTAGAAATGCATTTGCTAATAGTAACTTTCATAGTAAAACAAAACGTCTTTTAAAGAATGGTCATGAAATATTATGGACCCAATTACTAAAACTATATGAATCCGATTCTCAACGGCCCCTTCGACTTTTACCAAAACTAACTCGTGATCATCTGTATTTAGACTCTTATTCGAAAATGAGAGTACGACTCGCTGCCCAAGTTTTCAGTACTACTGTGGCAAATGCCCTTGAATTAGAATTTGGCGATCAATATTCAGAGACTGTAAAATTTATAAGAATCATGGATAAGTTTTTTGACCTCATGAATAGTAGAAATCTAAGAGAAGGCCAGATTAAGCGAAATCCTAATTTGAATCCATACTATGATCCACAAGACTCACGACTGGAGGTAATAAAAAGCTGTATATGTTAATTTAACATGCTCTATTCTAAATAGTTTTTATAAATTTGTTTAGTGGCTGGAAACGTCCTTTACACAGTATTTCAAGGAGTGGGAGAATGAAGTAGCGGTAAATGCTGCAGACTCTACAGCTAGTAAACGTAAAATGATGATGCCCACCAGAGAAACAATGGAAGGTCTAATAATGACAGGTACTAGTATTTCTAGGAGTTAAGTGTCTAATAAAGTTATGATGTAATTAAATATAATATTTTCCCCTTAGCCCAATCTGTTCCTGCAATTGTTCGGTTCCTCTTGTCTAAAGATGCCTCGTTTGTTTTGACCTGTCACCTGAACCAAGATTGCTTGGAACAAGAATTTGGCAAGCACAGATCATCGTGTGGTGGAAATTCTAATCCCGATGTTTTACAATTTGGTCAAAATGTGGATAGATTCATTAAATTAGACGACATAATAGCTCCACCTTCGGAAGGTAATACAATTGTATTGCCATAATGAAATTATTCTCTTTTAAAAAGAAATTAAAGTTTACTTCATCTATATAATCAATTTTTTTTTTATTCACTTGTCTTTTCACCTACAAACCATTTTTTAGTAAATTTAACAGTCTACATTTTAAAGGCAATGTAATCATTTCATAGTTTATAATATTTAGTTTGAGATCAAATATGGCAACCATTAGTTGTCATTATCACAGATATTAACTAGGATTTAAAATTTAACATTTGCGTTTTCCTTTAGACCTTTTTTCAAAGAAGGGGCATACTTTTGTTTTTTGTTTTCTTTGGAAAAGTGTTTGGCTCTTAAATATAGCTGCAGTCCTTTACCTCTTAAAGTTAAAAAACTTTCCGTGATCTTTGTTAAAATTTTGGTTCTAAATTCATTATTTTCGGGGATACGTGATTTAGATAACAAATTTTGCCAATATATTTTGACTTCATTATTACTTAATACCTTTTCTCTAGCCATTTGTTTCCTATTGCTATTGTTTTCTATTAGGATTTGGGTGCCATAAAATTTTGAGGCAATTCCGTTAATTGCTAAAAACATTTCGTATGTATTTTTTTTGACGTAAAGTAGCCCACCTCGATTATTTTGGGTTACCCAGGCCGATATATCGAGGCTTGGTAATTCTACATTTAAATACTGTTTAATCTCTTCATAGGATCCTTTCACAGCCGCAGCTTCTAAAAATTCCAAACTGTACTTTACACTTCTTGATACCGACTTAATTGCCGCACCAGCTACATAATATAAGATTTGTTTATCTTTTAATTTATTGGATGTAGCTGTTAATATTTGGGATTCCATTGTAGATGGCGGCTGATCAATGAATTTTTCTTCCAATATTTCATTCTTTGCCATATGTATGTGAACTAGATCGAGTAGATTTTTAAGAAAGAAAGCAGCGCAAAATTTTTTTATCATATTCAGACAGGCATAAAAATATCTAAAAAGGAAAATTTTGTATTATATAAATATGAATTACGACAACAAATTTGGCTTTCAACGAGTGGGAAACGTTGGGAAAAATGTATTCTAAATTTTTAGTATTACCAATCAACTAAATATACAATAAAACTACCAGAAAGTTGGCTTCCAACATTACAGCCCATTTAAAGCAAAAATATTGAAAGGCATGACAAATTACCGGTGGAGATATTGATGAAATATACGCAACTGTATGAGAAAGGACCCGATCATTCGACTGCAACTCTTGGGCTGGACCCCAAAATGATTTAGACGTTTTCATTGTTGCAAATTTGTCAAATATTGCGTCAAATCCTTCTTCCCATCTAGGTACTCTTCCATGCTTTCCAATTTTTATTAACTCGTTGATAATAATTATTTTGTTGGGATCTGATTTTGCAGAAAACCCTAACGACTCCAGCTTCTCAAAACTTTTGCAGATTGTTTCTTTAAATCCTTCAGTTGTATACTCTATTATAAGAAAATGAATTATCACTAAATTATGAAACTACTAGATTTGATTCTCTTGAAATGACATACGTAAAAGGTACCCGGATGCTTTGTTCGTTACTTTCTTCTTATTACTCGTTTCAGCTTTGGTTTTTATATCACGCCTTTCACTAGAATCACAGACAGAAGTATCACAGGATGTATAGCAACTATCACAGCAGTTAATCACATTATCTATATATTCAAATGTCTCCAAATCGCAATGGTCGTGTGACTCTATAGAACCTTTAGTTTCCAGAATGCCGTAATGATTTGAGTCTTTATTTTGTTTCTTATTATTAGTAGAAATCCTATAACATAAGAAAGTTTATTAACAAATTTTAGTTGGAATATTCACTCCTAATAAAATTGAATATCCTTTAAAATCATGCATCTAGTTTCAATACACCTTTAGTAAGTTTAGTCAAGCCTTAACAATATCTGGCTCTTAAATATTTTTAGAAAGTTTTATTTTAAATAATAATTGTTCTAATTAATAATGATAACAAACTTTTATGAATACTAACCTTTCTGGATACTTGTGATCGTCGTGGATTTCATTTTTCCCTTTTCTGATATCGATAAATTTAAACAAGGACGTAGCGCGCGCCATTTTAAGAAAAAAATATTTATGACCTTGGCCGTACTATTTTTTTTTAAAAAGCAAACGTGCTATATTAGAAAAAATAGCCTAGTTGACCTGTCCTCTTATAAACCGTCCATGGTTATACTATGTATGCAACATATTTATAGGTGGATTGTAGGTAAAAAGGGGCGCTGAGTTCGATAACAATAGTCTTGCGAGTGTCAGGGTGGGGGTTGTCCGCCATAGGGCTTGTCGGTAATAAGTCCAGTTTATGACGTAAATATGGGAATATAATTACAGATCATGTCCTAGGGAAATTGATTAAACATTCGAATGCTACTGATTTATAGATTGTTTGAACTTGTTTCTAATTGAAAGAGGTGCAGTGAGTTCGAAGTGTCTCGCCGGTGTCAGGGTGGGCAGTGTACCACCAGAGGGCGGTAAACGATGCCAATGAGTAATAAACACAGTTCAAAACGTGTAAAATTTAATAACAATCGTACAAGCTTATTTATTAACATTAAAAAATGAATTAAAGAGCAAAATGACGTCACGTTTTCAAAAAATTTACGTAAACAATATCTAAACGTACACAATAGTATGATGTACCACCATCTTTGCCAGTTTTCAATGTAGAGGTAGAAAGGGGGTCGGCACCGGAAGTCCCCGCTTCCTTCCCCCTTCCGGCAGGTGGCGCGGGGGGTCATTGACCTCCGCAGAGTGGCGCGCGCTGATTGGCTGGCGCGGGGACCACGTGGTAACAACGCGGCGCGTGTACTGCGCGCTGATTGGCTGGCGCGAAATTATTCAAAATGGCGCTGATTGGTTGGTGTTTTGGCGCGAAAAGGGGTCAGTACTCCTTTAAAGGAATTCCCAGGTTGGCTATACTCGGTCCCCGTTTTCCATTGTTAAAGTGGTGACAGGTTTGATTGATTACGAGCAGGTGTAGAAATAACTTAGCGGCGCAAATACCTTTAGTGACAATACCGAGAGAATCACCTATTAATTACGTCATCGAATTAAATTGAGGTCGCGCATTCGCTGGAAAAATGGCCGGGTAAGTGAACAATCCTTTCGCATAGTCATGGCAGAAACCGGTTCATTCCGCTTTCGTTAAGTAATTAATCATTTTGACAAATTGAATACGCCTGTTAATAGGACTGTCACGCGATTATATTGTTCCTCCTCCCTTACCTTGCCAGTATATAAGAAATCGCGCAACGGTCAATTTCGCAGAAGCGACGAACACCGCCCTCACTCTCTCCCGACGACTCAAGAATATCAGAAAGATGGTAATTATGTTTTTGAAATTTTTTTAAGCGAGATTAGTTTTTAATCTCTATATGTCTTAGGCAGCCCGAGACGACATTAAGCTCGATTATGACACTCCCCCAACAGCACCAGTGAAGTTGCCCGAAGTATACGCTAGAAAATCAAAAGTCAGCACACTTGCTTGACCAAAAATTCTGGTTCCACATTTGCAAAATCGCTGACCCTATACGGAAGAAAAGACATTCACGACGTCCTGCGGTTATTCAGGGAAGTGACTCAACGCTACGACGAAATTCGTAAATTACAATGACTCAAGAAGCCCCTCTCGATTTAAGTACCAGGTTTCGACCTGAGAACTATTATTCTGTTACTAAAATTATCTCTCGGACTTCCAAAAAATACAAATGTAAAACTTTAGAATTCAAGTGCGAGTTCAAAAACTTGGACGATCTCAACCACGCGCGAATAGAAACCCAATTAAACGTAATTTTCCAATCCTTATTAAACGAAATTAGCGATGAAAATCAGGGTTATAGTCGTATCAGAATAGCGGTCAGTTCGGACGAACTCGAAGAGCCAATTAATTTTCAATTTATGAATCTCAACGAGTTGACGGCCGATAGAATTTTAAGCGGTATCGAGCAGGTAGCCCAGTCCCATAAGAATTTATACTTTGAAGCCCCCCTAAAATTCGACATAATTCTTCTGCAAGACACCAATATGAGTAGTAATCGAAAAAGTATTCGTAACAGGACTATTGAGTGCTTAGATAATTATATTGAACAGGGCAATACCTTTATTCCAATTCGCAATTCTGATAATCTGTAGCGGTAGGACAATGTCTCGCTAACTACCAAGAATTAAAAAATAAAGGCCAATCCAAAAATTTTAATAGCTATGATCTAAAGTACATTCGTAATGTCAACCATCCAAAACAAAAAAAGCGGCCTTAGCGTTACACAGATTGTCAAAAGTTCCCCCAGGTCCTGTTGAAATAAAAGACATTCCTAAATTCCAAAATGTCTTGCCCGATTATCAAATTATCTTACTCAATTCCGATTCCAATTTCGATCCCATTTATTTAGGGCACTTTCAACCCAAACAAATCTTTCTACTTAAATTAGGAAACCACGTTCACGTAGTGAGGTTTTACGCCGCCATGTTCGGGGGAATAGGGTACTGTCCATTTTGTTTAAAAGTTTTTGTGAGTAGCAAAGTAAAAAAGCAGCACAATTGCGAGGGCCCCGTCAGCTGTAAGCGGTGTCTCGACACGAATGTTTCCCGTACCGAAGCTAGTCAACGTTGCGCCAACTGCTTTAGATATTTTTCGGGGAATACGTGCTTCCAAAAGCATATAGAATTAGGGACGTGCGACAAACTCAAACGTTGCCTGACTTGCGGGAAAGAGTTTGAAGGGGAGCACGTATGCGATTTGAAATGTCATTACTGTAAAATTGAGCACCCGAAAAATGCGTGTTTTGTTCAACCTATCACGTTACCGGAAAATTCCACCAGGATCCTTTACTTTGATTTTGAAACTTTAGTCGACAATGACGAGATTAAACCCGTTCTACTAATTACCGCTATGCAAGACAGTCCGTACTCTGAAACGTACGATTACCGTACCTTTACCGGATTTAATTGCGTCGAGACATTTTTAGATTACTTATTGGAGAGTCAGGTCGTTGCAAAAAAGGGTAAGACCAAATATTCAAAGGTCGAACCAATTTTTAAAAACATTACGTGCATTTCGCATTTTGGATCTGGATTTGATAGTTTACTCGTATTAAAAGGAGTTCTGACCCGGTCAATAATCCCCGAAGTTATCTTTAAAGGCTGCAAACTTCTCGCGATGTTTCTTTCCAAATACAATATAAGATTTATAGATAGCTTTTCTTATTTTCCAGCCCCTCTCAGAAGCTTCTCCAAAACCTTTAATTTAAGCGAAAGCAAGGGATTTTTCCCGTATTCCTTCTTAAAAAAAGACACCATAGACTATATCGGCGTCGTACCGGAAAAATCCTTTTTCGAAGTAGATAAATTCACCCCCGACCAATTGGCAAATTTCGAAACTTGGTACGACGCCCAAAAATTTACCGTTTTTTATTTAAAAGAAGTGTTGACAAAGTACGCCATTGATGACGTCAAGCTGTTACAGAGGGGTTTTAACCGGTTCAGAAATCTTTTTAGAGAAAAGGTCAATTTCGACATTTTGGCGGGAAAAAGCGTGACTCTACCGGGAGCTTTAACCGATTTATTTTTGAGCCGGTATCTGAAACCAAATACCATAGCTATTATCCCGCCAGCAGGGTACAGAGGTAAGCATTCCGTTAAAGATCTCAGATGGGCGGCTTACTTGGAGCAAAAAATGCTCGTAAAGTTTCAAACGGCGCGATCTTTGGAGGGAGAAAAGTTTTTAGCCCCCTACCACCCCGACATTTACAGCGCTGACCCTTTAATAATTGGGGAATTTTTCGGGTGTTTCTGGCACCGGTGTCCCAATCACACTGACCATAATGGGTACAATTACGAACTTAAAGAATCTAATATCAATAATTACTTAAAAACTCTCGACAAAATCGAATTTTATCGTCAAAATTACCCCAACGCGCTTTAATTACCATATGGGAGTGTGAATGGGACACTTTAAAAAAACCCCCGAAATAAATTATTTTTGCGACGAACTGGCTTTCTCTGACCTGATCAATTCGCGAAGCGCTCTGAGGGGCGGGCGCGTTGAAAACTTTTTACTGTATATAGAATCCACCCCCGAGAGGCCGATTAAAATTTACGATTTTAACAGCATGTACCCCTCTGTCCCCATGTCCCAAAATTACCGCTACCCCAAAGGGCTCCCCGAAATCTTAACTAGCAACTTTAATTACGAACCCGATTTCTGTTTCGGGCTGATCAAAGCGACTCTTCTCCCACCCCAAGATCTATATCCCCCCGTCTTGGGCTCCCTGATTGGCGATAAATTAATGTTTACGCTATGCAGAACGTGCGACCTCTATAATCTAGCCGACTGTCGTCATACCGAGGCGGAACGCGCGATTACGGCTACGTATACTACCCCCGAGTTTTATTTATCCCTTCAATATAATTATAAAGTTTTACAAATTCACGAAGTGCAGCATTATCGCGAAACTTTCGACTCCGAATCCCCCTTATTTGACGATTACGTCAGAGATTTTTATAAAATGAAAACCCAATACGCTGGTTTTCATAAAAACGTTAACTCCTTAGAAGAAAAACAAAAATATTTAAACGACTTTTGGGAACAGGATGGGACAAAAATAGGCCTAGAAGAGGTTAGCTCTAACCCGGCTCTCAAAGCGCTTGGCAAGCTTTCCCTTAACCAGCTTTGGGGACGTCACCTAATTCAATTACGTCAAAATAATAGTTCTTTTATAAATTCCTACGCCGACTTGGTTAAAATTTTAACTGATAAAACGAAAGAGCTGACCGATTTAAAACTCCTAGAAAACGGTATGGCTCTCGTGACGACCAAAGATCACGAAGACCACGTCCCGGCTTATCGTAAAGGTTCCCCAACTGTGGGCATTTTCGTCGCCTCATATGGGCGTATTAAATTATATAATCTTATGGC
Source organism: Leiobunum rupestre (assembly GCF_980474605.1). NCBI lineage: Eukaryota > Metazoa > Arthropoda > Arachnida > Opiliones > Sclerosomatidae > Leiobunum > Leiobunum rupestre. Next base: position 92,866,800 of record NC_143384.1, on the reverse strand, counting down.
TAAAATAGGGCCTAATTTGGCCTATGGCGATACGGACAGTTGTATTCTGATACACGATAAGAAATTAGATTTAACTTTATCAAGCAGCTTGGGCGGACTTACGGATGAATATCCTGATGACCCCATTAAAGCTTTTACCACTATAGCCCCCAAGGGTTACTCTATCTTGTTCGAATCGGGCAAAAATTTAACCAAGATAAAAGGCGTCACTCTTACTAAAAAAAATCAGACCATCTTAAACTTTGACACGATAAAGCAGTTGGCGCTCGAGAACCGCGAATTAAAATACCGAGTCGAGATTCCCTTTAACGTGAAAAGACAAAAAACCGGGCACTTGTATCTCAGACAAGCCGAAAAAATCGTGGGATTTACGTCGAAAAAACGTAAATTTTTCAAAGACGGTACTTCTATTCCCTACGGATATTCATGTCCCTCACACGCCTAAAATTTCAAACCCCCTGTACCTTTCTTTTGGCTGGGAAAAAGTCACTGGACGTTTAATCTCTCGAAAAATAAAAATTTAATGTTCGACAATCCACCCCAAAAATTTTACATTGCTACAATCTTTGGAACGATCAATTTCACGAATTAAAAACCCTCGCCCCCGAAATTGAATTCCATAAAGGGCTCTTTAGCGAAAAACCCGAAGATTTATTTGTCAAAAGACAAAACAACCTCTTGGTGCTTGACGACCTTTCGAGCGAGTGCTTAGACAACGCGCTGGTATCTGAACTTTTTCGCGTGTGTTCGCATCATCTGAATCTGAGTATTGTATTCTTATGCCAGAACGTCTTTGGTCAGGGCAGATTTTCGCGCGACATTTCGCTTAACGACTCATTTATAGTCCTGTTCCGAAGCCCCCGTGATCCATCACAAATAAAACATTTAAGTCGTCAGATTTTTCCGCATAACCCTAATTTTCTGAGCAACGTTTATAATTACGTAACGTCGGATAAGCCCTATTCTAACGTAGTTGTTGACCTACAACAAAAAACTCCCGAATTTTTAAAAGTTAGAACGCAATGCCTCATGGAAGAAGGACCGATGCTAGTATTTACCGAAAATTAAATTTTTTTGTATTATGTATTTATCATTTTTGGTAGAGGAAAATGTATATTATTGTAATAATCAGAATATATAACAAAGTGTTTATTCGAATTTTACGTCATTCTGTAAAATGCCTTTGCCCAGGTCAATTATAGAAAGCCGCCCGTATCTAACTTTATTGAAAAAGGCTTCCCCAAATCAAAGACGATTTTTACTTAAGAACGCCACGCGAGATCAGGTTGGCTCAATCGCGAATATCTGTCATAATATTTGCCGCGGAGCTTTACCCGTTGGCGAGATTAAACGACGGCAATTACAACGATATAAAAAATCTATTAGAAAACTAGGTCAAAGAGATCTCAGTGATCGTTAGCGACGAAGAATTCTAGTCTCGCAAACGGGCGGTTTTTGGGGAGCGATTCTCGATTCGCTTATCCCGCCAATCTTGGGTCGTATAATTAATCCGGCGCGATGAAGAAATTTGTCTTGCTACCCGCTGATAGCTATTTATCCGATACCGAAAAATTGCTAAATTTAATACAAGAACACATGAATAGTATTCTTAACAAATCCGTTCGAGACGGTAGTGAAGAAGAAAAACTACGAGAATATCTGGCAATGTTGGCGCGGTATCTCAGAATTAAAGACTACGACGGCGCTCCAGCCGTTCAAATAAAAAAAACCCCTTTTCCTCCTTCTTCGAGTACGTTAGCGCCGATACAGTTTCCACACGGTACGATCTACCAGCCTCCCGCGGTACCTAACGTTTCATTCGGTAACCCGCCGCTCGCCTCGCCAAGTGTTTTTTCACCTCCCCAAACGCCAAATCAGCTCCATCAACTATTCGCCGCGCCGCCCGTACAACAGGTGCAAAGAGCCGTACAGCAACCTCTCCGCCAACTGGAAAGGGCTATTAACAGCCCCCTCCCAGCATCACCGATAAATCCTGGAATTTCTACACCATGGCAGAGTGTCTCCGGCATTTCTGGGTTGGACGAAAGTCAATCGCCCGATTACGCCCATAAAACTTTAATTGCAGCCCCACCGCATCTCGTGACGTCACGAAATATTCCATTCAAGCCTGACTTTGCGAGTACTCCAGGCTACCAAAAGGAGAAATGGAAGAACGGCGCCAGCAACGTTTTCACTTCTCCCACTCAAGCTGAGCTACGTAAATCTCGAAGCGAAACGAGTTTCGATGAATATAGCACGCCAACTTTCAAAGACAGCAGCTATAAGCCCTCGGAATCCACCCTTCGTTATACGACCGAACCTGTTTCCTTGCCTTTCGTAGGACCGCTCTTGACAAGAAAGGAATTGCCAACCCGCCAAGGCCGCAAAGAAAGACGCCGGGCGTATTCTAAAGATCGTGAAATTAATGAATGGGAAAATTAATGTTTTTTGTAAAACCATGTTTATTAAACACTATTGATTACAAAATCTGTTTTCGTGATTAAATAAATGTACACACAATGCCAATAGCGAAATTACTTTGTTCATATATATTTCATTATTATAGATTTTTAAAATTTTCTTAAAGCTTAATCCAGCAGACCTATTTAACAGAAACGAAGCAACGTTTCTTGGTTCATATCTTGAATTATATTTTTATTATAAAACCATTTCTGAGCTAAATGATCCAATTTAAAACCGTAAACATCAAAATGTTGACCGAAAGAACAAAAAAAATCTCCCACGCGTTGTCCTTTCTTATTTTTAGCACTGACGAAGATTCCTATCCAATGGCTTCCCGGCATGGATGAGTCTTGTACATTGGCCACCAAACAAAAGGGCTTTTTTTCGGACAATCTCGAGGAAAAGTATCTTTGGAAAATGTGCCCAGAAAAAAGGTTTGGTTCTCGGGTCGCATTTTAAAAAGGCGTCCAATTGAAAAGTATTCATGGCAAAACCCTTTGAATTTCTTCGGGGTAAAATGACCCCAATATTTTCTCGTTATTCTTGTCCTTGATATGGTAGAGTTGGCGGGGTTTATTTATCACCTTCAATATGGTAAAAACCTCTTTGCTCCAATATCCGTTAAATCCCTTACGAAATACTTTGCTGGTTTTTGATTTGCGCACCAGATCGCCAATCTTGAATTTCGGTTCCTCTCGTTTCGCTTTCTTTCCAAATAATTTTTCCAAACAAGATGCTCATTGGCTAAGGTTACTTCGCTAGGTCTAAACCCGGTCGTGCGATGTACGCTGTCGCTATAGGACTTTACAATTTTTGGTAGTTCATTTATAAATTTTTTTCCAGACTTTTGGTAAGAAATCTGTAAATTTTATTTTTAAGCGTCCTATTCACTCTCTCGCATACGCTGCTTTTTTATCGCCGTAACAAACGAAATGCTTAATCCCCTGGTCCTTGAAATAGCGTTGCACGGTACGATTTAAAAATTCAGAGCCTTGATAAGTATTAATTTTCAAAGGCTTACGTTGTTTGTGGATTTTTTTGAAAACCGCTAAGATATCGCTCGCTCTCTTGTTTTTCACGGGAATAGCGAATAAATATCGGGACAGAATATCGATATTAGTAAGAATATAATTAAATTTATTATTTTTTTTAATTCGTTTAACTCGATTAAATCAGCCTGGTGTTCTTCGTTCAAGCTCGTGACATAAGTCCTATTTCTAGGAAAATTAAATTTTCTATCTTTTTGCAACGTATAGGCGTCTTGGGTCAGCGCCCAATCTTTAATTTTTTTCTTGGAAATAGAGGGTAATTGTTCGGATAAACGTTTTAGTCCTCCCAGACTTCCGGGATTTTCTGGGTCAAAATAAATAGATTCTATATTCATGTCTTAACAGTTCAAAGTGTGCTACATTATTTAATGAGAGACCAGCAAAGTTTACATTTTTATACATTTTAATGGAAATTTTTAATACATTCATTTTGCATGATATTATGATATAAATTTTCTACCCCCAGTTTATAGTCGGGAAAGTTGACGTAAAACGCCTTAATTACTTTGTCATAGTTCATAAGGGGTATCGCCATCTTGACACTTTTTTCGAGTCTTTCGCAGAAATGTGACGCGATCGGTTTGCAACTAATGTGATGGGCCTATTGATTATGGCAGGGCAGGTTTGGGCACGCCTCGGTTAATGTAAATAATACACTTTTTAATTCTTCTAAAATAGACATTTTCATTCCTTCAAAAGCGTCTTTTCGGTCAGTTATTTCTTTATCGAGACTCGTACGGATAATCTTCAAACGGTCCCAGGCTTCTTTATCCAGGGCGACTCCGTTGGCGGAGGAATACACAACGTCGTAATTTGAATTAGACCCGCGAATATAGCCGCGAATATCAATAATTCTTCCACGCTGACAGAAGAATCCTTCCAACTTGACATTGTCCGACAACCAGCTATGAAAACGTATAGCTTCTGTAGTGGTTTTGAAAAATCTTTCAATTTCTTGTTCATAGTTCCAGAGATTCTTCCACACTTTTACGCTAAAATTGACGGTTAATTGAAATTTCAGGCTTCGCGAGATTCACCGATAAAAAAATGTCGAGTTGGTTGGAGAGAAAATGGGGGCGTGTCATTCTCAAACAAAAGCTCGCGTCGAACTAATCGAATAGAAAACAGGGTGGCTCATTTTATTCGATACTATATATCACCTTTCTGTCCCGGGTAATTAAAATCTCGTTATCAAATTCAAAGTACATGATACACACGACATTATTCGGTAGGGGGTCTTTCAATTGAACATCTAATAGTAGAGACCCCTGTCGAGGAATACTCGTATGATCAGCCGAGGCATTCTGGTCCACCGACATATCGAAAGTAAAGACCGTATACCCCTCCTTAAAATTCGCAAAATTTAGATAATTACCCCTATCTTCGGAAGCTATGCCCATTGACTCGAATAAAGCCTGGTAAGGTAAACAGTAATTTGAATTTGCATAATCCATTTGAAAGCCGTCAGGAGGGTATCTATCCGGTCCGACTGACAAAGACAAGTCGGTGATATTTAAATGTTCAAATTGCAAGCTATTTGTGGTCAATGACCCGTTGAAAGCTTCTTCTTTGACAAAAACTACAACTGCCCTTTTTGGTATTCTCCCGAGTATTACGTTATCGCGATTTATGTTTTTCAGACCCTGAGCGATAGAAAAACTTTTCATAATTGTTTGCGTAATGGGATAAATCGCTGGTATTCCGCTTTCTAGCATCCTAGCGTGGGCTAAACTTATCTGCGGAGCCACCTTGACTTTAGTAACGTATAAATACGCCTGTTCGAAAATTAGCTTATAATCTTTTCCCTGCTCTAAAGCTATTATACAAGTTAAACGAGGGCTTCTTACTAAGCGGAATCTTACGGGTAGTTGAATAAACTTATTCATGTGGCAAATATCGAGGGGTAAATGGCCCATTAACTCAAACGTGGTCGATTCTTTCGTTCGCGCGCATCTCTTCAGCATTCCGTTACGATCATTGTTAAAAGCAGGTTCCCACATGTCTTGCGGGTTACAGGTCAAGTTCATATAATACATTCCATTCTCCAGTTGCGTTTTCTTAGCGTCTTCACCAAAATTCAGCAATTTCGCCAAGTACGCGTTATACGCCGAAAGATTATTTGTAGATTGTACAGACGTGTCGCCCAGATAAGCGTCGATTTGCGAAAAAAGAGTTCCAATAAGATTATTCGTGACCCCGACTTTCACTTCAGTGGCTGGTACGTCTGTACCATCGAAATGCACGAGTTTCATTTTTAGTTTGAGCATAGTTTTGGATAAATCAATGTATAAGTCATCAGATGCCGGAATAAAAGATTCGAGAGGTCCATTGTCGGTCAAATTATTCGTGGGTAGATATCGTATTTCGGTTGAAGCTAATATGTTGGTATTTAACACGGGTCGTTCGAACAAGTCTAACGAACTAGCATGTCTTCTCGAAGCGCCATTGTTTCTTATCCCAAAAAATCGTCTTTCGTCCTTGATTTTTTCGTTTTCTTTTCCCGTTGTCTAGGAGGCGCTCGTCTCTTACGAGTTCCACTGCCTGACTGGGGCTTACTCATTCTGTCAGCGGCTTTATGTAACAAATTGCTTCCGGCTAATCGTAAATTGTTGCGGATAGCCAATTGCGGATCTACACCGGATTCCAAATCACCGAACATACGCTTTCCGAGACCTAGCGCTTCGCTGCGTAAAGGTATTATCATCGGTGTAATATATCTCATTAATTTCTTAAATATTCCACCCAAACCACGCCCTCTCTGGTAAACGGGGCCGGCAAACACTCGTCCCCCATATTGAGACTTATAGTAACGGAAATAACTGTCACTCTCTGACATCTTTCTTGAAATGAAGTCGAACGACCGTCTTTCCCGCTTTAAATATCAAATTTTCTCCAAAATCAGTTTTTAAGTCTATCTTGATCAACTCTAGCTCTCTTGCTTTAACCGGGTAATAGTCTATTTTGTCGTATATAATAGAATTATTACTAGGCTGATCATTGCTCGCTAACGGTATAATTTTCATGAGAGGAGCGAAAGTATCTCCGGTATACTGGGGGTATATTAAATTCGAATATAGATAAAGCGTACTCGCGCCTCTAGATAAATCGGCCGGATAAGTACTGTCGTGACCAACCAGGTCAAAATCGAAATTGTCAATTTTATAAATGATATCATCAAGAAATAAATTAAGCAATAAGGGAGAGAGGATCGATCCCTGGGGCACGCCCGAGGTTAGCAAGCTAGGGAGTGAGTCAATTCCATGGACCCTAGTTACGCACGAACGACCAGAGAGGTAACATGACAACCAATCGTGATTCTTACCTCTAATTGCAATTCTATATAATTCCCCAAGAAGTATTCTATGAGACACTGAGTCAAAAGCTTTCCTCAAGTCGAGTCACTGTTACCTAAGAAAGTAATGATTTTATGGTAGACCGAGCGCAAGGCATTGGTAGTACCCATAGATCTACGGAAGACAAACTGGAAATCCGATTTGTGAAATTACTTTTATGAGGACGGTATGTAACGGAAATATAGTAATCAAGATCGGTTAATTTTATGGAACAGGATTCGATGTCTTCATTGAAGAGATTTAGCTTATATATATATGGTCTATTCTTAAAGAATGTTTATAATAAAAACCGACTCCACCGCCCTTTCGTTCTCCAATTCCGCAGAATACGTAGTTGGGTAAATGATGCCCCAGGGATCGATCCTCTCTCCCTTATTGCTTAATTTATTTCTTGATGATATCATTTATAAAATTGACAATTTAGAAAATTGACAATTTAGAAAATTGACAATTTAGAAAATTTACAATTTAGAAAATTGACAATTTAGAAAATTGACAATTTATAAAATTGACAATTTATAAAATTGACAATTTATAAAATTGACAATTTATAAAATTGACAATTTAGAAAATTGACAATTTAGAAAATTGACAATTTAGAAAATTGACAATTTAGAAAATTGACATTTTAGAAAATTGAAATTTTAAAATATTGACCATTTAGAAAATTGACCATTTAGAAAATTACTACACATTAAATAACTGACTAAATTGCCGTGAATCAGCTTAAGGCACAATTGTTTTGTTTTTGGGAATAGCGTATTTTGGCATTCACAACTGGTAGTTGATGGACGTTTACCATAAAATTTGAAATCTGGGCATTTCAACATATGCCTACTTCGATGAAACGTAAAAACAGGTCAAATGTACATTGATTTCTTATCGGGTGAGCGCTGCATTACCACTGTCCAAAAATAAACAAAGTTCACGGTTATATTTATGAGATAAATGTAGTCAACGGTTTGGCGACACCAGCGAAGTTGTGGATAAACCGGCGGTAGTAACCGGCCAAACCCAGGAACCGTTGCACCTGTTTGACCGTCTTCGGAGGGGTGAATTTAGCTACGGCTTCCAGGTTACGAGGATCTGGTGAAATGCCTTGGCCGTCAACGACGTGTCCCAGATAACGAATGCGTGGTTTGGCAAATTAACATTTGCTCGGCTTGATTTTTAGTTTGGGCGTGCGGAGACAAGTTAAGACTTGGTCAATGTGGTGGAGGTGCGAATTGAACGAGTGGGAAAATAAGACAATGTCATCTAGGTATGCCATGGTGATCTTCCACATCAAATGGCCCATCAGAGTACGATACATTAGCCGTTGAAAAGTAGCTGGTGCGTTGCAGAGGCCCATGCCCATTACGGTGAATTCGTAATGACCATCGGGGGTCACAAATGCGGTCTTCTCCCTAGCGGATTCTTCCAACTCCACCTGGAAGTAGCAAGAGGCTAAATCCAACGTTGTGAAAAGTGTGGATCCTGCTAGGCGATCCAAGGTGTCATCGATTCGGGGTAGGGGATGAACATCTTTTTTAGTCACGGCGTTCAGTTTGCCCCAATCAACACAAAACCGCCAGGTGCCGTCACGTTTTTTAATGAGGATAACGGGTGCAGCCCAAGGACTGCATGATTCTTGAATGGTCCCCTGCGCCAATAGCTTGTCGACTTTGGCCTTGGGAGCTCCCCGTTCCCTGAGTGACTTCCGGTATGGATGTGAGCGTACCGGGGCCGAGTCGCTGGTATCAATTTGATTTTTGATTAGCGAGGTTCGCCCAAGATCACCTTCATATCGGGAAAAAAACGTCTGCATGGCGGGACAACAGGCTTTGTAATTGTCCTCGTTGGGCGGTCGAGAGCTGCCCTCTAATGTCCAGGTCGGTGGGAAGATGTGGGGTTGGGTGATGGGCTTGTGTGTCGAGGAAGTTGATGTCTGTGACGTCGTGGGCACGTGCAATTGTGGCGCCTCTTGGTAGGATAACTGGTCAATCGTGTGGATTAGCTACTCTGATGAATGCGTGGCCGTTATGAAATGTGGTGACTGTTTTGCATACCAGTATGCCAAAACGTTGTGTTGTTGTGGACAACGGTTCAACCATAAGGGAACCGGAAATTTGAGAGGGAGATACATCTAAGGCGATTTCTGATGATGCTGGGATCGTGACGTCAGAGGTGTTCCGCACGAGATGCGAGTGGTCAAAGAGCGAAACCGGAAGTGGAAAGCAATTATCTCCAATGGAGATTGAACGGGTTTTGAAACAGAGCTCAACCTCGTGATCGTTGCAAAACTCCAGACCGAGCAGAAGCTCGTACTCGAAGTTATCAATGATAAGAGCGTCGATGCTGTAACTGTCCTGGCCGATCTGTAGCACCATGGTAATAGCTCCGGTAGGTGAAATGAGACACCCGTCGGTGACCCGTAAGTGAATCGTACCGGCGGAATGAATTGGCAGGTGAAGAGATTTAACGAGCTCGTGGTTGATGATATTTTTCGGGCTGCCCGAGTCAAGGATGAGGTTGACTGATTGGTTGAGGATGATGGCAGGCAATGAGACCAATTTATGAGATGGACTTAGGAGGAGGGTATAAGAAGGTTGGGACGGAGGAGTTCCTCTGTCTACCACCGTCGATTGTCGTTTCCCGACCTGGATTGGGTGTGGGCGTTCGGGTGAGGAGACGGACTTCGCCCGCGGCGCCAGTTGAATGAGGAACGATTCTGGGCGAATGGTGATGGACTTCTATTGCGAGAGTTATAGGCCGTTGGTTGGCTGTACGACGGTCTTCCTCTGTACGGTGAATTCGTACGGTCGCTGGAGCTGTAGCGGTCATCCTGTGATTGAGCAGTCTCGCGGCAATAAGAAGCGTAGTGATCCTTACGACCACATTTGTAACAGGATACTGCGATGAGACTGGGGTCCAGACGGCGGGATGCCGTCCGGAAATTCTCCATCTCAAAGCGATGGTCCTTGATATCCCGGCGGAGTGAGTCGACTCCGCCATCGGCAGTGTTCTGATATAATGGCGGGGCAACCGTCTGTGGTGGGGAAACAGGGTTTCTTGCTGCGAGCACGGTCAGTAGCTCCAAGATTTTTCCCTCGGTGGTACTAGAGGTAGGTGGTGAGTAAGTCGGAGCAGACGGAGTGATGAGCCGTAATTTGTTCAAAAAGTCCTAGGGCGTTGTGGGGCACATCAGAATCAGTTTTTCTCGAATTTCGGGCAGGAGGCCTCGGATTAGAAAATTAATTTTTTCAGAATCCGTCATGGCCGGGTTGGCTAGAGAACACAGGGTCATAGTGTCTCTATAATATTTGACGGGATCAGTTCCAGGGAGTTGTTGATGAGCCAGCAGCTCGTTGAAGATAACCTGTGAGGAGCGTTCGAATTCAGTTCTCTTTTCCATTGGTCCCAAGTAGTATGTGATTTGGCTGTAGTAATTCGAACCTGAGTAGTATACCAGTGCTTTACCGTGAAAAGCTGACGAGAGTAAGTAAATGCGGTCGACATCCATTTTTCCCGCGGTTCTCTGCTCGAAGAGGGTGATGTAGTCGTTTACGTCCTGTGTATCCGGATCAAATTTCGGCGTGTCATGCGAGAAGTTTACGGCACGGAGTGCGGCCGCAACCGCGTTGGCAATTTCGTTGGCAGGGGCCATGGTTGGGACAGCAGCGGTTGGCGTCTTGATTTTTGGTTTTCGAGTTGGCGGAACTAACCCGTCGAATTCTGGCGCTAAGTTGAGCGTTCGGCGGGATTGACGGGGTTCGTTAGTATAAAGATCTGGTATGATGGATAATGTCGGTGAATTCGCGACGCTGTAGACTTAGGTGGCCGACGATGAAGCGGGCGAGTATGAGGACGGTCGAGGAACGTAGCTCATAGGCTAGTAACGTGGCGGTACGATCAGTTGCCCGGCGCCTCCACCAGTTGTCAGCGTAAGAAATACCAGTGATATGATACGAAAAGAGTTGTTGTTTTTTAAACTATGTAAGTGACAACTCCCCAGGGCTAGCTTTTCAGCTAAATGCTTCCCAGGTCGTTTTGTCCTTAGTAGGCTTAGCTTTTCAGCTTTAATGTTCCCACTAACAATTTTAAGAACTCCGAAGAAAAACTCTCCCCTTCTGACGCGAGCGCGATCTTTTATACCCGTTGACCGGAAATGATAGGGGGAACGCGGGACCGCTTCGTTGTGGCCGCGGGAAGCCGAGCTTCTTGTTTTCTTCTCCTTATTGTGATGGACCTGGCTGTCTGTCCCTTTCGTTAGTCCTGACAATATTTATGAGATAAATGTATATTTATTTTCATTGCGTCGGAAAAACGGTTTTTCCGACACAATGAAAATAAATATACATTTACCCATTTATAGAAGATTCTTTTTTCAACCAAGGAATACTTCTGTGACTAAAATTTAACATATTGCCTCGAGCAGGAATCGAGCCCACAACTTTTAATGTTTATCAAAAATTTCCAATTTTCAAATTTCCAATTTTGAAAATTTCCAATTTTGAAAATTACCAACTTTGGCATTAAAGAGAAATCAAAAATGTAGATAATAATGAAGCATACATTTAAAATAACGCAGTTCTTGACTGAACAAAAAACTTACATCTTTTTTAAATATATTAGTAGCGTAGGTAAATAGGTGCCATCCCAGTGCTACCCTTCCATGCCTAAAAACACTTAATATCTAAGCCTTGTAAAACGTACGATATAGTAGACGATATTCTCATTTCGTTAGCTCACGTTAGATGGCGGTATCGAGAATATTCTCTCCTTTTGAGGGGGGTGGAATTATCAACGAGAAAGTAACTTACCCCCCACGCTTTTGTAAATCATTTGCGTTTCCAGAATTTCAGGCTCTGTAGTAACTTCTCCTAATCTAATTCTGTCATGTGGCATGTATTTACGATTCATCGAAGTAGGCTGAGGTTGAAATGCACAGGTTTCGTAATTTATGGTATACGTCCATCAACCGCCAATTGTGAAAAGGTCTTCTACATTGAGCGCCTAAATACGCTTGTCCCAAAAACAAAAAAAATGGGCCGTTAGCTGATTCACTGTAATTTAGTCATTGATTTAGTGTGAAGTGGGTCCTAGTTTTTCCGAAATGGCTAATACAAAAGTGTCCAATGGTTGTCTGCTGTCGCTTTTCCTTCTTCAAATAGAGATATATGGTCCCGTCTCGAGTAACGTTGATACTGTTCCGAATTTTTTAAAATTTGTTGTTGGCTCAACCGACGTCGTTGTAAAGAATGTGTTAACCCTCAATCCCAATTTGAAGACCAATTTCTTTGACCCGGATTTAACCAAAAACACGGTGAGAGTAATCGTTCCTGTAACTGCGAATTAAAACTGTCGCTTATCTTGGACAAATAGGCGAGCATTTCACGGCTAAGATGTTCCTTTTAATCCATTGAACGCTTTTCCACGCTAGAGTCAACTGATTACGGATCTCGGCTACCCCGTGGAAGAGCATAAAGTGAACACGAGCGACGGCTACATTCTGGGACTGTTTCGAATCCCGAAACGAAATAAACCACCGGTGCTCCTGCTCCCCGGATTGTTCCAGTCCTCCTCAAACTTTGTTTTGAACTACTTTGCCTTCCAGAATTTAGGTATCTTTATACTGACGGTAATAGAGTAATACGGATACTGATTTGGTTTCGATGTTAAGAGGCATCCAGCCATCTGTTCTCTGAGTGCGCGACTTTCTAAGCGCGTAAAAGTCTCAAAAGTAAAAAGGAGAAAACAGTGTCGGTTATGGTAAAATCATTATCTTAAAAAATTACTCCTTCAATAATTTATTTGGACAAAATATTAATTAATGTAAAACGCCTTTTTACTATTCTCTATAAACTTGTATAAATTCTTTGTAACAGGACCATTTTAATGCATTGCTATTGTTAAATTGGTTGTCTTACTCTCGGAAATCTGCTAACCATTCGTTCTGATGCTCTTAAATTACCGATGATAATTTATCACATTTTCCCCTCAGCCAATACAGTGTATTGGGGTCCACCATATTTATAGGCCCCCACCGTAATTGGCTTAATATAAGAAGGGGAATATTCCCAATATTTCTAGCAATACCATTATTTTAATCTTCGCAGCTCTTGTTCTATCAGATGAAGGCTACGATGTCTTTTTGGGCAATTTCAGAGGGACAATTTACTCTCTCGGGCACGTCTCGCTAAAAACAAATGACCCAAAATTTTGGGAATTCAGGTATTCCTCAAAACGGTTTTTAATAGACGTAGTAACTTAATTATTAGCTCATTCCCAATTTTAATTATATAAATCCATAAGCTGGGACGAAATGGGTCTGATGGATTTACCCGCCATGATCGATTTTGTCTTGTCCACTACTGGTCAACAGCAATTGTATTACGTCGGTCATTCCATGGGAACAACCAGCTTGTTTGCCCTTCTGTCGACTACCACACCGATCAATTACAATGACAAAGTAAGTTCACATTTTTGTCTATGAAACCTAAGTATACAGGGAGTTTCAATAGGTTATGCAAAAATTTTAAGGAGTTGAAGGGGGTGAGTTGAGAAGTATGCGTGTTTCTTCCCATTTTTCTACGATGAGTCAAAAGATCGTCAGAGAGCTTCAAATGGTGGCCTACTAGCCCGTGGAAGTAGGCTGCAACAAGCGCAAACCAAGCAGCAGGGAAATATAATATTGTATATTATTTGATTAAATCATATTCATATTTATAGATTATTATATATTCCATATTTTAATTTAGGTCCTAGCTCAAGGATAGTTTTACCTTTTTGATATTTGCTTTAATACGTTATAGCTCATTTTATTTTGAATGTTAAGTTCTCAAAACTATTTTCAGTACTAGCGAAAAGTGTATTTTATCTATAAAAATTGGTGTTATTAGTATTATTATTAATTTATAAAAACCAATATTATTAAATTAAAAAAAACTAGAAATGAAACTCCAGTGATCTCGTTTAACGTTCACTAGCATGTCCTGAATATGACGTTGTCTTAGAGTTATGACAACATGACCATTGTAAAGCGAATAGAACGTTGACATTCAAGCTTCTACAACGCTTTGCTGAACGTCTCTGTTCTATGAGTTCACATTTTAGTTCATTTCTTTATTAAGCGCTCTCCAGTTGGTGTCAGAAATGACATTTGCGACGTACTAATTATTTGACGTTTTAGATCAAAATGGCGGCGTGTATGTCTCCAGTTGCTAAATTAACACACGCCACAGCTCCGATCGTTCAGCTGTACCAATTTGCGGACCTCATTACGGTAATTTCAAGTTTTTTCTTGTTGAGTTTCAAGACCATCAGAAATATGAATAATGACGCGCAATTCTGCTCAGTCAGGCCTCTTATGGGCTAGATTATTGAGCCTGCACAATCAACTAATTTATTATTCAAAATATAATTTTTGAATTTGATCAGTTAACTGGCCCTAATTTTACCTTAAAAATATTTGACGAAACTATTCAACATTTTAAATACTCGATTTGTTTGCCAGGGGCAGCTCAATCTAATGATAAATAAGACACCCTCATATGAATAAATCATGATTAGATTAGATTAAAATTCAATCGGTAGCTTTGGCTGTATAAAGATTAAAAATGGTTAAATTATGATAAATTGTTTAATCATGTTTCTTAGGACATCCTGTAACAAATTGATCTGCTCCTCGTTTGGTTCTCGCCTTGCCATGGCAACGACTATTTGATATTCAATTCGATCCCCTAAAAATGATTTTTCACACCTCTATACCTCAGACATCATTAGTTTTAATAAATTAATTGGAAAATCTCAAATATCGGACAGGTTCTGACCGTCTTAACTGGAACCAAAGGCTATTTTCCGTCCACCAATGCTTTGACTAATTTACTTACCGACGTAGTATGCGGTAATGGGGCGACTGATGTACTTTGCCTAATCGTCGTCGGAATCCTTGATGGTTTCGAATCCGAACATTTGAATCGGGTAAGAACAGTACTAGAGGAAATAAATATATGCTCCTGCCTTTTCGCAAGCCATCTTATAAACGAAATCGGCGCTCCTCTCTTTTCAAGCCCATTTGAGAAACGAAGTATCCGCTCCTCTCTTTTCAAGCCTATTTAAGCCACTTTGAGAAACGAAATAAGCGCTCCTCTCATTTCAAGCCGATTTGGAAAACGAGATATTCGCTCCTCTCTTTTCGCGTTCATTTGAGAAACGGAATATGCTCTCGTCTCTTTTCGCCCCTATTTGAAAAACTAAATAAGCGCTTATCTTTTTTTCACGGCCATTTGAAAAACTTAATATGCGCCCGTCTCTTTTCGCGCCCATTTGATAAACGAATCCAGCACTCCTCTCATATAGCGCCCATGTGAGAAAAAAATCGGTACTAGTTTCCTTTCGTACCTATTAAAGAAATGAAAAACTAAATCGGCCCTTTCGTTTGGCATTTACGTTTATTTAAGAAACAAAGTCAGCACTTATGTCTTTTCGCGCCCATTTAAGAAACGAAATTGGCTCTCTTATCTGTTCGTGTTCATTTGATAAACTAAATTGGCACTCCCCTTGTTTCGCGTTCATTTGAGAAACGACATCGGCACTCCTCTATTTTCGCGCTTATCTGTGAAACGAAATAACTCATCTTTTTTCGCGTTCCTTTGAGAAACAGAGAAGGAAAGACAAGTTTTATTGCAGACCTACATTGTACTAAAGCTTTATTGTTTCAGACTAGGCTTCCTGTATACGCGAGTCACGCAGTCGAGGGCACATCGTCTTACAGCATCGTCCATTATGGACAGGTATTTGCCATTTTACGAATAAAAATTTCTTCATCTATGTGTATCAAGTAGACAAGTAAACTTTAGAAGTTAAATTCCCTTCAGGCTTATTTCCAAAGTGAAAATATTAGGCTATTAAAGAATATCAATAAAATATACACAGAACATTAAAATAATTAAATAAATAAAAAAAATTAAACGAGTAAAATCCAAAAACCAATTTCAATAAATTAAACTAACAATTAGAATTAAGTCAATTAGAAAACAAAAACTCCAAAACCAAAAAGCGAAGTTGCGGAATTAAGTACGGTGTGGAAATTTTTTCCAGGCGCGAGCACTTCTGAAGAAAATCGTTTTTCAATGTCATGCAACTATTTAATTTCGAATGGAACGTAGAGTGCGTAAGGCTCATGTGATCACCTAGAATAACTTTCCCGATGGAAGAGATGACTTCTTAAGCCAGCTGCACCCATGAGACGCGAAGCGAGCAACGCGACGCAAAAATACAAAAATTCCTTAATTCACATACGCTTTGTTGCTCGTGAGCGAACTTGCTTTTTGAAACGATGCATTCGTGCGTGCTTAAAATTCACTGGCGAACTATGCATCCGGTTTTATACAGTACGGTCCAGAGGCAGATATGTTCTTCACACCGAGTTCGCCCCTCGCTATAAACGCCGTGGCAAATTGTGGGTACCTGCTACGGAAGCTGATCACAACCAGTTAAGTGGTCTCCAGTGTGAATTTCAGTGAGGAAGCGCTGGCCATTTATAGTTTAACCCATGTCAAGAAATGTATTCCTGCTCGTCGGATAAGTCAACGTTTACTCAAGAATTAGGCGAAACACAGTATCGCGATACCAGGACACAGGTTTGAGCGGTCAATATTTAAGTTGAAGTCTCCATTAATGAAAACACATCTCGCGTAACAATCCCAGAAGGTCACTCAGTTAAAAAAATCGCCTCTATGGCAACACTATCCTCAACCGGAAAGGGCTATACGGAGTAGCGTGAAGGACTCCTCCTCCACGTGTAATACGATCTTTACGAAAGGTAACGTCGTCTTGAGGGTATTATTTCCGAGTCCAGTACAGATATGTCCAGTCACGTCTCAGTGGGACCAGAAACATCATACTGCTCTGAAATTGTGAGTTAAAAAATTGTGGATTTTGTTAGGCAGGCTGCGAACGTTTGAGAGAACATATGTAGCATTTCTGGAACGTATACGCTTGTAATCGATGGTGATTGTTTCGATTTCTAAATGAACAGTCGCCAACTGTGAAAAACGAATCCTTGACTCTTACGAAAAACACATGATCACATTTTGGACATTGGATCAAGATTCGATCAAACCATATCCAGAAAAGATAAAATGTTTTTGGATCAAATAATCTGGATCAAAATTCGATTAAATCATATCCAGAAAGGATCAATAATTTTGGTTCAAATAACCGTGATCAACATTGGATCTAGTCCGAGGGGTTGGTCACTCGGCGAACTCGGTGTACACTGTCGTACCTCTGACTGTGCTAATAAAAGTTCGTGAACTCTTTAAAATCCCTACCTTTAACAGTACTAAGTACGCGAACTCAGTGTACAGGTCATCCGAGAGTGACTTACCCCTCGATCCAGTCATATCCAGAAGTAATCATATAATTTTGGATCATATAATCTTGTTATATCCAGAAAGGATAAAAAAGTTTTCGATCCAATAAATCAAGATTGGATAAAACGTACACATCAAAGAAAACCTATACCAATTTTCTTACATTATTTTTAATTATAAATATACTTTTTTTATTTATTATTTATTATTAAAAATTATTATAATAAATAATGTTATATGTGAGAATGGACCCTCTTGTACATAATATACTATGAAATAAACGTAACCCACTATTGTACAATAATTGTTTTTATTTATTTAAAAATACTACAGCCGTTTCAGCGCCAAAACTAGCGCCGTCGTCAGGCAATGTTACAATAATGACCTCGAGTCTGTTGAGGGCAACAGCACGATAAAATACAGTGTAAATTTACACAGTTTCATTTACACTGTATTTTATCGTGCTGTTGCCCTCAACAGACTCGAGGTCATTATTGTAACATTGCCTGACGACGGCGCTAGTTTTGGCGCCGAAACGGCTGTAGTATTTTTAAATAAAAAAAATTATTGTACAATAGTGGGTTACGTTTATTTCATAATAATAAATAATGTTATTTATAATTATTATTATTAATTATTATTACTGAATTACGAACTTTATGTAATTAAATCTTAATTAACACTCAAATTTTAATGATTTTTGAATCCAACCTGACGTTGCTCAGTATTAAAATAAAGCAATTATAATCCTAGGCTTCAATAAACGTACTTTTGTTCTTCTTAACTTTTTATTAGAGTTTTCATCTTTTGTCCTTGTAGCATCAAAATATAATCAAAACTTTACCGACATTTTAACCTACAACAATTCGCATTAAAACCCTAAAACAATCTCTTAAAATATATTAAAAAATAAGCTTAAAATTCGTGATGATTAAAATTATTGCTATTGGTTAAAAGAAACCACGTAATCCTCCCACTATTTCTTTATTTTTGTTGTAACTTTTTTTGTTAATTCTTGGGGCTCTTGAAAAACCAGAACTAATTTACAAATCCCAAAATTTTGCAGGTAACTTAAAAAAATGAAGATTTTATGGAATTAAGAATATTGCTTTACTTTGGCTTGTTTCATATAATTTCAACAAAATTATCGAAATTGGATCAAAATTTGATCAAATTAGTGGAATTTCAATAGTAAATCTTACACTTAATCTTAATAATTTAGATTCTAATTAACTTCACTAGAATCTTTTTTAATAGCTTGTTTCTGTAAACCATTTGCGTTACAAAGCTTAACGTGCGAATCAGATACAAATTGTTCGAAACTTAAAAATTGGAAAACGAAGACATCGCTTTGCTTTCTTTAATATATCCACCCTTCTACTTTATCAATGCCAACGCCTACTTAGTTGTAATTTTATTAATAGCTCAACCGGTTGCGCCTTTACATTAACTATTTTTACAATGTATTTCACGCTATTCCTAGTTGTTAGTAAACCGGAATTTATCCCTTCGTTTACACTATTTCAGATCTTACTTTTATTTAATACTGTATTCAAATGGCATATACACTGCATCAGAATTGGATCAAAACTTGTCCAAGCGATTAATTGAGCCCCGTTTGATATTGTATAGTATGCTATTTATGTTTGTTAATTTAATATCTAACGTTTTGGCTTTTTAGATTATTTCCGCAGATAGGTTTCAAAGGTACGATTTTGGCAGAGAGGACAACTTAGTGAAATACGGAATGGTAAATAAATATCATTATCAAAGAGCCGACTGAACGTAGCAACGCTTCCGAGGTTCATTTTGAAAGCGATTGCTTTATCGGGTCTAAGATTCGGTTAAGGTTTAGCTTGGGTGAAGATATAGGTTTGGGTGACGTTGAGTTAGGTTAAGGCTAAGTTAGGTTTAATGTATCGATTGTCTTCTGCTGGAAAAAGTTATTTTGGATTGCTTGAGATGATTTTAGAGCCGCTGGTACGTTTGGTCACACTATGAAATTGTGTGTTACAGTGAAACTGTATCATTACCCTACGGGCCCTTTTTTAAAAGCGATGGGTGGAGTGATGTGTCATTTAAATGCTAGTCAGCTGACGGGAATAGACGACTGTTCCTAGCGGCTCTCGCCAACGGTTCTATGAGAAGACAGGGAACGGCCGTTTTAGGCCTTGTCTCGAGTTAAGTGGTCAGATAGCCGAATTAGTGATCAACTACACGAAATTCATGTACACAGTTTTACATTATCCAACAACTTCAGCGATGAAACCAATCGGAGTTTCTTTAATTAATTGTCTAAATGGTTTTTTGGCTGAGTCTATGTCAGCCATTATTGCCTGTAGCAGTGGCTACGGCTGGGACAAGCGCGTATTCTTTTAATAGTCAATTCGAAATAAAGTCAAACGGAACAGACTACTAGTTACGAAATCGTCATTTGAAATTTTTCTTATGGCGTCGTCTATTTTACAGTCTGAACCTCCGGAGTACGAGATTGGTAAAATAACGGCAACATAAAATAAGAAAAGGTCTACGTAAAATAACACGCGAAAACGACAAATTCTAAGGGTCCACCCTGTTCAAAACTTCAATAAATAAAATAAAAATATTTAAAAAAAAACTAAAAAAAATAGTAAATTTTACAATTTTTGATTACTTTGGACAAATAGGGGGGGGGGGGATAAAAACCATTTTGGGTGAACTCGAGCTAATTTGAATAAATATTTACGTCGAAATTTTAGGTATAATACAAAATATTTGTAAAACTTATGCCGTGATAACTGCCATTTATTTTCTAAGATAAATCTTAAAATTTCTACATTACATTATCTCAACGATTTCGATAGAAAAATGACGCCATTTTATAATATACATCATGGTGCAATAAGTTAGGTAATTTTAATCCGATTAACCTGAGATTTTATACGTTACATTATCTGCCCGAATGAATACGTACTATAGAGTTTCATAGAAATCCGACACCATTTTGCAAAATGGCGGATATCAAAAAATTTCATCGTGCGATAAGTTCCGTAAATATTCGTCGATTAATCAGAAAATTTTCTACGTTTCATTATCTGCCCGAGTTAATTAGACCTTTGGGTTTTCCAATAATAATCCGACGCCATTTTGAAATATGGTGGGTATAAATGAAACTAATAATGCGATAACTGCCGAATTAATTTGTCGATTTACGTGAAATTTTCTACATTACATTATCTGACCGAATAAATAAGCCCCTTACACTGTGATAGAAATCTGACGCCATTTTCCAAAATGGCAGATATCATAATGTGATAACTGCCGAAATTATTTGTCCAATTACTTGAAATTTTCTACTTTACATTATCTGTTAAAGATAATAAATCCTAATAATTTTAATAAAATTCGAGGCCATGTTGCAAAATGGCGGATGTCAAAATATCTCACGGTCATATAAATTCCGTAATTATTCGACGATAAATCTGAAATTTTCTGTTTCATTAAATGATCGAAAAATTTTGTATTTTCTATTTTGAAAGAATTTACGTGAAATTTTCTACATTACATTATCTGACCGAATAAATAAGCCCCTTACACTGTGATAGAAATCTGACGCCATTTTCCAAAATGGCAGATATCATAATGTGATAATTGCCGAAATTATTTGTCCATTAATTTGAAATCTGTCGTTTGCAAAATAGCGTATAACAATGTATCTCTTGGTGCGATAAATTTCGTATTGTTATTAGACAATTATCGGAAAATATATTTAAAATGGGTACATATCGGCAAATTCAAATAATATTGGTTAAGTTCCTATATCATTGGGTTAACTGAAATAATTAAGGTTAATTTCACATTAAATTAGGAAAGGAACACATTTAGGTAAATTCATATAATTTGGGTAAATTGAAATAACATTAAATTAGTTCAAATTAAATTGACGACATTCATATAAATTGGGAGAAATTCAAACTATATTTGGTGTTTTAAATAATATTAGGCAAATTCAAATAATTTTGTTTACATTGGAACATTTTTGAGTTAAGTTCAATAATATTTGGTTAATTGAAATAAAAGTGGGCTAATTTAAATAATATTGTTAATATTTTCTAGTAATACTAGCTGGGGTACCCAGTATTATCCGGATTAATAGCAAACATGTTATAGCTCCAATTATCAACTTACTTTTATTTTTGTTTCTATACTCATTCAAAGTTACTGTCCCGAGATCAAACTTTTGTGATTTGTTAAATATTATTTCTATTTACCCATTTTATATAATATAAAATTTCAATTAACCAAATATTATTGGAATTTACTCAAAATTGATCGAGTCATCGAATGTAAACAAAATTGTTTGAATTTGCCTAAAAGTATTTGAATTTACTCAATATTATTCAAATACACAAAATATCATTTGAATTTCTCCCAATTTAGGCCTATATCAATGTCTACAATGCCAATTGAACTAATTTAATAATATTTAAATTTACCCAAATTATGCCTAAATGATGAATTCAACCATAATTATTTCAATTAATCTAATGATATAAAAGAACTTACCCAATATTATATGATTTTACCGATATGTATTAAATTTTATCCATTTTATATGAAATTTCCTTCAATTTTTTTATAACAATAACAATACGGAATTTATCGCACCAAGAGATACATTGATGTGCGTTATTTTGTAAAACGGCGTATTTCTTTCAAAAGAAATAGGACTGATTTACTCGGTCAGAAAAAGAAACGTAGAAAATTTCAGAATAGTTGACGAATAATTACGGAACTTCTCGGAAAAGCGCCATTTTGCAAAATGGCTTCGGAATTCTTTCAAAAGAGAAAATACTTATTTTTTCGATCATTTAATGAAACAGAAAATTTCAGATTTATCGTCGAATAATTACGGAATTTATATGACCGTGAGATATTTTGACATCCGCCATTTTGCAACATGGCCTCGAATTTTATTAAAATTATTAGGATTTATTATCTTTAACAGATAATGTAAAGTAGAAAATTTCAAGTAATTGGACAAATAATTTCGGCAGTTATCACATTATGATATCTGCCATTTTGGAAAATGGCGTCGGATTTCTATCACAGTGTAAGGGGCTTATTTATTCGGTCAGATAATGTAATGTAGAAAATTTCACGTAAATCGACAAATTATTTCGGCAGTTATCGCATTATTAGTTTCATTTATACCCACCATATTTCAAAATGGCGTCGGATTATTATTGGAAAACCCAAAGGTCTAATTAACTCGGGCAGATAATGCAACGTAGAAACTTTTCTGATTAATCGACGGATATTTACGGAACTTATCGCACGATGAGTTTTTTTGATATCCGCCATTTTGCAAAATGGTGTCCGATTTCTATGAAACTCTATAGTACGAATTCATTCAGGCAGATAATGTAACGTATAAAATCTCAGGTTAATCGGATTAAAATTACCTAACTTATTGCACCATGATGTATATTATAAAATGGCGTCATTTTTCTATCGAAATCGTTGAGATAATGTAATGTAGAAATTTTAAGATTTATCTTAGAAAATAAATGGCAGTTATCACGGCATAAGTTTTACAAATATTTTGTATTATACCTAAAATTTCGACGTATTTATTCAAATTAGCTCGAGTTCACCCAAAATGGTATTTATTTATCCAAAGTAATCAAAAATTGTAAAATTTACTAGTTTATTTTATTTTTTTTAAATATTTTTATTTTATTTATTGAAGTTTTGAACAGGGTGGACCCTTAGAATTTGTCGTTTTCGCATGTTATTTTACGTAGATTTTTTTATTTTATGTTGTCAAAAAAATTTTTGGTGGCCATGGCGAAACGGGCGCCCAGCGTAGCGTTTCCCTTTAACGGGTTTCATGTTACATCTAGGTCTAACAATTCCCCAACTTTGAAGAAAATCGGTGAGAACCACCTCGGGTCGTCTCCTTGTTAGAAAACAGAGAACGGCAGTTTTACGTTTATTCCCATTCGACCGAAATCCCATTCGACCGAATCCCATTCGACCGAAATAATTTTAAAATTTAGCCCAATTGGCGGGGTGATTTGGTATTTTGTTTATAAGGTATTTACTATCGAAGATCCATGTTTAGGTTAGGTTAGGTTAGGTTAGAAGAAACCACCTATGGACTGTGAGAAGGATGAGAAAATACGCGAAAAAGTAGATTAGTCCATAATTAAAAGGGAAAATATAGCTAAATCCTAAACAAATTTGAAGAAAATTAAAAACTTACTAATAACTCGTACCGATAGGTCTTCGAGCAACGCGAAACTGGGATCAAATAGATCTTCGAGTAATAAACTAAAGTAAAAATAAATAAAATAGCCAGAAATTCCAACGGTAGACCGGTTTCGTTCTATTTGGAACTGATCAGTACCGTGCGGGAAATCTGGCTGGCGACTATCAAATCAAAAAGAAAAACTAAGCCTAAACATTAAAAATTTCAAAACGCGTTGCGTATAGCAACGGAAAGCCGAAAAGGGGGGAGTGTGGTGGAGAATAGTATATACGATAAGTTAAGTTAGAAGAAACCACCTATCGAACGAAACCGGTCTACCGTTGGAATTTCTGGCTATTTTATTTATTTTTACTTTAGTTTATTACTCGAAGATCTATTTGATCCCAGTTTCGCGTTGCTCGAAGACCTATCGGTACGAGTTATTAGTAAGTTTTTAATTTTCTTCAAATTTGTGTAGGATTTAGCTATATTATCCCTTTTAATTATGGACTAATCTACTTTTTCGCGTATTTTATCATCCTAGGTTAGGTTA
This sequence comes from Leiobunum rupestre, assembly GCF_980474605.1. Taxonomy (NCBI): domain Eukaryota; kingdom Metazoa; phylum Arthropoda; class Arachnida; order Opiliones; family Sclerosomatidae; genus Leiobunum; species Leiobunum rupestre. Next base: position 92,842,792 of record NC_143384.1, on the reverse strand, counting down.
GGTTAGGTTAGGTTAGAGTTGGTTAAGTTTACTATTTCAGTTTTGGTTCAGTTACTTTTCTTGACTAGGTGAAGATAATTATTATTGATGTATTAATACCCTCCTTTATTAGCTATCCGCTCCATTGCAAACGACTTCAGTAACTAAATTGAAAACATAGCAAAAGCCAATTTATATAGTAGCGTTCGGTCGAATGGGACACATAAAAACCGCACGTTTCGGCGGAATTCGGTCGAATGGGACAGCTCAAAAACCGCCTTCGGTCGAATGGGACTAAAGCCAGTTTTAGGCCTTGTCTCGAGTTAAGTGAATTCATGTACACAGTTTTACATTATCCAACAACTTCACTGATGAATCAAATTGGGGTTTCTTAAATTAATTGTCTAAATGGTTTTTTTGTGGCAGCGGCTACGGCTGGGACAAGCGCGTATTCTTTTAATAGTAAATTCAAAATAAAGTCAAACGGAACAGGCTACTAGTTACGAAATCGTTATTGGAAATTTTTCTTTTAACGTCGTCTATTTTACAGTCTGAACCTCCGGAGTACGAGATTGGGAAAATAACGGCGCCTTTGGCCTTCTACAGCAGTAAGGGCGACGCCTTGGCGAATGAACGAGATATTGACTTTTTGCGTCAACAGCTGGACCGGGAGTTCTGGTGCGGGATTTCATCGTTGAAGCCGAAGATTATTCACATATCGATTTCATAGTGGCTGTAGATGCTTACAAATACGTGTACAAATACGTTGTCCAACTATTGAACGAAAATACATGATAAATTTTAGAGGATCATAAATCGCAACGCTAGTTTCTCTACTACTAATCAGCTTGGCCATTGCCATTATTAATGTATATCGTTGTAAATTCCAATTATTCCAGATCAATGCTAATAAATTTTGGTAAATCTTCAAATAAATTGCCGTCAAAATTAAAAGTACTATAAAGTACTAGCACTCCTTTGCTTGGTCCCTAGCCGCTATTTTGGGTGCGTTTGTTTGTCTATGGATAAAATAAAAAAAATTCAAACTTTTAGGAGACATAGAACGTGCAGGAGGTCACTTGACAATTTTATATCTCTAATGGTTCTCGAGATGCATTTTAAATGACCTTGAAGACATGGTTCAAGGTCAAGGAAATTTCCGTTTTCAAGTGACCTCCTGCAAGTTTTATGTGTCCCGATAATTTCAAATTCCTAGCTTAAACAAATTTTATTGGCCTTGTATAGTTTTTTGGGTAACACCCTGTATATCTTATCAATGAAGAGTTATTCTATGGTGATATCTCTCGGAGTAAAATTAAGCGCTACAAAGTGATATTGACGCACTCGACTTTTGGGTGTCTTCCAATTACATGAGTTTTAATCCAACTAAATCTATGGTTTTACACACTCTTAAAAAAAAGGCAGTTAAAGTACTTCTTTAAGGGGGTTTTTTCTTGTCCCAAATATCGTCACTTTAAAGGTAGACAAAAGGAGTAGATATACTATCAAAAAGGTGTATTTTGTGTTTTAGACAAGGCATTTTATGTTTATTTGATTCCGTTTTTACACCCTTATAGCTACTTTTATAACTCCGTTAACGGAGTGGGTTTACTTCGTTTGCGATATTTTACTTCTCTAGTGGTTTTAAAAAATCCCTTTAGCGGTATAATATGGATCCGTTTATGGCATGGGTTTATGGTATCAGTATAAAACGACCCCGTTAGCGGAGTCAATCAACGCCATAATCGGAATCACAAGACCACATAATCGGAGTCAAATTACCAAGTTATCGGCTTAAAACAAACCTGTTAGCGGTCTAAAACAAGTCTATTTATGGTGTCAAATGACTCCATTTACGGGGTCAAACGGCCTCATTATAGAAGCAGTTATAGCGGTTATGGTATCGATAGACTCCGTATACGGTGTCCAAAGACTTCCTTAACGGCTTAAAAAGATTCCCCGATCGGTTTAAAACAATTCTATAGGCTGAGTAAAAACTCCATTTACAGTGTCTAATGACACCTTTATCGGTTTCAATACATTCTGTAGGCGGGGTAAAAAAATCCCAATCCGGTGTCTAACGACCCCATTATCGGAGACACAAGGCCCCATTATCGGAGTCAAACGACCACTTTATCGGAGTCAAACGACCACTTTATCGGAATCAAACCACCACTTTATCGGAGTCAAACGACCACGTTATCGGCGTTACAAGAGCACGTCAACGGTTTAAAACGATTCTATAGGCGGGGAAACTCCCTTTGCAGTGTTTAACGACCCAGTTAGCGGAGTTAATTGACGCTTTTAGCGGGGTCATTCGACCTGGTTATTGTAGTCGCAAGACCCCGGCCATTTTGAAACTCTATTTCCGGGTTTTTGTGGTAAAGTCTTTCAAATTCCAGATTGAACTGCATTTAGAAATAAATATATACGAATTAATACTTTAGGAATATTCTTAACTATAAGAATGAACGCCTCGAAACGTCTCGTATTTTGTGAAGTAACAATATTTATACTTTAAATTCAAGAGATTGTACTTCATGGTTTGAAATCAAATTTAATTAAGCAGACGGTACGTTTCGAAGCCAGTGTTATTTGTACGGTTGAAAAGGAGCGCTTTAATAAAAGTAGATGGGAAACCATGAAGTTTCAGTCTCTTGATTTTTGAACAAATATTAAGTTAACCATGGTTACAAAATTGCGTACACAAAATACTTATATGTTTATGGTTATAAAAATGTGCGAAGCCGTGATTAAAATGAGTAAATTAACCTGCTGAATATTTTTAAGGGCGGGATATTCATTTATAATTGATTCTACAGAGGCGCCATCTTGAATTTTGCTTTTTCGTTCTTCAAGCGTTTTGCTCATTTTGAAATTTATGATCCTAAAATCTATTGTATTTTTCTTTAGCTCGTCCACCATATCTTTCTTGTGTTTTTATAAGCTTCTCTCGTCTTCGAATATGCTATAAAATAAATATAAATATTAGTATTTAATACATTCTTAAAAGGGAAAATTGTTAGGAGCGCTATTCGATTGATATCAACTAGGGGCTAAGGGTTTATATATTTGTAGAATTTTAATTAGCGGGATCCTACCAGACCGCGGAGAGCTTTTATGTCTAGCTCGCTATAGACTGACTATATAGTTTTAAAGTTTTATTGGGAACTTTAAAGATCTCACACACCATACTATGACTACGCTTTCGTACTATACTAAAATGATTACGACTTTCTATATTTACAAAAGGTATGATTTTATTTGAAGCAAAAAATGATGGCTGGTTTCTTTCAGCCCTATAGTGTGTATTCACTAGTCCCAATTTCGAATTTCCCGCGTAAAGACCAAACCACCATCTCGGATCGGAACGGTTTTAAAAAACGTCGGGCGGCCATATTGTCTGTGATATCTCCTAGTCGCTAATCGTGGTGCTATTAATGTTAAAATGAATTTAAATAACGAGAAGGATAAATTTTGTGCTGGATATGCCGAAGGCATTTCTGGGAGTGATAAAATTAGGTAAATGCGAACAATATTTCTATTACCACAACCTTGTATTTCACATTTAGACATTTTCACCAGTTATCTGCCAAGGCTTAGAAACACAGCTAAACTTCCAAAATTGTGTTAGACAAAATGGCCACCGGCACAATTCGCGATAAAAAATTCGGTCGTTCATCGTCATCAAACGTCATTCGTATAAGGAGTGGCTTAGACAAATACGTCACAAGAATACACACTATTTTAAGGTTGGGACTTTTAGTGTGTCCCCTACAAGTTCTAAACGCTATCTGACGTATTTCGCTAGAAATCTAGTCTTTATACACAAAAAAATTGAACGGGAGGGAATTCGTGGTAAGGTGACCCATAATCCCAACCGTCGTTTCGAAGTATCTTGAAAGGTAGCAACGTCGAAGTGGTACCACGACTCTTTACTCCCGCTGTGTTTTCCGACTCTTCTTTTCTACACAATACAGTTTCCTCGAATCTCGAGGAGTGGGGTTTTTACACAAAAATAACAAGAAATATATACAATACCATAAGTTAATGATACGTCTAAGTAGACAAATAAGCCCTTTCAAGGTGGAATCTTTGTCCAGAAAATGTGATGTCAAATCTTGTCTTTCCGATTCCCGCGAAAATGAATTTCTAGATTAAACAGTAGTTTCACTGGTCTATGCACTATCGTCCCGTTTGACGTTTTTAGTTCCACATCGAGATATATATATCGAAGTGGGACTATTGCTATGGACGGATTGTCGTTAAGTGTTGTTGTTTGTTTGTGTGTTTGTTGTGGAAAAGCGACGGCACGGTAGGTGGAGCTGCGAAAAATAATTTATTAATATCTCTATTATAAGGAGCGCTTGGTACGTTGGTCGTCGTCGTCGTCCGAGCTTTCAGGAATGATGGCTTAGTCTGTTACGAAGCCAAAGGCGGGGCGGCGAGGAAAATTGACCCGCGGCACAGAGGGAAACCGAGACTGCCTACGCTTCGTTACTGAGGTGGTTCGACTATCTATTTTCTCAAAATCCGTCACCCCTGAGAGTTGGGCCGTGTTTGTCCCAACACGCAATACACCCGAAATTTTATCTTTGTTTCCGCCGCGAATTTCGGAGGGGGGGATCGTATGGGGTAGTTTCGGAAACGGAGAGGTGGGAGGGGGGGTTTCGGTGTCGTTCCAATTCGAAAGTCCCGTGGCGCTCTCGGCGTACGTTAGTCTCGTGGCCTTTATGCATCAGCCATTGGATACAGGTGGTTTAAAGGGGTACAGAGTTGAGTTATTTTTTTGGGAAATGGGTACCACGGAAATTTTCGCATAGAGAAAAGGGGGAGAGGGTGCCACGGTAGTTATCACATGGGAAAAGCGGAGAGGTGGTACCACGGTAATTATCACATGGAAAAAGCGGAGAGGGGGTACCACGGTAATTATCACATGGGAAAAGTGGAGAAGGTTTACCCCGGTAATTATCACATGGGAAAAGCGGAGAAGGGGTACCACGGTATTAAACACATGGGAAAAAGGGGAAGGTGGGTACCAGGGTAATTATCACATGGGGGAAATTGGGAGGAAGGGCCTTACTGGAAGTACCCCGGTAATTATCACATGGAAAAAAGGAGGAAGGGCCTTACTGGAAGTACCCCGGTAATTATCACATGGAAAAAAGGAGGAAGGTCCTTACTGGGGTGGTTCTACTTTGGGGAAAATGATACCATGGAAATTATCGCATGGGGAAAGGGGAAGGGGGTATCCCGGTAATTATAACATGGGGAAAATTGGGAGGAAGGGCCTTACTGGGGTGGTTCTACTTTGGGGGAAATGATACCATGGATATTATCGCATGGGGAAAGGGTAAGGGGGTATCCGGTAATTATCACATGGGGAAAATTGGGAGGAAGGGCCTTACTGGAAGTACCCCGGTAATTATCACATGAAAAAAAGGAGGTTAGGGCCTTACTGGGGTGGTTCTACTTTGGTGAAAATGATACCATGGAAATTATCGCATGGGGAAAGGGGAAGGGGTATCCCGGTAATTATAACATGGGGAAAATTGGGAGGAAGGGCCTTACTGGAAGTACCCCTTTAATTATCACATGGAAAAAAGGAGGTTAGGGCCTTACTGGGGTGATTCTACTTTGGGGAAAATTATGCCATGGAAATTATCGCATGGGGAAAGGGGAAGGGGGTATCCCGGTTATTATCAAATGGGGCAAATTGGGAGGAAGGGCCTTACTGGGGTGGTTCTACTTTGGGGGAAATGATACCATGGAAATTATCGCATGGGGAAAGGGGAAGGGGGTATCCCGGTAATTATCACATGGGGAAAATTGAGAGGAAGGGCCTTACTGGAAGTACCCCGGTAATTATCACATGGAAAAAAAGGAGGTTAGGGCCTTACTGGGGTGGTTCTACTTTGGGGAAAATGATACCATGGAAATTATCACATGGGGAAAGGCGGAGGGGGTACCCCGGTAATTATCACATGGGGAAAATTGGGAGGAAGGGCCTTACTGGGGTGGTTCTACTTTGAGGAAAATGATACCATGGAAATTATCGCATGGGGAAAGGGGTAGGGTGCCATACTGCGGTGGTTCAACTATGGGAAAAAGGGTGGCACGGAAATTATCCCATGGGAAAAGGGAACTTGTTACTTTATATGCCGGAATCCTTTTATCGCGACCAAAAATCGGATCTATTATTAATCCGATTTTCGAAGTGTGTTTGGGCAGTTTGTCTTCACGTATGAGGAAAACGTCTCCTATTTTAAATTCGATTTCTTTGTTCACGCATTGACTATGGTGCGCAGAACAAATACTCCGTTTGCCACCGTTTCCAAAATTTGTCCATGAGTGATTGTCTGTATTTCCATCTTTTGGTGGCTTCTTGGCGCGTTTTGATTGCATTTGGCTCGCATTTGAAATTAGAGGGCGGCAAGGCGTTTATTCTTTTTCCAATGAGGAAATGCGCGGGTGAAAGCGGTATTGGTTCTTTGGCCTCGTTGTAGACGTACGTTATCGGGCGGGAATTGATAATCGCTTCAGTTTCTGCTAACGCGGTTGTCATTTCAGAATAATTTAAGTTTGATTTTCCTAATATTTTCTTCAGGATAGTTTTGGTCAATCTCACTAGTCTTTCCCAGAACCCCCCAACCCATGCCGCGCGTTCAACAATGTATTTCCACTTAATACCTTTACTTCCAAAAAGTTCCTCTACTCTTTCATTGTTTATACATTTGTATATGGACTGTAAATCTAAATCCGCTCTTTTAAAAGTTTTCCCTCGTCTAGCGATTATTCTACGGATAGCCAAAATAAATTCATCCGTGGACAGGGACGAGACTAGTTCTAGATGGATGGCACGTGTGGTTGCGCAAGTATACAAACAAATGTATGCCTTGATCAGCAGGTTTTTTTCTTTGGATTTTAGGTAAATTGGTCCCGCGAAATCTATACCAACAATTAAAAAGGGCATTGACTCTTCTATTCTTTCGCGGGGTAGGGGCGTTGTGGTCATTTCTCCGGCCTTAGACGCTAATCTTTTACATTTTAAGCAACTCTGAATAATTTTCTTTGTTAATTGTCTAACGGACAAAATCTAATAACGTTCCCTTAAATGGGTTATTGTATCATTTACTCTACTTTAATGGTCAATAATCTTGCGAATCTGCTTGATTTTGAAAGGATAATTGGGTGTTCGCTTTCTCCTAATCTACCTCCTACACGCATTAAGCCAATTTTATCCAAAAAGGGACTAAGCGTAAATAATTTGGAATTTTCTTTTCATTTTTATTTTCCTTCAATTTGCTCATTTCGTAACTAAATTCTGATCTCTGAGTATTTCTAATCCACATTTGTTCTATTCCTTCTAGCTCTTCCGCTGATATTACCTTTGAATCAGAAATTATATTTCTTCTAGCTTTCTTGGTAAACCTAATTACGAATGCGGTAATTCTAAATACCCTTTCGATCGAACTATACCGATTTAAGTCGATTAATTTATGTATGCCTAATTCTTCTTGGTAGCTAATTGTCAGGATTGTTTTCCTGCAGATTTAAATTGCTAGGTATTTCTAGAGTGGCTCGCGCGTTTGGCCAATTTTCCTTTTCTTCCTTTAACCAGGGGACGCCCTCCCACCACATTTGACTATTGAGCAACTCCCTCGCCGTGATTCCCCTGGTAGGTAAATCGGCGGGGTTTTGAATCCCAGGGCAATGAGCCCACCTGTTTACGTTTGATAGTTTTCCAATTTCTAGGGTTCTATTCGCTACAAATGGCTTCCATAACCTTTCTACGCCTCTAATCCAATACAACGCGACGGTAGAATCAGTCCACATGTAAATATTATCTATTTTCTGTTTAAAAATACCTTTAATATTATTGACTATCCTAGCTCCCATAAGTTCTAGTTTGGGAACTGATAATTCTGTTTGATTTTCTGTGTCTTTTAAAGGGGCAATTTTTGATTTTGAGGTTATCAGTGTCACACCTACTTTCTGATTCGAATCTACGTATCTAATGTAAACTGCCGTCGCGTAGGCCCTTGTACTAGCATCACAGAAGCAGTGTATTTATCTTAAAACTATTTCAACATCGGTTTCGTGAAGATAATATCGGGGGAGACTTAGGTTATTTAATTCCTTTAAATCGCCGCAAAAATTTTCGAAATCTAATTTTAATTCGTTATTCAAATTTTTATCCCAATCTGACTTAATTCTCCATAATTCTTGGAACAAGAGTTTTCCCCTTACTGTAAAAGGCGTTAATATCCCTATAGGGTCGAAAATCTGGGCTACGATACTAAGTACCGATCTTTTTGTTTTTTTATTTTTTTCCGCAGTTTCGATTAGTTTTGAAAAGTTGAATGAAAAGCTATCGGATGTAGTATTCCACTCTATCCCTAATATTTTGATTTTACTTCCCTGATCTAACACTGGGAATAAGCTCGTTTTACACGAGTTTTCATAATTTTTCCACATTTCTCTTAAATTGGGTGAATTTGTTTCCCATTTTCTAAGCTTCATTTGGGCCTTTAACATGAATTCGGAGCACCCCTTGGATAACTCAAACGCGCTATGGTATCTTCCCCACTCGAAAGGTCATCCACGTATAGTGATTCGTTTATCACTTCTTTAACCCTTGGGTTTTCTACATCACTACGTTCTAAATGAAGTTTTACCGTCGCGGACAATAAAAAGGGGGAAGAATTAACACCGAAAGGTACCCTCGCAAATCTATAGGTTTTAAATTCATTTTCTTTAATTTGGCCTTGGTCTTCAACTACCCACAAAAATCGAACGCTATCTCTATCCTCTTCGGCTATTCCTACCATCAAAAAGGCTTTTTCAATGTCACTAACAAACGCAATTTTATGTTGTCTGAATCTAATCAAAGGAACGAACTCATTTTCGAAGACACTGAAAAAACTGTTTTGATAAATAAAGAAAATGAGTGTAACGTCACTGAATTATCAAAGGAAAAATGCGATATTTTTCACAAGGAATTAGGAAACGAAATAGAACTACCATCAACATCGTTAAAAAACCTTGCACAATTTAACCAAGAAAATGACGACGACTCCAACCGTTCAATTGCCTTAATACCTGTAAGTCCAATTATATCTGATATTAGTATCGATAAAGATTCGCCAGTTTGTCAACCTAAGTTGTTGTCGTTTCCCAAAACCCTCCTTGGTGGTCAAACTCGAAGTTTTAATTCCATGTGGTATGAAAAGTATCCAATGCTGGAATATTCCATAGCTAATGATAAAGTATATTGTTTTTGCTGCCGCCATTTTCCAAGTAACGGAATGCACGAATGAAAAGTTTTATGAACATTTAAATTCCGTGAAATCGACCCACCGATTGGCCGAATCGAAGTACAACAACTATTTAAACACGAAAAAGCACGGTGCTCTCACCTCTCAGATAAATGATAAATACCGCCTAGATATCATTCGCAATCCAGACGTTTTATCGGCCCATTTTCAAGTCATTTTGACACGCACTCAGCAGGATATCGCACTTAGAGGCCATAGAGAGAACAACCAACAGGAAAATCGTGGAAACTTCATAGAAATATTAGAATGTTAAAACGGAATTCTATTGATTTAAAAAACAAGATAGATAACATGTCCAGCGTCACAAAATATACGCACGGGACGATACAAATTGCAAAACGAACTTATTTATACTAGTGGCTCGCTAGTTCAAAGAATGATTATGCAGGACATTAAAGACTCGGGTGGGTTTTACGCAATTATAGCTGACGAAACTAGGGACAAGGGCGGAGTAGAGCAATTAACATGTCCAGCGTCGCAAAATATACGCACGGGACGATACAAATTACAAAACGAACTTATTAATACTAGTGGCTCGCTAGTTCAAAGAATGATTATGCAGGACATTAAAGACTCGGGTGGGTTTTACGCAATTATAGCTGACGAAACTAGGGACAAGGGCGGAGTAGAGCAATTAACATGTCCAGCGTCGCAAAATATACACACGGGACGATACAAATTACAAAACCAACTTATTAATACTAGTGGCTCGCTAGTTCAAAGAATGATTATGCAGGACATTAAAGACTCGGGTGGGTTTTACGCAATTATAGCTGACGAAACTAGGGACAAGGGCGGAGTAGAGCAATTAACATGTCCAGCGTCGCAAAATATACGCACGGGACGATACAAATTACAAAACGAACTTATTAATACTAGTGGCTCACTAGTTCAAAGAATGATTATGCAGGACATTAAAAACTCGGGTGGGTTTTACGCAATTATAGCTGACGAAATTAGGGACAAGGGCGGAGTAGAGCAATTAACGTGTCCAGCGTCGCAAAATATACGCACGGGACGATACAAATTACAAAACGAACTTATTAATACTAGTGGCTCACTAGTTCAAAGAATGATTATGCAGGACATTAAAAACTCGGGTGGGTTTTACGCAATTATAGCTGACGAAATTAGGGACAAGGGCGGAGTAGAGCAATTAACATGTCCAGCGTCGCAAAATATACGCACGGGACGATACAAATTACAAAACGAACTTATTAATACTAGTGGCTCGCTAGTTCAAAGAATGATTATGCAGGACATTAAAGACTCGGGTGGGTTTTACGCAATTATAGCTGACGAAACTAGGGACAAGGGCGGAGTAGAGCAATTAACATGTCCAGCGTCGCAAAATATACACACGGGACGATACAAATTACAAAACGAACTTATTAATACTAGTGGCTCGCTAGTTCAAAGAATGATTATGCAGGACATTAAAGACTCGGGTGGGTTTTACGCAATTATAGCTGACGAAACTAGGGACAAGGGCGGAGTAGAGCAATTAACATGTCCAGCGTCGCAAAATATACGCACGGGACGATACAAATTACAAAACGAACTTATTAATACTAGTGGCTCGCTAGTTCAAAGAATGATTATGCAGGACATTAAAGACTCGGGTGGGTTTTACGCAATTATAGCTGACGAAATTAGGGACAAGGGCGGAGTAGAGCAATTAACATGTCCAGCGTCGCAAAATATACGCACGGGACGATACAAATTACAAAACGAACTTATTAATACTAGTGGCTCACTAGTTTAAAGAATGATTATGCAGGACATTAAAAACTCGGGTGGGTTTTACGCAATTATAGCTGACGAAATTAGGGACAAGGGCGGAGTAGAGCAATTAACATGTCCAGCGTCGCAAAATATACGCACGGGACGATACAAATTACAAAACGAACTTATTAATACTAGTGGCTCGCTAGTTCAAAGAATGATTATGCAGGACATTAAAGACTCGGGTGGGTTTTACGCAATTATAGCTGACGAAACTAGGGACAAGGGCGGAGTAGAGCAATTAACATGTCCAGCGTCGCAAAATATACGCACGGGACGATACAAATTACAAAACGAACTTATTAATACTAGTGGCTCGCTAGTTCAAAGAATGATTATGCAGGACATTAAAAACTCGGGTGGGTTTTACGCAATTATAGCTGACGAAATTAGGGACAAGGGCGGAGTAGAGCAATTAACATGTCCAGCGTCGCAAAATATACGCACGGGACGATACAAATTACAAAACGAACTTATTAATACTAGTGGCTCGCTAGTTCAAAGAATGATTATGCAGGACATTAAAGACTCGGGTGGGTTTTACGCAATTATAGCTGACGAAACTAGGGACAAGGGCGGAGTAGAGCAATTAAGCATTTGCGTTAGATTCACCACGGTTAAAGGTGAGGTTCTCGAAAGGTTTTGGTCCTTTATCGCCCTACATAAAATTGACGCGGAATCGATATCGTCGGCAATTCTTAATGTTCTTTTATCAAATGGGCTACAAATATCAAACTGCGTAGCTCAGACATATGATGGAGCCAGTGTGATGAGTGGCAGCCATTCAGGAGTGAACATTAGAATAAAAGACGCGATAAATGGGATCTGTCCGTACGTGCACTGTTACGCGCACCGCCTAAACTTGGTATTAGTCGATTGTTGTAAGAACGTACCCGTAGTTCGGGAAACTCTCGGTTTGCTCCCAGCAATATACTCATTTCAAAGTAATTCCTCACTTAGAAGATTTAGAATACGAAGTTTTACTAAAATTACCCCAGAGTCGTGACACTAGATGGTCTAGTAAAAAAAGGCCTTAATTATTTTAGAACAAGGTATGACGCTGTACTTCTAGCTTTAGATAATTTAATTGAAAATGGCAAATCAGAGGAAGCCGCCGAATGTCGAGGGTACTCTTCCCAACTACAAAGTTTCAATATTTTAATAATTATTGGAGCCTTAGACGAAATCTTAGGTATAACGAATGTCCTCTCGGAATACTTACAAACCCAAAATTAGTTATAACTCAAGCCGCAGTGATTTGTGGTGCCGCGATAAAAAAGTTGGAAGAAGATAGAACCTCGGAAAGATTTGACCAAATTTGGGAAGCCGCTACTAATTTGGCTAAATCAGCATCGATTCCAGTACCTGATAAAAGTATGTCTCCCAAAGTTCCCGCAAAAAGGAGAATTACACCAAACAAAAGGTTTAAACAGAGCGTAATTACGAGTACCATAGGGAGTAGGGAATCGGAGACCGAAAGCTTATTTGATCATCTTAGAGCAAATTACTTTGAAATAATAGATAGATTCGTATTAGAAATGGAAAAGTGCTTGCTAGAAAAGTTTTCTTTATATAAAGGCGTTTGCGCATCTGATCCGAATTCCAATGAGTTTTTGAACGTAGAGGAAATAATAGATTTTTGCAAAAAATATGAAAGATTTCATTTTCAAAAACCGGCTCTAAAATGTCAGATTGAAGTAGCTAAGAAGTTATTTAATTCAAATAACACGGATAATATCCATTTGGATAATTTGAAACTGGAAATTAAAACTAACTGCGCCCTAGTCAAACCTCAAAATATTTTAAACGTTTTCGACGTTTCTAGATATTTATTATCATTTGAACCGGCCTTTCCTGATCTCTTAAAATATTTTAAATTAGTCTTAAGTATACTACCATTTCGGAAAAAAAGTTTTAGTACACTTAATAGACCACAATCATATCTGAGAACAACAATGTCTGAAAACCGATTAACAAGTTTAGCGGTGTTATCGATAAATAGGGACTTATCAAATAAATTGAAGGAAAATCCAAGGACAGTAATCGACGAGTTTAGTTAGAAAAAGAGCAGAGTGCAATTTATTCTTTAAATTGGTTGTTACATTTGGCTGATTTTTGTGATATACTGCTGTGATATTTCGGATTTGTAATATAACTAATAATTTTAAAATTAAATGCGTTGAACTCATTTATTTATCTTGTTTTCACAGTATTAATAATAAAAATATTAATCTAAGCTATTACTTAAGTCACCACTACAGACCTAATTCATCTGGCGACTTGTAAGGCCTTTTAACCAGAGGCCCGGTTATATAGGCCTAAATTTACCTACACTTGCTGAACTTGTTTTACGCAGCTCATTCGTCCCGAAATACGAAGAAGTTCAGTTCAGTTTATACTTAAAAACATGGTTCGTCGTCGAATTCACTCTTATATCTAGGGCTTTTCCTAGTGAAACGTCATAGAAACGTCACCCGTGACGCAGCAGCAACGTAAAAGCATGAAGGCCAATGCTATTTTATAATAAGGCCTATTGCGTAGGAGGGTGGTGGCCAGCCCTTCATGCCATGTGATCTAACTGGAAGCTCCCCACACTTACTATTACCATAAGCCTATCACAAGAACCCCATAAGTAAAGGACTGCCATAGGGGTGTATGCTGACGGCCTGGTCCTGGAGATAAGAAATTAAATGGATACTAGCACCATCTTCATTTAAAAATGTCTCCACCAAATCTATTTTCTTAAAAATTTAGGCGGATAAAAACCAAAACGCGTCTAAGTCTCAAATTTTCCAAATAACTACCTAACGGTTGTCTCTAATGGTCGAATAAATACATTGAAGTATTACCGGATTTGTTGGACGCTTATAACAACAACTATCATAAATCTATTAAATGCAAACCAGTTGAGTTAAAAATTTATATGGGAAAGTTAATTTTCCCCTCCCGTTTCATCCCCTTTTGACGTTGGTGACTTGGTTCGAATTAGCAAGAATAAAAAAACTTTCGAAAAGGGGATCAAAGGGAACTTTACTGAAGAATTATTCAAAGAAGCGCAGTGCATACCGAGATACCCACCAGTATATAAACTAGAGGATTTGAAATCCGAACCCATTTCGGGTGTGTTCTATAAGGAGGAAATACAGAAAATCGGGAAAGGCCTCGAAAACTGCTTACTTAAAATCGAAAAAGTTCTAAGGAAAAGAACAAAACCAGACGGAACTAAAGAACTACTACTACGTTGGCGTGGTTACGGTCCAGATTTTGACTCTTGGGTGCAAGAAATCGTCACATTATGACTTATGAGTTTCTATATCACGTTACCGTCCGACTCTTCTATGCGCTATTTCAAAAACAATACTATAAGCAAGTTTAGAACGTATTAACCGGAATGTATGAGGCTCAAGGGAGCTTACGAAGTTGGACTTGCTGAAATCAGTTACCCAAAGACTTGGAATAACGTTCAAGAAGAGTGTATAGTTTGAATTTGGAAAACTATGTATCTACCGGATTCTTTAGAAGAATCAAAGACTAAAACACCTTAGTGAGAAAACGCACTGACATAGAAAATTTCAACGACATTATGGATTTCGTTAATATAGTAATACCACCAGGATATTACGGAGTTGAAGATTTACTGGAAATCATGACTACTGATGACGACGGGCGAAATATTAGCTCTAGAGTCAAGTTATATTACAACAAACCAAACCGTCGTGAAATTGTTGAAATTAACCAAATTTATTTCCCACGTGAAATCTCCTTCATATTAGGGTTCACAAGAATACTAAACAAAGATGTTACCGTAGTTACGTCAACGACGGCTCCTTTCAGTTGCGATATGGACGCTGGGTTACTTTCTCTGTTCATATACTCGGACATTATACAAAGTCGATCGGTTGGAGATTCCGATGTTCCCTTATTACGTATTATAAGTATTCAAGGAAAAGACGGAGACACTGTTGAGAAAGAGTTTTCACGACCACATTATATGCCTATTGCGCATAACAATTTTCAAACCATTGAAATTAATATTATGAGTGAAATGGGTCAGCCTGTACATTTCGAACGAGGAAAAGTTCACGACACTCTTCATTTTAGACCCCGAGGAACATGGACGTCTGTATAAAATCGGGTGTTAAATATTTCTTCCGCTCATTTGTGGCTAGCGAGTCAAAGGATAGACATGTCTCCACGTAATTTAGATCACGTTTCTGTAAACGACTATAATAACTATTACTTAAATCAAATTGGACACGGATCAATTCCGGTATACCGTGGAGTAGCCGTGCAAAGAGGATATGGTTTTTGAAATATATTGGCCTCGGCATTTCGGTCTGCCATTCAGTGGCGCCGCCAGGATTTTTTCCCACTTAGGCACTACAATTTTGGGCCCCCTCTTGCCCACCAATTTTTAGTATATTTACTTAAACCCTAAGCAACATAAGTATGACACTACCTATTTACCTAATGCAGTTTTTTAATAATGGTCTGTTTCGCCATTGACAACGTAAATTATTACGTGACTAAAGACTAATAACACTCGGCGAATTCCTCTTAGTCTTTGGAAATCGCCGAGTGATACAACCAAAGCCCATTAAAAATTGAAATGCTTACTTTGTGAGAAAATATGTATGCATTATTATATTAGAAGATAAAAATAAAAATTATAAACATTAAACATAAGCTAGTTATTTTCGCTGGTATGAATAACCATCTGAAACTATAGTACTACTATAACTAACAAAGTTACTTTATCAACTTCTATACAGGGTGATTCAATAGTCAGTACAGAAATTTCTGGTGGTTGTAGGGGATGAGCTGAGAAATATACAGGTTTTTGTCGTGTTTCTCTGCGACGAGTTTAAAGAGCGCTAGAGGGCTTCAAAGTTTGACCTACTACCCCCTGGAAGTAGGCACGCACCCACGAAGCAGAAAAAAAAACTATATCAGGGCTTATATAGTTAAAATATCACGCCGCTGAAATAGTTTTTTCCTGCTTCGTGGGTGCGTGCTTACGTCAGCCTACTTCCAGGTGGTAGTAGACTGTTAAAAAAAATTAGAGAAAGTGAGTCACCATTTTTTCTTTGAAAAAATACACTACATGTCTACATCTCTGCCATGGATGGTCATTTCATAATAGTCGTCAAAATATAGCGAAGAGACCCATATACAAGCCTTAAATCTAGTCACAATATAGCTTGTTGTTTTGTTTATTTTTCTCTGTCGCACCTGTGCGATTTCGTGTTTCGTCTAGCCACGCGCGTAACTCCCCCTCAGCGGGAGGAGAAGTGACGGCCGAGTAAGGCACCCGTTGCGTTTTTGCTTACGCGCTTACCCCCTGGTATTATACAATGGGAATTATCCTTTTTAAATGGAGTAAATATAAACCCATAAAATATGTGCATTAGTTGAAAGTCACAAGTTTGAAATTTTTCAGCAATTTCTCTTTTAACTCGGCTACGGAAAATTTACTAATATGAAAAAAGGGCCCCCTTTTTTAATAAATTTTGGGCCCCCTCTAATTTTCCACGTAGGCACGTGCCTACTCGTGCCTATTGCTGGCGGCGCCACTGCTGCCATGCCTTTACTCAAAAAGGGAGCTACATTCCTTGGTCAAATATTTTTAAATACTGGAGCTAAAATTGCATCTGACGTCTCAAGTGGTTGTGATATTCGTAGGTTGATTAAGTACAAATAATTATAAACTTAAAATTATATTCAATGGTTAATGAATATTAATTACATGTCAGCGTCCTCGACAACCGATGCTCACTAAAACTAAAACGGTTTCAAACTCAAGAGACGTCTGCTTAGACGTCTGCTACAAATAAAACATTGCAGATAATAATATCTTTATGATCCTGGTTTTTAGAACCTTACCGTGGTGTGTCCATTAAAGACGCGTTAAAATCTCGGGGGAAAGAAACCTTAAAAAGAGCCGCCGAAGCAGTGACTAAGCTGACTGGAAATGGTTGTGAAAGGAAACGTAAAACGTCTCCCATCATCAGTTCAGTTCGAGCCAGGAAGAAGAAAAGACATTCTCTGCTAGAATCTGATATATTATCGTAGTAATATCATTGAACAATTCATTTTTAATTTCCCAAGGGAACAAAATATGCGTCAAAGACAACTTATATAATGGTCAAATACCAAGTAAGGTGGTGATCGGATTTGTAGACCAGAATGCTTTATTGGGAGACTACAAAATGCCACCTTTTAACTTTAATTTTTTTTGCTTACTCAAATTGCCCTATACCTTGACGGTAGTAGCGTCCCGGCAAAACCATCAAATCCTAATTTCAAAGAGAAGTTGTTTATGCGATCATACGCTAATCTCTTTCCTCAAACTGATCAATGTAATATTGACGTAGGCAATTTTATCGACCGTGATGAATTCGCCAATGGAAATACCCTTTTCGAATTCGACTTGACTCCCGATCTCAACGGAAGTTCAACTGAATGTTTCAACCTGGTAAAGAACGGGAGCGTTCGTCTCGAATTAATATTCGGAGAATCGTTGCCGTCTACAGTTAGCGTGATTTACTATTCCGAATATCAATCTTTGGTCGAGATCGACCCGAACAGAGCAGTTTTATACAATCAAAGTTCATAATGGACTCGCAACAACTTTTAAAAATACTCAATACCAAATATTTGTTCAGAGGTGTTTTCCCTGCCGATAAAGTTACCAAGAATGTGAAAACATATCCTTCACTTTACATCGTGAACACTGATACGTCCAAAGGGGGAGGAGAACATTGGTGTTTGATATATCTCTCAAGGTTTGAGTTTCTTCGAGAATTTCGGGAACAGCCCTGATTTGTTTAAATTTAACTATTTTATAGAGCGAAACAGCCTAGCTGTGACGTATAATTCTGTTCAATTGCAAGGAAATTCTAGTAAGACTTGCGGTGGTTATTGCGTTTATTTTGCTATTAACTTGTATCGGGGAATAAAATTGTTTAGTATATTGGAAAGATTTTCTGAAAACAAAAATGTAAACGATCGTATGATATCTGAATTCATGTATAAGAAATACTCAATAAATTTGTCATAGAAATATTTTGTTTTGTTTTATTACGATAATGCCCATGGGCGACCGTCAAAAATATAAATTTGGTATCACAGGGGTTCAAATACAATTTGTTCTGGCGCACAGTTGTCACAATATATTTATTACTGACAATCCTTTTCAAGTCCGCGAACGTTAGTTTACCAGAGACAACCGCGATACTCCGCGTACCGGACCGGCTTTCGCACCACGCGCTTGCACGAATTTCGCTCGCCTTTGAATAAAAACCAATAGTTGATTTTATAAAATAAAAAGTGGTCTTGCCCTACTTGCACTTACGTCACAAGACACAGCTTTATTAGTATATTTTGCGCACGAGCGATTTGCACGCGCGCTTAAAAAACTATATTCCTCGTGACTGTAGCGCGCGCTAGTAGGATTGTGAAAGTAAAAGACTGTGACGTAAGAGCAAAATTTAAACAAGAAGGCCACGTTAGTTTATAAAAAGAACTATTTGAATATTCTAAACATTGCTTTTTATTCATTCTCCAATTGAACAGTTAAAAGACTAATGTCTCCACTCGGCATATAAAGTGCTTTTCTAGTTATTGTCGATTTATTCTTCTTGACTGGAAACTTCTTCGAATTCTAATGGTTATTCACTCTGGTCGCTCGACTTTGTATACTTATTGCGCCATTGTATTTTACTTCGCCACCGCATTGTAACTGGGGAAAACCCATGGATTTCGGTCCACCACTGTAACATTAACCACCACTCATTCGCCGCTTAAATAATACCGGGGAAATCAGCGGTTCAAATTTAAATCTAATTTGTATATTAAAATGATGTTTATTTCTTAATTCGTAATTTACGCGGTCTTCGTACTGTAGAACGTATAAAATAGTATCGGAGAAACGTACGCGTTTCATTGGGGGGAGGAGTGGTAAATTTACGGCTCTTCGTTTTTCCAACTGCTTTTCTGATGTAACCAAAAAAGGACCGAAATGGACCAAAAGTACCCTTTAAGCGACCAAAGTCACCATTACAGGCCCTATGTACCCTATTTCGGACCAAAAGTACCCTCAACTGGACCTATTAGCTTTATTGTAATGTTAAACTCCCATAGAGATTCCCCTAAAAAGAAAAAAACTTGCGGTCCAATTTTGGGTACATGAGCCTTTGTACGTTCACCACCAAGCACCACCCGGACTTTGTACGTTCACCACCCCTACCTTTGACTGTTCACCACCTAAGTATTGCGTCACTCTTTCGTTAAACATAGCATTGCTAGTTCACCCCGGCCTTTACGCGTTCACCACCTAAGCGTTTGGCTGTACACCACCTAAGTATTGCGTCACCCTCGGCGGTGCAGGCTTGGCTGTTCACCGCCGGGTGGCGGCCTGCCACTGCTCCTTTTGGGATTAACCAGGGGGGGGCAGTGGCCTTCCACTGTATACTCGCCGGAGGAGCGGGGGGAGCGGGAGGATAGGGAGGTGGCCTTGTACTGTATACTCCCTGGGACCCGCTCGAAAACCCTACTCACATGGCCTTCACCTAACTTGAGAAGAGCCGTTTCAATGACATCTAGATGTAGCAGTTTGGTCTCGAAGTCGAAATACTCATACTCAGAAAAGGGTTGGAACAAGATTGAAATATAAACCTTTCCATTTGAAGAAAATATTAACTTGATCGGAGAATTATAATATGTGGAAACGGCTATCAATCCATTCGCCCTTGAAACTTCAATATTTTCTGACTCCCCAGTAGCATTAGTCATTCGTTTAAAATAAAAATCAGCTATGCAAATATGAAAAAGGTTTAAATAAATGAAGTATACTTTCGAAAATTTTCGAAATTTTTTACTTTTTTTTAAGACTGTGGAAAAAAACTCTAGAGCTGACAATGCCATCGTTGTTGAAGTAGAGTCTTGATGTTCATTCAAAGCAAATCTTTTTGGACCTATTTCCTCCACTAACTTGTCTTAGAATCACGCACCTCCTAAGCACAAGTACAAATTGGGACAGAAGGAATACATGATTTTAAAATAGGCGGTGTAGTATTATTATTATCTCCATCAGAACTTGTACAATTTTCTTTGTCAACAAGTTTTTTTACGCTGCTTTCGAAAAGTTCCACCTTACATAAATTTGTTGACTCACCCCATTTGTCTGGGGGTACGTAATTCCCAAATATCTTAGTTTGGGTTTCTGATACCTTTGCGTACTGTTCAGTTTGTGTTTCAATATCTTTACAGAGGCTTTCACTTTGAGTTCCAATTTCATTACTCGCCAGGCTTTCAGTTCCCACACCAATGTCTGTTGTTATAATACCTTCATTTAGAGTATCAGTTTGAATTGGCATTTCTAAAGTTATTGGTTTCAGTTTTGGCAGTTCCATAGTTGTTTGTAAGCCCACAGTATGGTTTTCTTTAAAGTAAAAGTTAATAATACTTTCTATATCGAGAGTCCGTTCCCTTCTACATCACTGCTGTTTAGTTGTTAAGCGCCGTTAAGCTCTTTTCTGTGCTTAGTATTTTCTTAAGCGGAAAGTCAGACAGTTTTATTGGCGACGATGTAGAGCTAGAGTTAGCAAAAGTTGAAAACACTGAACTGAGAAACCTTTGTCCCCAACTTATTTTGGTAATTACAATTTTTTTCCTCTAGAAATTATTTAATACTAACTGGGGTATTAATTAATTATGTTTTTATGTAGGTTCTTTATGGGACTTTTTATATTCATCTTATAACTGTAAGCCTTGGCTATTGGATTATTGGTTTAGTTTTGGCAAAATGGTTGGGAGACACTGCTGCGTACCAGACTGTACCTCTTCTAGTCTGAGAAATAAAGATTTAACATTTACTGGATTCCCCAGAGACCCAGAGCAGCGTAATGAGTGGATAGGCAATATATCAAGAAACTCTGATTTATCATCAACTGTTTCGCAACGAAGACCTTGGTCAACGCCATCGCAAAATTACCAATAGGACAGAAATATCAAGTTGTTTGTGGTTACCACTTCAGAAAGGATTGACGTAAAAAGAACAAGTTGGCAAGCCAAAATGGTCCCTAGTGGTATTCATTTCTCGAGACGACCGTTAAAGATATCTCCGCAATTCAGAGTTATTTACTAAAAACGTAATCTCGGTTCAATCCTTGCCCGGTATAAAATTTTAATTGTAATTTAAATAGTTGAGACGAAACAACCAAGTTTAATTTATTCAGAATATTATAAATTAAGTAGTTACAACAGCGAGTTAGACTTACTAAAACAATGCACAATTGAATATAACCCTATTTACAGAACAAGTTTATCAGTAAATAATACGAAGGAAATTTTAATGAAGAAATATCTACAGAGGGTATTTGTATTTTTCTCGCTTACGAAATACTTGCCGCATATTTAACGCTCATTTTATTTCAACACTCGCCCTTGATGAAGATGGTAGTGGACGACTCGTAGACTTCCTGTTGACGTTGTGGCACATACCGCATGAAAAAGACCAATACCATCCAATTTCCAATATCATATAATGACTCGCACACCCAGGAAATCAATGACTGCATTAGGAATCGTAGATGTCCAAATATCCACACCAATAAAAAATGTATTAACAAGAAGCGAAAAACTTACCCTCACAAAGCACAGAAAGCCACTTGACTAAACCACAGCTCGTATATCAATAAATGACCGTAGACGGAATAGTTAGTTCGACACCTTACCATTAACAAACAGTAATTTTCGACGTTATTATCATG
This sequence comes from Leiobunum rupestre, assembly GCF_980474605.1. Classification (NCBI taxonomy): domain Eukaryota; kingdom Metazoa; phylum Arthropoda; class Arachnida; order Opiliones; family Sclerosomatidae; genus Leiobunum; species Leiobunum rupestre. Next base: position 92,820,918 of record NC_143384.1, on the reverse strand, counting down.
AAACCGGATAAGCTAAACAACACGACCTACACACTATAAAGTCTCCTCCAAAACTGGACGTTTTCGTGGAAACAAAATAATCTCAAAAAACCAAAGATAAAAATATAAAACAAAAAACAACATTATATCGATCAGTAAAAATAACATACGACCCTTCTTTTGCCTAAAACCCAAATACATATTATATTAAAATAATTTAAATCTTACCAGAAATCTTGTTCTATTTCAATTAAACCAAAATTTCATACTCTATTAAATACGCTTCCGATAAAGCTGAAGGTCTAATTTTCAATGAAGTGTAATAAGCGTCGGTGGTTCTGTGGTAGAGCGCTCGACTGCCAAGCCGAACGGCCTGGGTTTGAAACCTGGGTGGCGCATTTGTTTTTAATCAATAGAGAAAACGCTAAATTAGAATTTCTTCAATGCAATAATTTAAATCTTACACGAAATCTTGCTCTATTTCAATTAAACCAAAATTTCATACTCTATTAAATACGCTTCCGATAAAGCTGAAGGTCTACTTTTCAATAAAGCGTAATAAGCGTCGGTGGTTCTGTGGTAGAACGTCCGCCTGTCAAGCAGGCGGTCTCGGGTTCGAAACCCACCCGATGCGATCGAAAATTGATACTAAGACGAATACCGTGAACAATTGGTGGAAACCCTGCCATTTTACGTTGAGAGGTTGCCATAACACGCAGCACTCGGTCCGTCCCAAAGTCAATAAGAAGACGCGACGGTGAGCGTTAACGAGAAACAAATGCAACCAAACGCAACGTAATCGCAAATTTCGCCGTTAACGCTTACCGTCACACGGTGTTTTTGCCAACCTTTAAACTGCTAAAACGGTTATTCGACTACGCAGTGATCCAAGAAACTGCGTACGCAATGATTACCCTTTGCCCCGAAAATGCGAACGCGTTTGCAGGCCTGACCCACAGACCCACAGACAGACAGACGGACTGACACGGTGGTTGTATAACCCCTCCTAGGGTACAAAGTCCCCTCGGAGAGGTTAAAATGACAAATATCCAACTTTCTTTGCTAACCAACCGGAGGGCCAGGTTTGCCAACCGTTTCACACGAAATAGAGATTCGCCAAAAGACTTACAGTGAACTAGATCCTGATGTTGACGTAATGGAGCTTGATTTTGATGTCGGCGTAATGGAAACTATTTATTCAGACGAGACTAATGATTCTGCAAATAATGTAACTGGTACGTAGTGAAAATTATCTGTTATTTTCGAAAGAGAGCTTGATAGTATCTGATATTGTTTTCCATAATAGATCACAACTACTACATATCACACGACCATAGTTCTTTAGACCAAGTTATTAAATCCCAAAACTGAATGTTATAAGTTGAAGACTGAAAATTTGGCTTTAAAAACAGCAGCGTCAAAAGTTCAAGTGAAATAGAGAATGTGACCCTAAAAAAAGTTTCTGTCCTGAAGCTTGAATGTTTACAAAAAATGTAAGATAAACATCCTAGAAAAACAGGTTAAAGAAAATGGTAGATTTTCTCTGCGAAAGGTTTCCAAATCACCTTCTTTGCTTAAATTTTACACGGGTTGCGAGAATATTGAAGGGTTTAATGAGCTGTTTGAATTTGTTTAACCTGATCTAAAAAACCTACAACTTTATAATGGATCTATATAGGGGATACAAGCGTAAATTTGAAAGAAAACAACACACGAAAGGGCGCCCGATGGTATTATCGTTTAACGTGGTTCTTTGTAGACTAAAAGTTGGCCTTTTAGAAGAAGACATAGCATATAGATTCAATATTTCTTTAGCAACTGCATCTAATTTGTGTATAACATGGTTTAATTGGTTAGAAAATAGGTTAACAAAACTTCAAATTTGGCCTTCTCGCGCTGTTGTGGATAAATACATGCCCGAAGAATTTAAGTTAAAGTTCCCTACCACTAGGGTTTTGATAGATGATAGTGAATTTTTTATTCAAAAGCCTAACGACTTCAAAACTCAGAGCGACACTTGGTAGACTTACAAAATACACAGAATACCGCTAAGGGATTAATAGGTGTGACCCCTAATGGATTTATCAATTATGTTTCGGATTTTGTGCTCGGAAGAATATCCGATAAAGAACTTACAGAGGAAAGAGGTTTAACGAATCTACTTAGCCCCGGACCACGGCTTCCTCATAAAGAGGACTTACTTAAGGAAAAGGGAATTTCCCTTAATACACAACTAGGCCCAACTATCTTTGCAAGAGGAGAAAGACACGAGAGAAATACCAAGCTTGCGTATTCATGTCGAGAGAGTGAAACGATCTGTGAAAACATACCACATTTTGAGTTCTATTTTCCCGAATAATATGAGTAACCAACTAAACAAAATTTGGAAAATATGCACCTATTTAGTTAACTTAGATAATAAGAAATAAATCTTGGATTTGACCGAGACTCACAGTTTTATTGTTCAAGACTCCATTCAAGGTCACCATTGGACAAACACTCAAGCTACGCTACACCCATTTGTGATATACTTTCTAAACTTTGATACGGGGCTCTTGAATCATTTCAATTTGTGTATAATATCTGACTGCTTGACACACGATGCTAATACCGTTCACGCATTTTTGGGGAAAATGATAGGAAAGGTTCAAATTAAGTTTCCGGATATCAGGAAAATATTTTACTTCAGTGATGGCGCCGCGAGCCAGTATAAGAATTACAAGAACTTAGCTAATTTAAGTGCTCACGAAAATGACTTCAATATAAAGGCAGATTGGCATTTCTTCACCAAGTCACACGGTATAAGCCCTTGTGACGGTATCGGTGGTACAGTAAAACGATTAGTACAAGCGGTGTTAAACAAGTCTCAAATTCAAACACCTGAATAAGTAGAGGGAAAGTAAGAGCGATGCGTCAGTCCCGGGTTCGGGTTTGGGTTCGGGATCGAGATCCGGGATTTAAGGGGTGAAATGGGGGTAAAATCGTCGAAAAGTCAATGTATTTATGATATTTCTCGCGACGTATGAGGACCGGGTAAATTCCTATATACGTAACGCGATCATTTGAAGAAGCGAGTAAAATAGTGGAAGAGTATAATGTGAAGTGCTTAGATGTGCAAGAAATAAGAAAGCATTTGGAAGAAATGGAAAAGCATATTGAAGAGTGGAAATTTAAGCTAGATGAAGCTAGTCTAAGAGAAATTATACTGAGAAATACAATAGTCACCTTTTATTTTTTATAAATATTTCAATATTGATATTTACAATTATTATTATTTTAATATTAAATCACACAATATTAACAGGACTTAAGCCACTTAATGGTAAACAATATTACAAAAAGTTCTAATGGTACTGATTCACGATGGCAATTATTCTAGATTTCGTTTCGAACTGAGAGACTGTTTATACTTGTTCGCGTGTTTCACTTTATCTTTCTAGTTCTCTGCATTCTTCCAACTATCTTGCAATATTTTCAGTCGAATTATATCTGTTTTTATTAGGGGTGTGCAAAATATTTGGTTAGACCAAATAATTCGATCGAATACCAAATCGAATATTCGATTCGTCGAATCGAATAGCACTAGGGAAAGTTCGTGAATATTCGTTTTTCTTGATCAAATAGTCGAATATTCGAAAAGATAGGAAAAAGGTATTTGGTATTTTCAAATAGTTTGCAAACTGGTCGAATAACCGGTGTCTTTTTCTAATTTGTCGAGTTTCAAGGCCATCAGAGGAGAAAACTGTGAAATTTCCGAACTAGTGCTTATTTATGGCACCTCTTTTTAGGCCACAGAGGCAAGGACTATATATAAAGAGTAACTTGCACGTCTATTATTGATGCAGTGTGTATTAAAACTTCTTAGCGAAAGGCAGAAGCTGTTTATTTTAGCGCCTATTGGCTAGATTATTCGCGAGTTCTTTGTTAAGGAATTTTCTAGAATAGCAAAGTAAAACTAAAATGTAAACCAAGTTCAAAACAAAACTAATAACTGGGATAAAGGTTGAAGTAAGTAACTTTTTGGACTTTTCGGTTTTGATATTTTGAGTTCACTAAATTATTGGTTTAAAATTATTATAAACTAAATTAAATATAATTTTTGAATTTGTAATAAAAGATCTGATCCTTCGTGTTTTACAAATATTTAAAAACTCGAGATTTTAATGAAGTGTTTGAAAAGCATGAAAAATATAGCAGATCCTTGTAGTTAGTAGTTACTAAAAAATAAAAGTCCTTAGCTGACTTGGACCTGGGGTAGTTAAACTTTGAAAATGTGTATTTTAAATTTTGTTTGTAAAAGTTTTCTTTGAAAAAGTTTAGTATTATAGTTTAAATTTATTAAATAAAATAAAATATAATTTATACATTTGGTTTAGTATTTTACTATTGCAAGTAAAATGAAAAGTGATTTCAATTCCTTTTTTATTTTTTTTGACAAATATGCAAACTATTTAGTTATTTAAAAAACAAATACGTCGAATTATTTGGTATTCGAAATACTTTTTGGTATTTGATCAGTTAACTAGCTTAAAATTTTGCTCTACAAATATTTGACCAAATTATTTGACGTTATAAATATTCGATTTGGTATTTGAAGTGCCTTAAAAAATATTTCATATTCGATTCGATCCCCAAACAAGTCGGCCCAAGTCGTAATATTAATTCCACATCAGTGTATTCGAGTGGCCAAACCCATACACCCTTAATAGACACAGGTAGGCAAACTAATACTGTTGAGGCTACGTGATTTCTTATCGCTTGATATATAAATTGCCATCCTAAGTTAAAGAGTGGGTGGCGCCCACCCTCAGGATACCCGGGTGGGCAAACCAATTTAAAAGCTGTTGAGGCCATGTGATTTCCTATCGTTTGATATATAATTTACCATCCTATGTTAAAGAGGGGCCACCGCCCACCCCCAGGATACGCTGGTGGGCAAACCAATTTAAAAACTGTTGAGGCCATGTGCTCTCCTATCGTTTGATATATCATTAGCCATCCTATGTTAAAGAGTGGCCACCGCCCACCCTCAAGATACGCGGGTGGGCAAACCAATACAAAAGCTGTTGAGGCCATGTGATTTCCTATCTCTTGATATATAATTTATCATCCTATGTTAAAGAGGGGCCACCGCCCACCCCCAGGATACGCGGGTGGGCAAACCAATTTAAAAGCTGTTGAGGCCATGTGATTTCCTATCGTTTGATATATCATTTACCATCCTATGTTAAAAAGTGGCCACCGCCCACCCTCAGGATACGCGGGTGGGCAAACCAATACAAAAGCTGTTGAGGCCATGTGATTTCCTATCTTTTGATATATAACTTACCAACCTATGTTTAAGAGTGGCCATCGCCCACCCTCAGGATACCCGGGTGGGCAAACTAATACAAAAGCTGTCCAGGCCATGTGATTTTATAATATCTCGGTGATTAAATTAGTTTTTTCTTAGAGCAGATATTTAATATGGATTATTAACAAATGCATAAATCATATTATTGCAAGAATGTATTTATGTACTAAGAATATGGCAAGACGGAGATTCTGTCCCCATGGTCGCATACTTTTCAGCTTAAGGGCCTGTTGCCAAAGTGCTAGGCAAAGTGCTAGCCCTTTGAATTTAACATGTTTGATCCTAGCAAAGCAGACTTTTGCAACACGCCCTAAGTTCGACTGCTTTGGATTTTTTGGTCTCATTCTTTCAGGTAGACGCGAGCGTAGACGATTCCAATCTTTACTTTTATTGTTCTATGAGACCAATTTGTTTTTTTCGATGACTCTCCCTTAAGGGGGCTGGTCGGAGGGGGCGGAAATTAACGACACTGCGTGCGCGTCAAAGAGTTCTATCGAATGAGACCAAATCTCTGGACCAACTATACAAACTATACAAGTTCGCCAAGAAGGCGATAATATTATTTTGTGCCACACATAAACGACTTCGATAAGAAAGTGCCACACTTATTTATTACTTCTGAATATACACGGTTTCGATAAGAAAGTGCCACACTTATTTATTACTTCTGACCATACACGGTTTCGATAAGAAAGTGCCACACTTACTTATTACTTCTTTCCATACACGGTTTCGATAAGAAAGTGCCACACTTACCGATTACTTCTGACCATACACGGTTTCGATAAGAAAGTGCCACACTTACTTATTACTTCTGACCATACACGGTTTCAATAAGAAAGTGCCACACTTATTTGTTACTTCTGACCACAGATGGTTTCGATAAGAAAGTGCCACATTTATTTGTTACTACTGACCACAAACGGTTTCGATAAGAAAGTGCCACACTTATTTATTACTACTGACCACACGCGGTTTCGATAAGAAAGTGCCACACTTACCTATTACTTCTGACCACACACGGTTTCGATAAGAAAGTGCCACACTTACTTATTACTTCTGACCGTACACGGTTTCAATAAGAAAGTGCCACACTTATTTGTTACTACTGACCCCACACGGTTTCGATAAGAAAGTGCCACACTTATTTATTACTTCTGACCACACACGGTTTCGATAAGAAAGTGCCACACTTATTTGTTACTACTGACCCCAAACGGTTTCGATAAGAAAGTGCCACACTTATTTGCTACTACTGACCACACATGGTTTCGATAAGAAAGTGCCACACTTACTTATTACTTCTTTCCATACACGGTTTCGATAAGAAAGTGCCACACTTACCTATTACTTCTGACCATACACGGTTTCGATAAGAAAGTGCCACACTTACTTATTACTTCCGACCATACACGGTTTCAATAAGAAAGTGCCACACTTATTTGTTACTTCTGACCACAGATGGTTTCGATAAGAAAGTGCCACATTTATTTGTTACTACTGACCACAAACGGTTTCGATAAGAAAGTGCCACACTTATTTATTACTACTGACCACACGCGGTTTCGATAAGAAAGTGCCACACTTACCTATTACTTCTGACCATACACGGTTTCGATAAGAAAGTGCCACACTTACTTATTACTTCTGGCCGTACACGGTTTCAATAAGAAAGTGCCACACTTATTTGTTTATTCTGACCACAGATGGTTTCGATAAGAAAGTGCCACACTTATTTGTTACTACTGACCACAGACGGTTTCGATTTGAAAGTGCCACACTTATTTGTTACTACTGACCCCACACGGTTTCGATAAGAAAGTGCCACACTTATTTATTACTTCTGACCACACACGGTTTCGATAAGAAAGTGCCACACTTATTTGTTACTACTGACCCCAAACGGTTTCGATAAGAAAGTGCCACACTTATTTGCTACTACTGACCACACATGATTTCGATAAGAAAGTTCCACACTTATTTATTACTTCTGAGCATACACGGTTTCAATAAGGGGGATCTAAATTGTGCCCCCTGTTTACCTGGCAGACCTGAAACTGGCCATCGGGAAACGTTGTGTAGCCCCACACTGTAATACAAACTTCCCGCCACGCCCGTGTCACCCTTCTTGCGATTCCACTGGGCTGGGGGCGGGGGGAGGTGAAGTTTGAGGTAACTTGACCCTAAAACGCCGTAAATATACCTAAAATAACCCGGAAAAAGGAACGGGGATTGCGACAACTTAACTTGACAAATCACCCCACGTTGCAAAGAAAGAGTAAAAGTTACGAGTATAATTTGTACAGAGCGGTGGGGCTCGGTTGATAAAGGCGTCGGTTTTAGAGATAACGCGGCTGGGTTCGAGTCCCGGCGCCGCCAATAAAATAATTTTTATAATTTATTTTTCGGAGCTCCATCTACCGTGTCGTTGCGTTTCCACGACAAACAAACATTTAACGACAATCCATCCATAGCAATAGTCCCACTTCGATATATATATATATATATATCTCGATGTGGAACTAAAAATGGGGTTTGCACACCTCTACTTTTTATATCTTTAACTTTATTTTTCAGAACAATTTCTCTTTGTCCAGCTTCTTCTAACTTTAATTTAGATGGCCTTAAAGCCAAGTATTTAACAAATTTTGTAACCAAGTAGATGGACCTTTATACATTATAGTCAAGGAAATGATCAAATATACGTGTATTTGGTCATTTTGATGGTCAAATAGCCCAGTATGGAACTGCCAGATGATAAAGTCAGACGGTGCGACGCGGGTGGCGCCCGTGCTCCGCGTCCGTGCCCGCGCCCCGATGGTGCCCCGCATCCCCGTCGACGTCTGAAATGTGAAACGGGGCACGATATTTGGAAGAATGCCGAGAACTAGAAAGATAAAGTGAAACACGCGAACTAGTTTAAACAGTCTCTCAGTTCGAAACGAAATCTAGAATAATTGCCATCGTGAATCAGTACCATTAGAACTTTTGTAATATTGTTTACCATTAAGTGGCTTAAGTCTTGTTAATATTGTGCGATTTAATATTAAAATAATAATATATGTAAATATCTATATTGAAATATTTATAGAAATAAAAGGTGACTATTGTATTTCTCAGTACAATTTATCTTTGACTAGCTTCATCTAGCTTAAATTTCCACTCTTCAATACGCTTTTCCATTTCTTCCAAATACTTTCTTAGGTGGTTAAGTCAAGCAATTACATTTTTAAAAATGAAATAAGTTAAACATTATAAAAATTTGTAAATATTGTAAATATTTTTAGACAATAAAGAAATTAAGAAATGTTTTAATTAAAATATCTTTTATTTTCTACAATAGTTACCTTTTATTACTATAAATATTCCAAAATTAAATGGTAACCACGTATGCGTAACAATTTCAATATGTAAATATAGGTATAAAAATACGATAAAAACCACTTACCTATATTTTAAATACGGTAAAATACAATTCTTATACAAAAATGTAGTTGGAAAGATACTATAATATATTTCAAATATGCAATTACACAGAAAATACTATGAAAATTCTAAACACTACTTTTAATGCAACAAAATACAATTCCGATATTCAATAATTTAAAAATACTTAATTAATGTACTAAGTTACGTTTAAAAGAACCTTTTGTAAACACGCTTTCTAGTTTTCTGCTCTCTTCCAACTATCTTGCAATATTTTCAATCTAATTATATCTGTTTTTATATCTTTAACTTTATTTCTCAGTACAATTTCTCTTTCCACTCTTCAATATGCTTTTCCATTTATTCCAAATGCTTTCTTATTTCTTGCACTTCTAAGCACGTCACTTTATACTCTTCCACTATTTTACTCGCTTCTTCAAATGATCGCGTTACGTAAAAAAGGAATTTACCCGGTCCTCATACGGAATCACGTGTACAATTCCAATACTTGAGAATGATACGTTTCTCATATTAAACTTGAGATATTCGTTTGAAATACTCGTGTGATAGGTTCAAGTGCCAAGCGTATTTAAGTACTACAATGATATTAAAATTAAGTTTAAAAATATTTACATTCTACGTCATTTTAACAGCGAATATTCAATGACGTCAAAACACTCAAATCCATGTTTTAAATTCTAATTAACCGCGCCTCCCGGGTCATCCGCGCGATCTCCCACTCAGGTTATCACTTTTTACATCATTTCATCTTATTCCGTACGATAAAACGTGATAAGAAATACGTTCAAGTGTCACTCGAGATAAGCGGAGATAAATAAACAAGCTGGCCTGAGCACAATATGTTGATATACGAAAAAACAAATCGTCAAGAGAAATATCATAAATACATTGACTTTTCGACGATTTTACCCCCCATTTCACCCCTAAATCCCGGATCTCGATCCCGAACCCAAACCCGAACCCGGGACTGCCGCCTCGCCCTTACTTTCCCTCTACTTGAATAAATGTTCCTTTGGTGTTGTTTGAACATAAAAAACATTGATTTTGGGTACCTTTCCAAAGTAGACGTTGCCAACCATGTGACAGAGTTCTGCCTCAACGAAAGGTACATTGGTATTAAGTCTATTCCGGGAACGCGATCACATCACGCTTTTATACCAAAGTCTGAGAACGAGATTAATATCAAAAGAGTATCTGCCGATAATTTTGGTACACAATTTGTATTATTTCGTCCAGTCATCTTTCAACTAATATCATGGGAAGATTGCATAGCAGGGGTTTTCATTGCTTGTACATATGATGAAGAGTGGTACGTAGGAAACGTTATAGAACGATCAGAAGAGCAGAAAGATGTCTCGGTAAACTTCATGAAACGGAAAGGGCTTTCCTTGTCATGGCCACGCAGAATGGATGTATGTTGGATACCGTCACAGAACATATTAGAAATTGTTGCGCCGCAAACCACTTCAGACTTAGTATCTTTGTACAAAAGCAACAAATAAATACCTGAGAAACGGTCAAAGTTGACGTTTAAATTTGGACAAGAAAAACCTTAATAGTAAACATTTTTATTTTTACATGTTGTTGATAGAAATCTTGCCTTTTTATTGGTATAAGTTTTTATGTGATTTTTAGTTTCCCAACAGTCTATATAACACTAAACGTATGTTTTCAAGTTTTTGGTAAAAACGTCTATATTGAAGGCAGTTAAATTAAAAAAGTTTAATTGAGATCCTGAATATTAATGTATTTTCCGGTGAAAGGCATCCTTTAGCAAAAGTATTCAAAGTTTTATCGTAACCGTAAAGAAACAATTTGAAAATCTTGACCTTTTAGCTTATCTAATTTTGCAGTTTCGGTGAAAATTACGCCGACTTTGACATTTTTTAAAAATCCCACAGTACAAAACTAATATTTTTAAGCGAATTTCCAACACGTCTTTAAATTTTACAATTTTTTCATAAATTTACTTCTTTATATTAATTAATTATAAAGGTTCAAATATCGCACTTCAAAACCGCGCAAAAAAAGTTACGTGCACTAACAAATTTCCAAAGACCTTTTCTCCAAAAGTTATAGGAGTTTGGACATAAAACTTTGGTTTTTTTCCTAAATATATTCATTTTAATTGTGTATGGAGTTTCAATAAAATCGGAGATGGTGCCGTGGGGACGTTGGTCGATTTCACATGGAATGAGGATAGTATCTTTTTCTAACGTTATAGAAAAGTAGACCTTCAGCTTTATCGGAAGCGTAGTTAATAGAGTATGAAATTTTGGTTTAATTGAAATAGAGCAAGATTTCGTGTAAGATTTAAATTATTGCATCGAAGAAATTCTAATTTAGCGTTTTCTCTATTGATTAAAAACAAAGGCGCCACCCAGGTTTCGAACCCAGGCCGTTCGGCTTGGCAGTCGAGCGCTCTACCACAGAACCACCGAGCGTATTACGCTTCATTGAAAATTAGACCTTCAGCTTTATCGGAAGCGTATTTAATAGAGTATGAAATTTTGGTTTAATTGAAATAGAACAAGATTTCGTGTAAGATTTAAATTATTTTAATGTAATATGTATTTGGGTTTTAGGCAAAGGAAGGGTCGTATGTTATTTTACTCATCGAGATAATGTTGTTTTTTGTCTATTCTTTGATCTTGTATTTTTATCTTTGGTTTTTTGAGATTATTTTGTTTCCACGATAACGTCCAGTTTTGGAGGAGACTTTATAGTGTGTAGGTCGTGTTGTTTAGCTTATCCAGTTTCATGATAATAACGTCGAAAATTCCTGTTTGTTAATGGTAAGGTGTCGCACTAACTATTCTGTCTACGGTCATTTATTGATATACGAGCTGTGGTTTAGTCAAGTGGCTTTTTCTGCTTTGTGAGGGTAAGTTTTTCGCTTCTTTTTAATACATTTTTTATTGGAGTGGATATTTGGACATCTACGATTCCTAATGCAGTCATTGATTTCCTGGGTGTGCGAGTCATTATATGATATTGGAAATTGGATGGTATTGGTCTTTTTCATGCGGTATGTGCCATAACGTCAACAGGAAGTCTACGAGTCGTCCACTACCATCTTCATCAAGGGCGAGTGTTGAAATAAAATGAGCGTTATAGATGCGGCAAGTATTTCGTAAGCGAGAAAAATACAAATACCCTCTTTAGATATTTCTTTCATTAAAATTCGCTTCGTATTATTTACTGATAAACTTGTTCTGTAAATAGGGTTAAATTCAAATGTGCATTGTTTTAGTAAGTCTAACTCGCTGTTGTAACTACTTAATTTATAATATTCTGAATAAATTAAGCTCGGTTGTTTCGTCTCAACTATTTAAATTAAATTTAAAATTTTATACCGGGCAGGGATTGAACCGAGATTACGTTTTTAGTAAATAACTCTGAATTGCGGAGATATCGTTAAGGGTCGTCTCGAGAAATTAATAACACTAGGGACCATTCTTCCGAGGAGAGGTATATTTTGGCTTGCCAACTTGTTCCCTCTGCTTTTCGCTATCTTTTCCAGGTGTATGTTTTAAAAATTCCAACTGATTGAAGATTCTTTTGGACAAAGCCTTATTATCGGAAAGGGCACTGCACTTTCTGACTTTTTCAGTACATGCTTGGTCATCAGGCAAGAATTTTTCCCCTCTCTCTTGCAGTCCAGGATGTACCACAAAACAGCACCGACATGCTTGCAAGCTCCACCTGCTCCAGCTTTGCATCCACACCACGCCTTGTCAACCATCCCAGTTGCTGATTTAATTTTTATTTTATATTTTGAATGGAGGGAGAAAGAGCCTTCAACCTTGCTTTTAATGTACACACATGGTTCCCCTTGACTAGATTTTGAATCACCCGCTAATTTTCCTTGGCTTAGAAAAAACCTCCGATACTTTGCTTGCTTTAAACATACGGTAACCAAGTGGTTTATTTTTTTAGCTTTTAACTTGTCATGGTGCTCGGTAATCGTATTTTCTTTAAATATCGGGGGTAATACTTTGATTTTTTTGGTCCAGTTTCCCTTCGGAAATGGTACCTTGTCATTTATTGCCACTTTTTGCTTTTTGGATTTATTCGTAATGCTACAAATAATAGCATAGGATATTTATTTATCTGCAAATTAAAAGTACAAAGAAAACAATCTCTTACTTATCCATTATTGATAAGCTCCTAAACTGAAAAGTTCCAGACCTAGCTCAAGATTGTACTAGAAAGTAGTAACAGCTACCACCAAAGCTTACGAAAACTGAGCGTGGTTACCTACTCAATAGTAGTAATTTCCATTCTTTTTTCTTGGAAAACATTCATTTATATTCATTGCTGAAAATAAAACTAATTTTTAAGTATATATTTAAATACTATACATATAAATAACCTCTTACATCCAAGGATGGATCCCCACAAGATTTCAAAACAAAATAAAACTAAGAACCGTCTCTGGCAACTCTGTAAAAACTTTAAAATCTGACGTCATGGTTACGTAGATTTCAACGTTTAAACAAGATGTCTAGGACCACAGGTTTTTGGGAATAATTTTATAGAGAGGCTTATTTGGGTGCTCTTATTTATAGATTTTAGAGCCAAAAGAGCCAACTGCTCTTCTGTTCTTTTCCGTGGCATTTCAAATGCAAAAGAAAAATATCCCTAAATCGAAATAAAGTGGATGATTACATTTCTGAAATTAGATTTTATAACTTAATTGAAAATTAAATAAATAAATATAAATCAAAACAAGCCTAGAAAACGAAGTAGCTTATCGGGCCTTTGGATCAGAGGAAAATAAAATATTTCCAAAGCAGACGGCGCGGACGACTTTTTGAGATTTGTTCCCAGCAGAGCTGCTAATATCGCGATTCTCGTGAAACTATTTTCCGACGTCGCGTGACGTAGAGCGATGACGTTTAGTAGCTCTAGGAAGATTGGTAGTGGAAAAAAGGGGGCGAACGACTCCCCCACTCGTTTCTCATTTTACAAGGCTATTGTAGTGGAAGGTTGCGAAGGGCCGTAGAGGTCCACTTTAAGGTTTTAAGTTCCACAATGATATATATATATATATATATATATATATATATATATATATATATATATATGGATGGAATGTCGTTAAGTGTTGTAGTTTGTTTGTTTGGCGTGGAAAAGCGACGACACGGTAGATGGAGCAGCGAAAAACAATTTTTGATATAATTTGTATTATCGGCGACGCTGAGACTCGAACACAGATAGCTGCTGGCCGCGTAATCTCCAAAAATAGACGCCTATACCAACTAAACCACGCCGTCCTTTCACCCTTGAACAATGGCCCCGGAACTAGCCTTCTTTAAACGAAAATATTTTTACAAAATGCTAGTTCCTGGGCGTAAAGATTTTCTTTATCGTTTACTCAAAGAAAAAACAAGAATAGTTATTTGATAAAAACTTGCACTGGCTAAAGCTGCAGGTGATAGATCCATGTTCAACTTTCACCTAAGAAGGATCTATCATGGATTAATCAAACGGAAATAGAGTCTTCTTAAGTGAAAGTTGAATTTAGTTCTAGCGCGTCGCATCGTGACAGTGGCGCCGCCTGGATTTTGGCAATTTTTCTTATCGAAACCGTGTGTGGTCAGAAGTAATAAATAAGTGTGACAGTTTCTTATCGAAACCTTGTGTGGTCAGAAGTAACAAATAAGTGTGGCACTTTCTTATCGAAACCGTGTATGGGCAGAAATAATAAGTAAGTGTGGCACTTTCTTATCGAAACCGTGTGTGGTCAGAAGTAACAAATAAGTGTGGAACTTTCTTATCGAAACCGTGTGTGGTCAGAAGTAACAAATAAGTGTGTTACTTTCTAATCGAAACCGTGTATGGTCAGAAGTAATAAATAAGTGTGTTACTTTCTAATCGAAACCGTGTATGGTCAGAAGTAATAAATAAGTGTGGCACTTTCTTATCGAAACCGTGTATGGTCAGAAGTAACAAATAAGGGTGGCACTTTCTTATCGAAACCGTGTGTGGTCAGAAGTAATAAATAAGGGTGGCACTTTCTTATCGAAACCGTGTGTGGTCAGAATTAATAAATAAGGGTGGCACTTTCTTATCGAAACCGTGTGTGGTCAGAATTAATAAATAAGGGTGGCACTTTCTTATCGAAACCGTGTGTGGTCAGAATTAATAAATAAGGGTTGCACTTTCTTATCGAAACCATGTGTGGTCAGAAGTAATAAGTGTGGCACTTTCTTATCGAAACCATGCCGTTAATTTCCGCCCCCTGCGACCAACCCCATTAAAGGGAGAGTCACCGAATGGTACGATATCGTACGCCACGAAAATTGTAATACGCCCAAAAAATTGCGATGAAATCATCGCACTGAGCCACCGACGCGTGTTCAACTGACTTCTTATTTTCCGCAAAATGGGTAATTCTTTTTAAGAATTTGCAAATTTACATGACTTTTGATGCCTTAACTACCGAAATGTTTGATATAAATTTCCTCAAATAAACACATTTGAATCCCACTTTAAGAATTTCTTTAAATCATAGTTCCACTAATTTCAATAATTTAAAAGAATTACTTTTGTCGTGTTTTGCTTACCTATTTCATCTTTGATACTTTCCGTCTATCTAACAACAGGAAATCAAATGGCATCAACAGATTTTGTATTGGTTTGCCCACCCGGGTCTCCTGATGGTGGGCGGCATCCACTCTTTAACTTAGGATGGCAATTTATATATCAAACGATAAGAAATCACGTAGCCTCAACAGCTTTTGTATTTGTTTGCCTACCTGTGTATTCCAAGAGTGTATAGGTTTGTCCACTCTAATACACTGATGTGGAACTATTATTACGGCCTGGACCGACCTGTAATATATATTTTTGATAGAACCGACAATTACTTCAAAGTTAATTAAAAAATTAAAGTACAAAAATTATATTCCCCGATTAAGAAACAAACTTTCTTTGACTCTCTTTAACATATTTTGAAGACAAACACAAGTTTAGAGGCTTTATCTGTGCTTATTTGATTTTTATTAGTCATTAATCAACTAGTGAACAGTAGTATCGCTTTAAAATGTGTCGTTGTAGTTTTATTTTCAGTTATGTTGAAATATTTTGCCACGAAGACATTTTGGTTTCAATTTCGTAATGTTTTAGTCAGAAAAGGTACAACTAATTGGGAATGATTTAGAAGTAAATCGTAGCAAAGTTAAAAAACCAAAGGATAAAAAATCCATTGGTGTTTTAAAAACGCCCACTTGCTTTAAAGCAGTGTGTTTTAAACCAGCCAAACCCTGGTTCACACCATCAACGTATACCCGATTAAAATGTGATAATTTAACCTTTTTCTTAAAAACCATTTTAAAGCGTTGTTTTTGTTATGGAGTCCGCTACGAAATCGACTTGATTTAAACTTGTATCCAACTTGAAACCAAACACATTCTGTTTCGATTAAATTATTTTACCAATATTAAGCTGAAATTAATGCACAGTAAATATTATAAATTGTTGGTAGGCAAAATAAACGAGGCTCGAGTTGAAACGAAAATAACCAACTCGACGGTCGAAATTTTCCCCTATTTAAAGGGGCTCCAAAGTTCGGTGGCAAAATGTGTGTAAAGTCAGTAAAGTGCGAAATTTACGGCTGACTCTGCCCGCCTCTGCCAAGGCCGAGTGAGGGGTTGGGGGGAATGAAAATCATGCTCAATTTTCTTTTTTTTGCCACCGCACTTTGGAGCCCCTTTAAGATGCCAAAATTCTATTTTCGCCGGTCCAATGAATGGTTTTGGCCGCATAATTTCCCAATAGAGTATCATCATGACGTCATCACAGAGGCTAAGAAAATGCTAAAAAAGGTAACATTATGTAGCGTGAAACCGCGAGATCTCGAGAAGAAAACCCCACAAAGACTACTAGTCTACTCATTGTTCACGGATTAGTAAATGGTTTTTCATTGCTAAAAACAGTGGCACTATTATAAAAAAAATAATGACTTACAAGAACATTAAAAGGTTTTTTAAAGTATACTTGCACAGAAAATGTTTTCGCCGGATTTTTCGCCGCTTTGGAAGCTTTTCGCCGAAATACTTCACTTTTAAAAGTTTTTATTCTAAGCTGAACCGTTTTCGCCGACAACGGAATTTATCGCCGCAAAGTGGAAACCCTGACAAAAACAAATGCTATCTTGTCACCGTCTATAATTTAATCATTTCTATCTCGATTTAATCATTTCAATCTTGATTTAATCACATCAATCTCGATTTAATATTTCAATCTCGATTTTCAAAATGGGTGATTTTCTAAATGGGTAATTTTCTAAATTGTTAATTTTATAAATTGGTTAGTTTCTAAATTGGTAATTTTCTTAATTGGTAAATTAAATAATTGGGTAGTTTTCTAAATTGTAATTTTTGAAAATTGGTAATTTTCGAAATTGGTAATTTAGGGTTGTGGGCTCGATAACTGCCGGAGGCGATGTGATATATCTTAGTGAATCTGGTATTGAATCATGCGCAGAAGTATTCCTTGTATTAAAAGAATCTTCTATAATTGTATTATTCCAGCGCAATTAAAATAAATATACTTTTTTACAATACGCATTTAAAAAATTACCAATTAAAAAAACAATTAAGAAAATTAGCAATTAAGAAAATTTCGAATTTAGAAAATTACCAATTAAGAAAAAACCAATTAAGAAAATTAGCAATTAAGAAAATTACGAATTTAGAAAATTATGAATTTAGAAAATTGCCAATTTAGAAAATCAACAATTAAGAAAATTAACAATTTAGGAAATTACCAATTTAGAAACTTACCAATTTAGAAAATTTACAATTGAGAAAATTAACAATTTAGAAAATTAACAATTTAGAAAAATAAGAATTTAGAAAATTAACAATTTAGAAAATTACCAATTTAGAAAATTAACAATTAAAAAAATTACCAATTTAGAAACTAACCAATTTAGAAAATTAAGAATTTCGAAAATTACCAATATAGGAAATTAAGAATTTCGAAAATTACCAATTTTGAAATTTTTTAATTACCAATTTAGAAAATCAAAATTTTGAAATTTTTTAATTAGCAATTTAGAAAATTACCAATTTCGAAATTTTTTAATTACCAATTTAGAAAATGACCAATTTTGAAATTTTTAATTACCAATTTAGAAAATTTCCAATTTAGAAAATTACCAATTTAGAAAATTACCAATTTAGAAAATTAACAATTAAGAAAATTACCAATTTAAAAAATTACCTATTTAGAATATTACCAATTTAAAAAATTACCAATTCAGAAAAATTAACAATTTAGAAAATTACCAATTTCGAAAATTAACAACTTAGAAATTTACCAATTTAGGTAATTTCCAATTTAGAATATTAACAATTTTGAAAATTTTTAATTACCAATTTGGAAAATTACCAATTTAGAAAATAACCAATTTATAAAATTAAAAAATTTAGAAAATTACCAATTAAGAAAAATACTACTTTAGAAAATTACTACTTAAGAAAATTACTACTTTAGAAAATTACTACTTTTGAAAATTACTACTTTAGAAAATTACGACTTTAGAAAATTACTACTTAAGAAAATTACTACACATTAAATAAATGACTAAATTGCCGTGTAACAGCTTAGGGCACAATTGTTTTGTTTTTGGGAATAGCGTATTAAGGCATTCAATGTACAAGACTTTTCACAACTGGTAAGAAGATGTACGTTTACCAATTTTAAAAATTTCCAATTTTGAAAATTACCAATTTTAAAAATAGCCAATTTTAAAAATTACCAATTTTAAAAATTACCAATTTTAAAAATTAACAATTTTAAAAATAGCCAATTTTGAAAATTACCAATTTAAAAAATCTCCAATTTCGAATATTAACAATTTCAAAAATTTCAAAATTTCGAAAATTAACAATTTCGAAAATTAACAATTTCGAAAATTACCAATTTCGAAAATTAACAATTTCGAATATTAACAATTTCGAAAATTAACAATTTCGAAAATTTCCAATTTTGAAAATTACTAATTTTAAAAATAGCCAATTTTAAAAATTACCAATATTAAAAATTTCCAATTTTGAAAATTACCAATTTTAAAAATAGCCAATTTTGAAAATTACAAATTTAAAAAATCTCCAATTTCGAAAATTGCCAATTTCGAATATTAACAATTTCCAAAATTACCAATTTCGAATATTAACAATTTCAAAAATTTCAAAATTCCGAAAATTAACAATTTCGAAAATTAACAATTTCGAAAATTACCAATTTCGAAAATTAACAATTTCGAATATAAACAATTTCGAAAACTAACAATTTCGAAAATTACCAATTTAGAAAATTACCAATTAAGAAAATTAACAATTTCGAATATTAACAATTTCGAAAATTAACAATTTCGAAAATTTTCAATTTTGAAAATTACTAATTTTAAAAATAGGAAATTTTAAAAATTCCCAATATTAAAAATTTCCAATTTTGAAAATTACCAATTTTAAAAATAGCCAATTTTGATAATTACAAATTTTAAAAATCTCCAATTTCGAAAATTACCAATTTCGAATATTAACAATTTCCAAAATTACCAATTTCGAATATTAACAATTTCAAAAATTTCAAAATTTCGAAAATTAACAATTTCGAATATTAACAATTTCGAAAATTAACAATTTCGAAAATTACCAATTTCGAATATAAACAATTTCGAAAACTAACAATTTCGAAAATTGACAATTTAGAAAATTACCAATTAAGAAAATTAACAATTTCGAAAATAACCAATTTCGAAAATTAACAATTTTAAAAATTAACAATTTTAAAAATTTCCAATTTTGAAAATTACCAATTTTAAAAATTTCCAATTTCGAAAATTAACTATTTCGAATATTAACAATTTCGAAAATTAACAATTTCAAAAATTACCAATTTCGAAAATTAACAATTTCGAATATTAACAATTTCACATCTGGCGGTTGATGGACTTTTCCATAAATTACGAAATCTGTGCATTTCAACATATGCCTACTTCGATGAAACGTAAAAACAGGTCACATGTACATTGATTTATTATCGGGCGAGCGCTGCATTACCACTGTCCAAAAATAAACCAAGTTCACGGTGATATTCATGAGATAAATGTTCATTTATTTTCATTGCGTCGGAATAATACATTTATGGAAGATTCTTTTTTCAACCAAGGACTACTTCTGCGCATGATACCAATTTCGAAAATAACCAATTTGGAAAATTAACAATTTAATAAATAAACAATTAAGAAATTTAGTTATTTAGTAAATAAACAATTAAGAAAATTAGTTATTTAGAAAATTACCAATTTCAAAAACTAACAATTTCGAAAATTAACAATTTCGAATATTAACAATTTCGAAAATTGCCAATTTAGAAAATTACCAATTTAGAAAATTACCAATTTAATAAATTACCAATTTAGAAAATTACCAATTTAGAAAATTACCAATTTAGAAAATTACCAATTTAGAAAATTACCAATTTTGAAAATTACCCATTTAGAAAATTGTCAATTTAGAAAATTACCAATTTAGAAAATTACCAATTCAGAAAATTACCAATTTAGAAAATAACCAATTAAGAAAATTACCAATTTAGATAATTACCAATTTAGAAAATTGCCAATTTAGAAAATTACCAATTTCGAAAATTACCAATTTTAAAAATCACCAATTTAGAAAATTACCAATTTAGAAAAATTCCAAATTAGAAAATTACCAATTTAGAAAAATTCCAAATTAGAAAATTATCAATTTAGAAAAATTCCAACTTAGAAACATTCCAAATTAGAAAATTACCAATTAAGAAAATAAAATAAATTAATAAAAAACGGAAAAGAATACTAAGCCTTCGCCAAGTTTTAAATCGGTTTCTTAAGCCGGAAATTAAAAAGAAAAACCATTCAAAAGCTAACAAATTTACCAATGTTGACATCAAAACGAAGAGTTAATCCACTCATTTAGAATTAGTGGTAGTTGGGACATTAGTGATTTATCAAAGATGATCAATTTTAATTATTATGGTAAGGCATTTGCGTTTCCAAAATTTCAGGCTCTGTAGAAACTTCTCCTAATCTAATTCTGACATGTGGCATGTATTTACGATAAATCGAAGTAGGCTGAGGTTGAAATGCACAGGTTTCGTAATTTATGGTATACGTTCATCAACTGACAGTTGTGAAAAAGTCTTCTACATTGAACGCTTAAAAACGCTATTCCCAAAAACAAAAATATTGTGCGTTTAGCTGATTCACGGCAATTTAGTCATTGATTTAATGTGAAGTGTGTCCTAGTTTTTCCGAAATGGCTAATACAAAAGTGTCCAATGGTTGCCTGCTGTCACTTTTCTTTCTTCAACTAGAGATATTTGGGCCAATCTCGAGTATCGTTGATACTGTTCCGAATATTTTAAAATTTGTTGTTGGCTCAACCGACTCCGTTCTAAAGAATGTGTTAACCCTCGATCCCAATTTGAAGACCAATTTTTTCGACCCGGATTTGACCAAGAACACGGTGAGTTGAATCGTACCTGTAACTGCGAATTAAAACTATCCCTTATCTTGGACAAATAGGCGAGCATTTCACGGCTAAGATTTTCCTTATAATACATTGAACGCTTTTCTACGCTAGAGTCAACTGATTACGGATCTCGGCTACCCCGTGGAAGAGCATAAAGTGACCACGAGCGACGGCTACATTCTGAGTCTGTTTCGAATCCCGAAACGAAATAAACCAGCGGTGCTCCTGCTCCCCGGATTGTTCCTGTCCTCTTCGAACTTCGTGTTGAACTCCTTCGCCTTCCAGAATTTAGGTATCTTTATACTGACTGTAATAAAGTAATAGGGCTACCGATTGGTTTCCGAAGGCATCCATCCATCCCTGTTCTCTGAGTGCGCGACTTTCTAAGCGCTTTAAAGTCTCCAAAGTAAAAATGAAAACAGTTGTTAAAATCAATCAACTTAAAAATCACTCCTTCAATAATTGATTTGGATATAATTTTAATTAATGTAAAACGACTTTATGCATATTATCTGTAAACTTGAATACATTCTTTAAATTGGAACAGTTTAATGCATTGCTATTGTAAAATTGGTTGCAAGGTCTAACACTCGGAACTCTGCTAACTCTTATATTCCCGTTGATAATATATCACCTTTTCTACGTGAATGCAGCCAATACAGTGCATTGGGGTCCGCGTTATTTATAGGGCCCCACTGTAATTGGCTTAATAATAGAAGGGGAATATTCCCAATATTATATTATTATAATACCATTATTTTAATCTTCGCAGCTCTTGTTCTATCAGATGAAGGCTACGATGTCTTTTTGGGCAATTTCAGAGGGACAATTTACTCTCTCGGGCACGTCTCGCTAAAAACAAATGACCCAAAATTTTGGAAATTCAGGTATTCCTCAAAACGGTTTTTAATAGACGTAGTAACTTAATTATTACCTCATTCCCAATTTTAATGACATAAATCAATAAGCTGGGACGAAATGGGTCTGATGGATTTACCCGCCATGATCGATTTTGTCTTGTCCACTACTGGTCAACAGCAATTGTACTACGTCGGTCATTCCATGGGAACAACCAACTTATTTGCCCTTCTGTCGACAACTACACCGATCAATTACAATGACAAAGTAAGTTCACATTTTTGTCTATGAAACCTAATTATACAGGGAGTTTCAGAATGTCATGCATAAATTTTTAGGAGTTGCAGGGGGTGAGTTGAGAAGTATGCCTGTTTCTTCCTATTTTTCTACGATGAGTTAAAAGATCGCCAGAGAGCTTCAAATGGTGGCCTACTAGCCCGTGGAAGTAGGCTGCAATAAGCTGAATTAATGGCTTCAAAAGTAACTTGACGATTTAGGCCTAAGCTGGTGCCTAGCTGATTATTATTATTAAGCGCCAAACCAAGGATCAGGGAAATGCGAACATTAAGGTTTGGGTTCGTGTGAAAGTTAAAAAAGGATTTTGTAAACAAATCGAGGTAACCAGCGTAAAAAAGTAAACTTAAACAGTATGTAAAGTCCCTGATGCTTGGTTTGGCACTTGTTGCAGCCTACTTACAGGGTATAGTAGGCCACACTTTGAAGCTCTCTGGCGCTCTTTTAACTCATCGTAGGAGAATGAAAAAAAAACCCCTACAACTACTTAAAGTTTTTGCATAACCTTTTGAAACATCCTGTATATCTTGATTATAATATAATATAATATAATATAATATAATATAATATAATATAATATAATATAATATAATATAATATAATATAATATAATATAATATAATATAATATAATATAATATAATATAATATAATATAATATAATATAATATAATATAATATAATATACTATAATATACTATAATATACTATAATATACTATAATATACTATAATATACTATAATATACTATAATATACTATAATATACTATAATATACTATAATATACTATAATATACTATAATATACTATAATATACTATAATATACTATAATATACTATAATATACTATAATATACTATAATATACTATAATATACTATAATATACTATAATATACTGTAATATAATGTAATATAATGTAATATAATGTAATGTAATGTAATGTAATGTAATGTAATGTAATGTAATGTAATGTAATGTAATGTAATGTAATGTAATGTAATGTAATGTAATGTAATGTAATGTAATGTAATGTAATATAATATAATATAATATAATATAATATAATATAATATAATATAATATTTTATATTATTTGATTAAATTAAATTCATATTTATCGATAATTATATATTCCGAATATTAAATTAGGTCCTAATTCAAGGATAGCTTTATCTTTTTGGCGCATTGAGATTTGCTTTAATACGTTATAGCTAATTTTATTTTGAATGTTAAGTTCTCATAAGTATTTTCAGTACTAGATAAAAGTGTATTTTATCTAAGAAAATTTGTGCTATTCGTATTATTTTTAATTAATTAAAACCAATATTATTTAATTAAAAAAACGATTTATTTAAAATGAAACTCCGCAGTGATCTCGTGAAACGTGCACAAGCAAGTCCTGAATCTGACGTTGTCTTAGAGTTTCGACAATATGCACATTTAAAAGCTAATAGAGAACGCGTTTAAAATGATATCGACGTTGACATTCAAGCTTCTACAACGCTTTTCTGAACGTCTCTGTTCTATGAGTTCACATTTTAGTTCATTTCTTTATTAAGCGCTCTCCAGTTTGTGTCAGAAATTACATTTGCGGCGTCCTAATTATTTGACGTTTTAGATCAAAATTGCAGCGTGTATGTCTCCAATTGCTAAATTAACACACGCCACAGCTCCGATCGTTCAACTTTACCAATTTGCGGACCTCATTACGGTAACTATCTCAGTAGGGGCGTGAGATATAACTAATCGAATATGGAATAGACCTTGAAATTGTTCGCGAATAGTCGAATATCCAAATCCGAATGATGAAAATATTTGGTGTTTCAAAGTTTTTTGTTGTTGAGTTTCAAGACCACCAGAAATATGGCAATGGATAATATCAGGAGACATGACTAGGAGTTGACAGCGGCTGCCGCGGTGAATGGGCCCCGGCGTCTTGAACACAAATCCCGTTTTTCTCAAGAATTCCCGCTTTCTACCCACCCCTCGAATTTTCTTTCTGGCGTTTTCTTTTATACTCGGCCGTCGCGTGAGATACTAAACACTGTTTTTCGCGCCTTTATTTTACCCCTCTTACTTGCCTCCCGCTCGTCGACCATTGCCTCTGCCCTCAGCGGGGAGTCTAGCATCCACTCTTGGGGTTCCCGTAATGGCGGATGGGGATGAAAGGGGGAATTCAAAACATGGACGCGCCCAGGAAAATACCGCAAAAAAGAGTGTATACTATCAACATTGCGCCCTCTGGGAAAAAAAACCCTTCTCGCGGGCTCACGCTGAGGCAGCTCTACAACCAAGGATCCTATATGTTAAAAGGATAGGTAGCGCTCAGGCCAGCCCGTGTTTTCAAAACGCCGGCAGCGCCGTCGATATTAAGAGAGCCTCTAAACGTGGGACGTCTCTCAAGGACAAGTTTTGGCGGTGCTTCCCCCATGTTTTGTCCTTGACGGAATCTAAAGACGGATTATCTATCGCGCATGACCCACCGACGGCTGTGCCATTTTTCGTCCCTCGCCTCATATCCTTCTAACAGATAGGAGCCTTGCTACAACCCAGTCAGAACCGTTTTTTTCTTCAGCGGTAGTTCCCACAATCCTCGAGACGGGAGATACCACGGTTTGGGGGGGGTAAAGGTTAGAGAGGGGAAAAACACGTTTTTCGTTAACAGCGCGCGTTGGGAAAAGCGCCCGGCTGTCAATTCCAAGTCATGTCTCCTGAAAATATCGCATAATTCTGCACAGTCAGGCCTCTTATGGGCTAGATTATTGGGCCTTGATAATCAACTTATTTATTATTCAAAATATTATTTTGAATTTGATCATTTAACTGGCCCTAATTTTACCTTAGAAATATTTGACGAAACTATTCGACATTTTAAATAAGCTATTTGGTTCCGAGGCGCAGATCAATCCAATGTTTATTAGGACACCCTCGTATGTTTAAATCGTGATTAGATTAGATTTAAATTAAATCTGTAGCTGAACAAAGATTAAAAATGTCTTATTTATAATTAAATTTTTAATCACCCTGTAACAAAGTGATCTGCTCCTCTTTTGGTACGACTATTTGATATTCAATTCGATCTACAAAAAATGGTTATCACACCTCTATACCTCAGACATAATTACAGTTTTAATAAATTAATGGTAAAAAACCCAAATATCGGACAGGTTCTGACCGTCTTAACTGGAACCAAAGGCTATTTTCCGGCCACCAATGATTTGATTAATTTACTTACCGACGTAGTATGCGGTAATGGGGCGACTGATGTACTTTGCCTAATCGTTGCCGGAATCCTTTATGGATTCGAATCCGAACATTTGAATCGGGTAAGAACAGTAAATATTCTTACTAGAGGAAATAAATAGATGCTCCTGTCATTTCGCGCCCATTTGCGAAAATATATATGCACTCCTCTCTTTTCGCGCCGATTTGAGAAACGAAATATGCGCTCCTCTCTTTTTGTGCCATTTGATAAACGAGATATGCTCTCCTCTCTTTTCGCGCCGATTTGAGAAGCAAAATATGCGCTCTTCTCTTTTCGCGCCATTTGAGAAACGAAATATGCGCTCCTCTTTTTGAGCCATTTGAGGAACGAAATATGCGTTCGTCTCATTTCATGCCTATTTGAAAAACTAAATATGCACTCCTCTCTTTTCGCGTTCATTTGAGAAACGAAATATGCGCTCCTCTCTTTTCGCGCCATTTGAGAAACGAGATATGCTCTCCTCTCTTTTCGCGCCATTTGAGAAACGAGATATGCGCTCCTCTCTTTTCGCGCCATTTGAGAAACGAGATATGCGCTCCTCTCTTTTCGCGCCATATGAGAAACGAGATATGCTCTCCTCTCTTTTCGCGCCATTTGAGAAACGAGATATGCGCTCCTCTCTTTTCGCGCCATTTGAGAAACGAGATATGCGCTCCTCTCTTTTCGCGCCATTTGAGAAACGAGATATGCGCTCCTCTCTTTTCGCGCCATTTGAGAAACGAGATATGCGCTCCTCTCTTTTCGCGCCATTTGAGAAACGAGATATGCGCTCCTCTCTTTTCGCGCCGATTTGAGAAACGAAATATGCGCCCGTCTCTTTTCGCGCCATTTGAGAAACGAGATATGCGCTCCTCTCTTTTCGCGCCATTTGAGAAACGAGATATGCGCTCCTCTCTTTTCGCGCCATTTGAGAAACGAAATATGCGCTCCTCTTTTTGAGCCATTTGAGGAACGAAATATGCGTTCGTCTCATTTCATGCCTATTTGAAAAACTAAATATGCACTCCTCTCTTTTCGCGTTCATTTGAGAAACGAAATATGCGCTCCTCTCTTTTCGCGCCATTTGAGAAACGAGATATGCTCTCCTCTCTTTTCGCGCCATTTGAGAAACGAGATATGCGCTCCTCTCTTTTCGCGCCGATTTGAGAAACGAGATATGCGCTCCTCTCTTTTCGCGCCATATGAGAAACGAGATATGCTCTCCTCTCTTTTCGCGCCATTTGAGAAACGAGATATGCGCTCCTCTCTTTTCGCGCCATTTGAGAAACGAGATATGCGCTCCTCTCTTTTCGCGCCATTTGAGAAACGAGATATGCGCTCCTCTCTTTTCACGCCATATGAGAAACGAGATATGCTCTCCTCTCTTTTCGCGCCATATGAGAAACGAGATATGCGCTCCTCTCTTTTCGCGCCATATGAGAAACGAGATATGCTCTCCTCTCTTTTCGCGCCATTTGAGAAACGAGATATGCGCTCCTCTCTTTTCGCGCCCATTTGAGAAACGAGATATGCGCTCCTCTCTTTTCGCGCCATTTGAGAAACGAGATATGCGCTCCTCTCTTTTCGCGCCATATGAGAAACGAGATATGCGCTCCTCTCTTTTCGCGCCATATGAGAAACGAGATATGCTCTCCTCTCTTTTCGCGCCATTTGAGAAACGAGATATGCGCTCCTCTCTTTTCGCGCCCATTTGAGAAACGAGATATGCGCTCCTCTCTTTTCGCGCCATATGAGAAACGAGATATGCTCTCCTCTCTTTTCGCGCCATTTGAGAAACGAGATATGCGCTCCTCTCTTTTCGCGCCATTTGAGAAACGAGATATGCGCTCCTCTCTTTTCGCGCCATTTGAGAAACGAGATATGCGCTCCTCTCTTTTCGCGCCATTTGAGAAACGAGATATGCGCTCCTCTCTTTTCGCGCCATATGAGAAACGAGATATGCTCTCCTCTCTTTTCTCGCCCATTTGAGAAACGAGATATGCGCTCCTCTCTTTTCGCGCCCATTTGAGAAACGAGATATGCGCTCCTCTCTTTTCGCGCCGATTTGAGAAACGAGATATGCGCTCCTCTCTTTTCGCGCCATATGAGAAACGAGATATGCTCTCCTCTCTTTTCGCGCCATTTGAGAAACGAGATATGCGCTCCTCTCTTTTCGCGCCGATTTGAGAAACGAGATATGCGCTCCTCTCTTTTCGCGCCATATGAGAAACGAGATATGCTCTCCTCTCTTTTCGCGCCATTTGAGAAACGAGATATGCGCTCCTCTCTTTTCGCGCCATTTGAGAAACGAGATATGCGCTCCTCTCTTTTCGCGCCATTTGAGAAACGAGATATGCGCTCCTCTCTTTTCGCGCCATTTGAGAAACGAGATATGCGCTCCTCTCTTTTCGCGCCATTTGAGAAACGAGATATGCGCTCCTCTCTTTTCGCGCCGATTTGAGAAACGAAATATGCGCCCGTCTCTTTTCGCGCCATTTGAGAAACGAGATATGCGCTCCTCTCTTTTCGCGCCATTTGAGAAACGAGATATGCGCTCCTCTCTTTTCGCGCCATATGAGAAACGAGATATGCTCTCCTCTCTTTTCGCGCCCATTTGAGAAACGAGATATGCGCTCTTCTCTTTTCGCGCCCATTTGAGAAACGAGATATGCGCTCCTCTCTTTTCGCGCCGATTTGAGAAACGAGATATGCGCTCCTCTCTTTTCGCGCCATATGAGAAACGAGATATGCTCTCCTCTCTTTTCGCGCCATTTGAGAAACGAGATATGCGCTCCTCTCTTTTCGCGCCGATTTGAGAAACGAGATATGCGCTCCTCTCTTTTCGCGCCATATGAGAAACGAGATATGCTCTCCTCTCTTTTCGCGCCATTTGAGAAACGAGATATGCGCTCCTCTCTTTTCGCGCCATTTGAGAAACGAGATATGCGCTCCTCTCTTTTCGCGCCATTTGAGAAACGAGATATGCGCTCCTCTCTTTTCGCGCCGATTTGAGAAACGAGATATGCGCTCCTCTCTTTTCGCGCCATATGAGAAACGAGATATGCTCTCCTCTCTTTTCGCGCCATATGAGAAACGAGATATGCTCTCCTCTCTTTTCGCGCCATATGAGAAACGAGATATGCGCTCCTCTCTTTTCGCGCCATATGAGAAACGAGATATGCTCTCCTCTCTTTTCGCGCCCATTTGAGAAACGAGATATGCGCTCCTCTCTTTTCGCGCCATTTGAGAAACGAGATATGCGCTCCTCTCTTTTCGCGCCATTTGAGAAACGAGATATGCGCTCCTCTCTTTTCGCGCCATTTGAGAAACGAGATATGCGCTCCTCTCTTTTCGCGCCCATTTGAGAAAATATATATGCACTCCTCTCTTTTCGCGCCCATTTGAGAAGAAAATATGCGCTCTTCTCTTTTCACGCCATATGAGAAACGAGATATGCGCTCCTCTCTTTTCGCGCCCATTTGAGAAAATATATATGCACTCCTCTCTTTTCGCGCCCATTTGAGAAGTGAAATATGAGCTTGTCTCTTTTTGCACCATTTGAGAAGAAAATATGCGCTCTTCTCTTTTCACGCCATATGAGAAACGAGATATGCGCTCCTCTCTTTTCGCGCCATTTGAGAAACGAGATATGCGCTCCTCTCTTTTCGCGCCATTTGAGAAACGAGATATGCGCTCCTCTCTTTTCGCGCCATTTGAGAAACGAGATATGCGCTCCTCTCTTTTCGCGCCATTTGAGAAACGAGATATGCGCTCCTCTCTTTTCGCGCCATTTGAGAAACGAGATATGCGCTCCTCTCTTTTCGCGCCATTTGAGAAACGAGATATGCGCTCCTCTCTTTTCGCGCGGATTTGAGAAACGAAATATGCGCCCGTCTCTTTTCGCGCCATTTGAGAAACGAGATATGCGCTCCTCTCTTTTCGCGCCATTTGAGAAACGAGATATGCGCTCCTCTCTTTTCGCGCCATTTGAGAAACGAGATATGCGCTCCTCTCTTTTCGCGCCATTTGAGAAACGAGATATGCGCTCCTCTCTTTTCGCGCCATTTGAGAAACGAGATATGCGCTCCTCTCTTTTCGCGCCATTTGAGAAACGAGATATGCGCTCCTCTCTTTTCGCGCCGATTTGAGAAACGAGATATGCGCTCCTCTCTTTTCGCGCCATATGAGAAACGAGATATGCTCTCCTCTCTTTTCGCGCCATATGAGAAACGAGATATGCTCTCCTCTCTTTTCGCGCCATATGAGAAACGAGATATGCGCTCCTCTCTTTTCGCGCCATATGAGAAACGAGATATGCTCTCCTCTCTTTTCGCGCCCATTTGAGAAACGAGATATGCGCTCCTCTCTTTTCGCGCCCATTTGAGAAAATATATATGCACTCCTCTCTTTTCGCGCCCATTTGAGAAGTGAAATATGAGCTTGTCTCTTTTTGCACCATTTGAGAAGAAAATATGCGCTCTTCTCTTTTCACGCCATATGAGAAACGAGATATGCGCTCCTCTCTTTTCGCGCCATTTGAGAAACGAGATATGCGCTCCTCTCTTTTCGCGCCATTTGAGAAACGAGATATGCGCTCCTCTCTTTTCGCGCCATTTGAGAAACGAGATATGCGCTCCTCTCTTTTCGCGCCATTTGAGAAACGAGATATGCGCTCCTCTCTTTTCGCGCCATTTGAGAAACGAGATATGCGCTCCTCTCTTTTCGCGCCATTTGAGAAACGAGATATGCGCTCCTCTCTTTTCGCGCCATTTGAGAAACGAGATATGCGCTCCTCTCTTTTCGCGCCGATTTGAGAAACGAGATATGCGCTCCTCTCTTTTCGCGCCATATGAGAAACGAGATATGCTCTCCTCTCTTTTCGCGCCATATGAGAAACGAGATATGCTCTCCTCTCTTTTCGCGCCATATGAGAAACGAGATATGCGCTCCTCTCTTTTCGCGCCATATGAGAAACGAGATATGCTCTCCTCTCTTTTCGCGCCCATTTGAGAAACGAGATATGCGCTCCTCTCTTTTCGCGCCATTTGAGAAACGAGATATGCGCTCCTCTCTTTTCGCGCCATTTGAGAAACGAGATATGCGCTCCTCTCTTTTCGCGCGGATTTGAGAAACGAAATATGCGCCCGTCTCTTTTCGCGCCATTTGAGAAACGAGATATGCGCTCCTCTCTTTTCGCGCCATTTGAGAAACGAGATATGCGCTCCTCTCTTTTCGCGCCATTTGAGAAACGAGATATGCGCTCCTCTCTTTTCGCGCCATTTGAGAAACGAGATATGCGCTCCTCTCTTTTCGCGCCATTTGAGAAACGAGATATGCGCTCCTCTCTTTTCGCGCCATTTGAGAAACGAGATATGCGCTCCTCTCTTTTCGCGCCGATTTGAGAAACGAGATATGCGCTCCTCTCTTTTCGCGCCATATGAGAAACGAGATATGCTCTCCTCTCTTTTCGCGCCATATGAGAAACGAGATATGCTCTCCTCTCTTTTCGCGCCATATGAGAAACGAGATATGCGCTCCTCTCTTTTCGCGCCATATGAGAAACGAGATATGCTCTCCTCTCTTTTCGCGCCCATTTGAGAAACGAGATATGCGCTCCTCTCTTTTCGCGCCCATTTGAGAAAATATATATGCACTCCTCTCTTTTCGCGCCCATTTGAGAAGTGAAATATGAGCTTGTCTCTTTTTGCACCATTTGAGAAGAAAATATGCGCTCTTCTCTTTTCACGCCATATGAGAAACGAGATATGCGCTCCTCTCTTTTCGCGCCATTTGAGAAACGAGATATGCGCTCCTCTCTTTTCGCGCCATTTGAGAAACGAGATATGCGCTCCTCTCTTTTCGCGCCATTTGAGAAACGAGATATGCGCTCCTCTCTTTTCGCGCCATTTGAGAAACGAGATATGCGCTCCTCTCTTTTCGCGCCATTTGAGAAACGAGATATGCGCTCCTCTCTTTTCGCGCCATTTGAGAAACGAGATATGCGCTCCTCTCTTTTCGCGCCATTTGAGAAACGAGATATGCGCTCCTCTCTTTTCGCGCCGATTTGAGAAACGAGATATGCGCTCCTCTCTTTTCGCGCCATATGAGAAACGAGATATGCTCTCCTCTCTTTTCGCGCCATATGAGAAACGAGATATGCTCTCCTCTCTTTTCGCGCCATATGAGAAACGAGATATGCGCTCCTCTCTTTTCGCGCCATATGAGAAACGAGATATGCTCTCCTCTCTTTTCGCGCCCATTTGAGAAACGAGATATGCGCTCCTCTCTTTTCGCGCCCATTTGAGAAAATATATATGCACTCCTCTCTTTTCGCGCCCATTTGAGAAGTGAAATATGAGCTTGTCTCTTTTTGCACCATTTGAGAAGAAAATATGCGCTCTTCTCTTTTCACGCCATATGAGAAACGAGATATGCGCTCCTCTCTTTTCGCGCCATTTGAGAAACGAGATATGCGCTCCTCTCTTTTCGCGCCATTTGAGAAACGAGATATGCGCTCCTCTCTTTTCGCGCCATTTGAGAAACGAGATATGCGCTCCTCTCTTTTCGCGCCATTTGAGAAACGAGATATGCGCTCCTCTCTTTTCACGCCCATTTGAGAAAATATATATGCACTCCTCTCTTTTCGCGCCCATTTGAGAAGTGAAATATGAGCTTGTCTCTTTTTGCACCATTTGAGAAGAAAATATGCGCTCTTCTCTTTTCACGCCATATGAGAAACGAGATATGCGCTCCTCTCTTTTCGCGCCATTTGAGAAACGAGATATGCGCTCCTCTCTTTTCGCGCCATTTGAGAAACGAGATATGCGCTCCTCTCTTTTCGCGCCATTTGAGAAACGAGATATGCGCTCCTCTCTTTTCGCGCCATTTGAGAAACGAGATATGCGCTCCTCTCTTTTCGCGCCCATTTGAGAAAATATATATGCACTCCTCTCTTTTCGCGCCCATTTGAGAAGTGAAATATGAGCTTGTCTCTTTTTGCACCATTTGAGAAGAAAATATGCGCTCTTCTCTTTTCACGCCATATGAGAAACGAGATATGCGCTCCTCTCTTTTCGCGCCATTTGAGAAACGAGATATGCGCTCCTCTCTTTTCGCGCCATTTGAGAAACGAGATATGCGCTCCTCTCTTTTCGCGCCATTTGAGAAACGAGATATGCGCTCCTCTCTTTTCGCGCCATTTGAGAAACGAGATATGCGCTCCTCTCTTTTCGCGCCGATTTGAGAAACGAGATATGCTCTCCTCTCTTTTCGCGCCATTTGAGAAACGAGATATGCGCTCCTCTCTTTTCGCGCCGATTTGAGAAACGAGATATGCGCTCCTCTCTTTTCGCGCCATATGAGAAACGAGATATGCTCTCCTCTCTTTTCGCGCCATATGAGAAACGAGATATGCTCTCCTCTCTTTTCGCGCCATATGAGAAACGAGATATGCGCTCCTCTCTTTTCGCGCCATATGAGAAACGAGATATGCTCTCCTCTCTTTTCGCGCCCATTTGAGAAACGAGATATGCGCTCCTCTCTTTTCGCGCCCATTTGAGAAAATATATATGCACTCCTCTCTTTTCGCGCCCATTTGAGAAGTGAAATATGAGCTTGTCTCTTTTTGCACCATTTGAGAAGAAAATATGCGCTCTTCTCTTTTCACGCCATATGAGAAACGAGATATGCGCTCCTCTCTTTTCGCGCCATTTGAGAAACGAGATATGCGCTCCTCTCTTTTCGCGCCATTTGAGAAACGAGATATGCGCTCCTCTCTTTTCGCGCCATTTGAGAAACGAGATATGCGCTCCTCTCTTTTCGCGCCATTTGAGAAACGAGATATGCGCTCCTCTCTTTTCGCGCCCATTTGAGAAAATATATATGCACTCCTCTCTTTTCGCGCCCATTTGAGAAGTGAAATATGAGCTTGTCTCTTTTTGCACCATTTGAGAAGAAAATATGCGCTCTTCTCTTTTCACGCCATATGAGAAACGAGATATGCGCTCCTCTCTTTTCGCGCCATTTGAGAAACGAGATATGCGCTCCTCTCTTTTCGCGCCATTTGAGAAACGAGATATGCGCTCCTCTCTTTTCGCGCCATTTGAGAAACGAGATATGCGCTCCTCTCTTTTCGCGCCATTTGAGAAACGAGATATGCGCTCCTCTCTTTTCGCGCCATTTGAGAAACGAGATATGCGCTCCTCTCTTTTCGCGCCATTTGAGAAACGAGATATGCGCTCCTCTCTTTTCGCGCCATTTGAGAAACGAGATATGCGCTCCTCTCTTTTCGCGCCATTTGAGAAACGAGATATGCGCTCCTCTCTTTTCGCGCCGATTTGAGAAACGAGATATGCTCTCCTCTCTTTTCGCGCCATTTGAGAAACGAGATATGCGCTCCTCTCTTTTCGCGCCGATTTGAGAAACGAGATATGCGCTCCTCTCTTTTCGCGCCATATGAGAAACGAGATATGCTCTCCTCTCTTTTCGCGCCATATGAGAAACGAGATATGCTCTCCTCTCTTTTCGCGCCATATGAGAAACGAGATATGCGCTCCTCTCTTTTCGCGCCATATGAGAAACGAGATATGCTCTCCTCTCTTTTCGCGCCCATTTGAGAAACGAGATATGCGCTCCTCTCTTTTCGCGCCCATTTGAGAAAATATATATGCACTCCTCTCTTTTCGCGCCCATTTGAGAAGTGAAATATGAGCTTGTCTCTTTTTGCACCATTTGAGAAGAAAATATGCGCTCTTCTCTTTTCACGCCATTTGAGAAACGAAATATGCGCTCCTCTTTTTGAGCCATTTGAGGAACGAAATATGCGTTCGTCTCATTCCATGCCTATTTGAAAAACTAAATATGCGCTCCTCTCTTTTCACGTTCATTTGAGAAACGAAATATGCGCTCCTCTCTTTTCGCGCCCATTTGATAAACGAATCCAGCACTCCTCTCATTTCGCAGCCAAGTGAGAAAAAAAAATCGGTGCTAATTTCCTTTTGTACCTATTAAA
Source organism: Leiobunum rupestre (assembly GCF_980474605.1). NCBI lineage: Eukaryota > Metazoa > Arthropoda > Arachnida > Opiliones > Sclerosomatidae > Leiobunum > Leiobunum rupestre. The sequence continues at coordinate 92,786,195 of NC_143384.1, read as the reverse complement.
GAAAAGAAGTCAGAGCTCCTCTCTATTCGGTTCATTTTAGAAACTAAATCGGCCCTTTCGTTTGGCATTTACGTTTATTTAAGAAACAAAGTCAGCGCTTCTGTATTTTCGCGCGCATTTAAGAAACGAAATTGGCTCTCTTATCTGTTCGCGTTCATTTGATAAGATAAATTGGCACTGCTCCATTTTCGCGGCTATTTGTTTAACGAATTAACTTTTTTCGCATTCCCTTGAGAAAAGAAATTGGCGCTCCTCTCATTTGGTGCTCCTTTGAGAAACGAAAAAGGAAAGACAAGTTTTATTGCAGACCCACATTTTACTTAAGCTTGATTGTTTCAGACCAGGCTTCCTGTATACGCGAGTCGTGTAGACGAGGGCACATCGTCTTACAGCGTCGTCCATTATGGCCAGGTATTTGTCATTTTACGCATTACAAGTTCTTCATCTATGTGTACCAAGTAGGCAAGTAAGCCTTAGAAGTTAACTTCCCTTCAGGCTTATCACCAAAGTGAACATTTCTGCTGCTCCTTTGAATACACCATCCCAAACGTTTAGTAGCTAACTATTTTGATAGAGATAAGGGCGTATACCGAATATATTTTTAATGGGTGGCGCAATTGAGGTTCGAGATTTAGAGCCCGTGCATGTTCTACTAAAGAATAACAATAAAATTTATTTCGCAAATACTAACTTGGCGGCAACTACTTAGGTATGCCCTATACACAAAACATTTAAATAAGTAAATAAACAAAAATAATTAAACGAGTAAAATCCAAAAACCAATTTCAGTAAATTAATTTAAGAATTAGAATTAAGTTTATTAGAAAACAAAAACTCTAAAACCAAAGAGCGAAGTTGTGGAATTAAGTACTGTGTGGCAAATGTTTCCAGGCGCATAGGTCATGCATCTATTTAATTTAACATAGGATCGAACTGCCGGGAGCTTAAGGTCACATGATCACCTAGAATAACTGGCCAACGACAGAGGTGAGCGATATAGGGTGGTAATTAGAAAGATCCTTACGCTTATCCGACCGTTTAAATACTACAACGACATTAGTGACCTTCCAACCCGATGCAAGAGATGACTTCTAAAGGCGTTTATTATTAAGCCGGCCGCACCCATGAGACGCAAAGCGAGCAACGCGACGCAAAATTTCAAAAATTCCTAATTTCGCATACGCTTTGTTGCTCGTGAGCGAACTTGCTTTTTGAAACGATTCATGGGTGCGTGCTCAAAATTCGCTGGCGAACTATGCATTCGGCTTTATACATTGGGTCAGAAATTTACATACCGGTGCTCCGAGCGAATCAAAAGTCTACTACACCGGTGGTCTCATCTTAATGCCCTTCGCCAGCGTCCACAAGCCCGGACAGGTGACAAATCCAGCATGGGTAGTAGTACCCTACTACTGATGGTCTCATCCCGACAAAAGGTGCAGAAATGGGGCGACGAGTTCCCACTTCGCGCTTAGCTGTGAGATAGAGAGTGGATGCTATAGCAACTCCAGCCGACACCCTACCTACGTAGGTAGAGAGCCACACCCTTCAGAAAAAGCTCCTAAAGGAGAACGACGGGCACCCAGCGGTCCACATAACCCGGCACAGCTGGCACCGGATATCCTGGTGTGCTCCAAAAGGCCAGGAAACAGGACCAGTGCGTCTCATATGGAGACCCACCGCCCCACAGCAGGCTACCCAATCCGCCTCCGGCTTTATACAATACGGTCCATAGGCAGATACGTTCTTCAATGGTTTCCAAGTTAATGCTACGTCTGACAAGTCCCCAAAAGCAAAAGAGAAACGTTTCGGAGATGGTCCAAGGGAAGGTAGAAGAACTCACCAAAGGCCGTTGCTATGGCCAAAGCATATGACAACTCCCCATTGTGGACTTTAAATGATGACGGAGATGGAAGCAGGGATTTTGAGTGGACCAAACTCCTAAACTGTTTCAGATACCTGACTTCTTGTTACTTAAAGCGTGGTTAAAATCTCGAAACTTTTTGCAATCTAAATCCTTCAGTGATTTCCGCAGCTATTAAAAGAGTGATTTTTACTCATGGCGGCCTTATACTAGATCAATCGTAATCCAGGGCGAGCGCTTTTTACAACAAATGCCTATAGCTGGAATATTATCCTTTACACATGCCCAAAGGATATCCAGTCAAAGTTCCCAAGTCACACCAATATCACTCGAATCAAAAACACAACGTCGTAGACAGTTTCAGTTAAATCACCTTCTTAAATATAGTACGATGAATACTCTGAACTATAAACGCAGGTGATCACAACCAGGTAAGTTGTCTCCAGTGTGAATTTCAGTGAGGAAGCGCTGGCCATTTATAATTTAACCCATGTCAATAAATTTATTCCTGCTCGTCGGATAAGTCTAAGTTTACTCAAGCATGAGGCGAAACACAGTATCGCGATCCCAGGACACTGGTTTGACCGGCCAATATGTTAGTTGAAGTCTCCATTAATGAAAAATCGCCTCTATGGCAACACCATCCTCAACCGGAAAGGACTGGACGGAGTAGCATGAAGAACATCTCCTCCGCGAAAGGTAACGTCGTCTTGAGGGAATGTCCCGTGAGTTAAAAAATCGCGGATTTTGTTACGCAAGCTGCGAACGTTTGAGATTAATTTTGGAACGATACGCGGGCTTGTAATCGATGGCGATTGTTTCGATTTCATAAATGAAGAGTCGCCAACTGTGAAAAACGAATCATTGACTCGTACGAAAATCACATTGTCAAATTTGGGACATTGGATCAAGATTCGATCCAGTCATATCCATAATGGATCAAATATTTTTGGGTCAAATAATCTGGATTAAGATTCGATTCAGTCATATCCAGAATGGATCAAATATTTTTGGATCAAATAATCTGGATCAAGATTCGATTAAATCATATACAGAAATGATCAAACAATTTTAAACCAAAAAATTTGAAACAAATAATTTTGAATCTAATAATTTTGAAATAAATAATTTTGAAACAAATAATTTTGAAACAAATTATTTTGAAACAAATAATTCTGAAACAAATAATTTTGAATCAAATACTTTTAAAACAAATAATTTCCCATCAAATAATCTTAATCAAAATTGTATCAATTTATATCCAGAAAGGATCAAATAATTTTGGTTCAAATAATCTTGATCAACATTGGATTCAGTCATATCCAGAAGGAGTCATATAATTTTGGATCAAATAATCTTGTTATATCCAGAAAGGATCAAAAAGTTTTCGATCTAAAAAATCCCGATCAAGATTGCATTAAACGTACACATCAAAGAAAACATATACCAATTTTCTTATATAATTTTTTATTTAAAATATACTTTTATTATTAAAAATTATTATTATAAATAATGTTTTTTATAAATATTATTATTAATTATTATTACTGATAATGATATTACGAACTTTCTAAACAAATTAATTTATTGCAATTAAATCTTAAAAAACACTCAAATTTTTATGATTTTTGAATCCAACCTGACGTTGCTCAATATTAAATTTATTAATAAAATAAAGCAATTAAAATCCTAGGCTTTAATAAACGTACTATTGTTCTTCTTAACTTTTTCTTAGAGTTTTCATGTTTTGTCCTTGTAGCATCAAAATATAATCAAAACTTTACCGACATTTTAACCTACTTCAAATCGCATTAAGACCCTAAAACAATTTCTTAAAATAAATTCAAAAATAAACCTAAAATTCGCAATGATTAAAATTATTGCTAATGGCTAAAATAAACCACGAAACCCTCCCACTAAATTTTTTTTGTTAATTCTTGGAGCTCTTGAAAAATCAAAACTAATTTACAATTCCCAAAATTTGGGACTCAAGATTTTATGGAATTAAGAATATTGCTTTACTGTGGCTTCTTTCATATAATTTCATCAAAATTGGATCCCAATTTTATCAAATTAGTGGAATTTCGATTTTAAATCTTACACTTAATCTTAATTATTTAGATTCTAATTAACTTCACTAGAATCTTTTTAATGGTAGTTGCCAAAAAAATCCAAATTAAATAAATCCACGGAAAAAAAATCAATTTCATTAAAACCCAGAAGTTGAAAAATGTACAGAAAAAAAAGCCAACTAAAAAAACCCCAATGTTATCTTTTTTCGGTAAAAATTAAATTAAAATTAAACAGTTTTAACTTTTAGTCCAGTTGATTTCTTTTAGTGAGCGCTTTGTGTCTTCATTGCTAATGGAAATAAATAAATCAAACCAAGGAAACGACAAATTATGTCGGGAAGGACATATGTACGTTATACATGTTCGTGGTCGTGAACAGATACGTTGGCGTTGTGTAAAAGGGAACTCTTTTAAATGTAGAGCCATTTTAAAAACCACGCTGTGCGTCTCGGACCCAAAATTATTTCATAACCACAATCATCCCGCAGATAGGAAAGAAGTTGAAGTAAAACTAAAGGAGAATCTAGAATTAAACCATCTGCGATCTTTGCCGAAGCTGGGTCGCAACTGGATGAGGCGAATGCCACCAGAAAACACCGTCAAGAGGACGATTAGAAACTTGAGAACTTCACACCACCCTAAAAATCCAAGTTGTCTCGAGGACGTTAAGATCGAAGGTGATTGGTGCACTACTGGAGGATAATGGTTCAAGTGCAAAAGAGCGAATCATTATAAATGAGAAAACAAAGATATCGCTTTGCTTTCTTTAATATAATACTTTATTGTCAGGATAGATAAAGTAAAATACACTTATTGGGCTCCTGAGTACGCACTTATATTACGTACACCAGGCATTCAAAAACAATATTAACATAAAACAAAATAATACAAAACAAGATTACCAACACAAGACAGAGATAGAGATAAAAATAAACAGAGTGGGCAAGGGGTTGATGAGACGGGAAATAATACGGATAATAAGAAAACTAAGCGGAAACACTATAAAAATTATGTACAGACAAGAACAGGTGAATTGGGGAAGCTAAAGAGATTAAGTGGTAAATAGTACACACAATACAATAATATAAAACTAATTCAGATATTTACAAGGGGGAAACGGGGAATGACTAGAAGGTCCAGCCCCGAAACTTGTCCAAACTTTATCAATGCCTCGGATTTACACCTACTTAGTTGTAGTTTTATAAATAGCTCAAGCGGTTGCCCATTTATATTTTGACAATGTATTACACGCTATTCCTAGTTGTTATCAAACCGAAATTTATCCCTTAGGCTACACTATTTCAGATCTTACCTAAATATAATACTGAATTCAAATGGAATATACACTGCATCCGAATTGGATCCAAACTTGTCCAACAATTAATTGAGCCCCTTTTGATATTGTATATTATTTTTTTAATTTAATATCTAACGTTTTGGCTTTTTAGATTATTTCCGCAGATAGGTTTCAAAGGTACGATTTTGGCAGAGAGGACAACTTAGTGAAATACGGAACGGTAAATAAATATCATTATCAAAGAGCCGACTAAACGTAGCAACGCTTCCGAGTTTAGCTTGAGTGAAGATATAGGTTAAGTCTAATTTAGGTTTAATGCATCGATTGTCTTCTGCTGGAAAAAAGTTATTTTAGATTGTTTGAGATGATTTTAGAGCGAAGAAACTTGGGAGCCGCTGCTACGTTTGGTCACACCATGAAATTGTGTAACACAGTGAAACTGTATCATTACCCTATGGGCCCTTTTTGAAAAGCGATGGGTGGAGTGATGTGTCATTTAAATGCTAGTTAGCTGACGGGAATAGACGACTGTTCCTAGCGGCTCTCGGTAACGGTTCACTGAGAAAACAGAGAACGGCAGTTTTAGGCCTTGTCTCGAGTTAAGTGACCAGATAGCCGAATTAATGATCAACTACACGAAATTCATGTACACAGTTTTACATTATCCAACAACTTCAATGATGAAACCAATCGGGGTTTCTTAAATTAATTGTTTAAATGGTTTTTTTGGTTGAGTCTATGTCAGCCATTTTTGCCTGTGGCAGCGGCTACGGCTGGGACAAGCACGTATTCTTTTAAAAGTCAATTGGAATAAAACTTTTAAACTTCTTATGAAATTCCCGATGTTAAATAAATTGTTGCTCACGCTAAAGTCGATAAAATACCCGAAACCATTGAAATAGCGATTTCCTTTTAACTGCTCGAAATTCACTCCGAATTCGTCTCCCAAATCAGCAAACTCACACCAAAAATGAGAACGGGATGATCTCTAACGCGTGAGAGTAGTATAAGGAACTCGAGAGATTGGTCAAAGCAGACCAAATCATGCAAATGGAACACGAAATATGGATAGAAGAGATCTTGAGTGCTCGAGAGTAGTAAGTAAAACGCGCAAAAATTGATCGACGCACGTTAGATCACGAAAATGGAGCACGAAATGTTGATTAGTTATTTGAAATTTTTCTTTTAACGTCGTCTATTTTACAGTCTGAACCTCCGGAGTACGAGATTGGGAAAATAACGGCGCCTTTGGCCTTCTACAGCAGTAAGAGTGACGCCTTGGCGACTCAACGAGATATTGACTTTTTGCGTCAACAGCTGAGACCGGGAGTTCTGGTGCGGGATTTCATCGTTGAAGCCGAAGATTATTCACATACCGATTTCATACTGGCTGTAGATGCTTACAAATACGTGTACAAATACATTGTCCAACTATTCAACGAAAATACATCATAAATTTTAGAGGAGCATAAATAGCAACGCCAATGTCTCTACTACTAATCCGTTTGGCCATGCCTTTATTAATATATATCGTTGTAAATTTCAATTATTTCAGATCAATGCTAATAAATTGTGGTAAATGTGTCCAAATTAAAATCTTCAAATAAATTGCCGTCAAAATTAAAAGTACTATAAAGTACTAGCACTCCTTTGTTTGGTCCCTAGCCGCTATTTTGGGTGCGTTTGTTTGTCTATGGATAGAATAAAAAAAATTAAACTTTTAGGAGACATAGAACGTGCAGGAGGTCACTTGACAATTTTATATCTCTAATGGTGCTCGAGATGCATTTTAAATGACCTTGAAGACATGGTTCAAGGTCAAGGAAATTTCCGTTTTCAAGTGACCTCCTGCACGTTCTATGTGGTATGATAATTTCAAATTCCTGGCTTAAACAAATTTTGAGTTATTGGCCCTGTATAGTTTTATTGGGTAACACGCTGTATATCTTATCAATGAAGAGTTAGTCTATGGTGATATCTCGGGTGGTAAAAATAAATTATATTTCCCGATTTAACTATTATTGAAGATCATCAGTTGAAATCTATGTTCGAGTTAGCTGCCCCAGCTATAAAAGTTGTCGATCGGGTCAATTACACCCTTTTGGGCGCGCCCCTCTCACCCGTGGCGATCTCGCAATGCCTCGCCATTAAAACAGAATCTTTGAAGGTCATGTCTTCGAACCTCCAGCATGTTTCGGCACATCACGGCTTTTTCTTATTGAAAAATTCTTTGGCCATCCCTAAGTTGCTATTTCTCCTGAGAAGCGCTCCTGTTTGGCTCCACAAGGAAGGCCTAGCCTCGTTTGATAACACCCTCAGGCTGGCACTACAAAACGTCACCAATACCTTGATGGACGAGCTTTCGTGGGAACAGGTATCTCTCCCTGTCGCTAAAGGGGGCCTAGGCATTCGCCACTCTTCCAAACTCGCTCTTCCGGCGTTTCTTTCTTCAATCCACAGTGTGACCGATTTGGTGAAAGATATTCTCCCTAATCTTGTTGTCGACCCGCCAGTTTCGGTAGTTCGCGATGCCCTTAGCGAGTGGGGCCTATCCACAAGCGAAGCCCTTCCATCTCCGGATCAGCGGGGTTACCAACGCGTTTGGGAGGCTCCGATCATCGACAAGTCCGTGCAGCATTTGTCGGATTGCGCTGTTAGCGACCGCGACAAGGCTCGCTTACTGTCAGTGAGCTCCAAAGAATCGGGTGCTTGGCTCAACGCCCTTCCGTCGCCATCCTTGGGCACTCATCTAGACGATGACTCTTTTAGGATAGCTGTCGGTCTACGTTTGGGAGCCCAAATTTGCGTCTCTCATACGTGTGTTTGCGGTGGCCAGGTGGACTCTTTGGGCACCCACGGCTTGAGTTGTAAGCGAAGTTCGGGTCGCTTGTCGCGCCACGGTGCCGTAAATGACCTTCTGAAACGCGCCCTGGTTTCTGCTGGCGTTCCTTCCCTTCTGGAGCCACCCGGACTTTCTCGCCATGACGGAAAACGCCCCGATGGCATGTCAATGGTACCGTGGTCAGGTGGTAAAGCCATCGTTTGGGATTTTACCTGCACCTTCCTATTTGGTCTCTTCATCTTCAGCCCCTCTCTGGGCCGCTACCCAGGCTGAAACAAAGAAGAGATCCAAGTATTCGGATCTCGATAGCAAATTCATCTTCCATCCAGTGGCCATTGAAACCCTTGGCGCTTTCGGTCGCGATGCTTTGTCGTTAATTCACGCCATAGGCCGTAGGATTCAAGATATCTCTTCCGAGCCGCGCTCCGTAGAGTATCTGGTGCAACGCATCGCGATTGCGGTTCAAAGAGGAAACGCCGCCTCTGTTTTGAGCACTTTTCGGCCGGGTGCTTCTTTGGAAGACTACCTCTTCCATTTGAACTAAATTTTTGTTTTGGTGTAACTATTTGTCAATAAATCCCACTATTATTCTAAAAGTGATTGATGACGAAACCCACGTACTGAAAGGAATCAGACTTTTTGACCTTTTAAAGGAATATAATTTCTTGCGCGTTCTTTATGGAAGCCCCAACAATTTTAGTAATAACCTCCTTAACAAACCACTTAGCAGTGCCAAATATTTCTGGTAGGCAGAAAAATATTCCCTTTAATAATTTCATTTCGGATTTTAGTCGCTACAAATATTAGAGTCAGTTAAATGCGGTCGTTTTACAAGTAATTATTTACGACATAATATTTTCTCATTTTAGAGTATAGTTTTAAGTTACAAGTTTAAGAGTCTTACATTAATATAAGACCTTTTCAATATCTGTTGCTTGATATTTCATTTTTAAACCGTTTTTGAAAAGAATTTTGGTTTTAATATCATTGGTCATATTTTGGCATGGCTCATACAAACACGGAATTCCTGGAGATCCCAAAACGTTAAGGAAATTCCAAATATTTCGTAGAATCAGAGTAATTGGGGAAGATAACCGAAATGACTAAAATGAGACTTCCCTTTTTTGGGATAAAAAGTTCTCCTGGATCTACCAGGGAAGATATAAATAAAAAGCCTGGAGAATCGTTCAAAGAGTTTTTTTTTCTTGTTGGTCTAGAATTTAATTGCATGTAATCGAATCACATTTACATAAAGGGTCTTACAAAATGGGCCTCTAAGGAACATAATCCCGGATCCGCGACTGATCTGAGCAATAGCAACATTTTTCGGCCCGTAGAGAACGAATCACTTTCGGCGAATGACCGAGGGGGGTTGAACCCGAGGGGCTGATCACTCCGCGTAATCGGTGTACAGAGCCGTACCTTTGACTGTACTAATGGGATTACGCGTCATCTTTCAAGTCCCTACCTTTGCCAATGCTAATCTAAGCGTAATCCGGCGTAATCGATGTACAGACTTTCTAAGAGTGGTTAGCCCCTCGCTAATGACGCAAGACCAACTTTGATTCGCGCTAAAATGTGGGCCTACCATTTGAACCAGGGTTGGCCAAAAACCGGCTTTTTTAAAAAAATTAAAAATCCAGTATGTGTAAAACCCGTTATAACCGGTGGCTTAAACCGGTTAAAACTATTAATAAAAATGCTCAAATTGCTTATATCTAGCCCTCATTTCTTCGAAAATGCTCAAATTGCCCGATTTCAATAATACGTTTTTGCGAGTGACAGTACCTTTACATTGTGAGCTATAGCAGACCTCTTTACCCGCTTTTATACCCTAACATGGCAGATCCCCTAATTGCTTATATCTAGCTCTCATTACAAGTGAAGGTTAAGTTTTAGTTTTTTCAATATTTCTAATTCATTAATCCATTTTTTTAATAAAACAAGTTGGCAAGCCAAAATATACCTCTCCTCGGAAGAATTGTCCCTAGTGGTATTAATCTCTCGAGATAACCCTTAAAGATATATCTCCGCAATTCAGAGTTATTTACTAAAAACGTAAGCCCGGTTCAATCCCGCCCGGTATAAAATTTTAATTTTTATGTTAATTTTCATAGAGAAAATCAGTTTTAAGTTGTGAAAAACATTTTTGCTTGCCATGGCAAAATGAAAGCCCATTCTTGTCCACCCTTTTAGGGATTTTCAAGTTACATGAAGGTCTACTTACCACCCGAGTTTGAACCAAATCGGAGATAACCACCTCGGGTAGTCTCCTTGTCAGTGAAAACAGCGTGATAATAAACTCGCAATTAGAGCGAGCTCGAAGAAGAATATTGACTTTGGCAGCCGTTGTTCTGTCCCTCCAATGATGTATTTCTTTAAGAACTTTACATAGTGTTCCGAGATCAGCTGCGAATTGAATAACAGCATCATGTCGCCCAACCCATCTCGTTTGACAATGTGACTGCAGCGAGTGTTTAAACGCTGGTTTTCATTAGGGCAAAAACGCCACGACGAGGAATTTCGACGCAAAAAATTCCCGTTAGGCCTAATGCAATATTTTTGCGTCGACTATCACCGTTGAGGCGTTTTTGCTCTAGTGAAAACCAGCCTTTAGGTGACTCTTCAATAGTACCGCTTGTAAAATTCTATTTTATGCTTAAATTAGAATTGATTTATGAAGAATAATATTTAAATTTCTTAACATTGCAAGCAGCTAAACGCGGAATGCTTGTCTTACTTTGAAGCGTCATTTAAGTGAAAAATCGATTCCGAATAAATGTCGATGGGCGAATTCGAGGCACAACACGATGACTGAGAGCGTCGTTCCGCAGAGCCACACGCGGAAAATGGGCCTCAAGAAAAACATGGCGATCGGTTTTAGAGTATTTTTAGAGTCCGTCTGATTAGCTGATGAATATTTAATTTCAAAGAATATGTCAAATGGGCGTTTCTGTCGGGTGTCCACGTATCTCGAAACGCTGGAAAACATTGAGAATTGAAATACAAACCTCCATTTATTCAGACCTTTTTAGGTTTTTGCTTTTTTGTAACCTTTCATTAATCAATATGGACTATTCTAATTATTCGCGTATTTGATCACTCTTTGCAATGCAGTCCACAGCCGTGGTATTTTCCAACTTAGGTTATTTTACTTGAGATAGGTCGAGGTAGGGTAGGTTATTTTAATTTTAGGATAGACTAAGTTTGGTTAGTTTTGTTTAGGATTGGGTGGGTTCAGTTTATTTACTACCTTTATTATTCTGATAATATATTTATTATATATTTGACGACTATTTGCAAATAAAAATACCAAGGAATGCAATAAAAATAGTGAATATAGAAAACAAATACGATGTTTAAAACCACACACGTATGATCATTCGGACGTTTAAAATTTTAACAAACGTAGCCAAATCTTCATAACCGCTTATAAAGTAATAACTGTGCAACTTGAAAACAATAGTAACCGCTACTAGCGCCCAAAGTCAGTAACTTTCGACAGTGGCGTAGCTAGCATGGGTGACACCCGGGGAGGATATCACGGTGTGCTACTTACTAGTCTCTAGTTTTTGTATTTTTGTATTTTTTCCACGGTCGGGTGTCACCCCCCAAATCACGACCAATCGGGTGAAACCCAGGGCGGGTTACCCTCACCGCAACCCCCTAGCTACGCCACTGACTTTCGAAAATAAAATTGAACGATTTAGTAAAACGAGCCTTCTAATGAGCCATTTTTTAATTACAATAACAGAAGTGTGAACCACCTAATAGGTATCTGCTAATTTCAAATATCGGTAAATCCGGTTGAATATCAGGCAAACGATGCCGGCAATTCGTCAACGGGTAATTAAAAATCTTACCGATATTGGATTGTCTCCTGAATGAATCGCGGCAGCTTGTTTGATAAAAAGAGGTTCGTCGTCCGAGGAAAATATCCTTTCTTTCCTCGGTTAACATTGGCGCAATACCGGCTTTGCTGGCGGAGATATGGCAAAAAACGGAAATCTGAGAGGTAGGCTGACTTTTGATTGATGGCCACGGCCAAGTTTGATATTTTCCTTGATTTGTCCAGAAATCTTATGGCTTCTGGGGTCCTCTATGGAAAATGTTTCAATTAGCAGCAAACGTGGTACAAGAGACATGTCATATATCTCATAGAGATAAAAATACATTTCCTTATTTAAATATCAACACCGTTAATTAACAATTAACTCGAACACAATGCCTTTGAAGTGGATAGGTCGACGCGACTCGATACTCAGATTAAAAAACAAAGCGATTTATTATTGCGGCTATCTAAAGGACTACGTGCGCAAAGCAGAAGTCTATGACGTTGAGGACTTGCGACCACGCGTGATTAGATGGTTTATTTTTCGCCTGTTCTCGGAGTAAAAGTGTACTCTTTTTTAACTAAAACGTTTCATTCGCCCGTTCCGGGGATGATAATAACTTCGCCCCACAAACTATTCGCTTGTTCCGGAGTATCAAGGCTACTCTTTTTACTCCTTCTGAAAAGGAGGTGTATGGAGTAAATCGGATTTGCTAGCCAGAATTTATCTGCCCAGAAGGCTACAGGCAGCTATTTTGTAAAAATGTTTTTACACCGACTTGAACTACTCGCCACCACAGAATCGGAGTAAAATGACGTCATAGCGTTACTCTTCCTACTCCGAAATCCCGGAACAAGCGAAAATATACCACCTATTGAAGGTTGGGAAATTTTTAACGAGTACGTGAATCATTTCTACGACGGGCTCACGCTTGTATTAGAGCCAGAGGTGGTCATTTTGAACAAATCTTGTAAAAGTGTGAACTACGAAATGTATTTGTTATCTGACAAAAATCTTATTTTAATTTCGTTTGGAACATTAATAATAATTGAAATAGTTTGTATTCATTGTCAGACTTATCTACTTCAAAAAGTTTAGTAATTAGCTTTTGTCGCTTGCTTTTAATTTTCTCGCTTCACCGATAAAAACTGGTGATTTTATACAAACAACTTGAATCAAGGAAGAATATCGTTTATCAATTTTAAGGCTGTGTACCGGTTCTTATAGGGTAGTAATTTGGGAGGTTTTCTTTGAAACGAAGCACTTAGGGACTCATGTCCTTATTATGACTGATTAGGACCACCAAGTTCATAGCACACTTATCGGAAACAACCTGTATTTTATTTATTTAATAAAGTGTATTAATTTAAATTTTATTCCTCCCTTTTACAAATATGATTCTAAGCTCTTAAAATACAATTTAAAATAATCAGTACGTTTTGAAAATAAATAAATAAAGGGTAACATAACATTCCTCGCGGATATGGAAAGTAGCCTCGAAAATAGCGAATCTTGGATGTTAATAATCAATAATTTTCTCTGTGTTCATAAAAACTGTTCTATATGAGAGATCATTTATTATCACTACTCTTTATGAAATAAGAAATCAAATTTACAAGTTACATTACATGCTTATGAACAGCCACTACTGAAGAAGCGTGGATATCTACTAATACCGTTTAAAATTTGTTGAGGATGGTAAAATTAGCGAATAAGTAGATTAGTCCATTAAGAAAAGGGATAGGATTAGTTTCTCTATTCGGTGTTATAGTCGCGAGCCAGATTTCCCGCACGGTACTGACGAGCCCCAAATAGGAAGAAACCGGTCTACACTCTTAAAAAAAGGGTGTTTTAATGGTATATTAAGGGTGGAATATCTGTAAAAAAACACTCTTTAATGTTAATTTAAACGCCCTAAAGGGATTTTTATTGTCCCAAATTAAAAACTTGAAAAGGTTTATAAAGGGTGTTATATTACCCCGTAAATTGAGTGATTTAACACGTCGTAAGGGTGTAGCTCCCTTAAGGCAGTAGTTTAGTACCCTAAAAGGAGTATTTTAACACTTTAAAGGGAGTATTGTAGCACCCTTACGGCAGTAGTTTAGAACCTTAAAGGGATTCGTTAAAAACTTTAAAGGGAGTATTATAGAACCCTTAAGGGAGTATTGCAGAACCCTGAAGGGGGTAGTGTAACACCCTGAAGGGAGTCGTTTGGTACCCTTAAAGGAGTGGTCTTGTACCCTAGAGGGAGTAGATAATAACCCTGAAGGGAATAGTTTTATACCACAAACTGTTAACAAAGGAACCAAAACGGAGGACATAAGCACCCCAAACAGTGTAAATAAACACCGTAGCAGGAAAACTGCTTTTTAAGGTGTAGAATAACATCCTTTATAAACCTGTTAAGGTGCTAAATATGGGACAAGAAAAAACTCTTAAAGGTTTGAAAATACACCCTTTTTTTTAAGAGTGTACCGTTGGAATTTCTGGCTATTTTATTATTTTAATTTTTCACTCGAAGATCTATTTGGTCCGAGTTTCGCGTCTTTTTGTTTGCTCGAAGACCTATCGGTACGAGCTATTAGTAAGTTTTTAAATTTCATCAAATTTGTTTAGGGCTTAGCTTTTTTATCCCTTTTCTTAATGGACTAATCTACTTATTCGCTAATTTTATCATCCTTTACAATGCAGTCCATAGGTGGTTCCTTTTAACTTAACATTGTTGATCTTGACTTATAACCTTTAACACAATAATACGCAAAGTTTTTAAATGAAATTATGGAATGGAATTTTATCATATCAGTAAAATTTAAATATCTTTAAATAAAAAATATTGTGCACTAATCTTCTTACCATCTAATGCATGCGGTATATTTTGAGTGTTGAATGCTTTCACGGTTTCCAGCTAAGAATGAAACATTATTTCGCTATTGTAACATTGATATAAACTTCTCATATAAAACACTTTAAGAAGAAATTAAATATTAAGATGGTCAAAATGCGTCAAAATAAAGAAAAAGTAAGTTAATCTTCGTCTTTAACTTATAACAGTTTAAAGATTGAAGAAAGGAAAAGAAGATTTTGAAATTTGAGGCTCGAAAAACGATTGTTGTTAAAGGTTAAAGGTTATCCGAAAAGCATCCTTTAAACACGGGACTTTCGGTCCGCCAACTTGAAGGTCATAGCGGATTTTTTAAACGGTTGACCGAAAGCCACTGTGACTGAAAAGTCCAACTATTTGATACAATTTAAATTTATTTCGACTTCGTTCTTCATTATCATCTTTCAAAAAGAACCGGTGTATCGCAACGTTTTTGCATTTGGTTGATTACCTGATTTTTTGTATGGAATAATGTTGCCACTTTATAGTATTCTTCAATATAGGGTATGCTGAAGACATCTTCTAGGGTGTCGATGTACTTTAATTTATTTCCTGTAGCCAATTTGCCCTTCATGTTACAGAGGTAACATTTCTGCAAAATGAGCGTGGCGCCCAAGAGCCAGCCCGACAGAAGCAGTCTCCAGGAGGTGCTGCGAGAGTGCAGCGCTCCGACGATATCCAAATCAATAACACCGTGAAAAGACACCAAACCATTTTTCATTCATAATAAGCCAACTGCATTTGTTTAAGTGTACACGCACCGGCTCCTATTTTCGAAGTAGCAAATTTCCCTTTTGTAATCTAAATACTTTTGAAACAACGCTTAGGCATGATAAAAATTTTATAATAATGACCTAAATAACGGCAAGGACTAAAATACTGGACATAAATAGATTAATGATAACTAAAACAATGAACATAACCAAATTGATGATAACTGAAATAAATAACATAACAAAATTAATGATAACGACTAAAAATAATGATGATATCTAAAATAATGATGATATCTAAAATAATGATGATATCTAAAATAATGAACATCACTAGATTAATGATAATGAGTAAAAATAATGACGATATCTAAAATAATGAATAGAAAAAGATAATGAATAATTTTCCAAATTACAACATAAACACCTGAAATAATAAAGTTACTACGATCGCGAATAATAATAATCGAATTTTGTTTATTGTGTGGCGAAAACCTATGAACCATGAATGTATTCCTTTCAATCATGAATATCCAACCCTTTCTACCATCTGGGGCTCAGATGGGTGGTGCCTTTCTGCGCTTTACGTAATCACTTCAGCCAATGAGGAGGTAGGCGTTTGTCGTTGACTCCATCCACAAAACGTTTCAGGAATTGCACGTTTTAACGCGCGAAGAAAATGACTGGCGATTCTTAAAAAATACCTGTATTTTAACCAAATTATTAAATAATCATAAATAAAGGAATTTATTAATAACATTCTAACCTATTTTCGTTCAATCAAAAATATGTGTATTGAAATTTTAGAAATTAAATTTCGTGCTAAGCCTTGGCAGCGCGTGACCAACGTCATAAAAACTAAGCCCCTCCCATCCTAGCTACTGAGGCCAGAATGACTATTGCAGTTCGATGTTCATGGTTGAAATTAATACATTCATGTCTGAACTTAATATTTCTTGGAGCGGAAAACGTTTCCCTAATTTGTGTAAGCGAGCATCGGCCAGAATTAGATTCTAGCTTCACTTCCAGGTATAGACTAAACATGTACCTAACAAATTGAAAATCCCTATAGCCTTATTAATATACAATTGGTGGGTTCTACCAGGTTATTCGCGGTAATTTCGCGTATTGTAAAAATAGCGGATTAAGGATTAACGACTAGGATAACATTCCTTATGAGCTCACGACTTCGGCTTTTAAACTCATTTAATTTCATCAATTATCACCGTTTTTTATGCTATTGCAATTTAGAAGGATAGCATATAACTGTTAGAAACGTATTGTATTTGTGTGGATAAAAACTTGTTCAGGTTAACGGTAATAGTAAGGGTACACTGTTAAAAATTACTGTAGCTTCCTGTTAAATTCCTGTTAAATTTTAACAGGTAAATTCCAGTACCAACTTTTACCGTTAGAATTACTAGATAGTTGCTGTACGCAACAGCTATAGTCCTGTTCGTCTATTAACCGTTATATTAACAGTAAATTTTCGGTTATACCGTGTAACCGACGGCTTGAGCCCGCCATCTTGTGGACGTTGCAGTTTTCACTAGTTTCAAAGTGTAACGGCTTTGCTGTGGTGCAATTGAAGATGATCGTATCACGGAACACAAATTATCATCAAATACAAAATAGTGAGTAGAATTTTAAATTTCATTATTTTAAAGTAATAATTAAGTCAATAATGGGGCCATTTTAGTTAAGTAGATATTTGTATTGTGTATTTGGTCAAGAATGTATTTATTTATGCTTGATTGGTATAAACAAATCGCCTAGGCTTAACTCAATAACGCGTCAATTTTTAAATTATCCCGTTAAACGCTATAATTTAAAACTTTAATTATGATTCTGAGTGATAAATTTGTATATATTATAGTTATCACTATGAAGCAAAATAGCAGTTAAAAAAACACTTAGCCAACTTAATACTGTAATATATACAAATATTTCACCCAGAATCTCAATTACTGAAACTAAAAATATTTAGCATAGCTATTATATTTTATTATATTCTTACCCTAGTCAGACTTAGGGAAGGTTGTTTTAGAGGGATTATAACCTGCAAAGCAATCTTTACGGACGACCCCTTCATTTTTTCAAATGTCCCTGTACAGTGGCGCCAAACATTTTTAAAGCCAAAGGCAAGAGCGGCCAGAGCTGCAAGCGTTGGTGTTCCACACCAAATACCTGAGGTTATATTCCCTTTAAGTTATCATTCAAATGAATTTGGAAAAAAATTGCTATAGCTTTTAAGTATATTTTACACGATGATGGATACCAAAATTTCAAACTTAAATTTAGTAAAAGCTGGCTAAATAAAATTTTTTCACTCGTTAACATATTCAGTGGGTGAACAGAAGACTTCGCTCTGAAAACACTGAAGCTTCCATCAGTCAAGTAACTTTACCATATGAAAATTTTTCATCAGGTCAATTGAACCAAAAAATTCTCTACGTTATTAGTACTTTGCACAGCTATTCTGATTTGAACCTGGTTTTTTAATGCTTGTTGGATTGAATGGATAAATTACTTCAGCTTTTATAGAAATTATATAGGTAGGATAGAAAAAAATCTTATTCAAAAGCTGAAGTATATTTTTTTATTTAACACCATCACTTAAAAACAACCTTGCCCAAGTCTGATAAGCTGCGTTGGGTAATTTTTCGATTCAATAATTGTAATTCTGGGAAAAAAATTGCATGCAATTAAGTTATCACATTGAAAGAAGCTTCAGTGTTTTCATAGTGAAATGTAAGGGAAGTTGGCTTTAAATATAGTGGAAAATTACCTTTGTTATTCTATGTTCACCCATTGAGTATGGTAGCAGATGAAACAAAATTAATTAGCCAAACTAATACTGTAATATATGCAAAGTTTTCACTCAGAATCAAAATTATTGAATCCAAAAAATATTTAGCTATTTTATTATTACCCTACAGAGCTAGTCAGACTTAGGGAAGCTTGTTTTAAGATAAGTTAAAAATGAATTTGGAAAAAAAAATGATTGAGCTTTTAAATTTACGATACAGATTGGATCACATTTAATGTGATGATTCTGAGTGAAAAATTTGCATAAGTCAAAGTTATTGGATTGCAGGAAACTAGTGTTTTCAGGGTGAAATTTAAGGGAAGTTGCCGTTAAATATAGTTGAAAAATATCTTTTTAAGTCTGTGTTCACCCAATTAATATGTTAGGAAGTGAAAAAATTTCATATAGCAAGCTTTTATTAAATTTTATTTTCAAATTTTGGTATCCACCCTTTATCATATATTTAAAAGCTCAAGCATTTTTTTTCCAAATTCATTTTAACCAAATCTTAAAACAAGCTTCCCTACACATAACTGAACCAATAAATATTTATCTACGTTATTAGTACTCTACACAACTACTCTGACTTGCACAAGGTTTTTAAAGTGATGGTTAAATTAGAATCAAAAAAATAAATTATTTCAGGTTTTATATAAATGATATAGGGTGGATCCAAAAAAAAATCCTATTTAAAAGCTGAAGTAATTTTTTATAAATTGAACACCATCACTTAAAAACAACCTTGCCAAAGTCTGAATACCTGTGTTGGGTAATTTTAAGGTGGTTACGTATTTTTTTCTCTTCAATAATTGTGATTCTGGAAAATAAAACGGCATATAATAAAGTTATGGCAGTGAAGGAAGTTTCAATGTTTTTACAGTGAAATGTAAGGGAAGTTGCCTTTAAATATAGTTCAAAATTATCTTTGTTAGTCTATGTGTGACCATTGGGTATGGTAGCAGATGAAAAATTTTATTTAACCAACTTAATACTAATTATTTGTGGACGGGCTTCCTGTACATGAACTAATTTAAAATAAATAAAATTTAACCACTATTGCACAGTAAAAACATATTTATTGCGACTACAGCCGTCGTCAGGTAGGGAGCCGAAACAGCTGTAGTAGCAATAAATATGTTTTTACTGTGCAATAGTGGTTAAATTTTATTTATTTTAAATCAACTTAATACTGTTATCTAAGATTTTTTTTAACCCAGAACCACAATTATTGGACCAAAAGATATTTAAACACTTTTTTATTTTAAAAAGTTGACGAAGTGAAAATTTTACACCTGCTACCGTATTCAATGGGTGAACACAAACTAATTTCAAGGAAACTATTTTATTTCACTACGATAACTTTAATATATTCAATTTGTTTTGCCCTAAATCACAATTATTGAATCCAAAAATATTTAACCACCCTTTTATTACTTTACATAGTTATTCAGACTTTGGCAAAGTTGTTTTTAAGTGATGGTATCAAATTGAAAAAAAAAGCTCTAGCGTGTATACCACCAAAATTTAACTTATTTTAAAATTTAAGTTATTGTTTTAACACCTCTAAAAAACCACCTTGTCCAAGTCTTGAAGTAGGGGATTACATTTTCTTTATTCAATAAATGTGATTCTGGGTGAAATGTAAGAGAAGTTGCCTTTAAATATCTTCAAAAATTATCTATCTTAGTCTGTGGTCACCCATTGAGTAAGCTAGGTGAAAAAAAATCCATTTAGCTCCCTTTTTAAAATTGAGTTTGAAATTTGGTTATCTATTTAAACTTTTTTACTAAAAATAATTGTAATTGTATTTTAATCACTACCGCTGAAAGAACCTGCCTAAAATCTTAATGACTATGCTTAATGTGCATATGTTTTTGGATCAATAATTGTGATTTTGTATGAAGAATTTCCAGTTATTAAAATTATTATATTGTTTAGCTGCAGTACACTCATAGAAGACATTGAACACTGATGAAGAGTTTAATTCAAATTGAAAAATATTTTGGCTGAATTTATTAAATTCAAGATTGAGAAATCGAAACAGCTGGATTCCAGGATTTGACTAAAGTTTCATTTCGAGTATCTCCATCAATGGCAATCAAACAAGAAAGCTGAAGCTGATAATTTCAAAAAACATCAATTGTTAAATTAAATTAAAGGTCTTTTTTTCTGCCTGTTACCCTTTAAATTTACTTACCTGCCGCAGAAATACCCTGGTGGTAGGCCAACGTTTTCTGCAGTTGGCCTACCACCAGTATATTTGTGTGGCAGGAAAGTAAATTTAAAGGGTGACAGGAAGAAGAAAACCTAACCCTTAGAGTATTAAATAGCAGAAAATTCACGTTTATAATTTAATTTCACCGAAATACAAGTGTTAACGAACGTTGACAGATTTTATTTTATTAATTGATTTGAAAATTTGAACTTTAAATTTTATAAATTGTATTTTTAGTAAAAACAATCTTGGTGAGGTTTATGCACTTTTTGATGTTTTAAAAATTTTGTTCACATAACCTGATTTGATTCAATTGTTGTATCATGTTTTTCAAATAAAAAAGTTCATCAATAATTTAGTTTTATCTATTTAAATTTAAAATTGCCATTCATGTACAATTATCATGTGGTAATTAATATTTTGAATTAATTTTGGGTAGGCCTATAGCCCCAGCATAATTTTTGCGACAACAGGATAATAAAGTTCTATTGTTAAATTACCGTAAACATAATGGGAAATTTCATGTTGGAACAACAGCAATTTAAAATTTACTTTTAATGGTACTTTATATTTCTCGTGTCTAGAACAGGTTTTTACTTGCTACGGTTACAGGAAAAAATACCTGTAATTTTACAGGAATTTTCTGGTAATTTTCTGCCAGGTAAATTCCTGTAAATTTTAACAGCAATTTTTAACAGTGTAGGGAGCTGTTGGCTCGCGTGGCATGAAGGGCTTGCCACCATCCTCCTACGCGTTGTAACCCGGCCACCTGAATTAATGGCTTTAAAAGTCGCTTGATGACTTAGGCCTAAGGTGGTGGCTTGGGTATTAGCCTAGCTGATTATTAGATTATCAGTGCCAATGGTTTGAAAGTGAAAGCGTTTTGCATCTCGAGTCTCCAGAGCTTAAAGAGTAAGTTGCAAATAGATTTTCGGAATAGAAACTTAACAACTTTTCGTTTTGCTTGTTCATTTGATCATGGGCTTCCCATTGATAAAATACCGTAGTTAAGTGTATTTAATATTAAAATGAAATTTACGTGCAGCGCCCTGCTATGGATTTTATTTTTTAACGATAATTTTATCTTGCCTAGTTTGACTACGGTTGTATCTGAATTTTTCCCACTGCATCTGGTAGATTATATAGTTCCCACTATCCTACCAAGATTCTTTTTAGATATGGCTATGCCAATTTAGCGCGCGCTCTAAAGAATAAGCGTGAGCGCGTGTTTTTAAAACCACGTAAGCACCCGTGTAAAAATTTAGTAGTAGAATACCTTTTTTCTATAGGAGCTTTTTCGGTTTCGACCACTGAATCAGTGGCATCTACATTTATTAAATAAAAAAATGCTTTTATCAAAGCAGTTGGACGGTTGATTTAAGGGGTAGTTGGGATCTATGAAGGCACAGATATTGGAAATGTTTTAGAATTAAAGAGTTATTTTTTGGAATTATTTTAAAAAGCAAAATATATTTCTAAAATAATATTCATAAATTTTTCCTCACCTTTTATATATTTTAAAACCCTTTCCTTAAATTTGAGCCTTGAAACTGTAACAGTAAACTGAGAAAAATTTAAATTGTAAAGGAGTACACGTGTTTAGTTCAGAATTATGTATATTCAAATGGAAATATTTAAAATGAATTTAAAAATCGGCTGCCATGGATATAAAATAGGGCTGTGGTATAAAAAAATTCGAAAGAAAAAGACGTACTACGAGCTGAGCTATTTTGCTTAATAAGGCACCCTATTTTTGAAACGCTTATTTCTGGCATTGCTTTTCAATGCAATAGATGCAGTGTTTCCATATGCGGGGAATTTTTCCTTTTCCCGGAATTTTTCAACCTTTAAAAACGCTAAAAGGGAATAATGCAATTTAAGAGGGAAAACGGGAAAAGCGATGGATATTTAATAAAGGGTGATTATTAAAGTAATTAAAGTCACGATCTAAATATCAAAAGCAACTTTTGAGGATATGTTTTTGCAAAACTATTCAAATATAAGTAATTTTGTAATAAATAAAACCTTAAAGTTGGATTCATTTTCAGAATTTATCTGAATATCTATATAAAAAAATGGGAATTTCTAGGCCAAAAACTCGAAAAACGGGATTTTTCTTTTAATGAAATTATCGCAAGAGGATAATTTTAGATATCAAATGTGGAAGCCCGGTATAGACGTCTGCAATGCTGTCGTAACTAGATTCTGCAGTTTTGTGTTTCAAACTACTACTCGCAAAATATTATAAACTTATTTAATATGCTGTTTTATATGTTAAATTAAAATTTTGTATAAATAAACATAAGAAATTAAATGGTTAAAGGAGTTTGCTATGTAAGCTAATTCTCTTAATGAATTTAACAGATATGTACTAACATAAGTTTTATCTATCCAAGTCTGCACTTATTATTTTAAACTTCTGGTTTAAAGTAGAATTATACATCAGTATTTAAATTTCGCATGCATCATAAAAAACTGAAGATCCTCACAAGTCAAGTACCCACTGGTAGTAAAAAATAGTGACATTAGAGTTACATTAAAATTACCACATTTCTTTCTAGAAAGGCCTGATGAAATGTGTGCAGTTACACTGCAGTAGCCTGTTTGAATTGAAAGACCTAGTCGAATTGAAATAAGTCATTCAGTCGTAACTTTGGGTTCACAATGTACGGCAACTGAATTACGTATTTTAAATTGACTAGAGGGTCTCTTGAAAGTCTTTTTAATAAAAGAAAATTCATGACTTATCTTTTCTAAAATATATAAAAGGTGAGGAAAAATTTATTGAAATTATTTTAGAAATATATTTTGCTTTTTAAAATAATTCCAAAAAACTCTTTAATTCTTAAACATTTCTAATATCTGTGCCTTCATTGATCCCAACTACCCCTTTAATCAACCTTCCAACTGCTTTGATAAAAGCATTTTTTAATTTAATAGCTGTCCCTTTGCTTTGCCTCACAGGGCATATTTTTCCTAAAATTAATAATTTAAAATAAAAGCCATAAGTTAGAAAATAAATAGGTTTAATTTTAAATATTTTGAACAGACATTTTAATATTATTGAATGTAATTTAATATATTGAATATTATTTTAAATATTCTACTTAACATTGGGAAATAATGATGATAATTGGTTATGTCAAATTGAGTTTTAATTTCCCATTAAGACTTAGATAACAAGATAATAGGTGTATAACTGTTTCTAGTAAGCAAGTGAAATATGCTAATTTTGGTAAAACTTTCAATAAAAAACAGACCTTTGATGAGATAGCGTTTATGGGTAGCATAGCATGATTTGTGAAGAGCTTTTAATCGTTTACTTTTCCAACTCTGCCGAGCTTTAAAATTAAAACCAATTAATCAACCATTATATTCACCGAGGCAAAGTGTAATTTATATTCACGAAGGCAAACGTGTAATTTATAGCCACAAAGGCAAACATTTATCAACAGTACTTGAATGGTGGGTCTCCAGCAGTAGCGACGCCAGCAATAGGCCGGGGTAGGCCTGGGCCTACTTGAAATTTTGGTAGGGGCCTCCAAAAGTCGTCTTAAGGGGCCTCCAAAATTTAGTATGTGGGCCTCCAAATTAATTAATATAAAAAAATTCTGTAAATTTTTTGCGAAATAATTTATTTATTTATTAATTTTCCAATATTCAATGCGAGTGATTCGCTTGACGACACTGCTGTTTTTGTTCCTTTAAAAGGTACGAGTAACTTTTCTTTGACAGAAGTTTATTTTTTAGTTTTAATTTTTCGCGAGCGCTACTATATCGAAATTGTATCTTTAATTTTATCTTTACAAATTAATGGTTCTTAAACTTAAGCCCAGTTCACACTATACAATTAATTGGGCCACTTAAATGTATCCAACCAATTGTAATCAAGAAAATTGCATAGTGTGAACAGAAATTGTTGGAACCATTGTTACAATATTTCTGTTCACACTAAACAATTTTCTTGCTTACAATTAATTAGATACAATTAAGTGGCCCAATTAATTGTATAGTGTGAACTGGGCTTTACTTTACTTAGTGTACATACGTACATTCATTTTCGTAAAGTTGTAAGTTCTGATGTAAGGGATGTACAAGCGAAGTACCGAAGGAATTAATGTAAATTGATTGACTGGAATTCAGTCGTAGAAATAAATAAAAAACCACTCACTTGTTAAGTGTTATCGGTACACAAAAAAGGATCAACACACACTCAGTTTTTTGTAATGTTTAAATTCATAATTAACTCTAATTTATTCGTCGCGTACCCATTTGACCCAAACATTTCACCACTTGCTTCAAAAAAAATAACTAATCCACGGGGACGGATTTGAAAAAAATTGTGGTGGGGGCCTCCATAATTTTGGTGGGGCCTCCAAATGGTTGGCCTACCTCCCCAAAAATCCTGGTGCCGCTACTGGTCTCCAGCCCTGTACTGGCTGTACTACCTTACAACGGTATGGCTCGTACACTACTGATGATAACTGATCCTCAAATAACAATAATTTCAGTCTACTCACTCGTTAAAGGGAATATAACCTCAGGTAATTGGTGTGGAACACCAACGCTTGCAGCTCTGGCCGCTCTTGCCTTTGGCTTTAAAAATGTTTGGCGCCACTGTACAGGGACATTTGAAAAATTGAAGGGGTCTTCCGTAAAGATTGCTTTGCAGGTTATATTCCCTTTAAGCTTCTGAATAACTAAAACGCCTTTACATAGAGTCATAGAGGATTAAGTTTGAATGCCCAGAACGTTTATTGTTATGAAAAATTATTCAAATATTTACCATACTTCATTACTGTAATTAAAATTCCCAAAATTATTTACACAATGCTAGATGGATACACCTAAATTAAAATTCAATGATTCATTTTTTTAACTCTGAAAAAATCAGCTTGGTAAAAAAAACTTATGGAAGAGATAAAACAAAATTAACTTTAAACTAAATTTCACTTTCCACAAAATTCTTTCTGGTACTACTAAATTATCTAAATACGTTATTTTTTACCAAGAATATATGATCGGGTTCTACGGGATAATTTTCCCTACGAAGCAAAGGCTAACAGGCTAAATGTTAATTACTATTAAACTACAATTAAATTAATAACGATAATGATAATTTTTAGTTAAAAAATAATTAATAACGTATAAATAAGGAGATTAAAATAGAGTTCCCATAAGAAATGGTTTATTATTTCTAGAGTAAATTGCGAAAAACAACGTTAACTCGAAGACGGACAAAATTTGATTTTTGCATTTTTCCGGGAAACTGGCTACGACCTGATCAGTTGGCCTTCCATGTCAAAAATGGTACACTAACTCATTACAGTACGAAGTTTTCTTATCTACTAACTTTCGTTAAATGACGGGATTCTAATACGTTTCTCGCTGAAGGTGACAGTAGCAACAAATCCGTATGGATATCTCTGTACTGTACTTTAAAATTAATTGTAGTACTGCCAGACAATAATTGTTGACAGTAAGAATAATCCCGCTAGGCATCCACAATACTGAATCTTGGACATGAAAATCGCTTAAAATAAAGTCTGAAATTTTTTAGCGACCCGACTATTGATTCTCCTGCGCTTGGCTGTATTAATTTTGGCCATAGGAAATCGCGCTGACCCCTTAAATAAGAATGGCCTACCGGCCATTCTTAATATCCTAGCCTAAGGTCTATGTTGGGGAAAGCGGGCAATGAGATATAACGTGTAGTCGACGACGTCAATCACCACGCTAAAATTAAAATTGTTTTAGCGTTTTATTAATTAGTTATAATTATACGAACAGGAAAGCAATGAAACTTTATAATTGGGTATTTTAAACGAAGCCGCTTCGTTTCAAAACAAAATTAAGGCGGTAACGAATAATTTGCAAATTACTCTTTAATCAGACGAGAAACAACTTTCTAAAGGGAATTTTTCAGTGTCATGCTAAAAACGGCCGATTTTGATAAAGTCTTTACTTGTGGCTGGATTGGAGAGAAGGTGAGAGTAGAAGAAGTAGAGGGTCTCCACGATGGACCGGGTCCAGTTGGTTTTGTGACTCGTTCCGGCCCTTCCGAAGAGGAAGGACGTGATGATCGAAATTGAAACGAAACAGAGCTGCAGTAAATTCCAATTAGTCTGATCCAAGGCATGATGAGGCAGATGAACCTGCTCGTTTCCTTCTAATTGTCTGTCCAAACAGCTGTATATGTTATAGGTAGGTGAATAAAAAGATTGAGTGATCGTAGTCCCGTGATCTTTAATTGCTTCCTGTAGTATGGTGATATCTGGCGTCGCAATTTGAACGTCTATTACCTAAAGATCGATTTATAAAACGTTACATCTTTGTGACGACTGCTGGGTGAACTATTTATTGATACTGTACGTACACCGCGGGTGACTTTTTTTACAAGAATCAATGGTTGTTTTCTGTAAACTAAGCTGAAATACGTTTGTAGTTAGAACCAGCGTGATAAATCATTGAGAAAACGTTTTTATGTCATTGGCGAGAAAAACACTAATACTAAGAAGTTTTCAATTATGTGATATTGAAGATCTTACGTCACATTGGCCAAGTTCAGGAACACAAAAGCCAGTATTGAAAAAACTGGGCTGCATTTCATAAAGACTTCGAATTGAACTTCATTCTTTAGCTTCGAGAAATATGCAAAAGGGAAATCGTCGTTAAGCCCGGAAAACTGATGATGTTAAATTTAACACTCGTTAATCCTACATTTCTTGTTACTGTTAAGTTATTCACAAAACGTATCTAATACCATCTTTAATGTTTTTCACAATAACGTCTCTATTGCTGTCTTTGAAGTTATTCACAATAACGTATCTATTACTGTCTTGAAAGTTATTCACAATAACGTTTCTATTACTGTCTTTAAAGATATTCAAAATAACATCTCTATTACTGTCTTTAAAGATATTCACAATAACGTCTCAATTACTGTCTTTAAAGATATTCACAATAACGTCTCAATTACTGTCTTTAAAGATATTCACAATAACGTCTCAATTACTTCTCTATTACTGTCTTTAAAGATATTCACAATAACGTCTCAATTACTGTCTTTAAAGATATTCAAAATAACGTCTCTATTACTATCTTTAAAGATATTCACAATAACGTCTCAATTGCTGTCTTTAAAGATATTCACAATAACGTCTCAATTACTGTCTTTAAAGATATTCACAATAACGTCTCAATTACTGTCTTTAAAGATATTCAAAATAACATCTCTATTACTGTCTTTAAAGATATTCACAATAACGTCTCAATTACTGTCTTTAAAGATATTCACAATAACGTCTCAATTACTGTCTTTAAAGATATTCACAATAACGTCTCAATTACGGTCTTTAAAGATATTCAAAATAACGTCTCTATTACTGTCTTTAAAGATATTCACAATAACGTCTCAATTACTGTTTTTAAAGTTATTCACAATAACGTCTCTATTACTGTCGTTCAAGTTATTCAAAATAACGTCTCTATTTCTGCCTTTAAAGTTATTCAAAATAACGTATCTATTACTGTCTTTAAAGATATTCACAATAACGTCTCGATTACTGTCTTTAAAGATATTCACAAAAAAGTCTCAATTACTGTCTTTAAAGATATTCACAATAACGTCTCAATTACTGTCTTTAAAGATATTCACAATAACGTCTCAATTACTGTCTTTAAAGATATTCACAATAACGTCTCAATTACTGTCTTTAAAGATATTCACAATAACGTCTCAATTACTGTCTTTAAAGATATTCAAAATAACGTCTCTTTTACTGTCTTTAAAGATATTCACAATAACGTCTCAATTACTGTCTTTAAAGATATTCAAAATAACGTCTCCATTACTGTCTTTAAAGATATTCACAATAACGTCTCGATTACTGTCTTTAAAGATATTCACAAAAACGTCTCAATTACTGTCTTTAAAGATATTCACAATAACGTCTCAATTACTGTCTTTAAAGATATTCACAATAACGTCTCAATTACTGTCTTTAAAGATATTCACAATAACGTCTCAATTACTGTCTTTAAAGATATTCACAATAACGTCTCAATTACTGTCTTTAAAGATATTCAAAATAACGTCTCTTTTACTGTCTTTAAAGATATTCACAATAACGTCTCAATTACTGTCTTTAAAGATATTCAAAATAACGTCTCCATTACTGTCTTTAAAGATATTCACAATAACGTCTCAATTACTGTCTTTAAAGATATTCACAATAACGTCTCTATTACTGTCTTTAAAGATATTCACAATAACGTCTCAATTACTGTCTTTAAAGATATTCACAATAACGTCTCAATTACTGTCTTTAAAGATATTCAAAATAACGTCTCTATTACTGTCTTTAAAGATATTCACAATAACGTCTCAATTACTGTCTTTAAAGATATTCACAATAACGTCTCAATTACTGTCTTTAAAGATATTCACAATAACGTCTCAATTACTGTCTTTAAAGATATTCAAAATAACATCTCTATTACTGTCTTTAAAGATATTCACAATAACGTCTCAATTACTGTTTTAAAGATATTCACAATAACGTCTCAATTACTGTCTTTAAAGATATTCACAATAACGTCTCAATTACGGTCTTTAAAGATATTTAAAATAACGTCTCTATTACTGTCTTTAAAGATATTCACAATAACGTCTCAATTACTGTTTTTAAAGTTATTCACAATAACGTCTCTATTACTGTCGTTCAAGTTATTCAAAATAACGTCTCTATTTCTGCCTTTAAAGTTATTCAAAATAACGTATCTATTACTGTCTTTAAAGATATTCACAATAACGTCTCGATTACTGTCTTTAAAGATATTCACAATAACGTCTCAATTACTGTCTTTAAAGATATTCACAATAACGTCTCAATTACTGTTTTTATAGATATTCACAATAACGTCTCAATTACTGTCTTTAAAGATATTCACAATAACGTCTCAATTACTGTCTTTAAAGATATTCAAAATAACGTCTCTATTACTGTCTTTAAAGATATTCACAATAACGTCTCAATTACTGTCTTTAAAGATATTCACAATAACGTCTCAATTACTGTCTTTAAAGATATTCACAATAACGTCTCAATTACTGTCTTTAAATATATTCAAAATAACGTCTCTATTACTGTCTTTAAAGATATTCACAATAACGTCTCAATTACTGTCTTTAAAGATATTCACAATAACGTCTCAATTACTGTCTTTAAAGATATTCACAATAACGTCTCAATTACTGTCTTTAAAGATATTCAAAATAACATCTCTATTACTGTCTTTAAAGATATTCACAATAACGTCTCAATTACTGTCTTTAAAGATATTCACAATAACGTCTCAATTACTGTCTTTAAATATATTCACAATAACGTCTCAATTACTGTCTTTAAAGATATTCACAATAACGTCTCAATTACTGTCTTTAAAGATATTCACAATAACGTCTCAATTACTGTCTTTAAAGATATTCACAATAACGTCTCAATTACTGTCTTTAAATATATTCAAAATAACGTCTCTATTACTGTCTTTAAAGATATTCACAATAACGTCTCAATTACTGTCTTTAAAGATATTCACAATAACGTCTCAATTACTGTCTTTAAAGATATTCACAATAACGTCTCAATTACTGTATTTAAATTATTCAAAATAACATCTCTATTACTGTCTTTAAAGATATTCACAATAACGTCTCAATTACTGTTTTAAAGATATTCACAATAACGTCTCAATTACTGTCTTTAAAGATATTCACAATAACGTCTCAATTACGGTCTTTAAAGATATTCAAAATAACGTCTCTATTACTGTCTTTAAAGATATTCACAATAACGTCTCAATTACTGTTTTTAAAGTTATTCACAATAACGTCTCTATTACTGTCGTTCAAGTTATTCAAAATAACGTCTCTATTTCTGCCTTTAAAGTTATTCAAAATAACGTATCTATTACTGTCTTTAAAGATATTCACAATAACATCTCGATTACTGTCTTTAAAGATATTCACAATAACGTCTCAATTACTGTCTTTAAAGATATTCACAATAACGTCTCAATTACTGTCTTTAAAGATATTCACAATAACGTCTCAATTACTGTCTTTAAAGATATTCACAATAACGTCTCAATTACTGTCTTTAAAGATATTCACAATAACGTCTCAATTACTGTCTTTAAAGATATTCAAAATAACGTCTCTTTTACTGTCTTTAAAGATATTCACAATAACGTCTCAATTACTGTCTTTAAAGATATTCAAAATAACGTCTCCATTACTGTCTTTAAAGATATTCACAATAACGTCTCAATTACTGTCTTTAAAGATATTCACAATAACGTCTCTATTACTGTCTTTAAAGATATTCACAATAACGTCTCTATTACTGTCTTTAAAGATATTCACAATGACGTCTCAATTACTGTTTTTAAAGTTATTCACAATAACGTCTCTATTACTGTCGTTGAAGTTATTCAAAATAACGTCTCTATTTCTGCCTTTAAAGTTATTCAAAATAACGTATCTATTACTGTCTTTAAAGATATTCACAATAACGTCTCGATTACTGCCTTTAAATTTATTCACAATACCGTATCTATTACTGTCTTTAAAGTTATTCACAATACCGTTTCTATTACTGTCGTTCAAGTTATTCAAAATAAAGTCTCAATTACTGTCGTTCACGTTATTCAAAATAACGTCTCTATTACTGTCTTTGAAGTTATACACAATAAAATCTCTATTGCCGTTTTTCATTTTAAATGTTAAATATGTTCTTGGTTTTTAAACTCGGAAGCGGGTACGATTTGCTTCAAAGCCGTAGTATCAAGATTATTATATAAATTTCTTTGGTATCGTCATAAGTTAATGATACCTCTAAGTAGACAAATAAGCCCTTTCAAGGTGGAATCTTTGTCCAGAAAATGTGATGTCAAATCTTGTCTCTCCGATTCCCGCGAAAATGAAAGTTTTGAAAAATATCTCGGACCCAGCGCCGCTGTGCGGTCGAGAATGAAACTATAGACTCTTAAATCCGCCTCCCCAATCGACCGCCATTACCTTACAGTCTACGGGGAGGGTGATGAAAAAACTGGTTTTGGGGGGAAGGAATTTCTGTGGTAGAGGGCTTGCTCGATGGTTGTCTGTACGATGATGGCGGCGCCCAGTAAACGTTTCTAAAAAGAGTATAGCAAAAAAACGTTCTTTGTCCTCTGCGGGGGGAACGAATTTTCTAAGGGAATACCGAAATTTATCTCTTTTGGGGAAGTTCAAGCTAGCCTTGCACCAAACGGGATTAAAGAAACGTCAGCTTCGGCAGTTCCAAGTCTATGTTAAGGCTACTTTGATACGCAGTACGGAGAGACATAGGTCAATTTGGACAAGCATATCCGCCATAGGCAGCATAGCCATTTGTCTACTTAGAGGTATCATTAACTTATGGTATCGTTTAAAATCACAGATAATTATGGAGTGTTTGTAAGGTTTTTTTTATATGAATATAACTTTTCGTTCATTCGAGTTTACGTTAAAAAGTCCCGGAAATATTTAGAAGTATAAATACCCTGGAAATTTTATGTAGCCAAATATCAGCGTGTTTAATCTTATATTGTCCTGATCCATTCATAGCCGAAATCTGTATAATATAATAATATCATGAGAGCCGGTCCAGGGTTAGCTGATTTAAGTCATTTTTTCGTAGTGGCCAACGTCAAAAAATCGCGGTACCCGTTAGCTGCCACTATGTAAAAGGAAAAGGATAATCGAGTTAATGGACATGAAGGTTGATTCTAAATGAACTCAAAATATAAACGTACATTCCGGTTAGCCGCCAGACGGCATTTAAGGACTAATAGCTATATATATATATATATACAGGCTGCTACCGAAAAAACGATGCATGGTCAATAACCCAAAATATGTTTTAGCTATTAATGTAGAATTTTCAGAACTCATAGAACGTACAGGGGGTCCCTTGAACCATGTCTTCAAGGTCATTAAAAATTTATCTCGAGAACAAAGCTGGTTTCAATTAGAAACGTGTTCCCCGTCACATTTTAGGACTAAATAGCTTTAGGCACACCTCATTTTACAAATAACAAGTCGAGGGATTTTAGACAAAAACCGGTAGTTCGTGAGGAAAATAATGTACCAGAGACCAAGTTGGAGGGTGGCGGAGTGGTTAGCACTATCACCTAGCAGACAGAGGAGTCGGGTTCGATTGCAACTTGTAGCACTGGTTGAAAACTTGGAAAAATTCCTTCGGCGTAGAATTTGCAAGTTCTCTCCCCACTGATTAAAGGTGTTTTCCCTCGAGTTCTTCGGTTTCCCCTTTCCATAATCACTAGAGATTAACGGTTATAGTTATTGTAGGGAGCTGTGGGCTCGCGTGGCTTGAAGGGCTTGCCGCCACCCTCCTACTCATTTTAACCCAGCCACCAGGTTAAGGCATTAAAAAGTCGCTGGATGACTTGGTTATTAGCCTAGGTGATAATTATTATTATTATAACTCGAAAAGTACTTATGCTAGAGTATCACAATTTGCTAGACAAACTCATCGGGTAGGAAGTCTTTAGAATTTTCAAACTCGGATGACCTTATACTTATGATTCAAGGTCATTCAAAGCTTATCTCGAAAACCAATGGATTTAGAGAAATGGATCCAATTTGAAAGGTTTTCATCATGGTGTTTTGCATCTGGTTAAAGAAATTTAGACCGGTTTTCATCTAAATTCTTTCGACTTATTATTGGTCAAATAAGGAAAGATCCAAGTTATGTACACCTGAAATGTGACGGGGAACACTTTTCTGTATCTCTTTGTATCTCTAATGTTTTTCGAGATGAATTTTTAATTACCTTGAAGACATGGTTCTAGATTATGAAAATTTCCGTTGTCTTTGGGTCCTAGGTGTTTCAAATTCCT
Organism: Leiobunum rupestre; assembly: GCF_980474605.1. Classification (NCBI taxonomy): domain Eukaryota; kingdom Metazoa; phylum Arthropoda; class Arachnida; order Opiliones; family Sclerosomatidae; genus Leiobunum; species Leiobunum rupestre. The sequence continues at coordinate 92,752,727 of NC_143384.1, read as the reverse complement.
AAATAAAATATATTGGGAGTTATTAGCCTTGTATCGTTTTTTAGTTAAAATTCTGCATATATCGCGTCAAATAGGCGCTGTGTGTAACTTCCAGGTAACAATGTCAATGAATCTCCAATGCCAGATACGTTTTGCATTTTTCGTTGGCTGTGTTTTCGCTTTATCTTTATTTTCCAAATTTCTCAGCAAACAATTCCTCATTTCCTACACTCCCGGTATGTATTTAATTACGGTACGAATGCCAAGGCGTCCTGGAAATTAAAACCTTTTCACAAAATGAAAATGGACGTTTAATTCGGCGTGCAGTCCAACGCTCGCTTTCACGGCCAATTTTTAAAACGTTACTTTTTATTCACTTGATTTACACAATTGACACTTATCAAAATAAAGAGCGCATTTCACGAGAAATAAGTTCTTTGAGTCAATTGAAAAGAGCAGCTTGAACATTATTTCCTTAGATATCTATTAACGCCTTTTTAACGATTATGTAGCCTTGTTTAATAGGTCTTTCTATAAATTAACATTGGCCTTCTTGTTTAGAAAGAAAACTGTTTTTACAAGGATGATTTCAATTGACCTTGATATGTATTCTCCTTGGGTTTTACTCTCGCTGCTGTTCTCCTTGTGTCGTCTGCTTATTATTTTTTAAACTAAAATGTTTTGAAGCGCGCCAAGGCTGCATTTTTATTCTGAAACAATGGCAACTAATTCCTCAAACAGGTATATATTTAATGTTTATACTATGAAAATAGCAAATTCATGATTTATTATTAATTTTATTTTGACAGAATCGAACCAGTTATCTTTACATTACCAGTTGGAAACTGGACCAAACAGCTTCTTTTTCGTTCCGTTATGAATTTCTAAAACCAATATATTTTTCAGTCATACTTAGCTTTACATTCATTTAAATTTGACACATAAAGTAAGCGCTGACAAGTATATGCTAGGAATCAATGTTACATAACAGAAACGTATCAGATAAGCCTATATTTAGAATAGGCATTGAAACCAACAAAATAAATATATTTACCTATAAGTTTTCATGAAAACCTTTAAAATACGACCTTCTTATTAAATTTTTAAAAGAGAAATTAAACCTTAATCCACCTTCTGCACTTGTTAGGCCTAACAATAACTCGTAAAGTTTGCTCTTCACTGGATGCGGCTGCCAAGAGGAAATAAAATAGTACTGCCAACTTTTATTGGTGAAGTTGGCGTTGCGTGACGTCGAAAAAACAGGAGACCGGCCGTTGAAAATTTTATAGAAAGACCTATTATTTCTTTTATAAAACCTTATTGTTCGATAAAGCCGTGCCCAATCCAACCTCTACTGATTTTAAAGGCTTCAGGGCAATTTTACTATTTGACGATGGAATATTTTAGTTTTACCGGTACTTTCCGCACAAAATAGACCAGGTAAAGGTATTAAAAGCACTTGAAACTGTTAGTTTTGCAATTACTAGGTAATAGTTAGTGTAGGGAGCTGTTGGCTCGGGTAGCTTGCAGGGCTTGCCACCACCCTCCTACGCATTGTAACCCGGCCACCTGAATTAAAGACTTTAAAAGTCGCTCGATGACTTAGGCCTAGGGTGGTGCCTAGGGTGGTGCCTTGGGTATTAGCCTAGCTGATTATTAAACTATAGGAGCATCAAAAACACAAGGAGAACGCGGCTAGCCTTTAAACACGCTGACACAGTGTTGTGTACAAATTTAATTGGACGAACCTTCACCATTCATGAGCTAAGACAGTTATCAGCCAAGCAGGTTTCTCCTTAAACATCGGAGGATAACAAGTCAAAAGGTAAACTTACTGACATATATGTAATTTAAGTTTCGCGTTTCGCCAAAATACTAATTATTGAAATATGAATATTTTGAAAAGTTTTTGATAGAGTAGTTTTATTCTGTCTGTTATGTAAATATTTTCTACGGTTTACTCTAGATACGCCAATGCTAAATTGTGTTTGTCTTTTTGTCAAAGAGTGTCACATTTGTGTTAGCACACTTCGTTTTCAAACAGATAAATTGACTTCCGTATATTTTCTTTAGCTTTCGTTTCTCGCCGAAAAAATATAGAACACCATTAAAATATAATCAAAATATTTTGATTGAATATTGTTTATTAGTACTCAGTTTGAAAACTCTATCTTCTAATAACTCGCAACTTTTTGTTTACATCGATTAAGTTTTATTTTCAAAAGTAAAGGAGGTAACATAAAATCAAAAACATTTTGGAATTTGATTTGATTGGATTTGAAATAAGTATTGGCTATTCAAATATTGGCTGTAATTTTTTGACAAAAAAGTGTTAAAATTTGATGTATACCCCTTAAACTATATAAGTTTCTTTAAAAATTAAAATTTTACCAGAGTTTAGTTCATCGTGCACATGGTTACGCAATACTAACCAGCAACAAACGAAAGATTAAGTCAAACCGTACAAGAACCAGCGAAAGACGGTATTTGCTCGTAATTAATTAACATTAGTACTCACGGATGGCCCACTAGAACTGAGCTATCACCCGATCTAAAGGACTATTGGAAACACCTTTCAGATATTTCACTAACATTTAGTTCAAGAATAATAATTCCCGAATGAAATTTAGTATTGAAATATAAATAAGAAAAGGTGCAAAAACAAGAACGTGGCGAAGACTTACCAAATTAACTTGGGTGACCCTACCAGGAGACGAACTCCGGACAGCATAGTCCACTACAATTATAGCGCACACAAGCCCCCCACCATGACAAGGTAATAACCAGGGGGGTGGGGCATGCAACATTCGTTATCTCTATTTTTATACCCCCGTACCGTAAGTTACAACAAGAAAATCACAGCTGCTTATGGATCCTAATTGACTTCTCCATCCATATCTACTCGAATAAAGAATTGATAGATTTCATCAAGATCACCACCAACCCGTCTCCAATCTACTCTTGCGGCCGTATACAAGCTACCTTTCAATTGTTCTTTACGAATCCAACATGGGCATCCGATGCCTGACTACCACTATACTACTACCTCCGGTGGTATGAACTCTGTTTGCGGTACACCGGGCTCCGATACTATTTGATTCAATGCCACCCAGCTGGTACTTCTCCAACGCGCATCGTTTCATCGGATGTACTTTCACATTTAGAAAATTCAAACCTTCGATATTTGATGTCGACTTACGGCTCCATCGTTGTACTTATCAAAACTCTTCGAGCCTCCCACACCGATTTGGATCTTCCCGCCTTGCAGAGTTTCAGACGTCAAGTGATGATTCAATTTCCAATCAATAGCCTCTTATTTAAATAATATTTTATTTTGGAATTCGTTATTATTTTTCACATTAGTAAAATAATATTCCGAAATCGATTACGAAAAATAATTCAATTGCCTTGCTAATCTAACAAAACAAGTACTTTTAAAACAACATAAATAATTTATATTCGGTTAATTTTTCTCTAAAATATGTCATTAACGGACTGAAAATTATCCTTTCAGGTATTACCCTGGAGTATAAATAAAAAAAAATTAACGTTTATGGTTATGTAAATCCGATAAGATGTGTTTCTCATATTTATTTAAAGAAATGCAGTGCTGAACAGATCTCGCCCCGGAGTAAAAATGAACCCCACTATATTTCGAAATAGAAGAACCGGAAACTACGTCCTCATAGCTTATATCATTACTAAGAAAAATACTATTTACCAGAATCATATTTAATATTTCTGATAACAAGCTCTTATTTTTTAAAAATTTATAGCAACAATTAATATTGCATTGGAATATTGGCACTTTTTATTTAAAATTATTATCAAACTTTCCAAATTTATAGAAGGAGTCTACGTTTCGGCATGACGAGTAAGCGAATATAGTACGATTTATTCTTTTCTGTTTTCGTAACTGATGACAGACTACCTAATGCAGCTCTTTACTTATGGTAGAAATGAGTACATTCATGATCACACTTCGACTTCGCTTCCTTTCGCCAACTGCTGAAAATCTGCATTGGCCGTTAAGCAAACACATTTAGGACTCTTTAGAGTTTTATATTAACATTATTCGGAACTGAGCGCCTTCGTGACTCGTTTCGGTATCCTACCATCAACCCAATTCCTATTTAACCAAATTATAAAATATCCAAGTTTATATTAAAAATAGCTCGCTCGTGTTTCTTTTGAATTGGAAAATGCATTCTATTTCTACCGAATTCTGAATAGTAAGGATAAAGAGGCATTTTAATTACTGTGTCTTTAATAATTATCTTCATATTGAGACGATAATACCAAAAAATATTTGATGAAAACGATTAACTACATTAACAATTAGAGTCAAGGAAGATCATAGTTCGAACCATAATTCGTAAGTAGCGATAATGAAAATATTGTAATATTCCTAGTGAAAATAATGAACGTAATATATTTCAGATATATGACCACCAAGTAGCGTTCAAAATAAGGGAACTAAAAATTGAATTATTTTACTATAATATTTTTAATCCGGCATATATTGAGAGATTCATTAATATTTTGTCTAGGTTATTTGAGGTTAGGGGTTAAAGTTTGGTTAGGAGAGGTATGCTGTGTTGGATAAGATTAAATTGGTTAAGGTGAGGTTCAAATGGTTTAACTGGCTTTTTGTTAACGGTAAAACAACTTATACTTTGACTAAAGGATAATTTTTAAGAATTTTAAGTATGGACCCGTGAGTAGAGAAAATGTTAGGCAGAAGTGTCGCCGCCTACTGGCCGAGTTTGAAAATAACTATGTGAATGCAATACTACGATCCTATACGGCTCCATTAAGTTAGCCCCCCAAAGAAAGCAATTTAAAATTAGTTAGTGCACCTAATTGCACCCATCGTGCACCGTAGTGCACCACCAAAAATATTTTATGCATCATCCGGGAAAGGCGGGAAATTCAAAAAACAAAGGGCGGGGGGCTAATTTAACGACAGCCCCCCCCATATTCGATTTTGAAAATAATAACGTGCCTAATCTATTGCACCAATGGTGCACTAACGTACACCACCAAAATATTATATTGCACCGACATGAAAGGCGTGAAATTTAAAAAAAAAACATAAAATAACCGTAATATCTAATATTCGATATTGATAAAAACAAAAAGTCTAATCTAATGCCCCAATGGTGCACCAGCATGCACCAGAATTGTTTTTATCGCACCGTCAAAAAAGGCGGAAAATTTAAAAATCTTAAATTATTAATGTGGGGGCTAAGTTAACGACAGCCCCCCACTTTTGATTTTAATAATAAAAACGCGCCTAATCGATTGCACTATCGATGCACTACCGTGCACCGCAGATATTTCTCATTGCACCATACTTCTTTTGAATTTCCACTTTCCCATATAATTTTTTTTTTAATTATTTATGTGGGGGCTAAGTTAACGACAGCCCCCCCCCACTTCCGATCCCCCCACAGAGCCATTAAAACATTTGGAAACTGTTATTGACCCCTCACTCTAAAAAATAGCATTCAATTTCCTTTCAAAATTGAATAACACCATTCAATTTTGAATGCCGCTTCAAATAGGCATTCAAATTTAACCGCTACCATTCAATTTTAAAAAATCTTTCAAATTGACGTTCTAATTTTACTTATTCCTTTCAATTTTGAATAAACATTCACCTTGGCATTCAAATTTAATAAAAACCTTTCAAGTTCAATTCACTAGTCATCCTGGCGTTCAATTTTGACTACAAGTTATGCATCCATACAATTAGCCTTTTCAGTTTACATAGAGCCACGTAGTGGCAAATGCGAGAAGCTCATGAACTTCTGGATTTTCAGCAGATATTTTTTCAATAAAGCGTCTGCTTAGCAGACGAAAATCCAGCAGTTTATGAGCTTCTTGCATTTGCCGCTACGTGGCTCTATGTAAACTGAAGAGGCTAATTTAACAGCTGTTTACGTTGTTCGCATGATCTCGTGAAGTACAGCCAAAATAAAATCTCAAGGTTGGCCAAAATTCGAGCGAGCTCTCGGCTGCTGTGTCGTCTGCTATAAAAAAGTGACTGACGATGCTTACGCGAGCTTACAATGTAATAGTGTATCCACTATCCAAGCGACTTTGTGAGCAGCTAAATTTTAGCTGCTCGACGGTTTGCTCAACCATAACGAACACGCATAAGCCTCTGCGTTCAAAAATCTTCCACGATGCTTTTGACGTCTAAGCATCTAATGGCAAAGGTTTCCAACAAATGTTCCCGGTATATGTCTTACTTGTGATCGCATCGGGCGGGTTTCGAATTCGAGTCCTCCTGAATGACAGGCGGACGTTCTAACAGTACCAATTAAAGAACCACCGATTTTTAAAGCAAGTCTCGGCTCTATCAAAAAAAGTAAAAAAAAGTGAAAAAAGACGTCCTTGGCATGTGCTGCCACCTAGTATTAAAAATAAGAACTAATTAAAAGCTATATTATCGCCATCTGGACTTGAGATTCTGTACCAACATCATAAACAAAACAAGCTGATTAAGCCCACTTTCTATTGAAATTTATCGTGCTGCCATGTGAAGAAATTTACATAAGTTGAAAAGTTTGACTTGGAAATGAAATTTTACTATAAAAATTAGATGGAATAAGGTTCAGCAATTTATCCCAGTTTATTTCCTTTATTATTGATACAAAAATATATTTACAATCATGTAAATAATAAAATAGCGATAAAGGAGTTATACAACCAAACTAGATTTTTTTGTATGGTTACTAGTTGAAACTATAACGCTGTAGATCAAAGAATAAATTTATTTATGAAAAATTTTTATAAACTATATACAAAATATTATAAAGCGCGCTTCGTTTTAGATTTTTCAATCGAGAGATGGCGTATGTAGTAAATTTCTACGAAAACGTACTAGCGCTCAGCCTTGGAAATAAGGTTTTTTCTAAACTGGTCCCTATGACCTCATAATTTTTAATTATTAAATGGTCTTTTCTTTGTGACCAGTGAACCCTAGCTTATGAATTATTAAACTGGGGAAAGCGAGACTAGAGGATTATTTGAGGTAGAAACCTAAAATCAATAAAATGGTCATCACCTATTTTTTAGTAATGTTTTGAATTATTAATCTGGTCACCTATTTTTATTTTGAATTAATAAACTGGACACGGTGACCAGTGATCCCCCAAAATTTTAATTTATAAACTGGTTTGAACAATTAATAAACTGGTCTTTGACCACCGTTATTATTTTCAAGGCTGCTAACGGTCCCCTCTCAAGAACGCCATATGCAAATCGATTATTTGATTTTCGGGGCTAGGAACCCCAGGAGGAATACTTGATTTCCGCTGGAAAAGCATGTTGTCTTCGACGCATGTCAAAGAAATTCGACTGTAGAAAAATTAGCGCGCTTACTGCTAAAAACGTACACTAAAGTAAGTCTTTCAGGAGTCTAGGAAAATCCCTGGTAGACACCTTATTTTTGATTACTGCTAAAGATGTATTCACCACAGTCAAATGGAAATTTTGTTCCTAAGGCTAGGAACCACAAATCCAAAGGTGGTTTATTTGTGGTCAGACATTGTATAAAAGGCACGAATAATAGCACATTTAACAATGATATACACATTAATATTGACTTCGAGACTGATCGGTGCTCGTTGGGGACAATGAATTTGGATACGGGAAAAAATCATCTAACCATAAAGTAATCGCTTTTTGGAAGGTAATTGTAATAATTTGGGTGGAATATTGCTCCAGTCGTTAATTAGTTGACATAACGAGTTGATGTATTCTAAGTGGCATTATTAATTGGGTTGATGTCCCCTTGTTAAAGTATTAGCAGTCACCAAGAGGAACTTCATCACCGAGGATTAGAACCCTAGCAGGGATCAACTCAGTAGAAAAAGCTCGTTGTCTTCGTGGTGTCAAAGAAAATCACTGAGAGAAGAAACGTTAGTTGTCTTATCGCTAAACATTTACTTACTTCGCCACTGGCTAAGTGGCACATCCTTACCGAGGACTAGAACCCCAACAGAAAAAAACTATGTTGGAATAGTACGTGGTCTTTGATGTGTCAAAGAAAATCATTGAGAGAAGAAGCGTTAGTTGTCTTATCGCTAAACACTTACTTCGCCACTGGCTAAGTGGCACATCCTTACCGAGGACTAGAACCCCAACAGAGAAAAACTCGGTTGGAAAAGAACATGGTCTTGGATGTGGCGAAGAAAAACACTGAGAAGAAACGTTAGTTTTCTTATCGCTAAAAACTTACTTCGCCACTGGCTAAGTGGCACATCCTTACCGAGGACTAGAACCCCAACAGAAAAAAACTCTGTTGGAAAAGAACGTGGTCTTTGATGTGTCGAAGAAAATCACTGAGAGAAGAAGCGTTAGTTGTCTTATCGCTAAACACTTACTTCGCCACTGGCTAAGTGGCACATCCTTACCGAGGACTAGAACCCCAACGGAGAAAAACTCGGTTGGAAAAGAACATGGTCTTGGATGTGTCAAAGAAAATCACTGAGAGAAGAAGCGTTAGTTGTCTTATCGCTAAAAACTTACTTCGCCACTGGCTAAGTGGCACATCCTTACCGAGGACTAGAACCCCAACAGAAAAAAACTCTGTTGGAATAGTACGTGGTCTTTGATGTGTCAAAGAAAATCACTGAGAGAAGAAGCGTTAGTTGTCTTATCGCTAAACACTTACTTCGCCACTGGCTAAGTGGCACATCCTTACCGAGGACTAGAACCCCAACAGAGAAAAACTCGGTTGGAAAAGAACGTGGTCTTTGATGTGGCGAAGAAAATAACTGAGAAGAAACGTTAGTTTTCTTATCGCTAAAAACTTACTTCGCCACTGGCTAAGTGGCACATCCTTACCGAGGACTAGAACCCCAACAGAAAAAAACTCTGTTGGAAAAGAACGTGGTCTTTGATGTGGCGAAGAAAATCACTGGTAAAAAAGTTAGTTTTTCTTACGGCTAAAAACTTACTTCGCCACTGGCTAAGTGGCACATCCTTACCGAGGACTAGAACCCCAACAGAGAAGAACTGGGTTGGAAAAGAGCATGGTCTTGGATGTGGCGAAGAAAATCACTGAGAAGAAACGTTAGTTTTCTTATCGCTAAAAACTTACTTTCCACTGGCCAAGTGGCACATCCTTACCGAGGACTAGAACCCCAACAGAGAAAAACTCAGTTGGAAAAGAACGTGGTCTTGGATGTGGCGAAGAAAATCACTGAGAGAAGAAACGTTAGTTGTCTTATCGCTAAACACTTACTTACTTCGCCACTGGCTAAGTGGCACATCCTTACCGAGGACTAGAACCCCAACAGAAAAAAACTCTGTTGGAATAGTACGTGGTCTTTGATGTGTCAAAGAAAATCATTGAGAGAAGAAGCGTTAGTTGTCTTATCGCTAAACACTTACTTCGCCACTGGCTAAGTGGCACATCCTTACCGAGGACTAGAACCCCAACAGAGAAAAACTCGGTTGGAAAAGAACATGGTCTTGGATGTGGCGAAGAAAATCACTGAGAAGAAACGTTAGTTTTCTTATCGCTAAAAACTTACTTCGCCACTGGCTAAGTGGCACATCCTTACCGAGGACTAGAACCCCAACAGAAAAAAACTCTGTTGGAAAAGAACGTGGTCTTTGATGTGTCGAAGAAAATCACTGAGAGAAGAAGCGTTAGTTGTCTTATCGCTAAACACTTACTTCGCCACTGGCTAAGTGGCACATCCTTACCGAGGACTAGAACCCCAACGGAGAAAAACTCGGTTGGAAAAGAACATGGTCTTGGATGTGTCAAAGAAAATCACTGAGAGAAGAAGCGTTAGTTGTCTTATCGCTAAAAACTTACTTCGCCACTGGCTAAGTGGCACATCCTTACCGAGGACTAGAACCCCAACGGAGAAAAACTCGGTTGGAAAAGAACATGGTCTTGGATGTGGCGAAGAAAATCACTGAGAAGAAACGTTAGTTTTCTTATCGCTAAAAACTTACTTCGCCACTGGCTAAGTGGCACATCCTTACCGAGGACTAGAACCCCAACAGAAAAAAACTCTGTTGGAAAAGAACGTGGTCTTTGATGTGGCGAAGAAAATCACTGGTAAAAAAGTTAGTTTTTCTTACGGCTAAAAACTTACTTCGCCACTGGCTAAGTGGCACATCCTTACCGAGGACTAGAACCCCAACAGAGAAGAACTGGGTTGGAAAAGAGCATGGTCTTGGATGTGGCGAAGAAAATCACTGAGAAGAAACGTTAGTTTTCTTATCGCTAAAAACTTACTTTCCACTGGCCAAGTGGCACATCCTTACCGAGGACTAGAACCCCAACAGAGAAAAACTCAGTTGGAAAAGAACGTGGTCTTGGATGTGGCGAAGAAAATCACTGAGAGAAGAAGCGTTAGTTGTCTTATCGCTAAACACTTACTTCGCCACTGGCTAAGTGGCACATCCTTACCGAGGACTAGAACCCCAACAGAGAAAAACTCGGTTGGAAAAGAACGTGGTCTTGGATGTGGCGAAGAAAATCACTGAGAAGAAACGTTAGTTTTCTTATCGCTAAAAACTTACTTCGCCACTGGCTAAGTGGCACATCCTTACCGAGGACTAGAACCCCAACAGAAAAAAACTCTGTTGGAAAAGAACGTGGTCTTTGATGTGGCGAAGAAAATCACTGGTAAAAAAGTTAGTTTTTCTTACGGCTAAAAACTTACTTCGCCACTGGCTAAGTGGCACATCCTTACCGAGGACTAGAACCCCAACAGAGAAGAACTGGGTTGGAAAAGAGCATGGTCTTGGATGTGGCGAAGAAAATCACTGAGAAGAAACGTTAGTTTTCTTATCGCTAAAAACTTACTTTCCACTGGCCAAGTGGCACATCCTTACCGAGGACTAGAACCCCAACAGAGAAAAACTCAGTTGGAAAAGAACGTGGTCTTGGATGTGGCGAAGAAAATCACTGAGAGAAGAAGCGTTAGTTGTCTTATCGCTAAACACTTACTTCGCCACTGGCTAAGTGGCACATCCTTACCGAGGACTAGAACCCCAACAGAGAAAAACTCGGTTGGAAAAGAACATGGTCTTGGATGTGGCGAAGAAAATTACTGAGAAGAAACGTTAGTTTTCTTATCGCTAAAAACTTACTTTCCACTGGCAAAGTGGCACATCCTTACCGAGGACTAGAACCCCAACAGAGAAAAACTCGGTTGGAAAAGAACGTGGTCTTGGATGTGGCGAAGAAAATCACTGAGAAGAAATGTTAGTTTTCTTATCGCTAAAAACTTACTTTCCACTGGCCAAGTGGCACATCCTTACCGAGGACTAGAACCCCAACAGAGAAAAATTCGGTTGGAAAAGAACGTGGTCTTTGATGTGGCGAAGAAAATCACTGAGAAGAAACGTTAGTTTTCTTATCGCTAAAAACTTACTTTCCACTGGCAAAGTGGCACATCCTTACCGAGGACTAGAACCCCAACAGAGAAAAACTCGGTTGGAAAAGAACATGGTCTTGGATGTGGCGAAGAAAATCACTGAGAAGAAACGTTAGTTTTCTTATCGCTAAGAACCTAGGAATCTATACATCATTGCCAAGACTAAATAAAACAGGCCTTCTTTAGAATATCAGTTTAGTCCTAATCCCGATTTCCACATAGGTTCATAACAAAATTACAGCATAAAATTTAGAAGAAAAAAGATGGCCTAGGTGATAAATTAGGCTCATCCCTATATCTCAAAGAAGAACCACATACCGCGAAAAAACTAATGGAGACTAAGGCAAGGCTGAACTGTAAATTACAGAGTATTACGGCAGACATTTATATTTCTATCATTATATCAATATATAAATTTCATATTTTAGGGGATTAATTTAGATTAGCTAATATTTACAATATTGATAATATATTGTATAGCGACCACTGAAACAGGGGCGCCCGCAGAAAGTTTTCAAGGGGGGGAGGCAATCTTCATACTCAGTCAAAACATGGGCCCAGATTTATCGTTTCTTGGCCCATGGACATTTATAGCTCATAAAAAGGGTGAGGGGGCGCCCATGCACTGAAAATTGAAATAATTACCTTTGTTTCAACTTGCCCCTCGTTGTCATTTCTAAACAAAGACCGAAGGCGATTGAAATTGTGGTGGTCTGATTTGTTTTAGAAAAATAACCGCAATTTTACACTCCTTACAAACCGGCAAATAACGAAACTGCCGTCTACTTCTCTTTGGCTACTAACCCTATTCTATAACTTTTGGTCTTCAAAAACTAACCAATTTCCGAAAATAAATACACTACACGTTGAAAGTAAAACTAAAACTTTACGCTTGATTTGTCCCAAACTTCTGTACGTTATAACCCATCACTGCCATGCTTCTGCGAGCGGGCGGAAAAGAGGAAATGAAAAATTGGGGACTACATTCTCTTTGTCCGACCTAGGTCCGACCTTGGTCCAAGGTCCGACCAGACCGAAACAAAATAGCCGCCCCCAATTTTGAATTCATTCTCCCCCCTCCCCGCTGTACGAGGAGGAGGGGGTTCAAGGTCCGACCAGACCGAAACAAAAGAGCCGCCCCCAATTTTGAATTCATTCTCCCCCCTCCATGCTATACGAGCAGCAGGCGAACGGAATATCGAAAAATGGATTAGGATGCATAGGAATCCGGGCGCCGTTTGAGAACTAAAACCACGTAACTCGTGTAATAGTTGATTTTATAAAATGTCTTTACGATTGCTTGTTGAAATGTTGCCCTGGAATAGTTCAGCCAATGCCTAAGAATGAGTTCATAAACTCTTTAGTGGGAGATAAAACGGATCCCCAGCTGAATCGGGGAGGCAACATTTCAACAAGATGGCCTAGGTTATTTTATATAAAGAACTATTCCGTTGTTTGTTTGAAATCGAAGCCGCGTATGGCCAGAAGTAATAAATAAGTAACACTTGTCGAAGCCGTGTATGGCCAGAAGTAATAAATAAGTGTGGCACTAAATAATATTATCGCATTCTTGGCAAATCTTTTTATTTCCCCTTTGCTTTATACGAGGGGCTGATCACTCCGCGTAATCGGTGTACAGAGCCGTACCTTTGACTGTACTAATGGGATTAAGCGTAATCTTTGAAGTCCCTGCCTTTGGCAGTGCTAATCTAAGCGTAATCCGGTGTACAGACTTTCTAAGAGTGGTTAGCCCCTCGGCTTTTTAGGCTTATGAGCCATTGGGAATTGATACGTTCTTGGGAATGTCGAAAACCTTGGTGGTTTTTTACTTTTCACGTCACTAAAATGACTGAATAATAGCGTCCGTTGCTAACAAGGCACTAGCAATAGCGTCCTTTGCTAACAAGGCACTAGCAATAGCGTCCGTTGCTAACAAGGCACTAGCAATAGCGTCCGTTGCTAACAAGGCACTAGCAATAGCGTCCTTTGCTAACAAGGCACTAGCAATGGCATCCTTCGACCGTAAGGCACTATGGCGTCCTTCGACCGTAAGGCACTATGGCGTCCTTCGACCGTAAGGCACTATGGCGTCCTTCGACCGTAAGGCACTATGGCGTCCTTCGACCGTAAGGCACTATGGCGTCCTTCGACCGTAAGGCACTATGGCGTCCTTCGACCGTAAGGCACTATGGCGTCTTTCACTCTTGTTGGAATCTGCTTAGTTGAGCTAGCCTTAAGGCTCTTTTGATGGCGATGGCGGATCAACCATTCCTCTGGTAGAATGGATGCGCTTGGGGTGATCTTCTGGTAGTTCTCCCCTTTTCTTCATGGAGCCCTTAAATTGGAAATTGATATAATACGCCGCAAGTAGCCAACAATTGGAAATGGGCGCCTAATTGGTTTCAAAAGTAGTGGCGTAGCTGATGGTCCGCAGGGCCCGCGGTGCGGGGGGGGCGAGCTTCAAGGGGGGCCTCGAGCTTCGGGGGGGGGCCCGCTAACAATAAAAAAATTAAATAGGGGGCCTCAGAGATTTTTGCGGGGGGGCCACTGAGTTCTCAGCTACGCCACTGTTCAAAAGGGGCACCTAAAGCCTATCGATGAGGGGGGGCACCTAATTAAGCAATTACATGTACCCTCCTTATCTAAAACGTTCCTATAGGCGAATGAACTGTTCGAATATAAAATGCGGATAAGCAAATCAGATTATAGCAGATCAGATAAACGAAGGGGCAGATTACCATACACATCTGTTTAATCGATGTCATTATAATCTGATAAAAACAGATAACCATTTTCAGATAAAAATTAGAAACACTAACTACGTATATCTTTAGAAAGTTTGGGTACATACCTTTCTCATTTCGAACTGGAATTGCCCCAGCAGTTGCACCAATATCGCAACGAAAGAAATTTTCATCAATGATCATCCTTCAAACACACCATAATACACCAAATAAATATTCGTTAAAAGTTCACGAGTAAGGCACAGGTATTAAGGCACCAAGACACAGTTGTTAAGCGTCCTTCACGAGTAAGGCACTAGGACACGTTTATTAAGCGTCCTTCACGAGTAAGGCACTAGGACACGTTTATTAAGCGTCCTTCACGAGTAAGGCACTAGGACACGTTTATTAAGCGTCCTTCACGAGTAAGGCACTAGGACACGTTTATTAAGCGTCCTTCACGAGTAAGGCACTAGGACACGTTTATTAAGCGTCCTTCACGAGTAAGGCACTAGGACACGTTTATTAAGCGTCCTTCACGAGTAAGGCACTAGGACACGTTTATTAAGCGTCCTTCACGAGTAAGGCACTAGGACACGTTTATTAAGCGTCCTTCACGAGTAAGGCACTAGGACACGTTTATTAAGCGTCCTTCACGAGTAAGGCACTGAGACGCAATCGTCGAGCGTCTCTCACTAGTAAGTCGCCAACACTTAGTTAGGTGTCCTTTAAGAATAAGGCACTAAAAGACGTTTGTTAGGCGTCTTTCACAAATATGGCAATAAGGAAGACTATTGTTATGCATTCTCCACGCATAAGTACTTCGGTTCCGAATAGATTATTCGTGAAATCTACTTTTATGAGCTTCTCTCAATTCTTCTTTTGATGGTGGGTCAATCATTCCTCTGGTTGGGTGTATACGTTTGGGATGATCTTCTGGTAGCTCTTCTCTTTTTTTCATGGAGCCCTTACGTTGATATTTTGTATATTATTCCGCAAAAAACAAGTATACTTCTGATTATATAAAATCATCTTACCTTGAATTGAGCTCTGTTTTCAAATATATCTTCCAGCAACCCATCCATGTAAGTATACGTTTTCGGTTCCATAACTGGAACTACATACCACGCCTTAGTGCGCTTGCTAAAGCACCTGGTATCTCTGATTGTTTAATGATTATCAATATCTGTCATTGTTATATGTATAAGTCTGATAGACGTCTGTAGAAACTTACCTTAACGTACCATCCTTGGTTCGTGCTTGGGGACGGTCTACATGATGGTTGTGGTCTATGCAAGCCAACTTTACGCGCATGTCCAGACTTTCATAACTATAAAAAAATACTCAGATCTTATTTCAAACATATGATCAAGAGAAATGTGTCTGATGAACTATTTTTATTTCCTTACCTGAAAGCAAATCGCTTTGATGCATACATCAGAATTAGGCTATGATAATTTTCTAGAAATCCTGTGTGTCTGAAGTTTGTTAACAATGTAAGGGCGTTTTACGAATTTTATCAGCGCTTCCAATACATCCGAATTTGGTTTCAGCCATTCATGTTCTTCTACTTGCTCAGGTGTGAGGTCATCATGAGCGCAAGCTAGTGGTCCATTAAATGTCATTGGATTAAACCATTCGTGCCGGTTGCATACATGATTTAATGTAGTGTACCAGATACCCTAAATTTGAAAATTAAGTAACGAGAATGGAACCATGATTTTATAATTGTAAGTATATACAAGCATCGTTTCCTTAGACCCATGACATTCTCTTGCGGCATACCAAAAATGGTTCCTAATGAGTGGTGCCCAGTGGGCCAATGCTTCAAACCCTTTTTTCTGTGATAGCTATATGTATAAGGACCATTATGGTATAATCGATTTTAATAAAAACTAAAAGCAAAATAATACATACTTCCATTAATTTCTTCAAAATATTTTTAGAAGCGTGCCATATGTCCCAAGAATGTTTTACTTCTTCATATATACCTTGTTTTTTTTCTATTTTCATAGATAACTATTAGATAAAATGTCTAAATTACGTTTAAAAAATTATCTTACTGAGCAAGGCAGTGACTTGTACGTGAGCATCGGTAACAACTTCTTTGATTTTGCATCTAAACTGTTGCGAAAGCTCATGGGTTTCAGAAAATGCAAGCTCAAAGGCAAGTATTTCCATGTTTGTACTCTTTCCCTTGGCGTGCCTGACATCCCTGGATTTCATGGATAATACTTTTTTGGATGTCGTGTCCGCTAGTGTATACTGGCAATCCTTTGCACAGTGACCCGGAGAATCGTTCCTAGCATCGCCAGCTAATATTAAATTTCGACCTCTAAGTTCCTCGAAGGTTTTTAACTGACTCTTCTCCCAGAATTCGTTGACAGCCGGTGCAATTAAATGGTATTGATAGCTTTAAAAAATTAAAATTATATAATTTTGTTTCGCAACTGGTGTTAGCAAAAATATTGGCGAAAATACGCCATAATGTATAAATGGGCTACATATTAGACAACAATTACGGTGCGGTCGTCAAACGTCCCTACAAAAGCAATCATCTTAAAGGGTATATAATCTCGGGTATTTTTGTCGCCCTCCAAGGGTTCCAATATTGTCCCCTGCCTCCCATGGCTTTTCACACTTGCGGCGCTGATTATTGCCTTATTTTGGAAGGAATCCCGGAAATTGATGGGGAAATTTTATATCGATTAATATATCATTTACACTTTTTACAATCGGTTGAAGTGTTTAGTAGGAGACCGGCGAAACCACAAAAAATGGGTACTGCCCACGTTCTGGACCACCGAACAAAGGGTCCTATAAAATGGGAAAATGACAAACTTCTTGCTGCTCGATTTCCAAATAATTTACAATGGCGAGGAGGGAGCTACATGTTTAATCGATTGACTTATCGCTTGATTTGATAATTGATAATCAGCTAGGCTAATACCCAAGGCACCACCTTAGGCCTAAGTCATCAAGCGACTTTTGAAGCCTTTAATTCAGGTGACCGCGTTACAATGCGTAGAAGGGTGGTGGCAAGCCCTGCATGCAACGCGAGCCAACAGCTCCCTACACTAACTATTTCCGTTAACCTTAACAAGTTTTTTTATGGAAGGGGAAACCGAAGAGCTCGGGGGAAAAACCCCTAAACCAGTGGGAAAAGAACTTGCAAACTCAACGCAGAAGGAGTTGTTCCGAGTTTTCACCCAGTGCCACAAGCTGGGATCGTACCCGGCTCCTCTTGCTGCGAGGCGAAAGTGCTAACCACTCCGCCACCCCAAATAGTACCAGAGTAACAGAACAACGAACGGAGGCGACTACGTACCAGGTCATATTAGTGCACACAAATCTCCTTAGGATTGTGTATAGAGCATTTTCAACCGAGGGGGTAGCCTCTTAAGAAATATGGTGTACAAATAGCGCGAAATCAAAATAATTATTTCCGGAAATGTTACAAATCCACGATAAATATTAGAAATATCGGAAATATTTGAGAAATATCGGAAATATTTGAGAAATATCGGAAATATTTGAGAAATATCGGAAATATTTGAGAAATATCGGAAATATTTGAGAAATATCGGAAATATTTGAGAAATATCGGAAATATTTGAGAAATATCGGAAATTTGAGAAATATCGGAAATATTTGAGAAATATCGGAAATATTTGAGAAATATCGGAAATATTTGAGAAATATCGGAAATATTTAGGTAACAAAGTATGAAAGGAAAA
The DNA here is from genome assembly GCF_980474605.1 of Leiobunum rupestre. Lineage (NCBI taxonomy): Eukaryota > Metazoa > Arthropoda > Arachnida > Opiliones > Sclerosomatidae > Leiobunum > Leiobunum rupestre. The sequence goes on along the minus strand of NC_143384.1, from coordinate 92,734,871 downwards.
AACTTACTCGCTGTAAGTGTCTTTCTTGAAAAATAATATTTTCGAATGTCGCATGAACAGCGCAATTTTCCCATACATATTTCCAGACAAAGGAATGCAACTGGCCACAGTTATGTTACCAGAATATAGGCCATGAAACAACGGCTGGCTGCTCCATCGCCCCTAAAAGATAAGAGATGAATTTCAATACATATGAATGAAACATTGTCTTTAAAGTCTGCAGACATTCCCCGAGCGAGGTGCCTGGCGGGGAGTGTTCAACACGGTTTACACGTTTATTAGTTGCCATAGTTACACACCCTTTTATAACAGAGCGGATCCGACACAGGGCGGAGCTCAGCATACAATTTTAGCGTTTTAAAGTTATGAAAAGTTACGAAAATTATAACAACATTTAGAACCTCATACAATAAACATTCTACCAACGCAAAACAATTAATCATATAAGGCCAGTCAAAAAGGGAATACAGAACATCTTGCCGTTTAGTCCACAATAAATCCAGCTCATCAATAACAAGTACAATGGCTTTCTGAGACTTTGAAAACAAGTTTTGAATAATTTGAAGTGATTGATTAATGCTCACTGTATCACCGGTTAATTGTTTGACAATTTGAACGTAACACTGGTGAGGTGCTGTTAAATTCATGGCATTTACTTCAACTAAATGGAAATCCGGTAGGAATCCAGCTTCCATGTTTTCTTTCAAATAGCGTAAAACTCTTTTAATTGTCTGAGTTTTGCACGGTAATAACGAATCATGGCGTCAAATAAACCGGGGAACGTGGCTTCCCGAATCGCACGACCAATTGGCATGTACTAAGGTCAAAATATCGGAAACATTGCGACGCAAACGTTTGAAACAAATATCTGTTCTCAAGCTCGGAATATTTGGTCTTTTTTCTTCGAATTAGCCTGGGCGGCGGCCAAGAGGAAGACTGTAGAGGAAGACGCCAAATACGACGGAGCCAAAGGGTCAGTGCGGGTCAAGTCCTTCACCAACGATTTCCCGTCGATCCACCAGAAATGCATAAATTGAAACCATTTAAATGAAACAAGTACCTTCGCAGATTGTAATGGGCCCTAATGTTTATTACATTTTTGTTCCGTTTAGTACATTGGACGTGGACGGGCTGCATGATACATATTATGCTACTAGTCTACTTCTAGGGAAGAGGCAGAGTAATTAATTTTTATAACATATTATAACGTACAATAAACTTCGGTTTCATAAATGGAGTTTAAACCCGGTTTTATAAGAATCAGAGCTTTCAGAGGAGCTTTCCATTTTTTCATATCCGAAAATTCTCAGGGGGTATATTGTATTATGCGCGCGGTACAAGTGGTTTTTTTTTTTAAAGTAAATGACTTTTAGATGTAATTTGACCTTCCGAATCGTTTAAAACTATTACCAAATTTCTAGGACTATAAAGCCCAGTTCACACAATTGAATTAATTGGGCCACTTAATTGTATTCAACTAATTGTAAGCAAGAAAAATGTATAGTGTGAATAGAAAAAGTGGGAAAAATGTTACAATTTTCGGTTCACTTTATACATTTCTCTCGTTTACAATTAGTTGGACCCAATGAAGTGGCTCAATTAATTCAATTGTGTGAACTGGGCTTAAGAATGTACAATTCAATCATTTTTGTGGATTTTGGCCGTCAACTTCCAAGATGGTTGCAAAAGCACAACGTAGAGCGTGAGGGACACTTCACCAGGAATTTGCGAATTCATCGTACCCCTGAAATCGCATTTCCCTGCTGTTTGATTTGTGCTTGTTGCAGCCTACTTCCAGGGGCTAGTAGGCCAAACTTTGAGGCTCCCTGACCGACGTCCCTGGCGCTCTTTTAACTTATCGTAGGAAAATGGGACAAAAACCGGCATAATTCTCAGCTCATCCCCTACAACTCCTTATAAATTTTGCATAACCTTTGGAAACACCCTGTATAAATTGACTGAACAATATAGAAAATTAGTATTTAACGTAAGCGTATTTAGCCCGCACTTTTTTTCGTCCAAATTCAATTTGGGAAATAGCAGAGCCTGCGAAAGTATTGTTTGAAGCGTATAATAAAGGATAATATCCATACTACTGTGGATACTTCTCTTAAAGGGAATATAACCTGCAAAGCAATCTTTACGGAAGACCCCTTCAATTTTTCAAATGTCCCTGTACAGTGGCGCCAAACATTTTTAAAGCCAAAGGCAAGAGCGGCCAGAGCTGCAAGCGTTGGTGTGCCACACCAAATACCTGAGGTTATATTCCCTTTAAGATATTGTAATCGATTCGGCGTTCGAATCGATTACAGAAGCATTTCGATTGGCTTTCTTAGTGCCCGCCAGGATGACACGCTCTGTCGCGTGGCCGAGACGTCAGCGATTATCACGTGACAACGCATCCGGGCCGAAAAGCCTATAAAGGCAGAAGTCAACTAATTAGCCTTCTCAGTTTACATAGAGCCACGTTGTGGCAAATGCAAGAAGCTCATGAACTGCTCGATTTTCGTCTGCAAAGCAGAGGCTTTATTGAAAAATCGTCTGACGAAAATCCAGCAGTTCATGAGCTTCTCGCATTTGCCCCCTGTGCCCCCCCCCCCGGCTATGCCACTGAGTGCAAATAACAGCCTCTTTCCTCTATACTAGAGGAAGAGGCTAAAAATTGAATACTTTCGAAAATAATCAAACCTTGCTGTGTCTTTTGGCGTTACTCCCTGGACCTATGCACCTATAATTCACTTCAACTGCTGTTCCAACATTCCTTGTCTTATATTCAAGAGGTTCGGAGCAGCCTTTGCACTTTGCACCATATGCTGTCTTCACTAAAGCGAGTAATGTTGGCAGATGTACCAGTGCCATCTCGTCTTTTACATTGTATTTAATTGGTTCTGTAGTAGCCTAAAAAAAACACTTTTAGAAAACAACTTTCTAGTAATGTATTAGTTCCAGTCTAAATCGTAAAAATATAATACGGACAGGTAAACAACAGTAATATGTACCCTTACGTCAACGTTAACTTGGTTGTTCCCGTAGGTGAGAATAGTCACCACAGGGCCAGATTAAGTAGATATCAAAATTTATACATTTCAGCACTTCATCTTAAAGGGAATATAACCTCCAACGCGATCTGAATGAAATACCCAACAATTTCAGGAATTACCGTTGGGGCGCGACATACCACTAACAAAGCAGCGCCGGAAATTTTAAAGCCGAAGGAGGCAACAAATGTTGGAACTTTTAGCGGGCGACGAAAATACTAAAGGTTATATTCCCTTTAACGTACGTCGACGGGTCGGACATTCAAAGTTCAATTCAGAGTCGGGGATGGTTACTGTTCGGGGACACCTTTCTTGGACATTGGAGGGGATTATTTTTTCGTTGTACTTCATTTCGAACTTCTGACTAACGACCATAGAAATCAGAAGGTAATTAAAACGATTTTTCCAATGGCGGAATGCCCGCCGATTAGAACCGCAGCTTTGGCTTTACTAGAGCTCGGCGAAACAGATAAATTAATCGCTAAAGTTTTGATTAATTATAAAAATTACCATTAACTATTTATCCATGGATATTATCCACGACAATTTAACATGTAAAATAATCGGGTTTCTTTTTTCGGATAATTTTCGTTTGTGGATAAAAATAAATTAAGTGATTATTTCTTATCCAAACGCCGAGCTCTAGGCGTTACTAAAATATAGCGGAATCCGCCGGTGGTGGCCTCTCCCACTTGTTTTGTAGTTAAAACGTCTACCTTCGTTACCAATGAAGAATATTGTAAAAAGACGGCGTTACCGACTAATCCGGCAGTTTCAAATCGGCACGCGGTATACCATAAGGTTATGTATTTGTACCCCGCCGTTCCGCTGGGCACTACGGCGGCACACAAGACAAAGAGTCATGCCGGACAAAAATGCACTTTGCGAAACAAACGTTCGGCCAGTGAGACAGCCATAAAGACAGGCTCACATATGGCAAACAAACGCCCTCATCATGGCCCAACAAAAGGCGACACCATGGGCTGCCCTAATTCCCACCCTCGCACAGCTGAGGACTAGAGTGACTTCGTCTTCCACCACAACTATCCTCCCCAGTAGGATATTGAATGCCAAGTATGGAACACCCCCGAGGTTCCAGTGACCCAGCGCCCCGAGCACGTGACACCCCAAGGACTCCAGTGACCCAGCAAACCGGGTGTGGACCGCCCCCAAGAGCCCCGCGACTCCGAACGCCGGGTGTGGAGCCCCTCAAGAGCTCCAGTGACCCCATAGGAACATCGCACTGTGACGTTGCAAGACGTCACCCATGCTTTTTCCTATACAAATAATATTCCCTCAAAATGGCGGCCATGGCCAAAGCTACAGAGTGCCATGTCCGCTATTGCTAAAATCGTTCTACCCTTTCAAAAATAACTGTAGGTTTTTCCCACGGTGTTCCAGTTTGGAATGGTCTTATGGTTCCATATGTTTTTTGCACTTTTTTAAGGCCTTTTAACCAGTAGCCTTGTTATATAGCGTAGGAGGGTGGTGGCAGGCCCTTCTTGCCACGCGAGCTTACCGTCCGCTATGCAATCGTGTTGGCCGCATTAATGCCAAATTCTTCCTCTTTGGCCCCCAATTTGAGTTGCCCCCAACCTGACGGACGATCTCCGGTTGGCCACCTGCCGTCCGGTCCCTACACTTCCCATTAACCTCAGCAAATTGTTAAGTGCACTTAAAGGTAAACCAAAGATTACTGGGAAAAATCATTTGACCAGTGGGGAGATGACCTACTAACTCTACACAGAAGAAGTGATTCCAGTTTTTCACGCAGTGCCACTAACTGGGATTGAACCCAGCTTCTATTGCTTAGAGGCGAAAGTGCTAACCACTCCGCCACCCAACCTTCTACAAAGTCAAACTTCAATTCATTCCCACAATTTCACATGTCATTAGATACATTATACATAATCCAATCTATTTAGATTTATCCACACTAACACGATATTTCCAAGAATTGTAGGAAACATTTATTTGCTAAAAGGACATCCAATTAAAACTATACACATTGTGAATTTTTATCGTGACTGATGAATATGTAGACATTTCCATACTAAATATCAGAATTTTTTTTGTCTTGTGAGTGAAAATCATTTAGGTTAGGGTAGGTTAGGGTAGGTTATAGGTCGAGAGGCTCATCGCATTCAACAAATTTCTACTCAGTATCTATATTAAGTTATGTAACCACTTTACTGCAATCAAAGCTACAGGTTTTTCTACCTACTACAGGGAGTGCTCAGCCTTTGGTTGAGGGCCCCTTTGTCAAGTTCAACCCTGGGCCCCTATTCCTATACTTACGCCAGTGGTCATATCTTTTGTCAAAGTAGCACAGCATTTTTTTAAATAAATATGTTACTCTACCTTAGTTGTTTTTATTCTAAAGCAAACAAAAGCCAATAACAAAGAACGTACTTTTATAGTTGGCTCTATTAGAAGAGATTCCAATTCAGATCCAATTTCCTCCACCTCAGGTACAATCTCCTCCATTTCTTCATCATCCGTCTTATTATGACCCATATAAGTTAACTGATTTACAGAAAATGCTAAATATTAATAATTCTTACTAGCTCAGTAGAAAAATCACTTGCTTCAGTGAACGTGTGAGTGAAATTTAGCATATTTTCATCATTATCTTCCTCACTAAATTAACATATATTATTCAATACAAAATTTAATAAACTAACAGCCTTTAACAGTTATTGAAAGAACCTTACTCTGAATTTTCCAAAACACCAGTCATTTCGTGTTCTACTTCACTAGTCATTTTTGCACCTTCGTCATCACTTATATCTTGATATTCCTGATGCGCTAAATCTTCAAACTCCTTGTCTGACTCAGACTCATCTAATCTATAATTATAAAATATTAGGGAAACAAAGGTTGTTCTATATTTGCAAACGTTAACAATGATAACCAGTGGTGTATCCAGGGGGGTGGAACAGGCAGCACATGCCCCCGATGAAATGTATGGTTGTATATACAATGTTTTTACTTTTAGTTTTATTTTTTCAATTGTCGAAACGAAATATTTAAGTCGTATTTTTCAGTGAAAAATTCGTTTAATTTATATACATATATATGTCTATATATCTATATTTTTTTTAAAAGTAGTAACACCCTCACAACTGTCTAGCATTATCAAGATATAAAAGTACTACGTACATTGGAGAATATAAATTTTTAAAATGACTTTCCAAAGTCTTGGTCTTTGAAGCTGGTGTTGAGAAAAGGTTTCGCCCTTGGTATTTCTCTGGTGTCGGATTTGGGGTCACCTCGGGATCCGATTCCATCGCCAAACCATATGCAATATGTGACACATTTTCTATGATATTTGTAATTAAAACAATGACATGGCAATAGTTTTACACATCTGCTCCCATATTAAAATACGTTAAGACCAAATTAAAGATTTAGACAGCATTATTTGACATAAACACTTAAATAATCATAATACTTAAGTCCCCCCCCTCCCCCCCCTTATGCTTAAGTTAGCTATTGACTACTATTCTTATTTTCCAGGTGTAGGAGAGTGCGGACAACCACTCAGTTCTAACGCCAAGGGATAGGCTGAGTAGGCTGTTCAAGAGGGGCCCACAATCTGTCAACTATTGATAGACGTGATTGAACACGCATGCAACCAAAAGTTTGCAATAATTATGGCTAACTTTTTGTTGCGTAACCAATCACACTGAACCTTATGCCAGCAGTGGAAGAGGAATCGAAACAATGTAAAATTGCTTGCGGCACTCTTTAAGCACTAGACAACAACAACTTGCACTTAGTATTACCATTAGTCTAAGGAAAATTAGGCCTCAGGGCTTATCAAGAAACCCTGTATTGTTGTCCAAAACAGTATTTTTTTTTTCATCATTTACCCTACGTTACATGGTGGCAGATATGTAAAACAATGATAATGGAAATACAGATACTTACTTGGTTGTGGTTTTCGTTCATAAGTTCGAATTGGCTTCACAAAAATTTGGTGATCAGTTTGGCTGCCAAAGTCCCTAAAATACTTAATTGGTGTCTGTGTTGTCGCAGACTCCTTCCGACTCTCTGTTTGAATTGATAAATCAACTGTGACTGGTACAGCTTGAACGTACACAGAATGGCGTGTTGAAATTGGTGGCGCAATACTCGCAGTTGCACTGTTTTGAGGCTCATTTCTAATAAAAATAATCAAAATAATGAGTAAATTGTAAGGAGCCAAAATCAAGGATTCATTCCCACTTACAATTTAAGGATAAAAAGGTCAATGAATGGATCAATGGCCATACCTCTCTTCTTTCTTTCCAACTGAAAGAGCCTAAATGATTCTTCATTGCAGGTAATTTTATGTTTGGCATCTAAATCGAAATTAATTACTATTAAAATAATAAAGCAATCATAATTGTAAAACAGTCTTACTTTTCTCCATATTTCACAGTCGAAAGCTATAAACACTACTTTATACTGATCGATAAATAATGGTTTTAGATACAGGCTTAGGCGTAAGACTGAACCGAGTACAAAATGACAGTTACACTGTTAAAAGCGTCTACAGCATAGGTCTACAGCCTCATCACGAATACACAAATACGTTATAAAATAATGGACTGTAGCTTGTAGGGCATTTGCCTTAGAAATAGTATGTTAGTTAAAACTTATTAAGTCTTTGTAAAATGACATCATTTTCAACCAATCGTAAAATATGCTCCTTATAAGACACACCTTCCCGAGCAAACTTTGATTCTTACTCAACTTGTTTTAATTTCTATGCTGGCGACATCTACCTTCAGAAAAACCAGTTAGACCAGAGCCGCCACTTGCTTTAAATAACTTTGTTGAAAATTAGAAATTCAGTTTCATCAAAAGCGTATATCAATAGTGTTTTATTTTTCGCTTCTTATGTAAATATAACGAAATTTTGGGCTCGATTTAAATTATTGCGCAGAAGAAATTAAAATGTTGTGACTCGTGTATTAATAATTAAATAATAAATCCGGCTACCGGTATTAGAACTCACGGCGCTCCACACTCCGAGCGAGTGTTTAGCCGTTGAGCCACCGACACTTACTGCACCAGACATTTTTTTAAACATACAGCCTAACGTTTCTCTGCCATACTTTATGCTTTTTACCTCTCTGAGGGGACTTTGTACCCTAGGGTTATACAACCACCGTGTCTGTCTGTAGGTCTGTCTGTGGGTCTGTCTGTCAGGCCTGCGAACGCGTTCGCATTTTCGGGGCAAAGGATAATCGGTGCGTACGCAGTTTCTTAGAATTAGGGAAAAGGTTTTTCCAAAAGGGTCCGTTTTTTGTTGTCATTGGGTGTAGTATAAATATTTTTCAATTTGCGTTAGTACCGGGCGGGATTCGAACCCGAGCCCTCCTGTACGTCAGGTGAGCATTCTACCACAGCGCCACGGATACATTGTACACTTCACTGAAAATTAGAAACTCTTCCGAGGAGAGGTATATTTTTGCTTGCCAACTTGTTACCTCTCCGAGGGGACTTGGTACCCTGGAGGGGTTTTACAATCACCGTGTCTGTCTGTGGGTCTGTCTGTCTGTCCAGCGAACGCGTTCGCATTTTCCGTGCAAAGGTTAATCATTGCGTACGCAGTTTCTCGAAATCTCTGCGTTCGCAGTTTCTCGAAGGTTGGCAAAACCACCCTGTGACGGTGAGCGTTAACGGATTCATTTGCGGTTTGGTTTGGATGGTGTTTTTTCACTCACCGTCGTGACTGTTAGGTGTATTACGTTTTTTTTAATATTTATGTGTAGGTTGTGAATGTTGAATTCGTGTTATGACGGTTGTGAGTGTTGAGTTTGTTGTGTTTGTGTATGTTGAATTCGTGTTATGTCGGTTGTGGGTGTAGAGATTGTGGTGTGTCTGTGTCATGATGGTTAGAGATGTTCAGTATGTTGTGTTTCTACGGGCGTTCTCTCTCCAGCTTCTACTTAATGACTGAATGCTGAGTGTTATGCAACCTCTCAACGTCCAATGGCAGGGTTTCCACCAATTGTTCACGGTATTCGTCTCTGTATCAATTTGTGATTTATTGGCGCCGGCTGGGAATCGAACCCGGGTCTGCCCCGTGCAAGAGATTTACTCTAACCACTCAGCCACCAACGCTTGTTAAGTTACGGTGTTTTTCTAAAAAACAGCTTTGGTGAATGTCATTTACAAAGTTATAACGTTAGGTATTATAATTTATTCTACATCATTTTAAATATTTATAAATTATATTAATCTTATATTTAATGAAATATTTATAAATTATATTAATCTTATATTTAATTAAATATTTATAAATTATATTTATATTATATTTAATTAAATATCTGAGTAATTCAATTTATTTGATCGTGTTCAGGAATTGAACTCGGGTCGCACCGTTACAATGCAGATAGTTTACCGCCGAGCCATTGACTTCCTTTAGGAAAACAAAAAGTAAAGAAACCATTATGATAAGGTTGTTTTTTACCTTTTAATAACGCTTAGAAAAAAGGATAAATATTCAAAACTCGCGCGGAAACTATATAAAAGTAATAATATAGCGCCACCGTGTGGAGAACTATCAATCAAACCGGGTAAAAAATATAATATCTTCAGTTTTTCGAACTTTAGTCAAATCTTGACTGGTCTAAAAAACACCAAATAAACGTATATAAAGCCGTTGCCGTCAATATGGAAGATTTAGTCTTTCTTAGTTCTTGGCTGTCAGGCGAACTACTACAGGACGGGGTCCTGGTGTCGGTCAAACGTTATGACGAACTTTGCGGTTGTAATTAGTATGTTCGGTCAAGAAAAGAGTTAAATTGTGTTTCACGTTTTGAACGTGAGTGAATGGATTTAAGTGTATGAACAGTGCGTGTTTAAGACTGAAAGTGTTAAAGTAATTGTAAACTAACTCAAGTCAGCTGTAAAATAAAATTGATTGTTTTTATTTTTCGAATTGGAATAACCTAATTATACCCTTGAAATTATCAACTCAACCTGTGAGGCTAATTAATTAGATTGGAAGTAATTAGTAGCGAACAGCTCTCAGCTGTTAATTAAGACAAGAGTTTATAGTAAGGTAGTTTGAATTAAGTTAAAATTACTCAGTATAATTTATGATATTTACTTAAGTGTAAGTGTAAGTGTGTTTTGGTTATTTTTCAAACACGATGAACTAAGACAAATCTAGTCTTGGACACTTACGTAGGAGGGATATATATTGTTGGGTTATTGATGAAAGTTAAATCTAGAACGTTACATAGACTGTTCTGAATAAAAATAAACATTTATAATTTTGCATAATTCTGGTTGCCATTTTATTTTCTAATCACTCGCCTACCACATTAAAGTTCTGGCAATCCCGAATCAACTAAATTTTCGATATAACGGCGACGGGAAATTATTATCGTAAATTTATCGCGCGGCTTTAGGGAATATTCTTTTAACAAAATTTCGATAACTATCGTTTAATTAAAATCAGCCCAATTCCGTTAAAATTATAAACCAAAAAGCGAACGGTCGTTATAATACCCTCTGTAGATATATCTTTCATTAAAATTTGCTTTGTATTATATTCAACTGACAAACTTGTACTGTAAATAGGGTTAAATTCAATTGTGCATTGTTATAGTACGTCTAACTCACTGTTGTAACTACTTAACTTATGATATTCTGAATAAATTAAAATTGGTCGTTTCGTCTCAATTATTTTAATTATAATTAAAATTTTATACCGGGCGGGATAGAACTGGGATAACATTTTTAACAAATAACTCTAAATTGCGGAGATATATCTTTAAGGGTTATCTCGAGAAATTAATACCACTAGGGACAATTCTTCCGAGGAGAGGTATATTTTGGCTTGCCAACTTGTTAATTATGGAAGAGACAATTGTTTCTTTAATAGTTTTGTTATACATTATTTATATTTATATAATTAATAATAAAATTTTATCTGAGCTTATTTTAAAGAAAATTCAGTGCAATTTTTTTATTTTAATTAGCAATATTTAAACTGGTTGGAATTGAACCCGGATCACTAGATTTAGGCGGGTAATGCCTAAAGAATTAAAAAACTTGGACTCTCGGCTAAGATCATTGTATTATCTTGTATTTAGCGGATACACCTTATTATTAAATTAATTCAATTAAAACAAGTTGTTTTTCCGACCGACCGTAACCGTCGAAAACCACAGTCAGAGTACCATAAAATTGTATACCAAACGTGATCGACCTGAGCTATTTAAAATACGAAACAATTAATTAATCTAAAATGGATATTACTTTAACCCTATAGTAGCACAAATTTACACGATTAAAATAATATACAAAATTTTGAAATTCATTTTACAATAATTTTCGATGTTCAGCCCCGCTTTCTCGTAACGGCTGCGGTAGCGCTCTGGTCTGGCATCATTTACGTTTTAAAACCTGGCAGCGATGCGTCGCTACCCACTCCAAAATGACTCTGCTATTACTTTAGAGCATCGTGGGAGATTGGCCATTTTTCCTGGTCGTGTTAAGCCTTAGCCTACTTTGTTGTTCAACTACCACGACTCCACGAGGGGACCTTTTAACAAGCAGGTAAATAACTATTGGTTCTGCTATTCTAATATTATTCTTGGCTTAGAATTAAGCAATTAAATTATTTGTTCTTAAAGAAAATATAGGGTTCCCCGCTTCCGGCCAACAATGGCTACGTTAAGCTTATGGAACGAGATTTTTGAAACACTAGTAAACGTTTAGTGTTGAAATAAAAACTATTGACTCTACAGATTATAAACAGAAATATACCTGATATAAATTTAAATTGGGAATTTAGATTTCATTTTATTTCGCTACCTGATCTCCAAAACCTGGTAACTCGAAATTAATTGTTGGCGTTTTTTGAAAGAGCTTTTCAGCCTTCACTAAATAAAAATCAAGATAATTCCCCACTTCAGTAACACAATCTGCGCAAACGCAGTGACTGACGCGCCATCTACTATTAAAGAAGAGAACTGCTTAGTATGCAATTTCCTTCTTCCGTTTCTACAAAATTTAAATAGTATAGTCAACTCTATAAGAATGACAGTCGCATCCTTGATTTCTGGATAATATACGTTTCAACTTGAGTATCCGACTCCCTTGAGAAAGACAATGGAGCAGACTTTCCAGAAAGTGGTTTTTAAAATTGTAACAACAGATGTTTCGTCGCCGGTACTAAGCATGGTCAATAGACTAACAGAATAACTATAAGTTTATTGATCATGCTTTAGAATACACTTTAATTTACTTTAAAGAATAAAGTTCAAATTTCAATAAAAACGTATTTTCTAAACTATGATGTAAGCTTACTTGTTCCCTTTCTAAATACTTAAATTTTAACGCCGGAACGCTTAAATTTGAACGCCTAAAGACTTACATTTGAATGATAAATCACGCACATTTAAACGCCATTTCAGGTTAATATGATCGACCCAAGACTTAAATATGAACTCTTAAACGTATATCTGAACGCCGAAACACTTAAATTTGAACGTGAAACGACTTAAATTTCAATATTAAATCACGCACATTTGAACGCCATTTCAGGTAAATATGATCGCCAAAAATTTTAAATTTGAACGCCGGATCGCTTAAATTGGAACTTCAGCAATCAAAGATGAACTGTGCGACTATTGGCTTTGAATGCTTTACCCATTCAGGATTGAATCTTCGCTTTCAATATTGAATGTTAACCTGGCAGTCAAAGTTGAACGCCCCCGTGAGCATTTACATTTGAATGGTAAAGCATTCCACCACAGTGGCAAGGCATTGAATGCTGATGCATTCAATTTCTAGTGTTGTGTTTTTAGAGTCCACTGGCCCCTATCAGTCCATCAAGGGCCATTTATACCGCCAAATGTTCGTTTTAGGTTGAAAAAAAAACCGGTTCATTCGATAAAGCCGAAAAAATAAATAATAGCTACAATTGTAATTTTTTCCATAAATTTTATAATATGTGACATAATAAGTAACATAATAACTTTAAGTATGACACTTTCTGAGGTGATAATGCAAGGTTTCTGACGGAACCGTCAGTGGCGTCGCGAATTGACATGGGGCCCAAGGTTGAACGCGAAAAGGGGGCCCCATCCCACGTGTTTTTAAAACCCACCCATAAAGGTCACTTAAACAAGTTCAGACTATTACTAAATCCTAATTGGTTCAGATTTTAGGTAATCTCATTAAAATGATGACTACACAAAGCATTGAAAGAACTAAGATATTTTTCGAAATAAGTTTTTTGAAATAATTTTTATTAAAAGTCTAAATATGTATTTCATCTTTTAAATTATTTTCTAAGACGAAGTGTTGCTTCAGCGAAGGTTTTTAAACACAATCCTAGGTATTTGTGTGTATTAGTTTCACGTACAGTGTAGCCGATGCCCATGCCGATGCCGCCGTGCCGCGCCAGTGTTCCAAAAGCCCGATTTTTTGGCCAAAATTCTAGAGAGTACCTATCATAAATAGTTGGATAGATTAAGCTATTCATATCATGTAGTATTTTTGGATAGCGATGTCTCGTATATAAATAAAGATACGAAACGAAAACCATCTCAAAATGCACAAAATCAGTCATCTTTGACTTGCTCTAACTCCAAACGATGCTAGCCAATTTCGTAGATCTTTTCACTATGGGTAGACAAGAAGTCATATAATGTAATTACGGTGAAAAATCGTTGCGATCTCTGTTAGTTCGGCAACCATTGACGTTTATCTATGTTAAAACAATTTCTTCAATATAGCCCAAAGCTAGCAAGGATTTGGGCGGTTTTTGGGCTGGAAAAACTAAATGTTTTCAAAAAAAATCTGAAACTTAAATTTGCTCACAAAATGGTGTTGTTTTGTTTTTTAAGAATAGCAACCTATGCAAGATAAAGAAAGGCTGAGTTCACACCTATTCGAAACAATTTAAATAGGCGTTTTTGGGAATTATATGATTTAATTACATTCTTAATTCATTGCACAAATTTACGTTTTGCCATTCTGTAAATGATTGTTCGTCCTCGGATTCCTCATCGTCACACGGTGAATTAAACGAACGATTTATATTTGGAACTTCCGGTTCTTGGAGTAAATCAATTGCTTCTTTCGGAAGGGTTAGACGATAACGCCTGTCAAATCTTTAACTTAGAGAGTAGTTTGACACGATTGGATCTGAGGAATCAAGAGCTCGACCAAAAATATCGCTTAGATTGTCCTTTCAACTGGTCTTTCGAGCGTGCATTTCCCTATCGCGACGGTATATCTTGTTCCGGGATTCACCAGCCTGCTCACTCACCATTCCATACCGGTAATACTGATGTTTTTATAATAGCTTCTCCATGAACGAGAATTTGTACACCACAACATATCTTTCAGCAAGACACCGACAGTATTGTCTAAATTTCGTTGCGTCTACGGGAAGCGCCGACGAAATGACGCAAAGAATGACGTGTAAATTTTGAATTAACCATTTTTCTATTCCGAGTATATCCGAGACAACTTCCTGATTCTCTGGTGAAAAGGCTCTTCTAGCGGTATTTTCATCATTACTTGTCCCGGCGCCACCTGGATTCGGATAATCAACTCTAAGCGATAGTTTTTCCCACATTAAAGTTTGGATTCTTTGTTTTCTTTGGATGAAGACTGGATTGTTTACACCGCCTTTAATTCGCCATGTTTTTAAACCTTCAACGTTACGATAGCCCAAATGTAGGCAAAATTCAAAAAATCTAATCCAGACGTGAAGTGGAGTAATTCCGTAATTAAGTTGGCTATCGTTTACGTGATGTCTTGTTTGGAGGTTTATTTGATTAAATTGTGTTGGGGTGGCACCGCATATCGAACAGGTTTGCTGAGATTTTGCTCCAGAAATGATACTTAAAACCTTTCCATCAATTACCATCAAATATAGACTATATTTGATCGATACATTTAGATTGTTTGAAATTGTTGAATTAAGCGACTGAATATCTTCAATCTGTTGTTCAACCCAAACCTTTTCTTTCAAAATGGAGTCTTTGCATTCTTTTAAAAATTGAATTCTCAGAGGCCTGCAATATCTAATAGACTGTGGAGATGGATTATTCCAAATGGTATGTCCCACGCTTGAACAAATTCGTAAAGGAATCACTGTTGTCACAAATAAGGCCGCGTCTGATAAATCTTCTAAACTGTCGAATTTCTGCTTGTACATAGATTGGGCAGTGCTTCCATCGAAACCCCACGACGCGATCATAGTAAGATCAAGGTTTTTAATATTTAAAGTTTCGGCGTAGCTTTGTAAAACTTCACTTTGAAGCTTCAGAATTCGTAGAGTAGTGTGATCCAAAAGATCTTGTAATAAAACTGACGCGGTAGTTTCTGACACCACGATCGGTTTTGGTCTACAAAGTGACTTGGCTTCGACGACTTTCCACCACTTATCAAAGCGACACTTTTCCTTTCGCTAAGAAATTTAAGTATTTCAAAGTCATCAGTTGAACAATTACCTTTAAAGTCTCCTAGGAAAGAAAGTGTTTTCTGGGCGCACACGTTGATTTCTTTTTCGGATTTAAATATATCGACTAAATCGGACTTCTTAATGGAAATAATCGATTGCAGCTGCACCTGTTTATTTTCAATAGTGCATTCAGTCAGATTAGTAAGTTTCCGTGTCTGAGTTGACCTAGTGGACAATCAACTACAATTTATTCCTAACGGAAAACAATCGTATCGCCTGCTTTTTGAGGCCTACTTCAACGGTTGTGTAAAACCAAGCAAAGCAAAAGTGAAAAAAGAATAATAATTTCAATAATATAGACTAAAAATATTATTCCAAAATAAAGACGTTTATAACGTTTGCGTACAAAGTTCAAGGTTGTCTCTTAAATAGGTTGCTATTCTTAAAAAACAAAACAACACCATTTTGTGAGCAAATTTAAGTTTCGGATTTTTTTTAAAACATTTAATTTTTCCAGCCCAAAAACCGCCCAAATCTTGGCTAGCTTTGGGCTATATTAAAGAAATTGTTTTAACATAGATAAACGTCAATGGTTGCCGAACTAACAGAGATCGCAACGATTTTTCACCGTAATTACATTATATGACTTCTTGTCTACCCATAGTGAAAAGATCTACGAAATTGGCTAGCATCGTTTGGAGTTAGAGCCAGTCAAAGATGACTGATTTTGTGCATTTTGAGATGGTTTTCGTTTCGTATCTTTATTTATATACGAGACATCGCTATCCAAAAATACTACATGATATGAATAGCTTAATCTATCCAATGTAAAGGTCAAAATTGTCAAAAAAGGAATAGGAAGCTAACTTGGCCGCTAGGGGTCGCATGAAAAAAAATTGTACATTTGACAAATCCAGGTATTCCGAATAAACGAAATATGTTAAACTATTTATGATAGGTACTCTCTAGAATTTTGGCCAAAAAATCGGGTTTTTGGAACACTGTGCGCGCGTATCTCTTTAACAGTTAGGGCTAGAAAGGTCAATGACATCTTGTTCGAATGTACATACATCGGCAGCGATAGCCTTTCATAATTTGAAATCGGAGTCCTAGAAGTTGGGCATTTTCGCAATTTACTATTTTCGGTGGTTTCACTTTGTGTGGTTGATATTTTATTTAAAAGTAAGTTCGATAACGTTAAAAAAATATCTTTGGTTAGTTTAGGAATCAACGGACCTATACCTTCGGTTATACCAGTAAATATTAAATTTAAGTATAGTTTTCAGACCCCAATTTGCGTGGTTTTATATTTTAGCCTAAAAGTCTACACAGCGTTTCTTAATTTAAGTACGATTTTCATGAAAGTTAAATTTTTGAATAGCTGTGGTTCCATATAATTTAGATTTGCAATTACGTTGTTTAATTTTAATTCTAAGTAAGGTTTAATAGACAGGTGTATACGGAAGTTTCCGTGATATTCCCTCTTGCATTTTTCAAGGCCGTTCGAAGAGCGCCGCGCTTTCAACGTCTGGCCAGAAGTAACAAAATGTGTGATCAGAAGTAACAAATAAGTGTGACACAGTTGAAGGAATTATCGACGCTCTGAAAGTATGACTAGAAGTAACAAATTAGTGTAAATACAATTATGTGTGGCCGTGGACATATATTGGTTGTGTTAACGGCGTTGCAGGTTGCAGTGAATAGCTCAAACAAACTTAACACATTAGAAGGATTGTGTGTATTGTGACCGTCGTACGTTTTGTTACAATTTGGTCTGGGTTATCAATTCTTAGCCTCGACTTCACCTGACAAAGTGTGTTTAGTCAGTTTCAGGTATATCTAGAAACGTAAACACTAACACATATACCTAATTTTATTAAGACAGAAGTATTCATTTCACTAGGAGTCTAGGTAAAGCAGTTGCGATGAAAATTGTAGGTCGTAGATTGAGTTGGAAATATTAATCTAGAGGTCCGATCAGGACGTCGGATTTCGGTATTTCGCGAAACAAGTTGTGAAAATTACGAATGTGCCGACTGCTCTAAAATGACGAGAAAACTTGATCAATCTACCCGTGTGGCCACCTTTCGCGTTTGCAAAAATATTTAAGATCACCACATCAAAAAGCGTTTGGCGCCACGGGTCGAAGCATCATTTTGGAGCCAGCCGGCACATTCGTTATTTTCAAAACTTGTTTCGCGGGTAGATCTCTAGATTAATATTCTCAGCTCAATGGCTAAACCTAGCTACTGCTTTGAAATTCATAGGCCGTTGAAGCCATTTGTTTTTTGATTATAAGCTTATATTTTAGATGAAATTATGGAATAGTTGAAATAATTAATTTTACCCAAATTTGTTCAATACGTTAAAATATATTTCCAAAATGCTAATATAGGTTAAAAAATACTACAAAATCTCTATATTTTACCTTAAATACGTTAAATGACACGAATCAGCGGAAGAGAGTAGCGCTGATTCGTGTCATTTAACGTATTTAAGGTAAAATATAGAGATTTTGTAGTATTTTTCTACCTATATTAGCATTTTGGAAATATATTTTAAAGTATTGAATGTAGAGTATAGAGATTGTCGTAGTATTTTTCTTCCTACGTGACTACACCGGAAACGTCTGTGTTATTCTCTTCATTAACCAAGCTGACTCTGAACATATGTTTTACTCATTATTCTACAACGTTTTAACATTCACCATTTCAATACATTCTTAACTTATCCCATACGCTATTTAAAACACATGAGATAAAGATAACGAGGAAATAAGTTGACTCTGAACTTATATGTTTTACTCTACGGGAAGGATGTTGTTAGCTTAAATTAATAATGGTTAATGTGTAGTATTTTTCTACCTTTTAAAATTTTGTAGTATTTCTTTATCTATATTTGTGTATCGGAAATGTATTTTAACGTACTGAACGTAGAGTATAGAGCTTTTTTAGTATTTTCTGTATATATTTGCATATCGGAGTTGTGTTTTGCCGTATTAAAAGTAGAAAAAGGAATTTTATAGTATTATTCTACCTATTTACATATCTGAAATGTATTTTATCAAATTTAAAATGGGATTTTAGTAGTATTTTTCTATCTATATTTCACATTGGAAATGTATTTTACTGACAAGAGTCTTACCAATCATACATACACCATCTAATATGGAATTTATGATTAACAATTGGATGAATTCGTGTTTACAAAAGGTTCTTTTAAACGTAACTCAGTACATTAAGTATTTTTAAATATTTGAATATCAGAATTGTATTTTGTTGTATTAAAAGTAGAGTTTAGATGTTTTAATAGTATCTTTCCACCTATATTTACGTATAAGAAAAGTATTTTGACATATTGAACGCCAAGTTAAGGGGTTTTTGTAGTATTTTTCCACCTATATTTGCGTATTGAAATCTATTTTAACGTAGAGTAAGAGGGTTTTTTTTTTGTATTTTACTATCTATATTTGTATTTTGGAAGTCTTCTTAAACGTATTGAACGTCAAGTATATATATATTTGTATATCGGAATGTAATTTAAAGTATTCGTATACCCATTTGAAATGAGTAGCGTTACGTATATATAAATTTACCAGGTCCTCATACGGAATCACACGAACAATTACAATACTTGAGAAATATAAGTTTCTCATACTAAAACTTGAGATATTTATTTTAACAAAATGCTTGTGATGTTGGCTAAAGAGCCACTTTGGTATAAAGACACTTAATGATATTAAATGGAGTTCATAATTAATTTCATTATTTTTAACAAAACATTTGTGACGTAGTAGAGAGAAGGGTCTTTCAGACGACCTAAATTTAGAATTTCTGAACTTTTTATATTAATTATGTTCTGTTAGTTATAACCATATAGATTTCAATACATTTGAAGAAGCGAGTAAAATAGTGGAAGAGTATAATGTGACGTTTCTAGATGAGCAAGAAATAAGAAAGTATTTGGAAGAAATGGAAAAGCATATTGAAGAGTGGAGATTTAAGCTAGATGAGGCTTGTCAAAGAGAAATGGTACTGAGAAATGAAGTTAAAGATATAAAAACAGATATAATTGGATTGAAAATAATGCAAGATAGTTGGAAGAGAGCAGAAAACTAGAAAGAAAAAGTGAAACACGCGAACTAGTTTAAACAGTCTCTCAGTTCGAAACGAAATCTAGAATAATTGACATCGTGAATCAGTACCATTAGAACTTTTTGTAATGTTGTTTACCATTGAGTGGCTTAACTCCGGATAATTGTGCGATTTAATATTAACATAATAATAATAATAATGTATCAATATTGAAAAATTTATAGAAATAAAAGGTGACTATTGTAGAAAAAGAGATCTTATTTAAAACATTTCTTAATCTCTTTATTGGCTTAAAATATTATTTTGTTTATCGTCTTAGTTTGTATGTGAGTTAGTGTACAATTCCCCACCGGGTGAAATATTCTGTCTATAGCCAATTGGAGATAATGTGTGTATAAATTTACAAGATTTAAAATTTTTCCGAATGCGCTTTTTCTAGGGAAGCGGTTCCCATTTAATATTGGAATATTTATAGTAATAAAAAGTAACTATTGTAGAAAATAAAAGAGATTTTAATTAAAACATTTCTTAATTTCTTTATTGTCTTAAAATATTTACAATATTTACAAATTATTATTTTGTTTAACGTCTTTCATTTTATTAATGTAATTGCTTGACTTAAATAAAGCGTGAAAATTATTAGTTTCAAAATGATATTTACAAATCTTATCCACACTAATTTTATTTTATTTTATTTTAATTTTTGTGTTTTTATAGTATCTTTCTGTATATTTGTGTATAAGAATTGTATTTTACCATATTTAAAATATAGGCAAGTTGTTTTTGTCGTATTTTTATACTTATATTTACATATTGGAATTGTATTTTACCAATTAAAAGTAGAAAAAGAGATTTTTTGCAATATGTTTCCACCTATTTACATATCGGAAATAGATTTGATTGGATTTAAAGTAGGGTAATGATGTTTCTTGTGTGTAGGCTTAGGTTACTATTCTTGTTTGTACTTCAAAAAATTTTATGAATAAATTATATTAAAATAAACTTTGTCGTCTAAACACAATATTGTGCAATTTTGCGATGTATGTTTCTCTCTCTCTCACTCTCTCTTTAACTATACGTTGAAAGTAACGTATCCAAAGTTAAGAGGCCTAGTTGGGTTACTGGGTTTCTTCAGGACATTTTGTAATTTTCTCCAATTTTCACGCGCGTCAATGATTGACATTAAGGAGAAAAGGTTGGGGAAGTGCGAGGAGAGTGGTTTCTACTACGGATTACCGCAAATATATTAAGAAAACCTTTCATTGTCCATCGAAAACTAGCGAATACCTGATGGTTTTTCCGCAACAGTAGTTTTACTCTAGGGTATTTAAGTTTCTCCCTATATTTAGTATCTATGGATCGTAAAACACGAAAAATATATAGTGTCATTACGGTATTTCTTACTACTTAACCTTTGCGAACGTTATTTTTACAAATATGGGCAAAACCCGACATATATACTTGGTACCTATAAATAGACCCCACGATGATCATAAAATATTTTTCTCAAGGAATATATCTACTAGTCATTCATAATCATGGTGGTTGGACGATTGCCCTTAACGATGGAGTTTTTAGAAGAATTAGAAAGTTAAAATAGTGAAGAAGAAATTTTTTAGCGATAGTGAAAGTGAGGTGTCGGAAAGCGACACCTTTCCGATAATCCATGCAGAAGACTTGTAAGTATTTTATTATTATTATTATTACTATGGAATATAGATTGCACTATAATTATTATGTTGTAAATGAAATATTGTAAATTTATAAATATATATTTAGGGAGAATGCGGGGATTTATGAGGTAGCACCTGAACACCACATTAGCGGGTTGCTTGAGACTTTTCAAGCTAATATTTTAAATTTTAATGGGTTTACGTAAGCACAAATTAATCAAACTTCTTAACCGACTTATTCTTAAGTTATTTTAAACTATTCTCCATTAGATTAATTACATTGATACGTGATCTCATCACCCCGAGTATATTACCTGGGGGTGATAACTTTTCGTTTATGATGGGCACTCTTGAAGATGTTGTGGCAATAAATATGTTCCTTGTGTATGTATATTAATTCGTAAACATAAATTCCCCATACCTAATCGTTAATTCGTTATATTTTAATCCGGCAAGGAATGATGTGGGTGTATATGCACCAACTGGAAAATATCTTGAATTAAATGCAGATGGCTATGCGTACGAATAATTTGTAATATTAATATCAAGATATTTTTAACTAAAGTTTTTTTTTAATTTTATTTAGCATACAAACCTCATTCGCCTCATATTTCATGATAAGGCGAGATGTGCGCCATCTACAGAATGTGGAAACTGCGGAATTTCGAAATAATTTTGATTTCGCGTTGTTAAATCATTTACATAGATTTATAAGATCTGAAATTTTGAACAATTTTCCCAATTCTTTGCGAATTTGAATAATAAAAAAATTATTTTTCCAGAATCCCTTATTTTTATTACTTTATCAACCGTGAATTTACATAATCCATATTTTTATATATCAACTCGGAAAATAATGTACTCTTTTCAAGAGCGCATGAATATTTCCTACTTAAAAAGTTCGTTTCTTGAGGGGTAAGACACGCAAACATGGGTCCGTCTACATCTAGTTCAGTAACCTTCGGGGAGGAACATGCTGTACGCTCTAGTTGCATCCGTATTGCAACATCTAGGTGCGTGTACTACAAGGGCCACCTTGGAAAACTTTCCAAATTCAATTAGAATTTGAAAATGTTTTTTAATTCTTTAAAATGTTTTTTAATTCTTTAAAATGTTTTTTAATTCTTTAAAATGTTTTTAATTCTTTAAAATATTTTTTTAATTCTTTAAAATGTACTTTTTTATTATTTTTTAAAATATTTTTAAGATAAAAATAAAACTCTTGAGCTAAATAAAATTGCTTTTTATTCACATAATCTCCAATTTATAATAAAGATATTTTATATAGCCACTCGGCATATATCGTTCTTTTCTCTAAAGCGCAAGAGTATTTCTTACTTTCAAAATTAGTATTGTGTCTAATAAGGCACGTGAACCTGGGTCTGTATTCATCCAATTCAGTAACCTTCGGGCAACCTACACCATTCAGGTCTATCACTTCGCGGTGTATTAGTTCTAATAAAAATATGCACTTTTCTTCTCCTTTATAAAATACGCGGTCATAGCCGTGAGTAGCCATTCGCATGCATTCTTCCAATTTGTTGTACGGGGTGAAACCATAGTCCCAAGCGAGGCCGTGTAAGTTCTTTTCTACCCAGGTGTGCTGTCGTTGAGTTCGGGAAGGTAGATCGGTTCGGGGGTATGGTGGAAGAAAAACCCACGATGCGACTTGGGATGTATTTTCGGCCGAGCAAGCTGACGCTTCTTTCACTATTTTCTCCGGCTTTTCATCTTCGGTCCGCCCGTCAAAGAATTCAAAATCAATGACTATTGATTTCTTATGCCTATAATTCAAAAGTAAATACATTACCCTCGGAGAAAGAGGACTAAAATAAAAAAGGGATTATACTTACATAGTTGTTGTCGGGTTATTCTTCTTGACTTGAATTTTCGTGTTTGAATGCTTATCCACTGATCGCTTGAGTTTATATTCTCAGTTATTGCGTCATTATATTTACATCACCACAGCTGAAAAACCCATGAATTTCGCACCACCGCTAAAAGATTCACCACCACTCATTCGCCTCTTTAATAATACCGGGGAGATCAGTGGTTCAAATTTAAGTCTAAGTTGCATAATAAAATGTTGTTTATTTCTCAATTCGTAGTTTACACGGTCTTCGTACGGTAGAACGTGTACAATAGTATCGGAGAAACGTACGCGCTTCATACAGGCAGTGAAAAAGCGGGGACTGTCAATCAGGATTAAAACTCTTCTTTTCTGTAGGACCTTCTATCATTAATACCGAGAAAGACTGTTGCCTTCCATAAGGCTTTCATTTTATCGGGGTACAGTCTGTACCTTTTCATACTCACCACTCTCTATAGCTTTACACGTTCACCACGAGTGATGTTTTAGCTTTACTAGTTCCCCACCCAACGAAAAACGGGGACTGTCAATCAGGATCATAGCCCTTCTTTTCCGGAGGTGGGTAAAGAGCTGACCGTCCACCAATAATACACAGAAAGGCGGCTGCCTTCTACAATTCACCACCAGTGGTGATCTATCGTTGCTAGTTCACCACCCAGCACCATCCTGCCTTTGTATGTTCACCACCTTAGTATTTCGTCACTCTTTCGTTAAACATAACTTTGCTAGTTCACCACCACTTTACTCGCGGGCGGGGCGGGCAGGACGGGCGGGACGGGTAGAAGCCTTCCACTGTATGTTTTGGGACCGGCTCGAAGACCCTACTCGGGTGCTCTTCGCAATACGCTCGATAGATATGCATTTGGGTGTGTAACCAATAAATAACGCGAAATTTAAAATATGCTAAATCTCTAATAACCTCCTTGAAAAGGCAGAATGTGTTGCATTTTACAAATATTTCAGAAAGGGTCGCTTCTTGGCCTATCTTTTTCCACAGTCCGACGATATTTAAAGCGATTGCCCTGTTTTAAATCACCAGGGCCTGATGACCTTCATCCGCGATTACTTTCAGAGGGTTCAGCCATCTTAGTTTCCCCGTCTATTTCGTCGGGTCGTCTTCCACCGCGATCAAAAAACTTCCTAACTCCAACGCGGTTTACACTTTTAAGGGTATAAGTCTAACCTGTCTGCCGTGTAAGAAACTGGAGACCAGCGTATGAGATTCCTTGGTGGCAATCCTTACTAGCCGATCTTTCTTCTCGAGAGACCAACATGGGTTTCTCTTTAGACGTTCGTGTTTTACGAACCTCCTCTCAACCCTCGAGGAAGCCACTACGTGCCTAGATTTGGGGCATTCCGTTGACTTGGTCTATTTAGACCTATGCGAGGCTTTCGATACGGTCCCGCATTCGCTGCTTATTCGGAAACTTGAGTATTTAGGGGTTCCACCTTTGAATGTCAATTGGATCGCGGCTTATTTTAATGGTTGAACGCAGCGAGTGGTCCTGCGTGGGGTCTGTTTGGAATGGTGTGAGGTGACCAGTGGGGTGCCTCAGGGATCTGTGTTAGGCCCAACTCTTTTTGTTATATTTATTAATGACCTTCCTCTGGTAATCAAGGAGTCTTTTCTCAAATTGTTTGCCGATGACAATAAGATTGGTCATAAAATAGTTTCACTGACTGATTCGCTATTACTCCAACGGGACATTGATGCTTTGGCCCATTGGGTTTCCTCGAATGGTATATGAGCTTCAACACTACTAAATCGGTTGTTCTCCATTGCGGGGCTAATAACCCTCTCTATCAGTACAGTTTGGGGGGTAAAGCGATAGCGGCGCATGCTGTGGTTCGGGGCCATATGTTCGGGGATACCCATAACAAAGGGCTTTGTATATGCTACGGAGATCATTCTCTCAATTTAGTGTCAAATCTTTCAAAATCCTGTACAGTGACTACATTCGCCCTCACTTAGACTACTGTTCCAGTTTTTGGTCCCCCCACCTGGTCAAAGACATTGAGAAGCTGGAAAGGGTGCAAAGAAAGGCCACGAAGCTAGTTTCAGGGTTCAGAACCTTACCATATGATGAAAGGTTAAAAAGGTTGGGTCTTCTGTCCCTTAAGGACAGACGTCTTCGCGCTGACTTAGTTGACACCTTCCAAATCATGTATGGCCTGTATGATGTTACTGCAGTTGACTTCTTCGACATCAACTGGGTGGGCCGAAAGGCTCCCACAATCCGTAATAAGTGGTGCAACGGGGTAGCTAGGTTGGTTTTCTTCACCCAACGGGTTGTTAAATTTTGGAATGATCTACCAGCTGCCGTGAAAACCAAATCCTCCGCATCGGCATTCAAATGTCGATTAGATACATTTAAAAACTGGGTCTGAACTGTTAGTCATTTCAGCATTACTTACAATTAGCCTTTTTTTAAATTTTATTACTGTCGCTTCATATGTATCTTTTTTTTATGAAATTCTGTTTTTTTATCTTCGTTTTTCGGGCACTATCATTGTATCAATTAATATTAATGTAAATAGTTTCTTTTGTTTCGAGCGTTATAATATCTTTTGTATCGCGTATCAGGGCCTAATAAGTGTACAGCTTTTTTTATTCTGAATTAAAACATTATTATTACGAATTTGTCGTTTATGCCAAAGAACTCCCACGGATGAGCGAACCAGATGCGAAGAAAGAAGCGCGGTTGAAAATTGGCGAAACCTGGAAATCCTCCGACCCGAAGGCGAAGAACGTCGTATCTTAACACTTTGCCAGAAATGGCAAGAATCGATTTCTCTAAAAGTCACACTGTTAAGGTCATAGGATTTCAAAAAAAATGCTATTATGAAATCACTACAAGCGGTAAAAATTGAGAATCAGGTATTCAATAACCAACACGTGCGCTTTTATTGTGAGTCTGAAGAAATCAAAAGCTTAAGGGATGAAAGTGAATCGAAATTATTTGCCTTTATTAAGAATATGATGTCGAAAGGAGTCACTGCCGGCTTTTACAGAAAGGGCTGAAATTTTGCGATCCATCTGCGGGGAACTAGATGTTTACCCTCTTAAAGTTAAACAAATCCGTTGCGAATATTCAATAACCGAATTAATAAAAAAACCGATATTCAAGAATTTTGCAGTTACGAAGAAAATACGTGCGGAAATGCTCTGTTCTCGTAAATCAACGAAAATATTTCGGTCAGTTACCACTCTGGAGGCCTATTCTACTCGACTCGTTACGTTTTTGAACGACAAAAAAAGTCGTTTAAAAAAAATTGGTCGCTAAAAGATGAAAATGGAATTCTACTCCGTCGTTAAATTTTTTTCTCGTTAGGTAACTACCAGAATTTATCGTTCAGTGAACGACATGGTCTGATGGTGTAGTTAAGATCTCACCGACCAATATTCTCAATAAAATGGCGGAAGCAGTAATCGAATTGCAAATATTAAGATTAGCTGAAATAGATATAAGAAGACAAAGAGTGATAAGATATGAATCACAAGCTTTCGAATTAAATGACACTTTTTTTGTGGACCACTTCCATCACTGTTAAGCATGTTAGCTAATGTTTCCCACATTAAGCCTTTTTTTGTTTGTGAACGTTGGCGATTGTTTTGATGATAAAAACTCCGGATTACTACTCATATAATTCACCATTATTTCTCTTTGTATATCCGATATCTTCCCCGACCGTTTCCCATTGTTAGTTGCCATTTTAATTTAAATTATGAAATTAACCCTAAAACACGACAATATGAAGCCAACAATAACCACGTGTGACGCAGAGCCTGCTGTTTGGGTATTTTCCCCAGCTGACCGGCAGCAGCTGATTGCAAAACCCTTTGCAACGGACGTCGTGATTGGCTAAATTCATAGGAGGAATTTTGGTTTAAAATCTCCGTCGTTCATACCATTGAACGACTGATCTAGTAACTACATCGCCGAATAAGAGGTGTAGAATACCCATTCTCAGTCCGTCGACAAAAAAATTATCGCTCGCTGACCGATTTCTGTAGAATAGGCCTCCTGGATTGCCCATCAATTATAAAATAAATTAAATGAATATTTCGAGAAAAGAGATAACGCAATCTGCCAGGGTTGTAAAGAGGGTCTCAGAACGATTATTAAAACGCCATCCCAAATGCACATATTTGTAGAGGCAACCGACTTCGCATCAAAGCTGGACTGTGAAACCAGTATAAATGTAAAATTGAGCGATTTACCGAAAACCATAAAGGCTGGAGGCGAAACGATGTTTCGTTTGAGGGCCGTTATGTCATTTAGAGGCAAAAACGTTCAAGATGTTACTACAGTTGGTCACTATACCTGCTACGGTTATCGCTCAATTGACAAGTTTGAACTCTACGACGACTTGCAAAAGGGAGTAAAGCACAATTTTACACTGTTTCTTGCGGGGGGAAAATGACGTGTTATTTGATGAAAACCCCCTCGCCTCCACGTGAGATAGGGTGAGATTCAGCTCGACCCCCTCCCTCCCCTAAACGCCTCACGTAATTTATGGACGCTCCCCTATGGGCGACTAAGAAAAGCCCTTCCCGTCAAAACCTCCAGCTGAGAGGTGAAAGTCCGAAGTCGAGTAAAAAAAACCGAATTAGATATATGAAAAATGGAATTAGATTAATAATCATGTCAGGTATTTGGAAATAGGCGCGTTTAGTTGGAAATCAGGCCCTGAACATTGAGTTAAAATTTCAAAGCTCTAGAGCTGACCGTTCTCGAGTTTTTAGAAACATGACATACAAATAAATAAATAAATAAATAAATAAATAAATAAACGAATAAAAGGACAATCTTTCAGACTTATAGATTTGATTGAACACGCCAATATATTTGTTTAATATTGCAAAGAAAACTAACGTATCAGGGTTAGTCCTATTGACTTACGGAAATATATATTATCCGAATATGCAACGCAAAAACCGAAACTAGCCTTATAACCTTGATACTTATTTTAAAGCCTTGTTAAAGGAACAATTTCCATTCCATTTCTTTATTTATAAATTCATATTATTTTCAAATGCTTTAACAAAAGTTTTTAGAAGTTTTAATTATAAATTTTTGATAAACTGCAATAATTGGGCATTTTATAAAAATAGTAAATCCGTGATTATATATATCAGCTTCATAAAGCTTAAATTTAAATTTATCAATTATTAGAAAATTATTTTTCATAATCATTTTAAAAAGAGGGGGATTTTAAAAATTTCTTTTTCAATGAAATATTTTGATTGTATGGTATTTGACGCATTCTCTGCTGGCCACGTTGAGTAGGTCACTGGGGTGTCATCACTTTCAGTTGGTAATATCAAAAATTCGCACAGCAAGATCTTGACTTTTCTGCAGTGTAAGTATTTCAAAGCTGTACGTACATCACCAACTGAAATGGTCGCAAATGCCCTCTTAATGCAAAAGATCGCTTTTGGAGAGCGTAACATCCAAATCGTTTTGTTCAAAATCATCCCTGCCCGGCATCGTTGATGTTCAGTTTGTATTTTATAGAGCTCCACATTATATTTTTCGTGGGAGAATGGGGCCAGACTAAATTTTGAAAACATTGCGCCGGTAACAAATTTTGTTAACAGTGTTTCACTGAATTTCTGTATTTCGATAGTGAATTAGGGTTTATTTGTGAAAACGGACATAAGAACCGCAACCGCGAAATTTTATCTGTACTGTTTCACTGAAACCAAGTCTAATGATAGGTAAGACTCGCCACCGTCGGAAATAACAATATAAGTAGCTGATGACTATATTATTGAAAAAATAAAGAACCGCATTGTAGACTAATAAGAGATGAACTTAAATTCTAAAAAGTGTATTATGACTATTGAATTTATCCTAGTTTGCCCGTTTCAAATTCATTTTTCAAAAATAAATAGCAAAAACGAAAATGAAAATATCTTTTTTTGGGCATTTATAGATAACTAGCTGAGAAGCCCGGCCTCCGGCC
Source organism: Leiobunum rupestre (assembly GCF_980474605.1). Taxonomy (NCBI): domain Eukaryota; kingdom Metazoa; phylum Arthropoda; class Arachnida; order Opiliones; family Sclerosomatidae; genus Leiobunum; species Leiobunum rupestre. The sequence goes on along the minus strand of NC_143384.1, from coordinate 92,705,793 downwards.
GTGCTTTCAGCTAGTTGAGTAAATTGGGGTTTAGAAAACGGAAACAAAATGAACTTTACTTTAAATATGCAAATTAAATTATTTTTAAATAGTAAATAGGCATTTTTTTAAATTGCAAACGTTTAATAGTGCCAAATATCACATCTTGTAATATTAACATATATTTGATTTCTTTGATTAGTTTAAGATGTAATTATGATAAAGCGTTTTTGTACACAATATTTATAGTTTCTCCGTTTGGAGTTAGTATGTACAGGTTATTGGCAGCTCCAACTCTTGAGCACGCCACATAAAGCATGGGTTTTCTAAATTAATTCCCGCAGTTTTAAGTGACTTTCGTTGCGAAGCTAAGATTGATTGGTAATTGCAGGCGTTTAAAATCAAATGGGGAGGGGGGGGCTGAGAAAAGAGAACGAACGCAAGCGAAAAGGGTCGAAGGTCGTGCCATGCAGCAGCTAAGTGAGGCAATTAGAGCCAGAGAGATAAACTCCCGTGTCTCTTAATACCCGCGTCTCTTGACAGCGTGAGGTCACGGGTTTCGGTCTTGTGGTCACCGGTTATTGGTCCCGTGGTCAAAAACGACGAAAGTTAGCAATCTCAAGACGCCCCTATAACCTGACGCCAAGGGCCACAATGCCACAGTCCAAATTTCGTGCGTATCGGACAATTATCTTGGGCGTGCATAGAAGGTAACAAACCAATATATATATATACAAACATCAGATTTTATTTATATAGATTTATCAGAACTAATTATTTTTGAAATTTGCTGTTCAATAGATTGTCTTTTCTAAGGGAAGAAAATCTAATGGAAGAATAAAAATAACGTTTTTTTCAGATATAATAGCTTTTTTATAAGATAAATTTATTTTTAAAAGTTTATCTCAAAAACAATCTTTTCATATTTCAAAAATTGAATAAAACGAAAAAATAATTGATGACTTTGCGTAACTACGTTATTTTATTCAATTAATTCTTATTTGAGGAATATCTGATATACGTTATCAATTGTAAAAAATAACAAGTAAACATCACTTAAAGATAATCCCCTTTTCACCGTTTTCGAATTATTTATCTGATCCACTTAATTTCTTAGCTTACTTGCAAGAAACAATATATATAATTTTTTTAGATTTAAAGTTATTTTATCGGATTTCATTTGTTTTTTTACTTTTCTGAATTAATTTATCTTTACAATTAACTAGAAGTAGAAAACGGATAAAAATTTCCTCGGATAATGGATGGATAATGCCGACCACTACACTGGACCTTGTTACCGCTGACATGGGAAAATGTTTTGCTGAAGAAAATATCTATCATTTAAAATTCAACATACTTTTGCCCTCACAACTAGTAAAACATGATCTGGCACATAAATCGAATCAGTGCTTCACGGAACTCTCGTTCTTCGAAGAATCCCCCTTTGTGATTAAAAGAGACTTTTGGGAGAGATTCTTCATTGCAAACAAAAGAGCATACACGCCCTTAATGACCTTGATATTGTGCTGCAAGCGTTGGCTGTTTGTCCCAGAAGTGATTACCCTACTTTGCACACCCTGTACAAAATATTAGCTTGTCTACCCGTATCTATTTTTTTAAATAGAGCTAATACCCAAGGCACCACATAAGCAATGTTGCTTGCGCGTGATCAAGTAACGGGTGGCCGGGTTACAATGCGTAGGAGGGTGGTGGCAAGCCCTTCATGCCACGCGAGCCAACCGTCAGCTCCCTACGCTTACTTTTACCGTTAACCTCAGCAAGGTTTTATTGCTACAGTAGAGAGACTTTTTCAACATTGCGGCGTACAAAGACATGGCTGAGGTCGACAATGAAAGAGGGTCGACTTAATGGCTTAACTCTGTTGAACACTCACCTTGATATTGATTGTCTTATCGACGATGTTATAAAGCGCGTGGAATTCATCGTTTAAAGAAGAGAACACAAATTGTATGTGTAGTTCTTGTCTTGGAAATAGTTTGAATACAGTTTTCTTAAAGGGGCTCCAAAGTTCGGTGGCAAAATAAAATAAAATTGAGCATGCTTTTCCTTCCCCCCCCCCCTCACTCGGCCTTACCAGAGGCGGGCAGAGTTAACCGTAAATTTCGCACTTTACCGACTTTACACACATTTTGCCACCGAACTTTGGAGCCCCTTTAAGATCCATGAGTTTTTTCTGTATCCGCCACTAGATTTTAGTGGGATCGAAATTTGAATATTGGATCAAGTCATTTTCGTAAATAAAGTTTGTAATCGATAAATGCGGGCTCCGAAAAATGGTTGTTAAGTCGATTGATTTAAGATCATTTTTATAAGCGCTTTGCAAAACCTCGAATAACTTTGGAGTCCGGACTTATTTAGTTGAATTGCGTCGTTCACCCGATAGATGTCGTTTTCGGTGGCCAGTACCGCTTATCATAATGACTTAGACTAGCTCCAAAAAATACTCAATAATTGTGATAATAATAATAATAATCAGCTAGGCTAATTCTTACGGGTAGATGTTTTTATATAGATGACTATTATTTATACAATTATTTGGGAATAACGACCTTAAGTCTAGTGTATTTATTATAAAAGAAATTATAGAAACATCGCACCCTCGAATTTATAAAGTTCATTCCTATTTTGTATATTTCTCTAACTTATAGAATGAATTGTCGTTTACTAGAGTCTATATGCCGCCCAAACCTTTGATTTGAGTAATAGCTTTGGTGTTCCGGAATTTATCAAATGTGACGTAAGATCCTTAACATCAATTTGAATAAGAAAAGTAATATTTTTAAAGGATTCAATTGCTTTTCAGACTAATTATTTCCCAATACAGAGATACATCCTTGATGCTACCAGATATGTAAAAAATGGCGTAAGCTCTGCTTCTTTAAGCAATACAAATAGTAGTTCTTTAGTTCTTTAGTTCTTTTATTGCTCAACAAGAGGTCTAAGACCCATCACGTTAAGACAGTGGACAATACAAATTATACATATACAGAGAAAAAATATATACAGTTTGTATGTACAGGAAAACAGTACAATGTGAGGGAGATACAAGGGAAATAAAACAAAATAAAGGAGTTATATATTACATTATTATAAAGTGTATTTTTGTTAAAAAAGGGTTAATAAAGATAATTTTGATTGAGATCATACTGTTTTTCCGTCTGAGATTCCACAACCTCCACTTTCCCTTTCCCCTTTTATAATCATTTTCGGTGGGAGCGTATAACACCGGACAATTAATATCACATTTGATTAATTACCATCCAATCACCAAAACGCTCCGACCGGAGAGAGGTTATAGAATAGCGTGAAATACATTGTAAAAATAGTTAATATAAAGGCGCAACAGGTTGAGCCATTAAAAAACTACAACTAAGTAGGCGTAGGCATTGATAAAGTGGAAGGGTGGATATATTAAAGAAAGCCAAGCGATGTCTTTGTTTTCCAATTTTTAAGTTTCAAACAATTTGTGTCTGATTCGCACGTTAAGCTTTGTAACGCGAATGGTTTACAGAAACAAGCTATTAAAAAAGATTCTAGTGAAGTTAATTAGAATCTAAATTATTAAGATTAAGTGTAAGATTTACAATTGAAATTCCACTAATTTGATCAAATTTTGATCCAATTTCGAAGAAATTTGTTGAAATTATATAAAACAAGCCAAAGTAAAGCAATATTCTTAATTCCATAAAATCTTGATTTTTTTAAATTTCCTGCAAAATTTTGGAAATTGTAAATTAGTTCTTGTTTTTCAAGAGCCCCAAGAATTAACAAAAAAAGTTACAACAAAAATAAAGAAATAGTGGGAGGATTTCGTGGTTTCTTTTAACCAATAGCAATAATTTTAATCATTACGAATTTTAAGTTTATTTTTTAATATATTTTAAGAGATTGTTTTCGGGTTTTAATGCGAATTGGAGTAGGTTAAAATGTCGGTAAAGTTTTGATTATGTTTTGATGCTACAAGGACAAAAGATGAAAACTCTAATAAAAAGTTAAGAAGAACAAAAGTACGTTTATTGAAGCCTAGGATTATAATTGTTTTATTTTAATATTGAGCAACGTCAGGCTGGATACAAAAATCATTAAAATTTGAGTGTTAATTAAGATTTAATTGAATAAAATAACTTTGTTTCGAAAGTTCGTAAATCAGTAATAATAATTAATAATAATAATTATAAATAACATTATTTATAATAATAATTTTTAATAATAAATAATAAAAGTATATTTATAATTAAAAATAATGTAAGAAAATTGATATAGGTTTTCTTTGATGTGTACGTTTTATTAAATCTTGATCGGGATTTATTGGATCGAAAACTTTTTTATCCTTTCTGGATATAACAAGATTATTTGATCCAAAATTATATGATTACTTCTGGATATGACTGGATCGAAAGGTAAGTCACTCTCGGATGACCTGTACACTGAGTTCGCGTACTTAGTACTGTTAAAGGTAGGGATTTTAAAGAGTTCACGAACTCGTATTAGCACAGTCAGAGGTACGACAGTGTACACCGAGTTCGCCGAGTGACCAACCCCTCGGACTAGATCCAATGTTGATCACGGTTATTTGAACCAAAATTATTGATCCTTTCTGGATATGATTTAATAGAATTTTGATCCAGATTATTTGATCCAAAAACACTTTATCCATTCTGGATATGGTTTGATCGAATCTTGATCCAATGTCCAAAATGTGATCATGTGTTTTTCGTCAATGATTCATTTTCACAGTTCATTTATGAAATCGAAACAATCACCATCGATTACAAGCGTATACGTTCCAGAAATGCTACATATGTTCTCTCAAACGTTCGCAGCCTGCCTAACAAAATCCACAATTTTTTAACTCACAATTTCAGAGCAGTATGATGTTTCTGGTCACACTGAGACGTGACTGGACATCTCTGTACTGGACTCGGAAATAATTCCCTCAAGACGACGCTACCTTTCGTAAAGATCATATTACACATGGATGAGGAGTCCTTCACGCTACTCCGTAGAGCCCTTTCCGGTTGAGGATGGTGTTGCCATAGAGGCGATTTTTTCATTAATGGCGACTTCAACTTAAATATTGACCGCTCAAACCTGTGTCCTGGTATCGCGATACTGTGTTTCGCCTCATGCTTGAGTAATCTTTGGCTTATCCGACTAGCAGGAATATATTTCTTGACATGGGTTAAATTATAAATGGCCAGCGCTTCCTCACGGAAATTCACACTGGAGACCACTTAACTGGTTGTGATCAGCTTCCGTAGCAGGTACCCAAAATTTGCCACGGCGTTTATAGCGAGGGGCGAACTCGGTGTGCACTGTCGTACCTCTGACTGTGCTAATAAGAGTTCGTGAACTTTTTTATATCCGTACCTTTAACAGTACTAAGTACGCGAACTCAGTGTACAGGTCATCCGAGAGTGACTTACCCGTCGGTATTCATTGTACTATATTTAACTACAAAGATGTCTTAGAAGGTGATTTAACTGAAACTGTCTACGACGTTGTGTTTTTGATTCGAGTGATATTGGTGTGACTCGGGAACTTTGACTGGATATACTTTGGGCATGTGTTAAGGATAATATTCCAGCTATAGCCATTCGTTGTAAAAAGCGCTCGCCATGGACAACTATTGATCTAGTTCAAGGCCGCCATGTGAATAATTTTCTTTTTTAATAGGTCAAAAAATTACTGAAGAATAAACTGCAAACGTTTCGTGATTTTAACAACGGTCTAATTAAAAAGAAGTCAGGTATCTGAAACGGTTTAGGAGTTTGGTCCACTCAAAATCCCTGCTTCCATCTTTGTCATCATTTTATGTCCAGAATGGGGAGTTTCCATTTACTTTGGTCCTATAGCAACGGCTTTCGGAGACTTCTTCTACCTTCCTTTGCACCTTCTCCGAAACGTTTCTCTTTTGCTTCTGGGGACGTAGCATTCGCTTTAAAACCTTTGAAGAACATATCTGCCTCTGGACCGTACTGTATAAAACCGGAAGCATAGTTCGCCAGTGAATTTTAAGCACGCACGCATGCATCGTTTCAAAAAGCAAGTTCGCTCACGAGCAACAAAGCGTATGTGAAATTCGGAATTTTTGTAATTTTGCGTCGCGTTGCTCGCTTCGCGTCTCATGGGTGCAGCTGGCTTAATGCTAGCCTTTAGAAGTCATATCTTCCATCGGTTTGGATGGTCACTAATGTCGTTGTAGTCTCTAAACGGCCGGGCAAGCGTAAGGATCTTTCTAATTACCACCCTATATCGCTCACCTCGGTCGTTGGCAAGTTATTCTAGGTGATCATATAACCATTAAGCACCCGGCAGTCTGACCCTACGTTATATGTGAAATTAAATAGTTGCATGTCATTGAAAAACGCTTTTCTTCAGAAGTGCTCGCGCCTGGAAAAATTTTCCACACCGTACTTAATTCCACAACTTTGGTTATGGAGTTTTTGTTTTCTAATTAACTTAATTCTAAAACTTAGTTTAATTTATTGAAATTGGTTTTGGGATTTTACTCGTTTAATTATTTTTATTTATTTAATTATTTTAATGTTTTGTTCATATTTTATTGATATTCTTTAGTAGCCTAATATTTTCTTTTTGGAAATAAGCCTGAAGGGAATTTAACTTCAAAAGTTTACTTGTCTACTTGATACACATAGATGAAGAAATTGTTTTCGTAAAATGGCAAATACCTGGCGATAATGGACGACGCTATAAGACGATGTGCCCTCGACTGCGTGACTCGCGTATACAGGAAGCCTAGTCTGAAACAATCAAGCTTTAGTAGAATGTGGGTCTGAAATAAAACTTGTCTTTCCTTTTGCGTTTCTCAAAGGAACGCGAAGAAAGATGAGTTATTTCGTTTCACAGATAAGCGCGAAAATAGATGAGTGCCGATGTCGTTTCTCAAATTAACGCGAAACAAGGGGAGTGCCAATTTAGTTTTACAAATGAACGCGAACAGATAAGAGAGCCAAATTCGTTTCTTAAATAAGCGCGAAAAGACATAAGTGCTGACTTTGTTTCTTAAATAAACGTAAATGCCAAACGAAAGGGCCGATTTAGTTTCTCATTTCTTTAATAGGTACGAAAGGAAACTAGCACAGATTTTTTGCTCACATGGGCGCGAAATGAGAGGAGTGCTGGATTCGTTTATCAAATGGGCGCGAAAAGAGACGGGCGCATATTTCGTTTTTCAAATGGGTGCGAAAAGAGAGAAGCGCATATTTCGTTTCTCAAATTGGCTTGAAAAGAGAGGAGCGCTTATTTCGTTTCTCAAAGTGTCTTAATTAGGCTTGAAAAGAGGCGAGTGCAAATTTCGTTTTTCAAATGGGTGCGAAAAGAGAGAAGCGCATATTTCGTTTCTCAAATTGGCTTGAAAAGAGAGGAGCGCTTATTTCGTTTCTCAAAGCGTCTTAAAAAGGCTTGAAAAGAGGCGAGCGCAAATTTCGTTTTTCAAATGGGTGCGAAAAGAGGACCTCATATTTCGTTTCTCAAATCGGCTTGAAAAGAGAGGAGCGCTTATTTCGTTTCTCAAATCGGCTTGAAAAGAGAGGAGCGCTTATTTCGTTTCTCAAATCGGCTTGAAAAGAGAGGAGCGCTTATTTCGTTTCTCAAATCGGCTTGAAAAGAGAGGAGCGCTTATTTCGTTTCTCAAATCGGCTTGAAAAGAGAGGAGCGCTTATTTCGTTTCTCAAATCGGCTTGAAAAGAGAGGAGCGCTTATTTCGTTTCTCAAAGTGTCTTAATTAGACTTGAAAAGAGAGGAGCGCTTATTTCGTTTCTCAGAGTGTCTTAATTAGGCTTGAAAAGAGGCGAGCGCAAATTTCGTTATTCAAATGGGTGCGAAAATAGGACCTCATATTTCGTTTCTCAAATGGGCTTGAGAAGAGAGGAGCACATATTTCGTTTCTCCAATGGGTGCCAAAACAGAGGAGTGCTGATTTCGTTTATCAGATGGCTGCGAAAAGGCAGGAGCATATATTGATTTCTTCTAGTAAGAATATTTACTGTTCTTACCCGATTCAAGTGTTCGGATTCGAGTCCATAAAGGATTCCGACGACGATTAGACAAAGTACATCACTCGCGCCATTACCGCATACTACGTCAGTAAGTAAATTAGTCAAAGCATTGGTGTCCGGAAAATAGCCTTTGGTTCCAGTTAAGGCGGTCAGAACCTGTCCGATATTTGAGTTTTTTTCAATTAATTTATTAAAACTAATGATGTCTGAGGTATATAGAGGTGTGATAAAATCATTTTTAGGGGATTGAATTGAATATCAAATAGTCGTTGCCATGGCAAGGCGAGAACTAACAGAGGAGCAGATCACTTTATTACAAGGTGTCCTAATAATCATGATTAAACAATTTATCATCATTTAACCATTATTAATCTTTATATAGCCAAAAATACCTATTGAATTTTAATCTAATCTAATCACGATTTATTCATACGAGGGTGTCTTATTTATCATTAGATTGAGCTGCCCCTGGCAAACAAATCGATTATTTAAAATGTTGAATAGTTTCGTCAAATATTTCTAAGGTAAAATTAGGGCCATTTAACTGATCAAATTCAAAAATTATATTTTGAATAATAAATTAGTTGATTGTGCAGGCTCAATAATCTAGCCCATAAGAGGGCTGACTGAGCAGAATTGCGCGTCATTATTCATATTTCTGATGGTCTTGAAACTCAACAAGAAAAAACTTGAAATTACCGTAATGAGGTCCGCAAATTGGTACAGCTGAACGATCGGAGCTGTGGCGTGTGTTAATTTAGCAACTGGAGACATACACGCTGCCATTTTGATCTAAAACGTCAAATAATTAGTACGTCGCAAATGTCATTTCTGACACAAACTGGAGAGCGCTTAATAAAGAAATTAACTAAAATGTGAACTCATGAAACAGAGACGTTAAGCAAGGCGTTGGAGAAGCTTGAATGTCAACGTTCTATTCGCTTTACAATGGTCATGTTGTCATAACTCTAAGACAACGTCATATTCAGGACATGCTTGTGCACGTTTAACGAGATCACTGGAGTTTCATTTCAAGTAAAACTATTTTTAATTATATAATATTGGTTTTAATAAATTAATAATAATACTAATAACACCAATTTTTATAGATAAAATACACTTTTCGCTAGTACTGAAAATAGTTTTGAGAACGTAACATTCAAAATAAAATTAGCTATAACGTATTAAAGCAAATCTCAATGCGCCAAAAAGATGAAGCTATCTTTAAACTAGGACCTAAATTAAAAAAAGGAATATATAATAATCTATAAATATAAATATAAATTAATCCAATAGTATACAATATTATATTATAATCAGAAATATACAGGGTGTTTCAAAAGGTTATGCAATAATTTTAAGGAGTTGTAGGGGGTGCGCTTTGTTTAGCTCTTGTTGTAGAATACTTCCAGCAGCAAGTAGGCCACACTTTGAAGCTCTCTGGCGATCTTTTAACTCATCGTAGGAAAATTATGAAAACCAGGCATACTTCTCAACTCACCCCCTGCAACTCCTTAAAATTTTTACATAACCTTTTCAAACACCCTGTATAATTAGGTTTCATAGAAAAAAATGTGAACTTACTTTGTCATTGTAATTGCTCGGTGTGGTCGTCGACAGAAGGACAAACAAGCTGGTTGTTCCCATGGAATGACCGACGTAGTACAATTGCTGTTGATCAGTAGTGGACAAGACTAAATCGATCATGGCGGGTAAATCCATCAGACCCATTTCGTACCCGCTTATTGATTTATATCATTAAAATTGGGAATGAGCTAATAATTAAGTTACTACGTCTATTAAAAACCGTTTTTGAGGAATACCTGAATTTCCAAAATTTTGGGTCATTTGTTTTTAGCGAGACGTGCCCGAGAGAGTAAATTGTCCCTCTGAAATTGCCCAAAAAGACATCGTAGCCTTCATCTGATAGAAAAAGAGCTGCGAAAATTAAAATAATGGTATTGCTAGATATATTGGGAATATTCCCCTTCTATTATTTTTACAGTGGGGGCCTATAAATAACGCGGACCCCAATGCATTGCATTGGCTGCATTGACATAGTTACGCCACTGGCTGAGGGGAAAAGGTGATATATTATCGACGGGAATATAAGAGCATCATATGGTTAGCAGAGTTCCAAGTGTTAGACCTTGCAACCAATTTAACAATAGCAATGCATTAAAATGTTCCTATTTAAAGAATGTATTCAAGTTTACAGATACTATGCATAAAGTCGTTTTACATTAATTAAAGTTATATCTAATCAATTATTGAAGGAGTAAATTTTAAGTTAATTGATTTTAACAAAACGGACACTGTTTTCTTTTTTACTTTGGAGACTTTTAAGCGCTTAGAAAGTCACGCTCTCAGAGAACAGGGATGGCTGGATGCCTTTTAACTTCGAAAACAAATCGGTAGCCCTATTACTTTATTACCACACGGACTGTAAATTTACAGTCCGTGATAACCGTCAGTATAAAGATACCTAAATTCTGGAAGGCAAAGAAGTTCAACACGAAGTTCGAGGAGGACTGGAACAATCCTGGGAGCAGGAGCACCGCTGGTTTATTTCGTTTCGGGATTCGAAACAGACTCAGAATGTAGCCGTCGCTCGTGGCCACTTTGTGCTCTTCCACGGGGTAGCCGAGATCCGTAATCAGTTGACTCTAGCGTAGAAAAGCGTTCAATGTATTATAAGGAAAATCTTAGCCGTGAAATGCTCGTCTATTTGTCCAAGATAAGGGAAAGTTTTAATTCGCAGTTACAGGTACGATTACTCTCACCGTGTTCTTGGTTGAATCCGAGTCAAAGAAATTGGTCTTCAAATTGGGATCGAGGTTTAACACATTCTTTCCAACGATGTTGGTTGAGCCACCAACAAATTTTAAAATATTTGGAACAGTATCAACGTTACTCGAGACGGGACCAAATATCTCTAGTTGAATAAGGAAAAGCGACAGCATACAACCATTGGACACTTTTGTATTAGCCATTTCGGAAAAACTAGGACCAACTTCACACTTAATCAATGACTAAATTGCCGTGAATCAGCTAACGGCCCATTTTTATGTTTTGGGACTATCGTATTTAGGCGCTCAATGTAGAAGACATTTTCACAATTCGCGGTTGATGGAGGTATACCCTAAATGACGAACCCTGCGCATTTCAACCTCAACCTACATCGATGAACCGTTATCACATGTCACATGTACATTGCTTTATTTTCGAGCGCAGTATTACCACACTGTCCAAAAAATACCTACTTCACGGTTATATTCATGAGATAAATGTAAATTTATTTTAATTGCGCCGGAATAATACAATTATAGAAGTTGCTATTTTAAACCAAGGAATACTTTTGCGCATGGTACCAATTTCGAAAATTACCAATGTCGAAAATTACCAATTTCGAAAATTACCAATGTCGAAAATTACCAATTTAGAAAATTAGTACTACATATTTTTATATTGAACATATTTTAGGGCTTGTTCAACGTCTCTATTAGAGCCACCATTCTTTAAACTGTGTTTTGATTTCATAAAACATTTTATTAGATGTATTATATTTTTAATCATAGTCTATGCCGCCATTTGTGTAGAAGCAGCCACCAATATCGGCAGATCACTATCAAGATTATTAGAACACCCTCCAAGATTAAATTTGATTAAATCATGATAACTTGAAGATCACCTCTACCTATTGAAATGATTAAATCGAGATTGAAATGATGAAATCGAGATTGAAATGATGAAATCGAGATTAAAATGATGAAATCGAGTTTGAAATGATGAAATCGAGTTTGAAATGATGAAATCGAGATTAAAATGATGAAACCGAGATTGAAATGATGAAACAGAGATTGAAATGATTAAATCTAGACAGAAATGTGAAATTTTCAGAATGTACACTATCGAAGAAGGCTGTAATTGTTATTTGTAAATTTCAGCCAAATCGTGACATTTTGACGTTTTTGGAATTTTTATTTTTTTAACGATAGGTGGTAGACGAAAACTGTCAATTAAGAAGTTGTAAATGAAATTGGTTTGGTTGGAATAGGTAAATTTTTCACGGAGATATTAGGTTATGAAAAATCCCAATTTGGTAGTAGGTGGCCTTAGCCTTTTCACAATTAATTTAAAACGAAACCTATCTATATTGTGATTTTTGTATGACGGCTAAAAATTAACGTTTCTTAAACTAATTTTTTATTGTTCTTAATATTGAGAGGAAAAACATTTTCCGAAAGTGTTACAAGATATTCTAAATGAGGTTCAATAATTGCAGCATCCGCTGCAATACACGTTCGTGCGCGATACAGCATATTTTGAAATGAACCAGGGACCATAGCTGGAGTTACGAGTCGAAACGCTGCAATAATTCTCTGGCACGAAGAATAGTGTGGTGACAGTGGCGTAGACAAGGGGGGGTTTCCGGGTCGAGACCCCCCTTGGACCTACCTTTGACTGTACTAAATTTCCACCCCCTTTTCGACCCTTAACATTCACATACTTCGACCCACCCTTGACAAATGCCTGGCTACGCCACTGTCAGGATAGAATATGACCATCACCGTAGTATAATTCTACCATCTTGGACCGCTGTTCACGGTCATATCGAGGCATACTTAATTACTGAAGTACGTTGATACATTAAAACTAAAAGGACACATTAATTTAAACGAAGTGAAATTCAAAAAAAAATCTTTGGGAAATTCAGTTGGCATAAATTAGACAATTTAGTGGACTTCTTACAACACTTCGTCTCAAAATTAATTACAAATAAAAAAATTGGTTTAAAAAACTTTGATATTTAGCAAACATAACAAGTTGGCCAGCTTGCCAAAATATACCTCTCCTCGGAAGAATTTTCCGGTGGGCGTATAAACTACTCAACCATATTTCGCCATATTCTCAGCGTCCTCCAAAAAAACCTAATCCCGGTGCTATCCCAACCAGTAGAAACTCGGAACTACTCCTTCTGCGTTGAGTTTGCAAGTTCTCTCCCCACTGTTTGAAGGGGTTTTCCCCCGAGATCTTCGGTTTCCCCTTCACGGAATCTCGTGTGAATCACGTCATCTAAAATTGATTTACGGAATCACAGTCATAAACCTCACTCACACTTAAAGCAACTGACAGCTCTATCATTTCCACCTGTATTATGAAAAGGCCCCTGTTATTAGAGATGGCCATGAACCTATCTTATTCTTCGAAAAAAACCGACTTGAGTGGAGACCACGGTGCCATCTATTAATGAAAAATGAAGTTAAATTCAAAATAGCTCAATGATAACGTCGTCATAGAGCCATTGTTGATTATTATATTTAAACAACTTATACTCTAATTAGTGGACTTATATATCCCATGTAAAAATATTGTTTATAATTGCTGTAATTTATGTTATTCACAAATTTACAAACGATCCAATCAACGCGAGGGGTACCTATAATTATCGCCTTTTGGGTCCAAATGTAACTTAACTATCTTGTTTTGGTGTTAACGATAGCGACCTCTGTTGAAAAAAGAGCTACTTGATGTCGAGCCGACATTCGCTTTAAGGTCCGAAATCGATTTTTTAGTGATTTGAAACGGTTTCAAGCGATTATACACTTATGGTCGAAAACGATTTGAAGAGCTTTGAAACCTTTTTAGACGTATCGAGTATGTGTGAACGTGGTTATAGTTGAATCGTATTTGTATTAGCCTCGCTATTAGCTCAATCGATTACAATTTGGACGGTTTGAATTTTTAACTTGGAAGGCGAGGTTTGAATCTCAAGCAAATGGAAAATATAGTGAGCCCCTTTACAGAGTGGGAAATAATCGACCCCGTGCCCTGAAATTGACGCCTGAAATACTTGAACTGATTTATAATATGTATCAGTAGAACAAGTTGAATTAAAGGCCCCACCGGCCTCGAATTAAGACAATTTATCGCGTTAAATTATGACGTAGGGAATGAAAAGTCACCTGCTACTCGATTTTCGGGCTGGATTTTTCAAACATCAGTGGGACCCGTTTATTTGGTTGTCCAGTGAACCACTGACCGTCAACTGACCACCTTCAATTTTATTTTTAAACTGACCTAGACAATTTTTAACTGGTCATTTGTCTAGTCACACCGCCTTTTCGTTAAGATTCAAACAACTATAGATTTGATTTGGTTGCGAATAGATGAATTAAGGAATCTTGTACAAGTGTGTAGCCGAACAATAATCACGGAATAAAATAATCAAGAGTGGAATCACGGAATATTAAGGAATCATGGCGGAATCACGGAATCTGGCTAGTATCTTAGCAAAATCAAGAATCTTGATTCCAGATTCCTTGATTCGGAATCTCGTACACGATTCCTCGAAGTTACGAACCCCTCGGTCTGGCCCCCCTGTTGAAAAATGTTGCCAGATCCATGCATAGATAATTCGCAGCTTTGGAAGTATAAAGAGAAACCATAGACAAATAATTCGTTATATGACCAGTCGCAGCAGCACAAACTCTATAATCGGTGATGGATGATATTTTATCCAAAGGCCTATTATTATCCTATTCTAGCATATCGAAAGAAGTTGTCTAATTCAAACTTCCCGCCACCCGCCAATTATAATCCTATTCTAGCATATCGAAAGAAATTGTCTAATTCAAACTTCCCGCCACCCGAAAATTATAATCCTATTCTAGCATATCGAAAGAAATTGTCTAATTCAAACTTCCCGCCACCCGCCAATTATAATCCTATTCTAGCATATCGAAAGAAATTGTCTAATTCAAACTTCCCGCCACCCGCCAATTATAATCCTATTCTAGCATATCGAAAGAAATTGTCTAATTCAAACTTCCCGCCACCCGCCAATTATAATCCTATTCTAGCATATCGAAAGAAATTGTCTAATTCAAACTTCCCGCCACCCGCCAATTATAATCCTATTCTAGCATATCGAAAGAAATTGTCTAATTCAAACTTCCCGCCACCCGCCAATTATAATCCTATTCTAGCATATCGAAAGAAATTGTCTAATTCAAACCTCCCGCCACCCGCCAATTATAATCCTATTCTAGCATATCGAAAGAAATTGTCTAATTCAAACCTCCCGCCACCCGCCAATTATAATCCTATTCTAGCATATCGAAAGAAATTGTCTAATTCAAACCTCCCGCCACCCGCCAATTATAATCCTATTCTAGCATATCGAAAGAAATTTTATAAATCAACTTAACGCCACCCGCCAATTATAATCCTATTCTAGCATATCGAAAGAAATTGTCTAATTCAAACTTCCCGCCACTCGCCAATTATAATCCTATTCTAGCATATCGAAAGAAATTGTCTAATTCAAACCTCCCGCCACCCGCCAATTATAATCCTATTCTAGCATATCAAAAAAAAATTATAAATCAACTTAACGCCACCCGCCAATTATAATCCTATTCTAGCATATCGAAAGAAATTGTCTAATTCAAACTTCCCGCCACCCGCCAATTATAATCCTATTCTAGCATATCGAAAGAAATTGTCTAATTCAAACTTCCCGCCACCCGCCAATTATAATCCTATTCTAGCATATCGAAAGAAATTTTATAAATCAACTTCCCGCCACCCGCCAATTATAATCCTAATCTAGCATATCGAAAGAAATTGTCTAATTCAAACTTCCCGCCACCCGCCAATTATAATCCTATTCTAGCATATCGAAAGAAATTTTCTAAATCAACTTCCCGCCACCCACCAATTATAATCCTATTCTAGCATATCGAAAGAAATGGTCTAATTGAAACTTCCAAACGACACTAAACTCCATCTACCATGTCGTCGCTTTCCACAACGCCGACGACATTGTTTAATTCAAACTTCCCGCCAAACTAAATGCAATAATTCAAACTAACTGCTCGATGTGTAGCTCCATCTACCGTGTCGTCGCTTTCCACGACGCCGACAAACGAACAACACTTAACAATGGGCAATAATTTGTTTATTAATAATAAAATCCACTTCGGTAAAGTAATATACTTAACTAAAAGGTAAGACGAGTCTTAATCGAAAACTAGTGGAATTAAATTGGTGTAAGTACCTTTCCTCAAGGTATTCCAGGACGGTTTGCACTCTATCACGAAATTTGTCCGTGTTCTCTCAAGCGTCGGTTGTCACCAGCGGCAAACGTGCGTCGATCGTTAGGATCCGAAGAACACGCCTAAACTTTATGCTATAATTATCCGTAACACCCTGTATAATTAATCTGGCCCATTGCACACTCTTAAAAAAGGGTGTATTTTCAAATATTTAAGAGTTTTTTCTTGTCCCATATTTAGCACCTTAACAGGTTTATAAAGGATGTTATTCTACACCTTAAAAAGCAGTTTTCCTGCGAGGGTGTTTATTTACACTTTTTGGGGTGCTTATGTCCTCCGTTTTGGTTCCTTTGTTAACAGTTTGTGGTATAAAACTATTCCCTTCAGGGTTATTATCTACTCCCTCTAGGGTACAAGACCACTCCTTTAAGGGTACCAAACGACTCCCTTCAGGGTGTTACACTACCCCCTTCAGGGTTCTGCAATACTCCCTTAAGGGTTCTATAATACTCGCTTTAAAGTTTTTAACTACTCCCTTTAAGGTTCTAAACTACTGCCGTAAGGGTACTACAATACTCCCTTTAAAGTGTTAAAATACTCCTTTTAGGGTACTAAACTACTGCCTTAAGGGAGCTACACCCTTACGAGGTGTTAAATCACTCAATTTATGGGGTAATATAACACCGTTTATACACCTTTTCAAGTTTTTAATTTGGGACAATAAAAATCCCTTTAGGGCGTTTAAATTAACATTCAAGAGTGTTTTTTTACAGATATTACACCCTTAATATACCATTAAAACACCCATTTTTTAAGAGTGCAGTTAGCTTAACAATTATCTGGCTTATATATATATAGTATGAAAGCTTATAGAAAGCAAAATAAATAAACAAAATTTAAATATTTCCAATATAATTTAATCAGGAAAACTAATTGTATGATATCTGAATTATCTTCACATTATCTCTATTGGGTTATAATTAATCCATAATAGTTTGGGATTAAAACTATCTGGTTTGCATTTGGATCCTTATAAACTGATCTCATAATATCTTCACTTAAATGCAGTTATCATAAATAACTGCTCAGGGCAGATAACTCATGCCAATTGAATATCGGTTGAAAGCACTAAAGCGTGTACAATAAACACTCCAGGTTTACGAAAATTATTTGGATTTGAAAGTTATTTTCTTCTCGTCTGTTTGGTCTTGTTTTGAAAATGCCAATTAAATTTTGGCTATGTATTATGAGGATTAAAGGTATTCCTTTTCGCTTTTCTAATAAACTTTACGGATACCAAGAGCTTCTTAGATTCCATTTCTGTAATCGACGAAATGGACACTCATAGTTTATGAAAGCAGCTCTAGCCCACCAAGCAAGTAGTCCTATTCTTTCCAATTTCTAAAACTCTAATACGTAGTTTATATCTTGTACTAAGCTTTACGATTTTTATTGATCTACCGAAGAAATCTCTTTAAATTTCCTTAAAAGAGCAACACCCCAAATTTCTATCTGTTGGGAAATAAGGTTCATCGATTTATAGTTTGAATAAACGATTTCAAAATATTTTCTTTATAGAAAACAAACATTACTTAAACCTAAAAAGAGGAATTATTTGTTTTGAATGTGTAGAAAAATAATAGAAGTAAAAAGTGTTGCGCGCTTTCTAAAATCTTGAAACACTGAGTGTTGGAAAAAGATCAAAAAGGCAGACTTAGAAATGAAACCTTTATCATTAAAAGCCGTTGAAGCTATCGGTCTACTAAGGGTCAGTAGAAGTAAGAAATGGTTCAACTACAAAACTATTTTGCTTATTATGTTCACAAACGGATACTCGATTCACTGCTTGATCTATGCCGTTAGACGAGTTTACAAAACAGGAACTCTACTGGATTTTTTCTGCTTCAGTAGCGCTTTTACTCGGTCTTACATAGCGGCATTTACGGTGATAAGATGCCTCAGAACCAACGACCATTATGAAAAGTGTTGTTTTAAAATATCAAAGTTAAGTGTTCAACCAAATCAAAAACGTTCTAAAAATAAAAAGATGCGATCATGCTGCTTTTTATTTCTGGCTACTTGCATTTTTTGCAATTACACAACTTTCCTTTATTATCACATGATATCTGAGAAAAACATATTCGGCTTTGTTAAAAGGTTTTTGTACGGCATAAACGTTTTATTGGAAAACGAATGGCTGGCCAGAGTCGCCATGATGTTAGAATCCAGCGTATACGTCACCTGTATGATACCTAACTTCCTACTGCAAACCCTGGCCGCTGATTTAGCATTTGATATTTGTGGAGCTCTACAGGACTTCGCCAATCTATTAGCGACGACGGACTGTGATGTGGAAATCACGCGAGAGCACACGAAATTGCTTGTCGTCGTAAACAAGTTCAGTGAAATATTTGGTTGGAATTACTTTATGTGGTTGATAGATTGGATGGATTGTTTCATTGTTGACTTTTCTTGGGTCCTGACTTTGGTTAATTCGGGTAATTAAATGTTGTTTTAATATTTAAGTAAAAACAATGATTGTTTTCCAATTTTTGTAAACTTTAAAATTATTTTTTTTTTCAAATTGTCTGATATGGCTTGATGGTTGAGCTGCCTTGTCTTAATAATTTTTACATAACCATGCTATCTTGATTACGGCAAAAAAATTAAATTAATACTTTCAATTGAAAGGTAGTAGGTGTAGGGAGTTGTAGGCTCACGTAGCATGAAGCGCTTTCCACCACTCTCCTACGAATTGAAACCCAGCCACCTGAATTAAGGGCATTAAAAGTCGCTAGATAACTTGAACCTAAGGTAGTGCCTAGGGTATTAGCCTAGCTGATTATTATTATACTTTCAAAATAGTGAAATAATTAAAAAAGTTCAAATAATAATTAAAGATTTAAGTAAATTTTATAGATTTTTGGATTTTGTAAATTAATTATGGAAAATATTTTTCACCCGGAATCGGTAAGTGGATAATATCAAGTATTTATTTTTCTTTAAGGAAATAGCGCTCTTACCTGGTATTTCACACTGTCTCTGCTGGCGACCTTGAGTATGTCACTAGCGGTGTCACTTTCGCTTGGTAACGTTCGAAATTGTTACAGCAAGATCGTGACTTCTCTGCAGTGCAAGTATTTCAAAGTTGATCGTACATCTCCGACTGATGCGGTCAGAAACGCCTTCTTAATGCAAAAGATCGCTTTTGGAGAGCGGAACAACCAAATCGTTTTGTTCAAAATAATCCCCGTCACGACATCGCTGATGCTCAGTTTGTATTTTATAGCTACAAGTTACGTCTTATTTTTCGTGGATGAATTGAGCAAAGGATACGTGTAAGGCCTAACACCAATTTTATTAGTTACACAAATTTATTTTTTGAATTTTTTTTATCTTTTTGTCTATGTTAAAAAGTGTTCCGTAGATCCGGCTCCCTGATTTCAAGCCAATGTCAAGGAGCCGAAGCTGGAGTTGGAGCCAATGCAAAGGAGCCGGAACTGAAGACTGAAATTCTTAAGACTTTCTTAAACTGGATAAAGTGGGACTCATGAGAAAAACTAACGCTTCCTTAAATTAAAATAAAAGAAGTGCGATGTGATCAGACCAATCAATAATTTTTTTCTACATTTACCCAATTTTATTTAATCCTCAGATTTTGGAGGATTAGTTTTGGATCTTGTGACGAACGGCGACTCTGGACACGAAGCGGCCGTGGGCGGAAGGGAGTTGTGTCGCTCCTCGGAGTGTATTGGTCGTTCCTTTCCATCCGCCCGGGGGCGTTGTAGTCGCCAGAGTCCCCGGTAGTCAAGACGTCATCTCCCCCAGGTTTTGGATGGCTATATATGATTGTCGGGTCTGTTTCCGTGCGGAGTTTTTTGTGTGAGCCAAGACGAAAAAGCGGGAGCGGCGGATATTGTTTTCCACATAAGTTTTTGGACCGCCCTTGTAACAAGTTTACCCGTGAGTGAAAATTAAGAGTTATAATCTATTTATTGGGTGATTTATTTCCAAAAGGTATATATTTTAATATATGAAGTCGTATTTTCCCATGTTTAATTTATCTTAAGTGTTGTACACACTCACTGGTATTGGCCATATACTAAAAGCCGTTACAATCTTATAATTCATCAGTGACAAGTCGGTATTAAGGGTGTCAACCACAGTTATTGAATGTCTTTGAAAAAAGATTGAAGCAAAGTATGTTTTTGATTGATTGAACGCTTTAAAACACAAGAGTAAGCTTTACAGTCTGCTTGTAATTATACCTATTTTGTAGTAGTAACTATTTCTTATACGATAATATGCTTAAGCAGTCGTTAGATGACTTCAGCCTTATGCGGTGCTTTGGGTATTAGCATAGCCAATTGAACAACTTTTTAGGCTGAAAAGGAGAGTACCCGAGGTTTTTATTGCCGATTTCGTTCAAAGTCGGCCGTAATGTGGACCTATATGAGATATGAAATTTCCCAAAAGGAGACGTTGCACTACCCATTCGATTTGCCATGGCAACCGAAAATGTTTTTGACCACTTACAACCAAAATAGGATTTTTCCCTTATTTTACCCAAAATTTGTTACAAATTTACCCTAAAAATGTTTCAATTTACCCAAACTTGATGAAATTTACCTAAATGTGGTCCAAATTACACATTTCGTGATTTCAAATTTTTTAAAAATATTCGTAGCTAGGACCCTGTGAAACCGAGAAAATCCCATGCTTTTTTCAATGGAGATTTTATCGTTTTAAGTGATCAAAACATTTTCGGTTGCGATAGCAAAACGAATGGGTAGTGCAACGTCTCCTTTTGGGAAATTTCATATCTCATATAGGTCTACATTACGCCCGACTTTGAACAAAATCGGCAATAAACACCTCTGGTACTCTCCTTGTGAGTTACAAGATCGTCCTGTAATGTTCGAGATTTATTCACATAGTATGGCTTTAAGTTGTAGCGTTAATGAGAAAGATTTACACCTTTACCACCGCAGACGTGACTAAAACGCCGATTCTATTCGATTTTTAATTATTTGTGTTTTAGAATAGAAAATTAACTTCGTAGGCATTCGTGAAATCAATTCGTTTGTAATCCGGTGTGATTATTTCGAAGGAAAGAAGGTATCATTTGACATTCAAAATGTACGAAAAATAATTTGAGCCGTCGTTGCAGGTTTTAAATTACAAATTGAATTTCAATTTCATAAAAATATTAAATGTCAAATATTAAATCGAGGATTTGTTGGGCCATCCTGGTACAACATACTTTCTTCCACTACGCCAAATCGACTCGTGAAAAGTATGTTATGGAAATTATAAACTGGTACTTGTAAGGCATTTAGTGCGTAATTAATTTGGCTAGTGAATAAGCGTCATTCCACGTAAAATCA
Organism: Leiobunum rupestre; assembly: GCF_980474605.1. Lineage (NCBI taxonomy): Eukaryota > Metazoa > Arthropoda > Arachnida > Opiliones > Sclerosomatidae > Leiobunum > Leiobunum rupestre. The sequence goes on along the minus strand of NC_143384.1, from coordinate 92,684,325 downwards.
ACCTGACGAACATATGCTTAATTCTTAATTAATACCCGGCTCAAAAACCAATTACTTGCGAAGTTACATTTTGTTTTCATTTTTGCGTAATTTTGATTTAAAAAAATAAAATTCGTATATTCTCGAATATTTTGGGCTTTCTTCAATGTAAATAAATTAACAAGTACGTTTTAACAGTAAAATTAGTGCTTAATCGAAATTTTGCTAGCTTAAATTTTAATCAAAATATTTGATTATTTGCGGTTTATGAAAAGGGCCAAATTAAAACATGACCAACACCTTTTAATAGCCAATAGACTAGTAACCTTAAACTATAAATGGTATAAATGATAAATTATTTTAAATTAAAAAATTTTAGTTACCTAGAAACTGAAGAAAAAAAAATATCAAAGTTTGAGTTTTTGTCTAAGGTGAACGTTGAAAGTTCTTAATAGAAGATGACGGCTTCAAATTAATTGCGATTACGGCCAAGGTATAAAAACTACTAATAAAAACGCATTTAGATACTCTTTATAGTTTTACAGTCCATCTACTACTGTTCACAAAGTAAAAGTTGGTAAAAATTTGTTCCAACTATAAATACGAATAAAATATTTTTCGTAATTTTAAAATTGACGATGACTAAATGTTATGTTAAAATGGAATTTCAATGTTAGTATTTCAGTAGCCATAAATGATTCGAACATTGGCCGCTATATTCTAAGTGGTTGGTTCAGCAGATAATTCCTAAAATTGTTCAGAATAACGTGATGGAGGGTATATTCCCTTTGAATAATTTCAACAGAATGTAATACCTGAAGGTACACGCGCACTCTTTCATATTTTATTATTTTCTGATTACTGTTACAGTCTCAAGGCTAGAATTAAAGAAAAGGGTTTTGTAATATATGCATTTCCATCTGATAAATATTGTACATAAAAAAATTGAGGTACCATTAAAACTTTACAGCAGTTAAAACGTTTTCGTTGAATACACGTTCAAAGAGGTCTAGAGTGTTGTTCTTTAAACATCAAACAAAAATCACCGTTGAATTTTTACAACTTTTAAAATTTCATTACAATATTTTGGTCTTTTTTAATCTTATAAAACTGTCTTATTTCATACAGAAACAATAAAAATGTAGGAAGTCATTTTAGATAACTATTTTTTGGTCTCGAATGAATTAAAAAATAACATATTTAAATTATATACTTTAATTAATCTACTAGTTTTAACTCTCTGTTTCAATTGTTAACTACGTAGAAATAAACGTTCTTCAACCACAAGTATTTAAAGAGTAGATTTAAAACGCGTTAAAGACGCGACTTGTACAATATTTTAATTTTTACTTTGGCACCAGAGCGGCTCACGAAGCCGCAAAACAAGAACCAACTATGACATAAATGCTATATTATGGTAGTAGGCTGTAACAAGCGCAAAACAGAACAGCTGGGACTTTAAATACTGTTTAAGTTTACTTTTTTACGCTGGTAACTTCGATTTGTGTACGTTGTTTGCCTCCTGGATGTTTCAAATTCCCAGTTAAAATATATTTGGAGATATTGGCCTTGTATCGTTTTTTAGTTAACATTCTGTACACAACACTGCGTTAGCCAGTTTAAAGGCTAGCTGCGTTCCTCTTGTGTTGGGTGCTGTGTTTGTTGCTCCTAGGTGGAAGGTAGGCCATTTCTCGTCCCCTTAGGCATTTATACTGTCTATGAGTGATTAGAGATACTGTATATAAAATCCGCAATCCAATCTTATGAACGGAGATGTGTTATAACTCTTTAAAAAACTGCGTTTCACATTTACAATCTCTCGTAATTATTTGGTTATAAATGACTGTATAACAGTTAAATAATAACACAGTTCCTTTAAACACTTTAACAGAAATATGCATTGGTCACTTTAAAGCAACGGTCACACTGGAGCTTAAAACCCAGTTTAAGTCGGTTTGAATGTCAGTTTTGACCGCCGACGGTTATTCCTGGTTCCCTCGTGCGAAATCGCTTCACCCCGGTTTGGTTATAGCCAAGGCTTAACGTCTTTTCAAGTTATTGCCATAATTTTGAAAATACTAAAATGTATCCCAAAACAATTAGTTAATCATGTTTACTATACAGTAATCTCATTTGAAATAATTTATAATTTTATTCTCAATATTTTTGAAAATACGAGCAATTTACTTCCTCGCCTTGTCGTTTTGAAAGCGATTCTAAGCTATAACCGATTTAGATGAGTGGTTTCCCGAACCAACACGAAGCGATTTTAAACGTTGGTTTTGAAAACTAGTTATCTAAAATGAAACGTTATTAGTGGTATGTGTGAAACTTGCTTAAAGGTGTTATAAATTTTACCGATTACGTAGAATTTTTGAATGTAAAATTTTAATTCAAGTTAATAAACAGCGTTTTGTGATATAACGGAATGCATAATTTTTATTTTGTTTCATATCGAACCCCTAAAATCGCTTCGTTTAAGACAACTAGTTTTCAAAACCAGCGTGAGAAATAGCTTCGTGTTGGTTCGGGAAGCAACTCGTCCAAGTCTTTTCGCTTATAATCACTTTCAAAACGACAAGGTGGTGAAGTAAAATTGCGCCTATTATCAAAAATAATGGGAATAAAATTATTAATGATGTCAAATCATATTACTGTATGTATAGTAAACATGATTAACTAATTGTTTTTGGAGGCATTTTAGTATTTTAAGAATTCTGGTCATAGTTTGAAATAACGTTAAGCCTTGGCTATAAGCGAACCGTTGTGAAGCAATTTCGCACGTATGAACCAAGAATTATCGTCAGCGGTCAAAACTGGCATTCAAACCGACCTTAACTGGGTTCAAAGCTCTAGTGTGACCCTTGCTTAAGAGTCTTTAACCTTAATTTCTATTTCGAATTTTTGCACATATTTAAAGAAAATAGCCTATTTAATCAATTGAAAATCATGCCTTTCATTGTCATTTGTCATAAAATATCAAACTTTAATCATTATTTGATCAAAATATCAAAGGATTAAATAGGAATCAATTATACACTGTTTGAAGCTCTTTTATATACTCTACTATTTCATTCATTGGCTTTACACTTAATGTGGCTATTTCAATAGCTCAATTAATAGTTATTTTTTATATTCAGCAAATTGTAAATATTCAGGCAATTTGCTAAACGCTATACCTCAGAGTCAAAAACAATAACCTATAATTTAGACTTAATTATTCATGGACATATTTTTAATACTTAGCTAATTTTTTTATAGATATCGGGGTTCTAGATCAAACGTTGCTACAAACTTTTATTAAGTAATTGACCGTTTGAACTGTCTTTCGATCAAATAATCGTTTCATGAAATATTTATATAATTGATTTGATCCACGTTTAAGATGTTTAATTTATACTCTCGTCCAAAAATATATTTAGTAAGGCTGAAATACCTTAAAAATGTCATGTAGTATTTTATCACCTTATTTGATTTCAATTGGAGCCGAAGCGTTCATTGTTTGAAACGTGAAGGGATGTGAGGCTAATGCAAAAAATAATTCCACAACTTCAACATTACATTCTTTGATTGGATTTTAATCAACCTAATTTCAATTAATTTAAACGGTATTTGTTGTAAAACATTAAAAAACAACTGTTTGATCTTTTTAGGCCATATTCATCAATGTCAAATTACATGATGCTTTTTGATTGATTTAAAAAAATTGCAAGAAATTCCGTTGATGCCTCAATCGGTAGGCACTTTTATAGCCCCGACGGGAGTTTCATAATTTTTGGGATTGGGGAACCGGAAGTGGGGTATTTGCCCTTTAAGTGATTTTTGGCGATTTTCGTCTTAAAATGTACGTACTTTTTTTAAATTAAGAATTAATTGTTTGAATATCATACTTTTAGTTGGTACTGATCATTTTTGAACTACGATTTCGGTTACATTAAGAATTTTGAATTTCAAGTTAGATTTTTGGGCAATTCGCGTACGCACTATTGTCATATTTTAATTTTTTGCTTAAGCCATAAAAAATGTACTGTATAGCCCAATACCCATCTCTCTGTGATTCTTCCGTTCCTCAAAATATATTGGCCTTTGATGGTTTCAGTTGAGTTTGCACCCAATGATGTAGGAGATTTTCAACACTTCAGGCACACAGAGGTTTCACTGACGCTTTGTGGAATTATCTAAACCGAAGTAGCTTTGGGAGAGCAGTGATAATTTTCCCAACTGCACGTACCTGGCCGACTGAAAGACTAGGGTTGGATAAAAGTTAATCACTAGACCCGACTCGATTACGCGTTAGTAACGTAACAAGTATTTAATCATGAAAGAACTTGATAGAAATTAAGTTACAAATGGTTAAACTGGCCTATTACCTAAATCTCTACAAAAAGCGGTAATGGCGGACACTCACAATAAGGCAGCCTTTCTGCCTGAAAACTCTTCTTGTTCTTCTGGTTCTCTAATTTATCTTTCTTGAGAAGAACGGTTTTGGACTTACAATGTGGGGACAAACATACAAAATTTAATGTTGCAATGGGCACTCTCGCATGAGGTAACGTTACCCTCTTTCTCTCTTCCGGTCCGCTCACCGCGGAGAAAAAAGGGAATCAGCGGAAATTACCAAAGATTTCGCAATACATTGAAATACAGTGAACTCGCGGGAAATATGAACTGGTACACAAAAAATTAAAATACAAACACATCCAGAAAACACCTTTAAATTGGAATTAATAAAATCTTAAAGAAATAAAATATTGGTTGGTGGCCTCCGAGACCAATTTTTAACTTCTCGTGTAAGTCGTAAAATGTATTTTTTCCGAAAAAAGAAAAAATTAAGGTTTATATTCCAATATTATATTGCTCGTAATTTAAATTTTCGCAAAATTTTTTCGAATCCAAAAGTAAAATTAAACCTCTAGAGTAGTCCAGAATAAATGCCCTTTAGTCTAAAATAAAACCCTTAAAAAGTAATAAATGTTTGAAGTTTTTACTTTTTATAAAAACAAGCTTACTATTACTATTATTATTATTATTATTATTATTAGGTATTTTAATGAAAACAAAAAGCAATTTGCGGTTTGATCCAACAAACCTATACAGTTACGCGAATCAAAGTTTCGTAGGATTTATAATCTTATATTAAGTCGAAATGATGTAGCAAATTACATCATCCTAGGATTTCCGCTCTTGCCAAATCCTTAACTAAATCACCTTGATATTGATTGAGGAATTTGTAACAGTCAAGCAACAAAGTAAGATACATATGAAACATATTTTCGTTCGCATATTGTTAAAAAACTGTTTCATGGCATTTTCGGTTTTTGATTTACACATATATTTATGTCGATGAGCGATTTCGAGGCAGAAAAAGATGATTGAGAGCGCTGTACCCCAGAACCAGACGCGGAAAACGGCCACCAAGTAGGACATTTCGATCGGTCTTAAAGGAATATTCAAATCCTTCATTTTTACTTGGCCCCAATTAAATTCATAGAGGATGTCATATAATCGTATTTGTCTGGTGTCGACAAATCTTAAAACGCTGAAAAAAAAGAGAAAACAAATGATGTTTCAAAAATATTCATTTATACGGCCACGTATGACAATCAAACCTGTTTTGCTCGGTCAATATAAATGTTTGCCCAGTCTCCGCGAGAAGAATCAGGATATCAAAACTGAAATACTCTCACAACGATTTTTTTATTCAACTTTTCCCTCCTATTCTACAGGGTGTTGCGGATAGGAATGTGCAAAAAATAGCGTCGTGTTTTGTGGGTCCCAGTGATCTAGATTACTAGTTCACTTAACTACTACGTTAGACTTAGATTACAAAATATGATCTTTTACAATTAAATGCTTTGTTCAATGGTCAACTGTTCGTTTAGTATTTACATCGGCACCTTCCTAACAAAATCATTCTCGCCAAATTCTCGAATAAAGCATGTTTTTAGTGACGGAAATCGTAAGGTGATTATAGTTGGTCAGATGATTAGTATCAGCTATTCGACTTCATTTGTTCAACGAACTATGTCCAAAGTCCCTTCATTACCACCACTTCCACTTAAAGTACTAAATGGAAAACTGACCATTGTACATTGCATTAAAATATGAAACACATGTTTTGTGAGCGAAAAAGTTGTGGCTAACTAGTTATCATGATGCCTTCTTTACACAAGGTTCATGAAAACGCTGTTGCTCCTTAGTACCAACGCTCTATTCATTGTAAAACATTTTTGTTAATTATATTTATTGTAACTGTTTAATTCAACTCATTGCACATTTCTTAACTGCTCATTTGCTTTTAGTTATTTATCTCAATTCCCACGCATTCGCAAATTCATCGTACCCCTGAAATCTTAATCCCTGCTGCTTGAAATTGCGCTTGTTGCAGCCTACTTCCAGGGGCTAGTAGGCCACACTTCGAAGCTCTCTGGCGCTTTTTTAACTCATCGTAGGAAAACAGGCATAATTCTCAACTCAACCCCTATAACTCCTTAAAACTTTTGCATAAACACCCTGTATTTATTGAAGTTGATTAAACGTTTGACCAATCCTTTAAAATAAACAAAGTGTAGTACAATTATTTCATGTTGAAAAAATTACGCCGCCCCACTTGGTGTCTGAGTGTTCGCGTACGAATTATTTCTACGCAAATAATCCGAATAGCAACTTTCAAATATTCTACTTATTAGTTTCCGTAGGTGGCAGAAACAGTTCAAAGTGAGGTCTTAATACTACTACCTCTGAAAGTGAGGTTATTCTTAGAGACAATGTAGCCTTGTTTAAAATAAACAAAACATTATTGTAGCTTCTCAATTTTATCAAGTTTCTGAAAGGTCCATAACTAAATTCAGTAATTAAAGTTAATTCTTCAACTAAAATTAATAGGAAATTTCATTGCCATAAAATATAAGGATGTAATATTTTTGGTAAATACTAGCATATTAATGTCAATTTACTGAACAATTGTAGAGAAATTAAAACCTTAACGTGTACACTCTGTTTGAAAAGTCTTCGACAGCTGAAATTTTTGCCCTCTTTTTAATTCTGCTAGAAAACTATAATAGATAGATCGATGAAACCAATTGCAACTTTTATTTATTTTCCAATATCTTTCGTTATTTATCGGTTTCGTCCGCCAAAAATTAATAGTTTGGCGGGAACCTTCAAAACTCATTTTTGACAACTTTTTAAATATTGGTTCTACGGCACTGACTCGCGCGTTTTTGAATTCACAAAGGTCGGTTCATATTTAGAAAGTGGAAACATTATCCGTCTACAACCAACGGTTGAGAAGTTATCGCGTTTCCAAATTTTCGTCGAAGTTGCGTTATTTATAATCGCTTGATGCATTTTAGGTGTTTCCTAGTTTCGACGAAAGTTTGTAAACGCGATAACTACTCAACCGTTGGTTGTAGAGGGATAATTTTTCCACTTTCTAAATATGAACCGACCACTGTGAATTCAAAAACGGGCGAGTCAGTGCCGTAGAACCAATATTTAAAAAGGTGTCAAAAATGAGTTTTGAGGGTTCCCGCCAAACTATTAATTTTTGGCGGACGAAACCGATAAATAACGAAAGATATTGGAAAATAAATAAAAGTTGCAATTGGTTTCATCGATCAATCTATTATAGTTTTCTAGCAGAATTAAAAAGAGGGCAAAAATTTCACCTGTCGAAGACTTTTCAAACAGAGTGTACACAATGCAATGCACCCACATAATAGATTTTTGGCCATCACTAACAAGGTTATGTAGACCCTTATTTATCATGAAAAACCCTTTAGGGAATAGTTTCAATGGACAGCCGTTTTGGCATGCCAACCGAAAATGTTTCTTAAAACATGGAGAAATAACAAATTTACTAATTTAATAATTATTGTTAACATTTCTCCTAAAATGTATTTAATTGCCAGGACTGATTAACACTGTCTAGTCTTTACAATAAAATCATCCAAAACGGCTGTCCATTGAAAATTTTCCCTTAAGGGTTTTTCATGATACAGTGTGTTAGAATTTATAGCCCGGTGTACCTAGTAACAAAGACCATACCACCGGAGGTCTATCATCATAGTGCCCTACGCCAGCGTCGACAGCCCGGACAGGTGACAAATCCAGCATGGGTAGTAGCACCCTACTACTGATGGTCGCACCTTAGACGCAAGCCACCCAACCCAACGGGGTGACCATTTCGCACTTCGCACACAGCAGTGGGAGTAAGAGCGGATGCTGTAGCGACTCCAGCCGACACTCTACCTACGTCCATGATACATAAGTAAAATCATTGAGGGCAATAACCAACACAGAGCAAGCAGTTGCCGATTTTAAACTGCTCGACTCCTTTCTACTCTAATCATCGCCTTGTTTATTTAAAAGCTGTTATTTCTCACCGATATTGTATAGCTTCCTGAATAAATGGCGGCAGAGTAACTGACAGGAACAGCGTGACTTTCTTTGAAAAATATTCCCCTTTTCCTTGGTAAACATGGTCGCAGTTTCCACTTCGAATGCGGAAAAATGATGATAATCTAAAACGTCCGAGGACTGCCGATTTTCTATGAACGACGGCGAGTTCATTCGCATCCGCTTCTTTTGCTTTTTCCAAAAACCTTTTCATTTCTGGCGTCCAAGCTTTCTAGAAAATGGTTAAAACTAATTTGAGAAACCGCAAAGCAAAGTTTCATCAATGTTTAATAAATATCTTAGCGTAAAATATCCATTTCCCTACTTAAAGCAAAAAGCAACGCATTTGAAATACATGTAGTAAATTTGGGTCTTTACTCCATGATAAATTTTTTAATGATATCACCATGGGTCAAACGATTGGACTTAATTTAATACACACTTTCGTTTATATTTGCAACTACGAAATCTGAGTTACTACGCCAGGTTTTTCCGAAATACTTTTTGACAAATAAATGTAAAATATTTTTATCTAACCATAACAGTTAGTTACGAAATCCAATGACGAGCTTCAAATTATTCTAACTAATGTTTCTTGTTAATGACACTTACGCTGATTTGAAGGGAAACATTTGGAGCTCTATAAAAAAATGTGAAAAAGAGAAATACTTGAATATATTTACCCCATTGGAAAAGTAAAGATGGGGCTTTTTATTGATATGAAAGTATGTTTGCGTCAGTTTATTCTTAGTTGTTAGAAGAAATACTACTATTTAGTAATTTTATCAAGGTAGTTCTAAACAACTATTAATACTACAAAGTCAAACATATTAATCTGAATTTAATTTATGATTAAAAAAGAATACATTAATTACTTTCCATAAGCTGAAATATTCTTACCAATAGAACTGCTATGTGAATCCATAAAATATAAATTAATGAAAAATGAGGTATCTCATCCACGAATGTGTATTTGTGATAAAATCTCTTTTCACAAGATTCATTTTTTACTAGAAATAATTCGGCTATCAAAGCAATTCACCAATTAACATTATACTTCGTTTTCACATTCAGTTATCGATTTATCGTGGTGAAATGTTTTACACTTTTTGTTATTATGTTAATAATTATATTACCCACAACTCTTTCAATATTTCTATACATGTTCCCATATTTTTCGTCATTATATTTTCATTACTATGGGTATTTGATTTATTTAAAAGTACCTGGTGACAAAGGTTTAAGAGGGATAAATACTAAATAAAAATACTTTGTCTAGTGAACATGTTTTATATTTAGTAGAAGTAACAGTGGAAATTCTAGAGAGCATATAAGATAATGTGAGTAGTTTACACAGCGTGAATTTCTGGTAGCCCTTCTGAACTATGAAATACTTTGGAATGGCTGCCTGTACAAATAAAAATTTAAAATAGCTTTCACTTTGTCGCCAATCAAATTGAATCGCCTGTCCACAATTTATTTTAAATTTTATCATCCAAGATATACTTCCTTTTCTTGAAAACTGTCATCAGGTAATTACAAACAATTCCTTTCCAGGACACTTAGTATATCCGTGAAGCACGCTTGGAATCTCGTCAGTAGATCAGATTAATTGATTTAATCTTTACATAGATCTTGCTTATGTTGATTAGTAAAAGCCTTTTCTCTTTTTTAAATTTAATCCCGTTCAGTTTCATAGATACAAGTTCTACGTCGAGTGATAATCTATTTCTCCTTTTTGAATTTGGATTGCGACGAACTCCTTCCAAATTCTCGCTATTGACAACTAATTGGGAATTAAAGAGCGTACCTTACGCTAGTATTTTTCCTTTAATTCATTAATTTACGCGTCTAAATCACTGGAACTCGAAGAACTTGAGTCATACGGCTCGTAACTAATGTTTAGAACCTTGGAAACTATGGGTTTGATTATCTGTATCTTCTGAAGAGCCTTTGCTTTACCATATGATCCTCGTTGATGCGACGTTAGACTCTGCAATATTCTCGCTGATATTTTTATCATAAAAGTATTTGAAAGCGGCTTTGCTTCCTTCACCTATGCTACGGGTTTTATCGCACATGATACGGATATTTATCATGTTCATATATTAGGAGACATCTGGCTAAAAACTTCATTTAAAATTTAGAATAAAGGAACGTAGATTTTGGTTAAAATAGTAAATATTTAGCTTTGGCTGGACAGGTGGGGAAAACCCCATCCATTCTATTGATTTTTAAAATGTTCAAAATTCAAAATTAAATACACGTGAAACTCCAAAATTTCTTATAAACGCCAAAAACCTCAAGAGTTATAACATGGATTAAAAAACTTTACAGGGGTAGTTATTTCTAATACATTTTTATATACTACGAGGCTGCCAGATATTTTTGCCATCCCCTAAATTTTACCCCCTTTACTGATACGAATCCCCGAACAAGAATTCTTGACACGTCGCCATCTCACGGCGCCTTTTGGCGAATTTAATATTTTCCCAACGGTTTGATTTAATATAACATTTGAAATTGAAATATTGAATCGTTGTCAGTACCTAAGTGGCTCTGCAGCTTCCTGATTAATTGTGGGAAATAACCACTGTGAGCAGCCTTTTCAATATCGTTTTATGCCATTTGTCTATATCACCTAATTTTTCGTTTAATTGTTTTTAGGCTTTCAAACTGTAAACAAGTTTTCAATAGATAGGCCTTGGCCTAAAAAATAGTAATTTCATCAAACATGCGTATTAAAAGGTGCGTGCCTAAGGGATGCAACAGTGATTCCCGTTACAGCAGTAAAGATTATATGAAGAACGTCACTTTTTATCAATTCCCTAAGCCAAAAAGGGTTAAAGTGATAAGGAAGAGAAGATTTCCCCATCGAACGTGTGGACTACAAAAAATAATAAAAGTAGCAAAAACCCAAAAGTGTGTCAGCTGTACCTTCGCGCCAATTAAAATTTCTAGTGAGACCTAGTCACACTATACACCACATACTATAATAAATGAAAAAGTACTAGGGTTTAATGATTGGTCTATTGGCTCGGAGTTAAAGTTTCGTTTTTTCCCATTGGTTGATTTAAATTCTAATTTATCCAATAAAATTATCGATAATAAAAAGTAGTTCGAGCAGGGGACGATATCGTAAGCTAATAATAATCAGCTAGGCTAATACCCAATGCACCACCATAGGCCTAAGTCATCAAGCGACATTTAAAGATAAAAATTCAGGTGGCCGGGTTACAATGCGTAGGAGGGTGGTGGCAAGCTCGTGTTGAGATTTAGAGTTAATAATAATCAAATTTTTACTCAATGTATTAAAATTAACAATGCCAAGAAAAGAAGCATTAGCTCTCAAACGACTGAGAAGTAGAAAAATGTGTGTACTCTAACAACAAAGCAAAGAACTTTAAAATAAGATGTGGCGAATTTGGGCTTCAGTCCTAGATCTAGGCTTAGCAACGTTTATGTGCCAAAAGATGGAACAAATCAGCTAATTGAGGGTGATAGTTGCGATACAGTTAATGTATTCGTTCAAACTGAAATTGAAACTGCCATTGTGGTGTGGTCGATCAAATGGATGAGGGCTGAGGCTGTGTCATTAAAATAATTTCCACGTGAGCTTCGCAAATCAATAATCGCAGTTATTAGCTTGTTTCAATCTTTGTCTTTGGTAGAGAAGTGGTCTTCAGATAAACAGGTTTGTGTTGTCTCTTTTGGGTTACGAAATTGTAATCGCTGGGAATAAGAAATAGGTTTAGCTAATTTTAATATATATATTTTAGAGTCATATCTGGAAATAACTCGGACAGGATTGTTTGAAGAGCGGTACAGTTTTGATCAAGGATTTTGTTTTTGGCGAAGGACTTGGATGCGGTTATAGTGATATTTTATTCAAGCTTCCCAATAAACCAAAGCAATTGGCTAATTGTAAACACCCTGTATATCACTTCATGTCACAAAATCTGAAATCTTCTTTCGAAAACCTGTAAATGTTAAATCTGAGAAGAGCAAAATTTTTAGAAATTGTAAAGCTGAATCGAGATATTTACGTGTATGTTTGAAACGGAGATCTGTGGCTATATCTACACCAGTTACAAAACAAAAATCAGACCCATCTTCGCGTGTCCCATCGTAATTTTGTCTCCGTATAGTGTGGCTTGGAAAAAATGTTAAACCCCAATCAGATTTTAGAATATGAAGGAAAAGAGTGACACATTCAAAGAGAAAAGGGAGTCGTTGAAAATTCAGTTGAACGAAAAACAACACAATGAAATGAAAAGCATAATGTCCATAATCCAAGATAAATTTGCAAGTAGCGTAGACACTGTTTTGAATGAAGCTAACTCTGATCAAGATGAAACTGCCACTGAGAAGATAAAACGTTTGCGGGAAGATTGGAATGAAGATTGTTCATCATACCTAGAAAATGAAGCGAAGGATTTTGCAAAAGATCAAACCAAAAACAGTTAGTTAAATTTTAGTTCTAATTACAATTCAGTCGAAATTATTTTCATTTTACGTGACATAGCTACTGTACTGGAAGTCGCAAAAATAGGTATAGTGTTATCACAAACTGAACAGGTATTTAACATTTTATTTCAAAAATATTAACTTGCAAATTTAATTTGAACATAATTTTTTTTAAGCTTTAGCTATTGCCTGCCGCAGCCACGATGCCTATGAAGCGTTAAAAAGCTTCGAAATCTTACAACTCCCTTCCTGGCGTTCCATTCAAAGAACAAAAAATTCTTGATGAACCTGGAGTTAATTATGAGAAACTAAGGCAAGAGAAGCACTGCTTTGAACTTTTCGTCGATGAACAAGTTAAACGTGGACTTGTAAAGCCAAATGGCGATGGATTATTGGTGTTTGATGAAGTGAAAGTGGCATCGAAGGTTGCGTGGAATAGTAAATATAACCAACTTGCAGGACTTGCTATGGCAATTCGGGAATATTTTTATTTGGAAGACCTTTATAATGAAATAGATTGCAACAAAGATCTTAAGCTAATTATATGTTACAGTTCCTCTGGAGAGACCTCTCTTCAAATTACGATATCAATGGTCCTTATTTTACGGCTGATTCGTATTTCACCTTCAGTGGCTTAGATCAAGTGCTTCGAGCATTCCAATTCAGTGGATTTAGTGTTTCCACAATTATTTGTTAGTAATTAAACAAGTAGTTGAGATAGAAGGAACATTCACTTTCAACAAGGTTGAAGGTGAAAACGACCGCGAAGTCCACAATGAAAACGACGGTGAACTGACTGGTGAAAACGACGATGAAAACCACGTTATAATTGATATAAAAATAAACCCATGCTTCCCAAATCCTTACAGAAGTGGTCGTAACATATTTTTCATCATCTACCCTACATTAAACGAGATCCATAAGATTGTTATATTTTAGCAAAACGACGGTTTATCGGCCATCTATGAATATGCCCATCCCAACTCTGGAATGAAACCAGATTATTTGGACCGAACCATGGAAACGTACAGTTTCTTAAAGGCTTGATGCTGATGGGAAATTAACAAGTCTAAATTTTAGCACAGCGAGAAAAAATATTCTTACCAAAGGGGACACAAAAGGCCATCAGGGTGGAAAAGGATACCGAGACACTATGTTGTACGCCAGCCATTCGTTTGCGGAAAAATATGGTAAAAAATGAAAAAAGAAATTATAAATTTACAAACTATTGAAAATTTTTAATTATTTTTATTCAATATATTTTTGTTTAAATTAAAAAAAGAACTTTTACATAGAAACTACGATTAAAAATTAGGGAAGTTCAATCACAGTCTTGTTTATATTAAAAACAGTCGTACGCCAAGAGGTGTTTCGGAGGCTTTCGTATTCCTTTCTCTCCGCCCTAAAGGCTGTCGCACACTTTGTAGTTTCCCGTACCGGCCACAGTTGCTGGTACCAAACCGGCGCTGCTAACGGCGATGTATATCGCACACTATGCGAGTAAAATATGAGGCGCTCGGACGAAATCCGTCACCCGTACCGAGTTCAACGAGCCTCAACTTTTTGTCGCTCCTTTCGGAGAACCGCTCTGACGTCACGGCATACCTTATCTCTTAAACCAATTGGAAGCGAAAAAATATTAGACAACCTTTGAAACACCGGCGTGTTGGGATATTTCTTTTCTTTCGAAAGGGTTTATTTGTTATCCGTATTCAGTCAGTCAAAACATGTTAGAAAATGATATTATATCCATTTATTAGAAAACGGTAGGGATTTGACCGATTCGACGTAATATTCGTATATGCATAGCAAATAATTAATTATGTTTTCTTACATAAGTAAATTCTAACTACGCATCTTTATCAAATAAAAATGTTTCTCTTAATTATATAACAGTTATACGTCTACAAAATCAAATTAAAACGTAATATCTTCAATACGAAAAGTTAAAAATTGTAATACTAGAAACCAAAACAAACGGATGCGCGCGCACTCCCGGTCTCGTGTATTTTGTAGCAGTTCTTCCTCATAGTGTGCGACTGCATGAAAAAATTCACCGGTATCGGCAGTAAAATTCACCGACACCGAAAACCAAAACATTTTCCCCCCAAAAGCAGTTTTGATGCCAGTACCAATTTCAAGATTTTTTGGTTCTATAGTGTGCGACAGCCTTTAGAGATTGCTTTATTATCATAGTTTTCAAGCGAAATCCTTTTCCTAATTTTTGCCTTTTTTGTTTAGGTTTTGTTTCCAAATGTTTTAGTTTAAAACCCGTCCCAATTGAAACTTTTGCGGGTGATTCTTTTCTCTCATTCTTTGAGAAAGTGAGACTAGTTTTGTTTGGCCCCTTTGACTCTTTTTGGGTGTCATCTGAAGTATTGTGTTACTTCCAGTTTCCTGCGGCTTCTGCCATTCTTTAGAAAGGTTTCACAAGTTTTGTTTTCCAGCTTTGACTTTGTTTTGGTCGTGGCCGAAGTATTAATTAGTTGAGCTTTCGTGCAGCAGTGCCTTCAGATAATTCAAATTATTTATCCCTTAGCCCGCTTCAGTCTTCAGAATTTACATTCTTTTCTTCTTATTCCTCTTTATTAGAACATGCGTGAATGAATTCCCGTTGCATTTCTATTACGAAAATCAATGACTCTTCCTTCGAAATTAATTCATTTGTGCATGTTAAGAAGATATCTTCCAATTCATTTTTATGCCTCTCTACGCCATCCATCAGTGCTTATTTAAAAATATCTTGTTAAGTTGTAAAATAGGTAGTACAATTTGGTTTTCTTATACCTGAAGAATAATGTGGCCATGAGTTTTAACTCCTGATTCATTTAAAATACCATGACACAACAGGCTCAATTTGGAAAAGAATGGAATTATCGCTTGCTTCGAAAGGAAAAGGCCCCCACGATCCCTTAATTTTATTCCCGTAAATGGTAATATAACTTTTTCAGCTTCACTTTGCCTAAGTTTCATCGCAAACGTGTAAAGAGCTTCTGCTTTTTCAATTTGATAATCTGTCAGTCTTCGGTATGTCCCAAAGTTTCTTTGTCGCTTGCTCACTCTCCAGATTTCAATCATACAACCACCGCCAACTGTTAAGAAAGAACGTGAATATAACTTAAGGAAATTATAAAAAGTATTAAAGTAAAGTAACTACATTAGTAGTAGCACAACGTACCTCATAATTGTTAGCACAACGTACCCCATCATCGTTAGCACACCTTGTTGAACCTTCAGTTTGATTGGTGGCAACTCCGGTTCGCCTCTTAACACAAAACCACTTAAAACTGCTTCTCCGTATATTTGTAACAACCAAACAAAATAACTATTTTCTACAGCTTGCAATAGATTGTGAAAATTTGGTTTAAATTCACCTAGAGCATCTCTCCGAATATGCCGCAGCCACTCAATTTTTGTCTTCATACTCTGCGAACGAGTTTCATCTCGGCCTCTCTTTTTAATTACAGGATTGTTACGATCGTAAATAATTCTAAAGGCTATTTTTAAGCTATTCAAAATTTAAAGAAAAGGTTTTGACAGCAAAGAGCATTATGCAATGTGCATTATCTCCAAATAGTTGTTCGAAATCAAAGTTTTCAGTCATTTCTCTAGAAGAAATTAAGAATTAAAATTGTATCAATAAGTTATAATTAATTTAAAGAGGGAATCTGTGCCCTTGTGCTATTATATCATCTTCTCGCTTAGCAATACTACTTAGTTCTTAACCGCCTTACAGGATGGCGCTAGAGTACCTCGATTTTGATGACGTCTTTTCCAACCCCCCTAAGTTTCCCTTTGCATGATAACCTAAATTAGCAATTAAGTTAAATACGTAAAAGAAAGGCAGGCAGTCTATCGATAATGCGCAAAGACCATTTTTAGCCGTATTTTCGAAGTATTGATAAAGGGAACGAAATAATTTGAAACGTCGGGCTGAATCTCAAGTAGTTAAAATTCTAATGATTAAGTGTTATAATATAACGAAAAAAAGGAGTGCTGTGGGTGTTTTACGAAACAATATATGCAGTGCTCTATTTAGCCAAACTAAAAAGTTTTTGGGTAAAACCCTGAATAATTAACCAGCGTGATGAATTCCTCGTTTCAAAAATCTCCAAATGTATTTATATAGTATCCACTTGTTGAATAATCGCTAGAAATAATTCTTTTTCTAAAAACTAAACGGTGCATCGGTGTCAGGTTGAAAAATACCGGCAAGACGTCAAACTGTAGAGGCAGTTAACCAACAAACCCTTTCTTAAGATGAAAAAAGCACCACGCCTCCCATTAAACCGAAAAAAAAACATTCCTCTTAAATGAAAAAGCTGATTAGCCGAAAAAATGTGTATATTTAAAAAAAGGTAATTCAACTTTGCTGATTTTAAAGTTAGCACTTTTTAGACAAAAGTTGCTTGAAACAGTTTTTGCTATAGGTTGATTACTTTTAATTCTAGATGGAAAGCGTAATCCGTAGCAAAGTACTCTTCAATATTGGGACATGGAGATAAAAGTGGCTTAAAGGGAGTTTAAACTTTTCAGGAATTTGGGGCAATACACAATTCCCTCCCCTCATTTTTCTAACCACTTTTTATACGTTGTATGTGAAATACATTGGTTCTTAAGGAATAAGCCCACTTAAGACATCCCCGCTTTGGTAGATCAATAATTTCTCATATCTACTAGAACGTCTTTCGTTAATCTAAAACCACGTACCACATTATTAACAAATTATATTTGAACAAATATCCAAACTATAATGATAATAATTTATTTATAGCCCGGATATTGTTGTTTATATGTTAATTAAGGGTACATTTAAAAAATAAACACTAAATATGAAAAAATTCAAGTAAAAAAACTACTTCAGGGCGGCTTAGCTTCGTCAATTAGAAGAATTGGGTGTTTTTACTATCGTTCTAGACTGGCGCCATGAGCGAGGAAAGAGAAGCTATGGTGCAATCCACCAAACAAGGAGGGTTCTACTCCCTTTAAATTGAATTTTGATTACTTTTAATTTGAGGTGAAACGCATGACTGATAGCATAATACTCTTCAATATCGGAAATTTTGAAGAGATCCTCAATAGTGTCGATGAATTTTATTGTTTGGCCTCTCGTCATTTCTCCCTTCATGTTACAGAGATAGCATTTGTGCAAAATCAAAGTGGCACCCAAGAGCCACCCGGACAAAAGAAGTCTCCAGGAAGTGCGGTGAGAGTGCAGCTCGTCAACGACATCTACAACAAATAAATCGAGTAAATACACTTATTTTTTCAATTACAATCTAAAACTTATTACTGCTCAGATTTATAACAGCGTTTTCGAATAAATAACCTTTTTTAAGCTTGTTATCGTTGAAAATGGTTGTAGTTAAATAATTTATTATTTATTATTTGAACTCATTTCTGAGGGACAAATAGAACCAAAAATGTATACATCTTTCGTGGTCTCACATTAATAAAAGACCTTGTCAACCGTGTGTCAATAGAGGATTAGTGGAAAACATCTTTCTTCGGGGAAACTGGTAGACCTTTTAACATGGCTTACATTTGCATTTATTCAAGAGCAGATGGGAGTAGAAGAAGAAGAGGCTATTCGCGATGGAAGTGGTCCAACTAGTTTTCAAACTTCGTGCCTCGAAGACGAGAACCGTGATCATCGAAATCGAAATGAGACAGATCAGAAACAAAATCTGAATGCTCTGATCCACAGCTCGATGCGGCAAATAAACGTGCTCGTTTCGTTCTAGTTGTCCATCCAAACAAGTGTAGAGATGAAAGTTGTCCGAATCAAAAGATTGGGTGAAAGTGGTTAAGTTTTCTCTAGAAGCTACCTCCAACAGGCTGTTCATCGTTGACACGACTTGAAAGTCTGTTACCTAAAATATAATATTATACCTAAATTACGAGTCACATCTGCCCTGTTGAATGAATCGGTACTTACACCGGCGATTACTTCCCTTGGATATACCACGGCTGGAACGTAATGAATTGGTTCGTAAAGAAGCCTGAAATAATGATTAAAATACATTGTACCAACTAGAGTCGGGGGTTTTAGTAGCGTGATAAATATAAGGAAATGTTTATGGTTTTCATCTTTAAATTAACTAATAACGTATATTTAATTTTTAAAGGTAATCACAATGTTGGCACGATATTTTGTGTCACACTCATGTTCGAAATAAAAAGTTTAAATTAATACGGTATATGTTTAGTTCCTTAAAACATAGTTCTTGGCAAATTTGAACATGATGTGCGTGGATCGTCTTTACATAATTATTCTTTGTAAGTTTAAATCAATATGTTCTTTGTAGAACACTACCGTTTTCTTAGTATTCAATCGTGTTATATTTAAAATCTTACGTCACATTTTCTAATTTCCGAAAAACAAACTGCAAAATTGCATTAATAGGGCTTGTATACATGTATATATGGTTCTCATAAAACCGTTCTTCGCTCTGCAAAAAATATACCCATTAGTAGTAACAACGTAAAAATTATCGAAAGCATGATAATATTATAGATAATAATTTAGAAGAAAAATTATTAATCTAAAATATCTCGTAAAATTCAAAATAATATTAAAACAATGAAAAGTCCTGACAGCTTACCTTAAGCCATGCGTAACAGTGTTTGATTTCAATTGAACCCGATGCTGTCATATTTACCAATGAAATAAGAGCGATTTTTCCAAACCTTTCAAATTTCTATGAACACTAACGGTACAACTAGAATATTTTTCATTAATATTTAAGATTTTTTTAAATATCGCGTTGTCAATTTTTACCTCCTTAACTTTCTTAATATTCATATCCAACTTCAAGTCCAAGTTACATATCAAGAGAATGCCTAGAAGTACTGAAACGCTAAAAACTTACAATCGCATCACTTTAGACTTTTTACTCATGCGTTATTTGGTGAAATAACTAAAATATATTTTATTTATCAGTCCAAAACAAGAAGCACCACTTGTAAAAATCTTTTTTAGAAAAATATTGAACCAAAATATTCGGCTGTATTTTAAATTACATAAATAATTACGGTTGTTACGGAAAACTTGTGATCTTAATTGGGCCTATAAACAATGTTCTTTAATTTTCACGAGATTAATTTCTTAATACAGTTGGAGTTTTCTTAGTGGCGAAAGTTTTAGAATGCCAATGTTAGAAAGATCAGAGCCATGCCAATTTTTACGGGAATTAAAGGTAATTTAAAAAATATACGTATCTCATTTCGTGGCTAGTACCTTAAAGTTAATTCATACATACATAGTTACATCAATCCTATAAATGTGACATCCCTTTAACAATTTAAGGCTGAGAATAATACCACTTCAGGATACTGGTTAATATTATTTGAATATCCATTAACATAAAAGCCAAAAGAATGGAAGACAGATGATACACACAAAAGAATCTTTATATAAAATAGAACTGCAATGCGTATAAAATAATGGTTTTATATTTGTATAATAAAAGCCTGATCAATCAAATTTTGATTGCTTTCTTCAATTTCGTTTGTTTTGGTTATTTATTGTTGTGCCTTGGATCTCTAAATTGTCAGAACAATCCATAATATTTGGTTTTAAGTAAAATACATTAAATTAATTGTTTATATTAAATCAATAAATAAAACACTGGGTGGAAAGCAAAATATTATTAAAACAATTCTTCACTTTTAAGCGTTAACTTAATCATTGCTTATGTACAGCATTTTCGCTGACTAAGCTGTGTTTGTAGGGCGGTTTACAATCACTCAGGCTACTGCTTAATTGCTTTCTACCTTTAATACGTATAACTTTATTTCGCAAATATTTACAAAATTTACAAAGAATAGAGGTAATCCTTTAGGGAAGCCCCTGGAGGAAAGGTGTTTAAAATTGATGCCGCGTTGCCCCGCTGAATCGCGATCACGATGCGTTGGAGAAGGAACTGAACCGAACGCGGCTCACCGGTGAAGGCCTTTAAACGACGGCCAATGGTGGGCACTAAATCTAAACCTTCTTGACCGAACGAGCCGAGAGTTTCAACGGCCACCGCTTTAAAAGTGTACCGATTCTCGAGTCCAGCGTACTTCGACCTTTTCTTCACTTCAGCCTGGGTAGCGGCCCAGAGATGGGCTATAGAAGAAGCCGCCAAATACGAAGGCGCGAGGGGGTCTGTGCGTGTAAAGTCCCAAACTAGCGACTTACCGCCAGACCAAGGGACCAAAGACATCCCATCCGGACGTTTCCCGTCGTCCCGCGATAGGCCTGGGGGCTCGAGAATAGATGGAACGCCCGCGGAAACAAGCGCACGCTTTATAGTGTCGTTCACGGATCCGTGACGGGAAAGATGAGCAGCGCTCTTTTTAGAACTGAGCCCGTGAGTGCCGAGGGAATCCACCTGACTTCCGCAGTTGCAAATGTGGGGAACACAGATCCGGGTGCCCAACCGAATACCGACTGCGATGCGGAAAGAGTCGTTGGTTAAATAAGTGCCCAAGGACGGCGATGGGAGAGCGTTTAACCAAACGCCAGACTCTTTAAGCTGGTTTCACACTCGACGGAAAATATGCCGGACAGATGATAATAAACGCCGAGCTGAAAATTGATTCTCATTCGATATACCGCTAACGGTCAACTTTACGCTGCTAATTTTCCGTCGAGTGTGAAACCAGCTTTAGAGCTTACAGAGAGTAGCCGAGCTTTATCACGTGCACTCGATGCCAAGGCATGAGACAGAGTTCTACCTTTTGTGCATGAAGGAGGGGAAGTTTGGCCAGATTTTTAAAACGATTGCGAAAACCGTCTTATTAATTTATAAAATGTTTAAAAAAACTTTATATTTTTAATTTTTACTCGGCCCTTTTCGCCATGTCTATTTACCCACGATTTTCGGTGGTAAATAGCGCCACCGAGCGGCCAATGATATTTGCTACCGAAAGTCGGTGGTTAAATAGTCTCGATCGCGCGGCCACGGCTATTTTCCACCGAAAGTCGGGGCTCAGGAATTTCGGTGGCATTTAGCAGGCGCCGCGCGATCGAGACTATTTTGCACTGAAAATCGGGGGTGTCTGATTTTCGGTGGCAAATAGTCTCACCAATGACGACGGCTATTTTCCACCTTAAATCTGAAGTTATTTCGTTTCGGTGGTAAAAAGTCTTCGCCGCGCGTTCCGTGCTATTTGCCACCGAAAGTCGGCCTTGTATTTTAATGCTAAATTACAGAAATACGATTTCATAATACATTTATTTTTTCAGTTTATTACACATATATTTTTTAATTTCTGACTGTTCGTAGCGTCGGCTTATATGGATATTAAAGTAGGGGTCGTCTCTAAAGAAAAACATGCTTCATCTTATTTTTAACCCAAACTGACCATCTTGACCACTCCCGGTTCAAACTGGGCCGTTATGTTCATTTGAACCCATTTCAAAATTGTAATAATTTTTCAGAGATATAAAATTTCAAGTATTCATCAAGTGAAAGGCCACGGCGATAGACTGCGTCCCGAATTGGGCTCAGCATAGCGTATTTTCTACTTCCATTAATTGATGCAAATTTGTACCAATAAATACGCCTTAAATGTTATTTTAATAGTAAATTAGCTGATCGTTTCTATCCGCATACCAGTGTATTTGTAAATTGAATAGAATTTTAACAAAAGCTTATTCACCAAACCATCTGTAGTGCCATGTCAGTTATTTTTGTTGATTTTCAGTGAAGGAAAGTACGACTCCTAATTGTTCGTCTTCTAACAAATTCCATTTTCATGTGAGTCATTTGAAATTTCGTCTATTTCTCAAAGTAGAGTTTATTTTTTTTTACTTTAAGCCCATTATTTTCCAAGTTTATGTTGAATATTTATTTCTATATGCTTTTTACAAAAAGTGTCCCGAATTAACATTTCGTTCTATATGAACAACCACTACATGTCAAAATAAATAACCGTACGCAATTTGGTTTTCAAAAAAATCGATTGACGAAACCGTAATAAAAAGTTTAAAATATTAGCCATAGTTTATCGAATTTTGGTCAACATTTGATCGGTTAATTTTTTGGTCATCAATTGGTCAGATTTTTATTAAACCCTTTCTTAAGGATAACAGACACTACCAACAAAGACAGTTAAAATTTCACGGAAGTTGCAATAAATTTAAGGTGGAAAATAGCCGTCGTCATTGGTGAGACTATTTGCCACCGAAAGTCAGACACCCCCGATTTTCGGTGAAAAATAGTCTCGATCACGCGGCGCTTGCTAAATGCCACCGAAATTCTTGAGCCCTGACTTTCGGTGGCAAAAAGTCGTGGCCGCACGATCGATACTATTTACCCCCGACTTTCGGTGGCAAATAGCCGTGGCTGCGCGATCGGGACTATTTACCCCCGACTTTCGGTGGAAAATAGCCGTGTCCGCGCGATCGAGACTATTTACCCCCGACTTTCGGTGGCAAATAGCATTGGCCTCACGGTGGCGCTATTTACCCCTGATTTTCGGTGGTAAATAGATACAGGCTATTTTCCACCAAAAATCGGAAGCAAATAGCAACGGCCTATATGGTTTTGGTTGGCTTTTTGAATGACTTAGTATATTAGATTTTTAATTGTCGTACTCGTTACTTCCAGAAGGAACTGGTGTCTCTTGGGGAAGGGTGGAATCGATACTCCCTGGTATCCCTTAATTAATATGTGACCTACGAAATGGCTAATGCGCTCCTCCGTTGGAGTCAATTCAGGCACATCCGATGAAGATCCTCCCCCTGTGTCTCGCAACTTCACAGTAACATTTGCAGCTTTGTCCTAATTTCTTCAGGCTGTCTGTTGTTATGTCCATCTTCATTATCACAGTTGGGGATGATGTCCCATAATTCAGATTGAGCGGATGTCAGAGTCCCTCCTTTATGGCTTCTCAATGCAGCAAGCCCATCATCCTCCATCTTCGATACAAGCAGGGTCGTGCAGAGGTTTGCTGGGGCCCCGTGCAAAAGATATTGGCGGGTCCTTTGATTTGCATCTCCCTCGAGCCCGGATTTTTTTCCGTAGATCTCTAAATAAATTTTCGCAGGTCTTCCCCCCTTGATGATTTTCTCTGGGCCCCCTTCAGTCGGGCCCTGGGGATTTTTCCCCCTCTGTACGGCCCTGAATGCAAGTACTTCAATTTCTTCATAATTGTACGTTTTCTTTCTTGACTTACGCCCCATAGGAAATAGTAATAAAACAAGATTTCTTTATTATCACAGCTCAACTAAATCAGCAAAACTAATTAAAGAAGAAATTGCTATGTCATACCTGCTTTAAATACAAAGTAGTTTACCATAAAAAGAAAGAAGAATCATTGTTTTATTTTAATATTGTATTTCATGCTTTTTTAGTTGTAGATGGCAGTTTTTGTTTTTGGGTTTTTTCTTCAAATCGATGGCACTTCACTATGAGCTTTAGCTATGCTCAAATAGATGGCAATGAAATATTTCTTCCGGCAACTGTGTAACATGTGACTTTGACTCATTCTGATCCCGCTAATCAGGTCGCTTAGTCAAGACGGGCGAAACGCGGGGGTCGTAAGCGTCCCGCCCAATGAAAGCTCTTAGTCAAGATGACGTTCAACTTACCTTAAGCGCAGAATAATGACTCGCACACCCAGGAAATCAATGACTACATTAGGAATCGTAGGTATCCAAATATCCACACCAATAGAAAATGTATTAACAAGAAGCGAAAACCTTACCATTATGAAAGCACAGAAAGTCACTTGACTAGACGACAGCTCGTAAATCAATAAACTACTATATCTAAGTCGATAAGAAAACCCGTAAAATGTCATACGTAAAACATTTAGACTTTCAAATTTTTTAATATACTCTTCCGCTAAGCTGAGTTTGTAATTTTCATTGAAGCGTAACATGTTGGTTCTGTGGCAGAACATTCGCCTGTCATGCAGGAGAGCTCGGGTTCAAATCCCGCGTGACACTATCGCAAATTGATAATAAGACGTATACCGTGATCAATTGGTGGAAATCCTGCCATTCGGACGTTGAGACGTTTACTATAACCCTCAGCACTCGGTCCATCAAATAAGTCGAAGATTCTTCTCATATACAATCGCTATTCGCAAAAGAAAATTATACTACACCCAAAGACGAAAAGGGCGGCTTTTGGAAAAACCTTTTCCCTAATTCCAAGAAACTGCGAACCCAGTGAACGTAGCGATTGCAAGAAACTGCGTGCGCAGATATTACACTTTGTTCCGAAAATTCGAACACGTTCACAGCCCGGAGAGCTAAAAAGCGATGGAAAATATTGACCAGTTGCTTACGTTTCTTAAATATTTACTCTGAACCAGAAAAAGCTGGTACAAATTTAATAAAAGGGGTTACGCTCTATTATGGGCGAGTGAGTGGCTAAGAAATTTAATAACGGAAATTAAAGATTACCTCGAATTTGACCACAAACCACTGGTATCCATTTTCAACACCAAAAAATTAGATGCCCTTACATCGAAACTTCAGCGTATGAGAATTTGGCTAGCGAGGTACGTATATAATTTGTTATCGCAATTAAACCGGCCATATAAGTCGCTAGATGACTTGGATATTACCGTAGCTGATAATAGGCCGATAAAAATATTTCCCCTGACATGTTATCTTTCCCTCAGTAGTTGTGGATTTCGCGAGGGGGGTAAGAAGGGGAAAATGTATAGTGACGTAGATTGCCCGGCGGCGCCATATTTCGGAAATAAAAAACAAACATGTGATCTTATTTTTTTAGTCTGCTAAGAAGATACTGTTAGAAAGGGTAGGCTTAGGATTAAATTAATCTTTTAGTAAAACTTTCGTTCGTAAGTTAAAATTAAAAATTGAATCATCCAATTGGAAAAGCAGGTTCAATTTGCTACGTGAACAATTGTCCAAGCCATTGTCGGGGAAAGCGATCACTGGTTGAGAATAAAGTTAGTCTTTATCGGCTTCCTATTTGGGCGATTGGGTTTTTTAATATTTTAATTTATTTATTGTGTTGAGCATTTGGGTGTTGAAATTATTCTTCTTCTTGTGAAATGGTTCACAGTTTGAAAAAAAAATTCACCTGTTGAAGTTTCTAACTTAATCTGTCAGGCTAAATTGGGTTTTAAGGAACATCGCTGATATATAATTATTATAGTTTAACTATTAGATTGTTAAAATTAATGGTTTGTATTTACCTTAATTACTAAATTGTTAATAAATTTAGAATTGTTTAATTTCTAATTAATCGTTACATTATCACTGTGATAATTAATAATAGTTTAAATAAGTATTTGGATAGAATTAAAGTCAATATGAAATCTGGATGTAGCGGTAACGGGATTAAAGTTTCGTAATTTATCGTAGGAGTTTTTTTACTAAAAAAAAATAATCGCTTGTATAACAGTTTTGAATAAACGTAGTTATAATGTTGTGGGACAACGCGTGGGGAATGAACTAAATCCCCTCCGAGGACAGGTAATATTACGGGCTTGGCCGACTTGTATATACCTGTGGTCGCCCAATTAGTAGTAAGTGGGATGAGGTCGTTGAACACAATAGTGAGGTCGATCCAACTGGAACGACTAATGTGGAAGAAAGTAGAAATTGAGTTCTAGTCGTTTTGTATATAAAAGTTTATCTGATTTAAAAATTCAACAACAGTATCCCCACGGTTATCAATCGTTGGGGCGTCCCCAGGACATGTTTTGCATTAAAATCTTCACAAATGCATTGTTTAGAGGTTTTATAAGTCCTAATAAGTTTGATAAATCTGTCCAAAATAGGACTAATGTCCTCAGATGGCAGATAGTACATACTATATACAATTAGATTTGTAGAGCCATTCGCTATGTACGCAGCAGATATATTAATATCCGTGTAAAAAACCACTAGGTCAAAAGTAGGGTAGAAAATTGCTATGCAACATTTTGTCTCGGCAGCGTGACAGAGTCAACTAGCAAAGGGAAACCCTATCTTTAGAGTATGTATTTCTTTACGGTATGGGGGTATACAAATCCTTAGTGTATATAAAAATAAAAATAATATTATCACTGTTTATTTAATTAATTTTCAAGTTCCATTTCACTGTAATTTTGAATATCAGATTACCGTTAAGTAACATAACACTAATTTGGCCGTTGATTTTACGGCAAAATTTTATACGATTATATGACTGTAAATTTTAGGGTGAATTTACCGTTCGGTTACGGTAATTTCTTATAGTGTACCATCTACAACGATAATCCTGATTTTATCAATAAACTGTTGGTGTACGATGATTGCTCATTTTCAAAAGATGGAACATTCAACCGACAAAACGAACACGTTTGGAGCGATGTCAACTCACGATGGGGATTCCCTCATGACCAGCAAGCTCAATTTCGTTTAAACGTTTGCGCTGGCCTGATCTGAAATCAAATAATTGGCCCGTTTTTTCTACCACATCGTACTAACGGGCAGATCTATCCTTGTCGCAGAACGACATTCCATTGGCCGTCGTAAGAGATACATTGTGAAGCGCGCCGCTACATCAACCTGGAGCTGTTGTGGATTATCTAGACGCGGAGTTTCCTCAACGAGGGATTGAAGGAAATGGTCCAGTTCGATGGCGCCCAAAGTCTCGTGATTTAAAGCCGATGGACTTTTTCTTTAAGGTTTTATCAACGAGAAAGTATACCAAACGCCAGTGACAAGCTTTGATGACTTACGGCAGATAATAGTTGAAACGTTCTTTCTCGTCACTCCGGATATGATACCGCATTCATTTCGGGAAATGATTCCTCGAGCTCGCATATCTATTGCAAAAAACGGATATGCCACTGAACCTTACTTGTAATTTTTCAACTTAACTCTTTTCTTAATTAGATAATTATTCTACATAAAATCATGTACGACTCTTTCGAGGTATCTAAACAATGATTATTAAAGTATTGCCTTCTACTACCTAGGAGCAACAAACACAGTACCCCACACAACGAGAACGCAACCAGTCAAAAGTCGTGCCTTTACTTGTGTAAATGTTTCATTGGCTAGACGCTTTAGCGCCTGCTGCCGTCGGAAAAGGAGAATTCGGAAATTGTATTCAACCTTCCCGTAAAACATTTAGCGTAAAAGCTCGTCCAAAGAAATTTGTACACAACACGGCGTTAGCGTGTTTAAATTCTAGCTGCGTTCTCCTTGTGTTTGTTGCTCTTAGTCTACTACCAACTTGTTTTTATTCTTTGTGAAAATAGTTCAATTTTTCCAGATCTATTTTTTTAGTTTTAGAGTATGCGATACATTTTTATCATTGAATCTTTTCCTCTACCCCTTCTAGTGAAAAACTCTTTCTTTGGAACAGTGACAAATGTTTTGATTTTTCTGAAATTTACAAACTAAAACAGTCGCAGTCTAGTACATCATCCCTGAAAATTTCAAAATTCTAAGTTAAATAGTTTTTGTAAAAAATGCACTGTCCGATTAATTTCAGACACACTGTATTTTCAGAGGGAGCTCTTTTAAATGGGGTAGCTCAAGAGGTTAGTCCATTTACCAATATTTCTAGGGGCTAGACTCAATATCACTATACTGACGTGGTGATGCGTTTAGCCACGGTTTTTTATTTCTATCCAGAAGAAGGAGGTTAAGGAAAAGTTTGTACGTTACGACTAACTTCGAGGAATTGTTTTCTTCGGGGGATTCTGCGACTTCGGTGTCTTAAAACTCGGAGTATCTCAAGCGACTTCGGATAGGATGCTACCCAGGTTATCTGGGCCCTAGGCAAAGTTTTCGAAACGGGTCCCATACTTATTTATGGGAGAGTTTCGTTTGGCCGACTGAACATTTGTCCGACTGTCCATTTGGCCGACTCAGAAGTCGCCCAAATGGGCAATCGGACAAATAGACATTGCATTTGACCGACTACTCATTTGTCCGACTGCTCATTTGTCCGACTGCTTATTTGGCCTACTTCTCATTTGGCCGACTGCTCATTTGGCAGTTGAATGATACTAGGTGCGTTTGGCTAGGTACTGTCATCTAGGTCGCGTTTTAGAAGGCCCAGCTTGATTACAAAGAACGGGGCTGGGGGGGCGCCGGTCCGCCCCCCCCCCGCGCTCGAGTGAAGTGAGTGCGCGTCGCCGTCAGGCGCCAATACTTAGAACACATTGCCCGTTCTATAAGTCAACCTAACACTAAAGACATAGTTAAGGACAGGCTATAGTATAAGAGTCGGTCAAACGAGCAGTCGCTCAAACGAGCAGTCGCTCAAACGAGCAGTCGCTCAAACGAGCAGTCGCTCAAACGAGCAGTCGCTCAAACGAGCAGTCGCTCAAACGAGCAGTCGCTCAAACGAGCAGTCGCTCAAACGAGCAGTCGCTCAAACGAGCAGTCGCTCAAACGAGCAGTCGGACAAATGAGTAGTCGGACAAATGAGTAGTCGGCCAAATGAGTAGTCGGACAAATGAGCAGTTGTCAAATGGGCTGCTCATTTGGCGGACCAGAATCTCGGCTAAAGAGTAGTCGACCAAATGAGTAGTCGGCCTAATGAGTAGTCGGCCATATGGTCTGCTCATTTGGCGACCAAAAAATCGACCAAATGAGCCGTCGGCCAAATGGGCAGTCGGCCAAATGAAAAGTCGGTCAAATGAGGAGTCGTCCACATTATCGAAGATAGTATAGTTATTGGTACACTACGGCACATAAAGAAAGAGGCCACGATTTAGTATTGTTATAACATCCTTTTTATTGTCAATTTGTCATGTATCGTGGCTCACCTGATATGTAATAAAGTTGTTAAAATTCACAAGAAACTATTCTTGTATGATGCGTTTGCTGTAGATAAGAAACCTGAAAGGATGCTCGATATATTTAAGATTAATTTATGTTTACTGTTAAATATTTTAAAGCGCTTTGCTTAACCTTTCTATTATCAAAATCAAATCAAAATTGTTTTATTGACATAGTTAAATTTATATACATTCTTTTGTATGTTGGGCTAAGTCAGCTATGTGACTTGTAAGCCCGGGGTTTATATTAATTAACATTTTTCTGAGTTTAAATTTTCATAATTGGATTAATATAGTTAGAAGCAAACAAGTGAAAAAAAAAATAAAAATACTCATTTATAAAAAAAATTCTCTTTTTCTTATCGCGAAATTTTTTATATGATCAGAGAAAGAAAAATATTAGATATCACACATACCAAATCTTTAAAAATAAAAGAGAAAAAACTTAATTAACGATTTAAATTGTATTACTTAAAATTAGGGATTTTAATTTATTCTTAAATAAATATTCTTTGATCGAAATGTCAACATATTTGAGAGTGGTATTTAATAATTGAATGCCCTTATACCATAGAGAATTAAATTTTTTGTTTTTTTTACAATGTGGGATGTTAAACATATTATTTGATCTAGTAT
The DNA here is from genome assembly GCF_980474605.1 of Leiobunum rupestre. Taxonomy (NCBI): domain Eukaryota; kingdom Metazoa; phylum Arthropoda; class Arachnida; order Opiliones; family Sclerosomatidae; genus Leiobunum; species Leiobunum rupestre. The sequence continues at coordinate 92,654,103 of NC_143384.1, read as the reverse complement.
TGACATTTTTTTTATTTACCTCTACAATTTGTTTAAGACCATGATAGTCTTTATATAAAAAATGTATAGTATCAAATTTGTATTGTTGATATATATTAAGAATTTGGTTTTTTAAAAAAAGATGTTTTGTATGGGCTAAATAGGGAGCATTGTTAATCGTTCTTATTATTCGTTTTTGTAGGAAACTTAATCTATTCAAGTTTTTGGTTGAAGTATTTCCCCATATACTTAGACCGTAACTGATCTTGGAGGCAAATTAAACTGTGTAAGGAAAGTAACAAACCTTCCATTCGAAACTTCAAATCCGGGCTCCTGCGTGATGTGTGGGCCCTATCGCCTAGGCGGAAACGCGGCCCTGACGGTACCTGATGAAGCGTTGTCCTGATGGGATGATCTTGCTGACGATTCGGTTGATTAAAAGGGAATTCTTCTCTTTCAAATACACTCTCTCGGAAACAAATTCCTTAACTCGGGTTCCACTATATCGAACCGATATGCAATTTCATACTATTTACTTATGGTTGGTATTATTTATTCAACTTTGGGGGAAATTCGCGGAGCGGAGTCCAACTTTAACATTTCCGGAGAAAGTTTTTTCCCGTCTTATACACTTTTTACTATATTAGCACTATATACCGTCAGAATTAGAATTATCTTATTTTTGCTTGGTCTCTTGGTTTTGTTCTCCAGGCATTTGGGGAGGGAGGAAAGTTGGGCTGCCGAAAGATAAGGCTTGGGTGTATTAGTTAATCGTATTATTAGTTTGTGAAAATCATCACTAGGGTCCTGTTTCGGCTTTGAGTCATCTTACATTGTTAGTTGCAATGACGCTTTACTGGGCTTCGTAGTCTCGCTTTCCTCTCGGGTGCGTGGGTGACAAACGGAAAATGTATCCTTCGTGACGTGAATCTGGGCTCGTATAAGGGCTGTAGGAATGGTGAAGTTTCCATCAAAGGGGGATATTGGGGCTCTTTCCACTCGTGAACTGGCTTCAAGGCGATCTGGGATGTGGTTCCGTGCTGCAATCGACCTTTGAGTGGTTTTTCTCGACCTTTCTCTATCTTTTGCTGGCACCACTTACGTAAGGTTCGGGAAAGGTGTGAATAGGAAAATGGGAAAAGTCTCTTCAAACAAGCCTTAGCAAGAGTAAAAATTAAATGAGGATTTTAATGTTGATTTTAATAATCCATATTTATTGAAAAATAAAAATGCGGACTGCTGACACAAAATGTATCTACCCTGCTGACTACTTCGTTGAATACGAACTTCAACAATATTTATGGATTGTTTATACAGGTGCATTGGGGGGTTGATCGCTTAATGTTAATTAATACAGGACTAATTTTAGTTTTACCTTATTCGTGGCGTTTATGCGAGGGAGTCAACCTGGAATCTAATAACGATAGAATACATATTTATACATTGAAACAAAAATGAAAACATTTACATACATAAACTACACGCATTTAAAATTTGTAAATTAACAATCGGGGATTGATTTTAAATTTTAAATTATTTGTAAAATCAATCCGGGATCCTCCTTAATTATGTTATAATTAACATGAAATACTTTATTAGTTAACTAACATAGCCTTCTGATCTCGTCTAAATGCTAGAGACATAAACGGCTCTATCTATGGTATATCTTATGGGCCTAGATTTGCTTCTGCTTGTACCCCTTAAATTAAATTGACTGAAAAGCAAATAACCTGGTGGTAGACCAACCGCTGAACATGTTGCCCCACCACCAGGGTATTTGCTTTTCAGGCAAGTTATTTTCAAGGGGGACAGACAGAAGCAAACCTAGGATTTTAAGCTTAACTCAATCATACGCGAGGCCTGAAACTATGTATTTGAAGGAATGATTCGAAATCTCACTAACCTTTAAACAGCGCCTACGGGGCAGGCGTATGCGTGACGTCATCGTTAGAAATTAAACTTACGTAGGTTAATTTTAATAATGAACTTGTGAGCAAAATTTCGCAACGTGAAAGATTTTCGATAATTTATTCTTTTCAATTCCTTTATCATAATAATCTTGTGTTTTATTTGAAAGAAAGTTATTTTACATGATTAACTATTCTTGATGTTAACAAACTTTTGAGTTGTAAAATGTACAAGTTGGCAAGCTTGCCAAAATTTACCTCCCCTCGGAAGAATTTGCCCTAAGGTGTATTAACTACTGAATACGGTACTCAATGATATTCCGCCATCAAAAGCGGCCCCCAAAAAATTATCCCGGTGCTATCCCAACCAGCAGATTATTTATTATTATTATTCATAATAATACAAATGTTATTGTATTAAACAAATTTCCAATATCAATTGAACAAAAACCAACTTTAGACCCAAAACGTTATTAAGTTACCAAAGCAACAAAATGAGAAATAGAAAACACAAATTTAAAATTATTAGAACGCTCACGAAACGTAAAATATACGTGCTAGAAACTATTTCACAGAGAAAAACCAACTCATTGTATTATAGGTCTTAAACAATCAAATTTATATGGAAAAACCAAAGTTAAAGCGAAAACAAAAACTATAAGTGAAAGCACTAATAAAAACTGCGTGGGCTCATGACGACAACCCAACGAAGCCGATGAAAATTAATGCGATAATTTGTCCTAAAGTAAAAAAGGGAAACGAAGAGGGAGTCGGAAAATACGTCATAAAAATCTAGATACTCGAGCGCTACCATGTGAGGCGGCTTAGAACTAAGAGTGATATTCCTACGCGAGCTCTACGCTAGTAAAATGGTGCCAATTCTCTGTGCATCTAAAATGTATCAGGTTGCGGCTTAAAGAGTTTCAAGCTAATGGCCAAGTTATAAAACAATGTGATGCTAAATACATTGAAACATTTTATTTATAGCAAAGCTTTAACAAAGCTAGCCTTGTCTCAACGTCAGACACATTCAAAATACGCAGAAGTAACGTTATACTACACCCAATGCAATATCAAACATTAAAGTAACATAAACAAAAACAAAATAAACATCTACGTTAGGTGTTTACAGTATTCCCACCCAAACAAATATCCTGGTTTTACTGGTATTTAAACTTAAGATATGTAGACGTCAATGGCTCATCGGTAAACCGTCCGCGTTCTAAGAATGTGCCCCGGGTTCGATTCCTGACGACGATCGTATTTAACTACCAATTGATCAATTTCCACATTTGACAATTTTATACATATAAAAAAAGTAAAATAAAATGGTACCGGAAAAATTGACGTTAATAAAACTTCTTAAAACCGTGGCTCACAATAAAGGTGAGTTGGCGCACCACTTTTAGCAGGCTCGAATGCCCGCCGGCAGAGTCCCTACGGGCACAATCCCTGTTAATGATGTTTGAAAAACATGAAACGGGTCATATTTGGCTACGGGCTCTTGTCCGATAACAATATCGGGCTTCCGCCCGAAAGGAAAGTGTTTTATCAAATGCAGGCCCCAATGGCACCCGTAATAATACATTTTGCAGGCAGATTGGCGTTATTGTTTTTGAAATGTTTTTAAGTGAAACAACGGGCTAATTATGGCGAATTTTATTAAGAGCAGGCGGTTCTAAGGTCATACTACATGTATAATTACCTCTCCGAGGGAACAAAGTCCCCTAGGGGGGTTAAACAATCACGGTGTCTGTGTCTGTCTGTGTGTCTGTCCTTCGAACGCGTTCGCATTATCCGTGCAAAGGTTAACCATTGCGAAATTTCTGCGTTCGCAGTTTCTCGAAGGGTTGGCAGATACACCGTGTGACGGTGAGCGTTAACGGATTGATTTGCGGTTGGGTTTGGTTTGGATGGTCTTTTTTTCGTCAACACTCACCGTCGCGACAGTTTTAATTCAGTTTGATTGGATATTTCGTTATTGTAATGTTTATGTGTAGGTTATGAATGCTGAGTTTGTGTTATGACGGTTGTGGATGTTGAGTTTGTTGTGTTTGTGTTATGATGGTTGTGGATTATGACGGTTGTGGATGTTGAGTCTATTGTGTTTGTACGGGCGTTTTCTCTCCAACTTCTTCTTTATGACTTTGGGACGGACCGAGTGCTGAGTGTTTTGCCACCTCTCAACGTCCAATGGCCCGGATTCCACCAATTGTACACGGTATTCGTCTTAGTATCAATTTGCCATTTATTGGCTCCGGCCGGGAATCGAACCCGGGTCTGCCTCGGTGGTTTTCTAAAAAACAGCTTTGGCGAATTTCCTTTACAAAGTTATAACGTTATAACTATAATTTATTCTACATAATTTTAAATATTTATAAATTATATTAATCTTATATTTATAAATTATATTAATATTAATCTTATATTTATAAATTATATAAATATTATATTTATAAATTATATTAATCTTATATTTATAAATTACATTAATCTTATATTTATAAATTATATTAATCTTATATTTAATTAAATATTTATAAATTATATTAATTACGTTAATCTTTATATTAACGCCAGTAGGGTCTTCGAGCGGGTCCCAGGGAGTATACAGTGGAAGACCACCACCCATCCCGCCCGTCCCGCCCGCCCCGCCCGCGAGTACAGTGGTGAACGTACACAGACAGGGCGGCGCTGGTGGTGAACGTACAAAGGCAGGGCGGCGCTGGTGGTGAACGTACAAAGGCAGGGCGGCGCTGGTGGTGAACGTACAAAGGCAGGGCGGTGTCGGCGGTGAAGCAGCACCGCAAGGCGGCGTCGGCGGTGAACAGCCAAAGCTACACGGTTGAGCGGTGAACGTGTAAAGGCAGCAGCCTTTTTGTGTATTAATGGTTGACGGTCAGCTCTTTACCCACCTCCGGAAAAGAAGGGCTATAATCCTGATTGACAGTCCCCGCATTTCGTTGGGTGGAGAACTAGTAAAGCTAAACATCACTGGTGGTGAACGTGTAACGCTATAGAGAGTGGTGAATAGGAAAACGTAAAGACTGTACCCCGATTAAATGAAAGCCTTATAGAAGGCAGCAGTCTTTCCCGCTATTAATGATAGAAGGTCCCCATCTGCAGAAAGAAGAGTTGTAATCCTGATTGACGTTCTCCGCTTTTTCACCGCCTGTATGAAGTGCGTACGTTTCTCCGATACTATTGTACACGTTCTACCGTACGAAGACCGTGTAAACTACGAATTGAGAAATAAACATCATTTTAATATGCAAATTAGATTAAAATTTGAACCACTAATTTCCCCGGTATTATTGAAGTTGCGAATGAGTGGTGGTAAATGTTACAACGGTGGAGCGAAATCCATGGGTTTTCCCAGTTACAATGCGGTGCTGATGTTAATACAATGACGCAATAACTGAGTATATAAAATTGACCGATCAGTGGATAACCTAACAAACTCGAAGAAGATTCAAGTCAAGAAGAATAACCCAACAAGAACTGTGTAAGTGAAATTTCCATAATCCTGGAGAAAAATTAGTTATGTAATTTTTGAATTATAGGTATAACAAATTTCATTTTTGGACTATAGGTATAAAAAATCGATAGTCGTTGATTTTGAATTCTTTGACGGGCGGACCAGAGATGAAAAGCCGGAGAAAATAGTGAAAGAAGCGTCAGCATGTTCGGCCGAAACTACACCCCGGGTCACATCGTGGACTTTCCTCCCGCCGTAACCCCGAGCTGACCTACCTTCCCGCACTCAACGACAGAACACTTGGGTCGAGAAAAACGTTCACGGCCTCGCTTGGGATTTTGGATTCACCCCGTACGGAAAACTAGAAGAATGCTTATCAATGGCCACTCGAGGCTATGACCGTGTATTTTGTAAAGGCGAGGAGAAATGCGTATTTTTATTAGAACTAATACACCGCGAAGTGATAGACTTAAATGGTGTAGGGTGTCCGAAGGTTACTGAATTAGACGAAGACGGACCCATGTTTGCGTGTCTTACTCGTCACAAAACGAACTTTTTAAGTAGGAAATATTCATGCGCTCTTGAAAAGAGTACATTATTTTCCGAGTGGCTATATAAAAATATCAATCTTGTAACTGAACAATTAGCAGATGAATAAAAAGAAATTATATTTAGATCAAGAGTTTGATTTTTTATTTTAAAAACATTTTAAAAATTAAAAAAAAGAATTAAAAAATATTTTAAAGAATTAAAAAATATTTTAAAGAATTAAAAAATATTTTAAAGAATTAAAAAATATTTTAAAGAGTTTAAAAAAAAATTTCAAATTCTAATTGCGTTTGGAAAGTTTTCCAAGGTGGCCCTTGTAATGAATGCACCTAGATGTTGAAATACGGATGCATCTAGAGTGTCCAGCATGTTCCTCCGCCCTTCCTTCATAAGATGGCGTACATCCCGCCTCCGGATGAGGAACGCCGTTATAGATGTTTGGACGCTAGTTAAGGGAAGTTAAGTTAAGTTAAGTATATACAGGGTCTTTTTTTTTGCTCGGAAAAGTGTTTTTTTTCAAAAACTATTTATAGTACCGATTTCAAATTTGGAAGGTCAATTCTCTATACCGGGGGACATCAGTTTGAGAAATTTGTTTTTTCACCAATTTTGAAAAATTATTTTTCGACCACTAGGTGCGAGATAAAAAATTTCTATTATAAAGTTGTAGGCCGTCATCGAAACCCCTAAAAATTGTTCACTCGACGAAAAACAACTTATTTATCAGTGAAAATTCGAGCTTGAAAAATTTACAAGTTGGTGAAGCCAAATTACGATTGTTTGAAACGATAATTGAAAAGGGAACAAGTCTAATACAAACGTAGTAGAGTTTTCACACTTGAAAAAATGTACACGTTTGGTTTTTAAATGCAGATATTTTATTCACATAAATTTTTACAAAACATTTTCAATAATATCACCATTGGCTGCAACACAGGTTTGTGCGCGGACAAAAGTTCTCAAACGCTTTCTCTACCATTTCTGGTGTGACGTCTCGGCAAGCACTGATTATTCGTCTAATGAGTTCCTCCCTAGTTTCAATGGGCGTGACGTATACCTTTGCTTTAACGAATCCCCAGAGAAAATAATCCAGCGGTGTTAGGTCAGGTGACCTTGCTGGCCAATGCACTGGACCATTTCTCCCTATCCACCTTTCACGAAACTCGTTGTTGAGGTGCTCAGTTACTTGCCGGGAAAAATGCGGAGGGGCGCCATCTTGCTGAAACCACAACTGACGTCTTTCAGCCAATGGAAGGTCGTCGATTGCGTCACTCAGTTCGTTCTGTAGAAAATGTAAATACCTTTGGCCGTTGAGGTTCGTCGGCAGGAAAAAGGGACCAATCAAACGGTTTCCAACAAGTCCAACCCAAACATTGACCCGTTCAAATTGAACCTGGTGATGATATTCAAAACCCCAATGTGGGTTGATGTCAGACCAAAGATGGCTGTTTTGATGATTAAAGGGCCCATCTCTAGAAAATGACGCTTCGTCGGAGAACAAAACATGGCGCAAAAATTGTCTATCTTCTTGGACAGCATTTAGTAACCAGTTGCTAAATTCATAACGTCTTTGATGGTCTCCGTCAATTAGTCCTTGGTGGAGCGTAGCTCTGTATGGGTGATAGCGATTCTTACGAAGAATTTTCCACACACGATTTGCAGAACAACCCAAATCAGCAGCGGCGTTAGCGCAACTGTGACGAGGATATGCCACAAAGTACGCGAGTACATTGTTCTCGAAGTCTAAATCCGGTTGACCCAATCCGCGAAACCTAGGTTGCAAGTTACCAAATTGATTGAAATCGTGAATTGCTCGTCTTACTGTATTTACAGATGGTGCTCCATTTGGATGTCTTTCTGCGAAGATTTCAGTCACTCTTCTAAGGTTTTGCGCTGCTTCTCCATAGTAAATGGCAACTATCTCGGTACGCTCAGCTACTGAATAACGAGGCATTGTTCGAAATATTATCAAACACTGATAATAATCTCCCAAAGTTTTCCTTTAAATACCCAATGCATGTTTAGCATTGACCTATAGCCTCGTGTTTTTTAAATCCGGTCGTTTTTTAACCAAAGTTTCAACTGGATTAGGTAATTCGGTTTCAATTATCGTTTCAAACAATCGTAATTTGGCTTCACCAACTTGTAAATTTTTCAAGCTCGAATTTTCACTGATAAATAAATTGTTTTTCGTCGAGTGAACAATTTTTAAGGGTTTTCGATGACGGCCTACAACTTTATAATAGAAATTTTTTATCTCGCACCTAGTGGTCGAAAAATAATTTTTCAAAATTGGTGAAAAACATTACCGAAAACGCTCAAATTTCTCAAACTGATGTCCCCCGGTATAGAGAATTGACCTTCCAAATTTGAAATCGGTACTATAAATAGTTTTTGAAAAAAAACACTTTTCCGAGCAAAAAAAAGACCCTGTATATAAACATTATTAGAATAAATACATACGCAAAACCATCGGCGTTTAGCTCTAAATACCCCTCTGGAGGAGGGATAAAGAGGCCATCCGCGTTTCGGGAAGGGCTTATATATGAGAGTAATATATATTAAAGAAAATGTATAAATATATGTATATATTAATTATACGTACACAGGGAACATGTTAACGGCGATAATTTCCTCAACTAAATCAAGGATCGCTCTAACATAACATTCGGTTCCTTGGAGACTTGGGGTTAATAGGGATCTGATTAGCAGCATGATTCTAATTAGATATAATTATTGATAATTAAAAAAAATGTATATATATATTTTTTTCCCCATAAATTTTAAATAATTTATATATTTACCCAAAACCATCAATATTTAGAATATTCGCGGGCAATTCCTCAATTAACGTACTGTGTTGATATGGTTCAGGTTCATTTAATAATACCCTAAATATTTAAAATTACGAATATGTTATTTTCAAGAAACTTCCATGTCATAATAGTACAAATAAATAAATTACTTACATGTCGTCCTCCTGTAAAATCGGAAAAGTATCCGTTGACGAGACACTGTCTACGTCGTCGTCTTCAATTTCATCCTCCGACTCATCAATACCTTCCTCCAAGTATTCGCTCGTTAATGGAATCCTTCCAACAACCATTTTTCTATTGGGTTTGGAACGGAAAGTGAACTTTTGACCATCCTGGAGCCCCTTTTAATGAAACCAATTGGATATGCCGGGTTTTGCCCATAGTTGTAAAAATAACGTTCGCAAAGGTTAAGAAGTAAGAAATACCCTAATGACACTATGTATTTTTTGTGTTTTACGATCCATAGATACTAAATATAGGGATAAATTTAAACTACTGTTGCGGAAAAACCATCAGGTATTCGCTAGTTTTCGACGGACAATGAAAGGTTTTCTTAATATATTTGCGGTAATCCGTAGTAGAAACCACTCTCCTCGCACTTCCCCAACCTTTTCTCCTTTATGTCAATCATTGACGCGCGTGAAAATTGGAGAAAATTACATGTCCTGAAGAAACCCAGTAACCCAACTAGACCTCTTAACTTTGGATACGTTACTTTCAACGTATAGTTAAAGAGAGAAAGATGATGAACTATTTTATTGAAAAATAGAACTGGCTATGTACATAACATGGGTTGCTTTCGCACAGTGTACCAATTAGTTATCAAATAACATTTTAAAATTTAGCTTAGATTTTTGTATACTTTAAGTTAAGGAATTTACCTAATGAAAAAAAAATAAACTCATCGTAGCGTATTTGATGAGAATAAATGAAAATTCAGTAGATTAATAGAGTCACGCAAGACTGATGCCGTGACGTCTTCTATTAATGTCGTTGGCAGTTTGAATTTTCGAGTAAAATCCACAAAAAAAGTTGTGATGGTACCACGAGCTCCTACATATAGGCCAATAGTTTCCCATTCCACCACGTCTGGGTATTTCTCACGGAAATACGCGTGTGTCGTATCCATATAGTCCTTTTTTTCTCTATTAACACGGTTAGATTGGTCCGCGTATTGCTCAAATCGTACAGTTGGATCGAGTATGTAACCGTGTGGCTCTTTTGCGTTGGGCTTTGTGGGATCGGTTCGCAAGACTTGAAATTTGCGATCGATTATCACCAAATCCGCACGTTTGTTGCTCCCGTTCTCGTCCCTACAATGAACCTCCTTATGGACTTCGAGTCCGGTGGATAAGCAGCTCTCTTCAATCAAATTGACCACTCGGTTGTGTCTCGCGATTACCAACTCGTTAGAATGGGGACAGTCCTGAAGCACGTGAGAGAGAGAGAGAGAGAGAGAGACATACATCGCAAAATTGCACAATATTGTGTTTGGACGACAAAGTTTATTTTAATATAATTTATTCATAAATATTTTTTGAAGTACAAACAAGAATAGTAACCTAAGCCTACACACAAGAAACATCTTTACTCTACTTTAAATCCAATCAAATCTATTTCCGATATGTAAATAGATGGAAACATATTGCAAAAAAAATCTCTTTTTCTACTTTTAATTGGTAAAATACAATTCCAATATGTAAATATAAGTATAAAAATACGACAAAAACAACTTGCCTATATTTTAATATGGTAAAATACAATTCGTATACACAAATATAGTCAGAAAGATACTATAAAAACAAAAAAAATGAAAATAAAATAAAATAAAATTAGTGTGGATAAGATTTGCAAATATCATTTTGAAACTAATAATTTTCACGCTTTATTTAAGTCAAGCAATTACATTAATAAAAATGAAAGACGTTAAACAAAATAATAATTGGTAAATATTGTAAGTCAATAAAGAAATTAAGATATGTTTTAATTAAAACCTCTTTTATTTTCTACAATAGTTACTTTTTATTACTATAAATATTTCAATATTAAATGGGAACCGCTGCCGAAGAAAAAGTGCATTCGGAAAAATTTTAAATATTGTAAATTTGTACAGACATTATCTCCAATTGGCTATAGACAGAATATTTCACCTGGTGGGGAATTGTACACTAACTCACATACAAACTAAGAAGTTAAACAAAATTATATTTTAAGCCAATAAAGAAATTAAGAAATGTTTTAAATAAGATCTCTTTTTTCTACAATAGTCACCTTTTATTTCTATACATTTTTCAATATTGATATATTATTTTTATTATTATGTTAATATTAAATCGCACAATTATCCGGAGTTAAGCCACTCAAAGGTAAACAACATTACAAAAAGTTCTAATGGTACTGATTCACGATGTCAATTATTCTAGATTTCGTTTCGAACTGAGAGACTGTTTAAACTAGTTCGCGTGTTTCACTTTTTCTTTCTAGTTTTCTGCTCTCTTCCAACTATCTTGCATTGTTTTTATATTTTAACTTCATTTCTCAGTACCATTTCTCTTTGACAAGCTTCATCTAGCTTAAATCTCCCCTCTTCAATATGCTTTTCCATTTCTTCCAAATGCTTTCTTATCTCTTGCTCATCTAGAAACGTCACATTATACTCTTCCACTATTTTACTTGCTTCTTCAAATGTATTGAAATCCATATGGTTATAACTAACAAAACATAATTAATATAAAAAGTTCAGAAATGCTAAATTTAGGTCGTCTGAAAGACCCTTCTCTCTACTATGTCACAAATGTTTTGTTAAAAATAATGAAATTAATTATGAACTCCATTTAATATCATTAAGTGTCTATATACCAAAGTGGCTCTTTAGCCAACATCACAAGCATTTTGATAAAATAAATATCTCAAGTTTTAGTATGAGAAACTTATATTTCTCAAGTATTGTAATTGTACATGTGATTCCGTATGAGGACCTGGTAAATTTATATATACGTGACGATACTCATTTCAAATGGGTATACGAATACGTTAAATTACATTCCGATATACAAATATATATATACTTGACGTTCAATACGTTTAAATAGACTTCCAAAATACAAATATAGATAGTAAAATACTAAAAAAAAAACCCCTCTTACTCTCAGAGGTGGGCAAAAATTGTGAGCGCTCATTTTTGAAAATCCGTACGGAAAGAGCGAGCATTGTAAATACGAACGTAAGCTGATCTGGTTCAGAGAGAGCACCAAACTGAGCATGCTCTAGCTGAACGCGAAACAGTTTTCTCAGTCATTGATTGCTCAGCGCGCAGTGAGAACGATCCCCCCGATCGAGTAGCGAGGCTTAGTTCTCTCTTCAATGTAACGCTTACTGCGCGCCGAGAAAAAAACGCAAATATATATTTTTTCGTCTTCTATTGCTTTGCGTGATTGAGTTTTTTAGGTTTAATTTAACCGTTAATTTTATTAAACCTAAAAAACTCAATCACGCAAAGCAATAGAAGACGGAAAAATATATATTTGCGTTTTTTTCTCGGCGCGCAGTAAGCGTTACATTGAAGAGAGAACTAAGCCGTCGCTCACCGTAAAAAAGCTCAGTGCACAGACAGAGTTCAAAAGTGAAAAAATATTCCCTCTCTAGGCGCTGTCTCGCTCAGCGGGTCGGGATCGCTTTCTGTCGAACGAAACTATCCCGGCGCTCGATGCTCTTCTTTCTCGGCGAAACGAAGCGCTCAACGGTGAAAAGCCTCGCTACTCGATCGGAGGGATCGTTCTCACTGCGCGCTGAGCAATCAACGACTGAGAAAACTATTTCGCGTTCAGCTAGAGCATGCTCAGTTTAAGAGAGATAGAAAAAGATCGCCTACTGTCAGCGCCCGCTCACTTGAACAAGCAGAGGAAAAAAGGCTGGCTGTTCACGTTGGAAATTTTCTCAACATTTTGGCCCACCTCTGCTTACTCTACGTTAAAATAGATTTCAATACGCAAATAAAGGTGGAAAAATACTACTAAAACCCCTTAACTTGGCGTTCAATATGTTAAAATACTTTTCCGATACGTAAATATAGGTGGAAAGATACTATTAAAACATCTAAACTCTACTTTTAATACAACAAAATACAATTCTGATATTCAAATATTTAAAAATACTTAATGTACTGAGTTACGTTTAAAAGAACCTTTTGTAAACACGAATTCATCCCATTGTTAATCATAAATTCCATATTAGATGGTGTATGTATGATTGGTAAGACTCTTGTCAGTAAAATACATTTCCAATGTGAAAGTAGAAAAATACTACTAAAATCCCATTTTAAATTTGATAAAATACATTTCAGATATGTAAATAGGTAGAATAATACTATAAAATTCCTTTTTCTACTTTTAATACGGCAAAACACAACTCCGATATGCAAATATATACAGAAAATACTAAAAAACCTCTATACTCTACGTTCAGTACGTTAAAATACATTTCCGGTACACAAATATAGATAAAGAAATACTACAAAATTTTAAAAGGTAGAAAAATACTACACATTAACCATTATTAATTTAAGTTTACAACATCCTTCCCGTAGAGTAAAACATAAAAGTTCAGAGTCAACTTATTTCCTCGTTATCTTTATCTCATGTGTTTTAAATACCGTATTGAAATGGTGAATGCTAAAACGTCGTAAAATAAAGAGTAAAACATATGTTCAGAGTCAGCTTGATTAATAAAGAGAATAACACAGACGTTTCCGATTGTAGTCACGTAGGAAGAAAAATACTACAACAATCTCTATACTCTGCATTCAATACGTTAAAATATATTTCCGAAATGTCAATATAGGTAGAAAAATACAACAAAATCTCTATATTTTACCAATATGTAAATATAGGAGGAAAAATACTACAAAAAGCTCTTTTCTTGGCGTTCAATAATTTAAAATATATTTCTGAAATGCAAATGTAGGAAGTAAATACTACAAAAGCCTCTTGCTCTCCGTTCAAAACGTTAAAATAGATTTTCGATACGTAATTATACGTAGAAAAATTTTAATTATTTAAATATCTAAGGAGAAGCTTATAAAGTTAGGAATAAACTTATATATTATAGATAGTGTTATAAATAAGAAAATTAAACAAGTTGGCAAGCCAAAATATACCTCTCCTCGGAAGAGTTTTTAATTTTCAATGAAGCGTAACTGTATCCGTGGTTCTGCGGTAGAACGCTCACCTGTCGTGCAAGAGGGCTCGGGTTCGAATCCCGGCCGTTTTAAAAATTATACTACACCCAATGACAAAAAGAGGTCGCTTTTGGAAAAACCCTTTCCCTGATTCTAAGAAACTGCGTACGCAGTGATTACCCTTTGCCCCGAAAATGCGAACGCGTTCGTAGGCCTGACAGGCAGACCCACAGGCAGATAGACAGACACGGTGGTTGTATAACCCCTCCTAGGGTACCAAGTCCCCTCGGAGAGGTAAAAATCCAATATGTCAATATAAGTGTAAAAATACGACAAAACTACTTATCTTTATTTTAAATACGGTAAAATACAATTTTTATACACAAATATGGTCAGTTAGATATTTTAAAAACATAAAAATTAAAATAAAAAGTGTGGATAACAATTATTCTACCGTATTTAAAATATAGGTAAGTTGTTTTGGTCGTATTTTTATACCTGTGTGTATATATTGGATTTGTATTTTACCATATTAAAAGTAGAAAAAGAGATTTTTTTGCAGTATGTTTGATTGGATTTAAAGTAGAGTAAAGATGTTTCTTGTGTGTAGACTTAGGTTACTATTCTTGTTTGCACTTAAAAAATATTTATGAATAAATATATTCATATTAAATTATATAAAAATTAACTTTGTCGACCCTAATTTTAAGACGGTAAATCAGGATTACATAGTATTGTAAATAAGAAAATAAATATTTAAGGAAATAGTTAACTACGTCACAAAGCTAAATAGAATAGGTGGGATTACTTTATAGAAAACTAAAATAAAATACGCCACAAAGGTAAATAGAATAGAGAGAATATATTTTTTTAATTTTAATATCATTAAACACCTTTATACCGAAGTCACGTAGGTGGAAGTACTATATTACCAAAATATTACATCAACTCTTACTTATTGATAAAACTTTAACTTTGTTAATAAGCAAACGGTTACTACTCTTATTTGTACTTCAAAACAAAATTTATAAATTAATTATATTAAAATAAACTTTTATGGACCCACTTTTTCAGATTATTTTATTTTTTTCGTTATTATAATTTTTGTGTGTTAAATCGGATAAAATATATTTCTGATATTGGACTCTTCGATCGGAGATGGTCGAAAATGGTCAGTTTGGTTTGCGAGTGGTCAAGATAGTAAATAAAGGTCAGTTTGTGATGGGAGTGCACAGTGTTCCAGAGTGCCCAAATTTATGAATAAATTCCACGAAAGATGATGTCGAAATATTTTTACATATTCTTGTTCAGTACACTATACGATTTAATAAAATATAAGAGCGGAAGCACTGCGCTCCCTGGAATCAAGGAATATCGAAAAATCATCAACATCAATGGATATGGCACCATAAGATTTGTCCAAATTGAAAATTTCAGCTGCTTAGGTCATTTTCAGAATTTTTTTAGTATTATTCTGACTATTAACATATCGGAAATGTATTTTATCAAATTAAAAAAGGGAATTAAGTAACTAGTATTTTTCTATCTATCTATTGGAAATGTATTTTAACGTATTAAAAGCAGAATAAAGATGTATATGAATTCATCATTCTGACAAGAGTCTTACATCATCTAATATGGAATCTATGTTTAACAATTGGATGAATTCGTGTTTACAAAAGGTTCTTTTAAACGTAACTCAGTACATTAATTAAGTATTTTTAAATATTTGAATATCGCAATTGTACTTTGTGGTTTTAAATGTAGAGTAGATGTTTTATTAGTAATTTTCCACCTTTATTTACGTATTGAAATATATTTAACGTAGTGAACGTAGAGTAAGAGGTTTCATATTATTTTACTACCTTTATTTGCATTTTGGAAAGCTATTTAAAACACGAGAAAAATAGAAACAAGTCGAACCTGAAAATATATGCTTTACTTAGGTTCAAGTACCATATACGTGTCTCATGACGTCACTCTTTAAAACACTCGAGATAAGCAGATATAAAGATAACGTAAAACAAGCTGGTCCTGAACACAATATGAGAAAAAAACCAATCGTCGCGATAAATATCATAAATACATTGACTTTTCAACGATTTAACCCCCATTTCTCCCCTCGGATCCCGATCCCAAACCTGGACCTGGGACTGATGCCTCGCGCTTACTTTCCTTCTACAAATATTTAATTAACAGAAAAAAAATTATAAAGACTATTTTGCGATATTCGTTTCTGTGCGCACCTTTTATATTTAGATAATATGAACATCGCTCAAACGATGATCTAAAAAATGAAGTACAATGACGTTTAAATTCGAGAAATTTGTAAATCAATTTGCTTTATTTTTGGGTACATATAAAAGGTTCGAAACCAAACCAATGATTAAATAAAAATTTAAAATTTGATTATGAACACTCAAATTAAATCTAGCAGCAACATTCATCTGCAGCAACATTCATCTCGATTATCACCAGGATTACAGGCACAGCAGAGGTCGCTATGTTCGTCGAAGCAGCAATTTTCTCTTTTTTCCCTGTTTAATATCCCAGATAGTGTCTTAGACGAAGATTTATAATTACCACGTCCCGATTTTAACGAAATAGATCGGCCAGGTACTTTCTCATCCAAGAAAAAACAATTTTTATATCAAAAAGTGTTTTGATAAAGGGAACCTTCATAACTTTATTTATTAAATTAATCATGGAAATAATGAAATTCAATTTTGGTGATAGTAGGGACAAACACATTCCAGTGTGTCTCGCTTATTTAACCACCATGAATTAGTGGATAACGAAGCAAAATTAGTTGCAATTCCTCGAAAGCTAGAGTTTCATAAAATATCGGTTTTTTTATAGGGCTTCCTGTCGTGCAAAGCTGGAACTAGTTGCGCTGTTGGAATAAGAATCGAAGTAGGTAAGCGGTGCATTCTAATGCCGCCTTCCTTTTCAATCAAATTCAATTATTTTCTCACTGTCTTCATGTGAGCTGCTATGAAACCCACTAAAGAACGTGGAAAAGTTCAGGTTTTTAAAAGAACGTGAAACATGAATTAAAGTTTCCTGGATAACTTTTAAGAGCATCACCTTCCATATAAAGTATCACCAGTTCCCTTCTTAACCAATTAACTTTTTGAAGACATCCCTCTTAATGAGCTGCTCCGTATTTCCCCAAAATAATGAATACTCACTTTAATTAGAATACACGATATTCAATATATCTACTAGAAGAGAGTCATATTCGAAAGGCAATAGATCTAAAATCGAACTACCAATAAGACGTTTAGAAAACCTTTTCTTATTTATGTAATATTTATTAATCGTTAATGGTCTTTGGCGCTTTTCCCAATTTAAAGTTTAGCTGGAACAATTCTAAACTTGGTTTTGTTACTTCACGTTGTCTTTAATCGTACTTACCTTTACCTTTGGTCAAAGCTTCTTGATTAGTGTAGTAAATTTCAAAAGTTACGAAGAAAAATATCATCAGTAAAACCTTGAACAGCATTTTCAAAGCAAGTCTGATTGAAAAGGGATAAAATACTTATAAAACAAGTGCCGTTAATCAGAGGATCATTTGCAATATGAGCAAGCTTCGAAACACTGGAATTTAAAAGTGATTTTATTTTCTAAGAATTAACTATTCGGGGTTGTTAACTCGAATATCTGGCCTTGTTTATAGCAGTGTTTTTTTCTAGTTTAGGTAAGGTTAGCCTAGCAAAAGGTTAGGTGGCATATTCTTAGTTTAATGCTACGCTTTTTTGATTAAGTAGTTATTTTGGCCTAAGGTACCACTTATTTGATTCAGGCGTTACTCTAGGTTCAGGCTAACTAAATCTTTTGGTTATTCGCCTTTAGCAACGTGAATTCCTCTAATTAAGCATAATGATAATAATAATAATAATAATAATAATAATAATCTGCTAGGCTAATCGCCCTAGGCAGCACCTTAGGCCTACGTCATCAAGGGTTTTTTAAAGCCCTTAATTCAGGTAGGACGGTGGCGGCAACCACTTCACGCCACGCGAACCAACAGTTCCCTACACTTACTATTACCGTTAACCTCCACAAATATAATAAATCAAATATTATTTTATATCTTTATAATAATACCTCAAATAGTCCTCTAATATTAACATAATAATGCCTCAAATATGCTTCTTAATTTCACATACCAATGCCTCCAATATTCTACTTAACGGTAAGCTGTTGGCTTGCAGGGCTTGCCACCACCCTCCTACGCATTGTAACCCGGCCACCTGAATTAAATGCATTAAAAGTCGCTCGATGACTTAGGTATTAGCTTAGATGATAAATAATATAAACTTCTAAATTACAAATAAATATTGAGAAAATAAAGTTTACGTATAAGGTTGAAAGACTAAAAATGTTTATTTTTATTGTTGACATTCGGCCAACTTTAATTGTAAAAACATGAAGAACGAAAAAATTAAAATCATAAAATTACTTGTTGATAATATTTTTTTAATTTTGAAAAATATTTTTTAATTTTGGAAAATATTTCTTTATATCATGTTAAGAAGCCAGCGGGAATTTGGAGGCAAACATAAAGGTTTAATTTTCTAAGGTCATCCTGTGATTCACAATTGATCTCTCAAGTGGTCTTTACTAATTCGTTCTCATTTTAGAAAGTCATACAGGACAAAACGGCCTAACAATGGTTGGTTTAATATACTTTCATACACAATCCACGGCGGGCCCAACTATATTTAAATATAAATTGTGAAATTCTAGCCAAGTTGGCTTACTTATTTCCGTTGCTCACAATTAAAATGATCATTGGATTTTTATTTAAATGTTTATCAAACGATGCGTTTTTGATATTTTTTATTAAAAATTAATTATTAAATAATTTGTATTATGAATTATGGCTGTGTTCAATAATTGGTAAAAAAGATTTTAATAGTTTTTTTGGGCAATCACCACATATTACGATGAAAAAGCAAAATACATGTGGGCTTTTGCCATCCTCTTCAAGAAATTTTATTTTTGATATTAAAAAACTGATTAATAGATAATTAAATTATTATTTATAAATTCCCTTAAAGCTATATGCTTTTTAATATTAATAAAAAAACTTATTTATTTTCTTCCTAAAAAATGTTTTACAAATAACCAAAATTTCAATATAGTTAAGAAATTTAATTTTGATGTTTTCGTTAAGTTTCACATTTTGAACTCCATTCCAAAGAAACCAATTTATTTATATTAAAATATTTAATATTATCACATGAAATATTGATTGATTTATGAAACTATTTAAATTTATATTCTTAAATTTAATAAAGCAAATCGCAATTTATTTATATTTTAATCTGATTTTTTTATTGTCAACCCAATAGCCTTAATAAACTTTACCCGTTATTAAAAGTACGATATTTACTCTGGATTGAGACAAGATATTAACTTAGTTAAACTCAGAAACTTTACACACAATTTATAAACTTTAATTGAACATCATTGAGGCTGTAGCTTTGACCACACCACTGCTGTGTTCCTAGTGATCCGTTTACCCTTAGCTAGTAATATTTGGACAAGTGATATGGAAAATAGACGAAATACTGAACAAACTGTGTCGAGTATTAGTTATTCTTTCATTTATTGGACCAAAAAATTACTTTAATTAAGATATTCCGCGAGGGAGGAGCCGGGCGGAAAAGTTGTAATTGTTAAACTAACGAGCAATAGCCAAGAGGAGTTCCATTTTCGAAAACCTTTCTAATACTTACGAACGTTTTTCCGGCCAACGTGTTAGATGAGTCGAACAGAAGGTGAGTAAATGACGGAGAGTCCCAGGTTGCGTCTCATTTTATACCGTGAGTTTCAAGGCACAACCGTGAATTATGCACAAAAACTAGCTTTTCCCCGATGTGGAGGTCAGCGAACCTCGTGAAATTGTATCAGTCGTATAGCAGCATGGCGTTAGTAAAAATCACACCTTTGCCTTGTTGCAGAGTTGAAAAACATTTGAAGGCCAATCAAACGACCCACAAGCTAAACGTCTGCTAAGCCGACTGCTGCTTTTATTTTCTCGTTATTTTTAAATTTTGGTCCCTAAATTCTCGTACAAGTTTATTAATTAGGAATTTTTTCTTACAATCTCATTTTTCTTAAAAAATCACGCGACAGCAAGGTCATAGACGATAAACAATCATTTTAAATAAATATAAGCCTTACTTTGTTAACTGAACCCAAGAGAGATAGTGACTGTTTAATGCGAAGAATTAGCAGAATTTTAGTAACAAAATGTCGAGGGGCTAGTCACCCCGCGTACAAGCCCATACGTTTGACTGTATCACTGAGATTACGCGTAATCTTTAGAGTAATATGTACCTTTATCAGTGTTGAGTACACGTTATCTATGTACAGGCCATCAGACAATGGTAAGCCCCTCGGAATTATAACTCTTATTTTAAAGAAACAAACAGTGTTGTTTCGATCAATGCTGAAGCGCCTCTGCCACGGATATAACGCTGAGGCACAAAGTGGAATTTATCAACAAAAAATAAACTAGATGAAGGACGGTAGAGCATACAAGTTTGAACATTAGCAAATGAGCGACTCATAAATTTGTGTCTAAAAGCACTTGGTCTTAGCAGACATTACTGTGATGTTTTCTTAACCACAACTTCTATGACTTAAAATTGAAAACATTTCAAATTTTATCGATCCGTTTTTCTTCCAAATCGTCTTAATTTACAAAATAACTTGCAGAACGAAGTAACAGGCGCGTTAGTAGACGTTCCTCTATCCACTAACAGACGAATTTGGTACCAACATGACGGTGCCGCACCCCTTCAACCTCAAGTTGTTGTGAAGAACCAGAACAACGAGTTCACTGAACGTGGGATTGGTCGAAATGATATCGATTAATGGCCTCCGATGAACTTTTCCTCAATACACTTGTTGCAAGCATCGAATCATTGCAGCCTTCGGACTTCTCAATCCTGATATGATTGCACGCTTGTTTCAAGAGTTGTCTGATCATACCAAAAAAATATCGCGGATTACGGAGGAACTGTAGAACCTCATTGGAAAATTTCTGCATATGGATGATTTTTTCATCAACTCGTATCTCAGTGCATTTTTTTAAGGAAACCAACTTTTTTAAACATTTTAGAAAATTATCTAAAACTTTCTCTTCGCTGGTTTTCTGCTAGCATTTTCCCGGTAAAAATAAATTTACTGATTTTTTTGAAAATTAGAATTAAAAATTATAAAATAAGAATTTGTAGTTTTTGAGAGCAACAAAAGACAAAATTAAAATGATAGGCTCTAATGTAAATTCAAAAAATAATGTTAATATTTTAAAGGTTAATTGTTTGTGAAAGGTTGCTGCCTACGATAAATTATTATATGAAAGCAATGCTTTTCGTAAATATGAAAACGGTGCAATTAAAAACTAGCGTTATCGTTTACTACGCTTTTGAGATATTTTACGTTTACTGCACCATTACGAATCACCCGAAAAGCAGATCATTAAAGCCATAGGCCATCATACTCGTTTGGCTTAAGAGTTAGGCTAAGACAATTAAGGTTTTTCACGAACTGTACGCTTACACCAGATGCGCTCTGTTTGAATTTATTGCGAAAACATTTACTTTTACTCCAATATTATATTTCACCTCGAAAAAAGAGATCAATGGAATGATAAACCCCTTTCCCCATATCCTAAATCCCGAAGTCAAGGCAGGTTACGTTAAAAACATATGCCTCCTATTACGAATAAATGAATGTTAGTTCTATCAGGCTCCGCAGAGATATTCTAGAGATATTTTCAAGGATAATAATAAATTTAATAATGTTCAAACGTGGCCTTCATATATTTTTCATTCCTATATGTATTAACAGCAACGTAAGGCGTAACTTTTAACTATTTGCTTTTTGACTGATTCGCTGTCGACATCGAAAAAAGGCTTCTAGGGTTTTGCTGAATTTGCCTCAATCCAAGGGGTGGCCTTTAATGAGATGAACCTTGGAACACTCCGTTGAGGAAATGGAGAAAACAAAACTTCTTTTCAAAGCCTTGCAAATCATTATGCACCTTTTTTCGTTAAATATAAATTATTTTCGGGGAGAGCTCGAACTTTTACTAATAGCAACAGCTCTCCTAGGTTATGTACTTGCTCCTCCGGGTGCTTCGCTTGCTGATTATCTGGCAACCTTGTGCTAATTTCTTTTCTTTTATTTTGGTTCACCATAACATTCTATGTAACTTTGTTTAAGTGCTGTAATTAAAATATTTTTTGTACTACCATGAGGACAAATATCCTTTTGAGGAGCAACAGTAATTACTAACTTATTTTCAGCAATCCCTTATATCGGGCCTTATCTAGTAATCTAAATCGGGGGGGGGGGGGTCAATTGATAACTCCACCCTGACCCGATTCTTTGCCTTAAATTTTCTACTCCCCTTTATTTTAGTCGCCCTCATTTTTATACACAAAAAGGCTCCAATTCCCCTTTAGGGTTAGATAGAAATTTAAACAAAATTCCATTTCATCCTTATTTTTCAATTAAGGATATTTTAGGCTACACAATTACACTCTCAATTTTTATTATAATTATCCTTATTAACCTAAGTAGGAGAAAATTTTCAAGGACTCCAATTCTACCCTTTCAACCAAATTATATTTTAAAGCTATTTAACCCTAATTATTCTTCTGACATGAATTGGAGCCTCCCCAATTGAAGAACCCTATCTCAATCTCGGACAAATTCTTACAATTTCATACTTCTTCTACTTTTTATTAAACCCTCTAGCTATAAAAATTCAAGATAAGAGACTAAGCTAAAATAAAGCAATTTGCTTTGAAAGCAAAATATAGGTAACCTAATGATTTATTTAATTCAAAACAACATCTAAAACGCGCTAAGCAAAAGAGATATAGGGAGTAAAAATATTCTTATTAATACTATTATTACCTGACCTAAGCCCTATTTAAATTCTTAATTCAATCAATCTATCTAACAAAGTAATTCAAACCCTACTTAAATTAACACCCCATACAAAATACCCCAAAACTAAAAACTCGTACCCATAAAGAGAAATATATTATCATAAATAAAACTAAAAAAATCTATATTAAAAAACAAATAGCAACCTAATATTTAATAAAGATTAAAGCAAATTCCCCAGAACCATCCTCCACATTAAACCCCAGATACCAATCCATACTCCCCTTCAGCAAAATCAAAAGGACTACGATTAGTTTCTGCAAGACAAGATAAAAGCCAAACACCCAATAAAACTAATAAGAGACCTAACTTTACTATAGAAAACTCCCGACTCACCACCAAATTATAACTCCCTACTATCTGAACAACACTTAACAAAATTAAAGCGAGACTTACCTAATAAGAGATAGTTTGAGCTACAGCTTGATAACAACCTAACATTCTACAAATATAATTAGAACTTCAACCAGCACCTAAAAGAGAATAAACACCTAAACTTGACAAAACTAAAAAAAATTAAACCATTCTGGTAAAAAAAACAACACCCCCTAAATTACATAAGGCCCAATAAGCCAAAGCCAAAAATAAGCCGAGTACGGGACTTAAATAGAAAATTATTTTAATAGAATACAGGGGCCAAATTTGCTCTGTAGTTATTAATTTTATTAATTTTAAACCATCCGAGAAAGGCTGCAAAAGGCCCATATAACCAACCTTGTTCGGTCCTTAACGAACTTGAATATACCCTAAACTTTTACGCTCCAATAAAGTAAAGAAAGCAACACTTACTAAAAGACACACTAATATCAAAGTATAGCTCAAAATTAACAAAATTTATGAAGATTAGATTCAACGCAATAATCTGCAGAATTAACCAAATAAATTTTAACTAATTAAATAAATAATAATAATTTTTAGATTCTGATTCTTTCGTACTAAGAAAATTTTAAAAACTATAGATAGAAACCAACCTGGCTCCGAAGCAGCTATAAAATATTTCTTTGTACCAGTGGTAGCCTCTTCCATATTCATCATCAGATCAATACCAATAGAAAGAAATTTTTCATCTTCACCTCTTACGCTCCTAGCTTTATTAGCTAAAATAGGAGTGAACCAACTGCATTTTTGGGTGCCAACTCTTTTAGAAAACGTTATTGGCTAAGCACATTTATCATCTTTACATGACCAAAATAAATTACTTCACTACTAGTTACTTTAACAATAACAAGCACAATTTTTTTATGCTGTATTATCATTAATTTTTGGGACCCTTAGTAGGTTTAATCAACCAGTCACAAAATAATTCTAGGATTTTCATCTATCTCCCACTTAGCCTGACTCCTTGTCGCCCTCATACTAAATTTAAAAATAATTTTTATTTTCTCGTTTATATTATCACGTTAGCAATTTGTACAAATCTTTTAAATAAACCTTAGTTGACATCTCGTATAATACGGGAGATAGAGGCGAAGGCTGCATTAGTATCTGGAGTATAATGAATTTCTAGAAAAATACCTGTGGTTACTTGAAAGATTAAACAAAGGATAAGCAGGGACCCAAAATTTCATCAATAGGAGATATTGGAGGGAGCTGGTGTATCAATTAATGCAGAATTTAAATAATTATGATGGGATGGGATTTTCGGATGGGTGCAATGTTTAGGATAAGTGAATAATCTAAGATTATGTTTGCCTTATCAAGGCAACCCTTTGTAGCTTAAGGTACTTCTCTAGATAAATTATCTTGTTTTTAGTTAGTTGATATTAGTATATTGAGCATGTACTGTAATTTTTACAATTGTAATAAGAGTAATAAGAAGATAAGTTATAATCATTGCTACTCATGTTAGATTTATTTTTATGGCGTTAATTTTAATAATTGTGATTGTGTTTAAGGGGAGTGGTTTATAGAAGAGAGTTATAATTGGGGTTAATAAGGGATTTATTTTTGGTCGTCGAGAATGGTCCGTATGGTGAAAGAGAGGCTATATATATAAATGAAATATTAAGTCCTTCCAGTAAAACTAAAATGATTATGCAGCTAATCAGTAGAGATGAGTCTTGGGCCCGCTAAAGACGGGCTAACCCGACCCGACCCGAGCCCGCCTTCGGGCGGGCCGGGTTTTGGATATTGAAGTTTTTGCCGGGTCGGGCTTTTATATATTAATGATCGGGCCTTCCAAGTTTCTATTCTATTCGCAACCGCTAATCTCTTCATGCAGAAAGCGAATTATTTCATTATTGCTTGTTAACAAAAGCGACATGATAAGACTTTTTTTTGGATGGTGTCGGCTAGAGCCTTGGACACCAACACAACAAGTAAACGTCACAGACATGTATAGTATAGCGGCACAAACGTTAGAAGCGCTGAAGGGATCGCAAAACTCCCGACAGCAGGTGGAAGTACACATGATAAGACTCAAAAACGTTTAAACGCTTGCTTTGCCATCACAATTTTTTTTACTGAGAGCTAGTTTCACAACAGAGTACAGACTACATAGCCTACTAACTCGCCCGTACTCCGTAGAGAGATATACGTTCTAAAACGCCTCACTTTTCAGCGCTGAAGTGGACCAAAATTTTAATTTGGTTTACCTATGATTCCCACCTCCCCCGAGTCTCCCACGTGACTCTATCTTTTCACTTCGTGACAAGCGTTGTTGTGGGAAACTGAGAGGTTCACAGTTCATGCGGTATTCAAATTTCTGACTTCAAGTTTTAGTTTTGGTTTAGTCATAGCAATTGAAATTTTGAATTCGGGAGCTCAATCTAGCATTTAGTACAAGCTTATACTAAAACAATAAAAAGTGCAAGTTTATCGGGCCTTGCCGGGTCGGGTTTAAAATTTTAAAAATTTTATCGGGCCGGGCCGGGTCGGGTTTCAATTTTGGCGGGCCGGGTCGGGTCGGGTTTTAGTTTTAATGAATTTTGCCGGGCCGGGCCGGGCCGGGTTTAAGAAATAGCCGGCCCGACTCATCTCTACTAATCAGTCTTATTTTAGATTGAAAAATGCTTGGATGGCTAGACTAATTGTGATTAAAATTAATGCAAAAATTAGTGTTAAAAGGTGGTTTGAGAATGTGATTATTCGTAAAGTAAAGGTTATAAGAAGGGTGATTAAAAGCAAAAAGTAGTTAATTTATAATTTTAGTCATCCTCAAATTTTTCCAATTTTGGTTTACAATAGCAATGTTTTTAACAGCACCGTAACCAGGATTTGAATTCAGGGGGGGGCACGCAATGGAAACAAATAAATAAAAAAAAATTGTACATACAACCATATGGTTCAGGGCGGGCACGGCCAGACCGCCCCCCCTGGTTACGGCCCTGGTTTTTAATAAACTACTAGTAGCAATATTATGGAAAAAATTTATTTTTCGTTTACCTGACAAGTTTTGAATCGTTCTCAGTTACCTATAGAGAGAGCCTGCAAGTGCAAGGAGAACCATGTGTCTTGTCCTTTAGCTTAGAAAAGATAAGTCATGAATTTTCTTTTATTAAAGAGACTTTCAAGAGACCCTCTAGTTAATTTAAAATACGTAATTCAGTTGCCGTAAATTGTGAACCCAAAGTTACGACTGAATGACTTATTTCAATTCAACTTGGTCTTTCTTGAAAGTCCCTTTAACAATTCAAACAGGCTATTGCAGTGTAACTGCACACATTTCATCAGGCCTTTCTAGAAAGAAATGTGGTCATTTTAATGCAACTCTATTGTCACTCTTTTTTAGTACCAGCGGGATCTTCCGTTTTTCATCATGCATGACAAATTTAAATACTTATGCATAATTCTACTTTAAACCAGAAGTTTAAAATAATAAGTGCAGACTTGGATAGATAGAATTTAGTACATGTCTGTTTTATAAATTCATTAAAAGAATTAGCTTACATAGAAAGTTGCAAACTCCTTTAACCGTTTAATTTCTTGTATTTATACATATAAAACAGCATATTTATTAAGGTTATAATATTTTGCGAGTAGTAATTTGAAACACAAAACTGCAGAATCCAATTACGACAGCATAGCATACATGGCCTCCACATTTGATATCTAAAATTTTCCTCTTGCAATAATTTCATTAACTGAAAAATCCAGCTTTTCGCGTTTTCGACCTAGTAATTCCCATTTATTATCCCTCGCTCTTAATACTTATTTATATAGATATTCAGATTAATTCTTAAAATTATTCCAAATTGAAGGTTTTATTTATTACAAAATTACTTAAATTTTAATAATTTTGCAAAAACATATCCTCTAAAGTTGCTCTGGATATTTAGATGGTGACTTTCGTTACTTTTAAAATGTGCCTTTATTAAATTTCCATCGGTTTACCCATTTTCCCTTTTAAATTGCATTATTCCCTTTCTGCGTTTTTAAAGGTTGAAAAATTCTGGAACAAGGAAAAATTCCCCGCATATGGAAGCACTGCGTCTATAGCAATCAATGCCAGATATAAGCGTTCCAAAAATATGGTGCCTTATCAAGCAAAATAGCTCAGCTCGTAGTTTGTCTTTTTCTTTCGAATTTTTTATCCTACAGCCCTATTTTATATCCATTGCGGCTGATTTTAAAATTCATTTTAAATATTTCCATAAGAATATACGTAATTCTGAACTAAACACGCGTACTCCTTTACAATTTAAAATTTTCTCAGTTTACTGTTACAGTTTCAAGGCTCATATTTAAGGAAAGGGTTTTAAAATATATAAAAGGTGAGGAAATGTTGATGGAAATTATTTTAGAAATAAATTTTGCTTTTTAAAATAATTCCAAAAAATAACTCTTTAATTCTAAAACATTTCCAATATCCGTGCCTTCATACATCCCAACTACCCCTTAAATCAACCTTCCAACTGCTTTGATAAAAGCATTTTTTATTTTATTTAATTAGTGATCGCGGTAATATTTTAAATAGTAGGTTAGATTATTTTGGGTGTGGATTTTTTATAATTGTTTCTCTTCAATACAAGTGGAGAGGAGCTGTAGAAAAGGTAACAATTTGCATGACGTGAATCGCGAGGACCACCTTTGATGAAAATTTGATATCGAAAGGTGATCGGCGTCGGCGCCTTTCTCATGTTTCGCTGACTGGGTATTCCGAGGATTAGTTCGTCAAGCGCCCGCTGTACGGAAAATGGCGTGACAGTCCCGGCGTTGCCTTCGGGTTCTCCGGTTCCTCGATGAGACGCAGGTGTTTTTTGCAGCACACGGATGATGAAACTCCAATCCCCAAATGAAATATTAAAAAAGTTGTAAATATTTCCTCAGTATGTTTCAATATTTTTATATATGGGGAAAAACATAAGTTGCTAAGTTTAGAAACGATACCCAATGTTTCACTGCAAATTGTTTTTTAATGCACATATAATGATCATTAGGCGTTAATTTATTGAGCAATGGATAAGAAATAAGAGAAAGATTAACAAAACAAGCCCAAACAATAAAAACTACTTGAAACATTACACCGCGTTGATTTCGTTCAACAAAATAGTGATTTGGCCATTTCCCATTTCTTAACAGCAGTTGCTCAAACAAAATATTTGAAAATTATTTAATGAAGATGGGTTTTTGATAAAACTAAAGAGAAATCCTTATTGTTTTAAGCTCTTACGCGTAAGGTACTTTGCCTTAAGATATCCTTGTTTTAATGTTAAACTATTCATTAAATTTTTCAGACTTATTCTACATTTGTAAATTAGACAATTTTTATTTAAATATACACCAAGAATGTATTTATTTATACTCAGGGTGAATGAATATGTCGAGCTTATTATTAGCGTTTCTCCAATTCCACCCGTTGGGGCCCTCGGTATGCTCCTCCGCTTTAATAAAATCAAATAATACTGCAATCTCTTTGGTTCTTAAAAATTACGTTTTTCGACGCGATTAACCCCCCTTAGCATGACGGGGTTAGTGCCTCAACGTGTGCGTCGATAGTCTCGACATATTCATTCTCCCCGAGTATAAAAAAATACATTCTTGGTTACACCAAGGATATTATTTAAAAAATAATGTATTAATAAAAAATACTGTTTTTTATTTGTTTGTTCTACCATTAAATTTGTAAACGGATTAAAATAATATGCTTGAACGGGTATGGTATATAGAGCAACCAAGTAATTTAACAAAATCATCCCTTAAATATTAAATTTACATTTATGGGCATGACTTTGAAGGGGCAGGTATTAGAGAAGATAGTATCAATTGAAAACGCTCTAACTGGCATCCCACCTAATGACATCTAATTAAGTAGAATTGTACCTTGTGGCATCGCCCTAAATGGTATAGTACCTAGTAACATCGCACTAAACGGAATCGTACATAGTGGCATCGCCCTAAGTGGCATTGTACCTAATCTGGTACTGAAATCTGGTGTGTATTGAGAGGAGAGTTTTATTTTTCAGCCTATATATAATGGCCTTTACATACTAAGTAGGCAAACTTTACCCGTATTTCAAAATTATTTTATTTATGGTAGTGTTATTATTATTTATATGTTTCATTTAAATACAAAATATATTCCCATAAAATAAATCGAGAATTCTATATTATAACGTTAAAAATATATAGTCCCACTAGTAGTGACATTTTCAACATTGCCTTGCGTCATCACAATAGCTTTATTAGTGCATATCATTTTTAGGAAAAATTATTTCTCAGTGGTAGAGTAAAATTGGTAACGTCACCGTAAGATTATCTTGGGAACTCTAGAGTGCCGACGTGCCAAACGGTGCCATACCTTAATTGGAAAATGGTAAGGCTTTTGAAATTTACTAATTACGTCATCCAGCGCGCACTGGCCCACAAATCAACGTTTTTATTATATTATAAATTCTTTTCAATCCTAATTCAAAATAGGAGTGTACTAACTAAAATTTAATTTTTAAATACGGGTAAAGTTTGCCTACTTAGTATGTAAAGGCCGTTATATATAGGCTGAAAAATAAAACTCCCCTCTCAATACACACCAGATTTCAGTACCAGATTAGGTACAATGCCGTTTAGTGCGATGTCACTAGGTACTATACCATTTCGTGTCATTTAACGTATTAAAGGTAAAATATAGAGATTTTGTAGTATTTTTCTACCTATATTAGCATTTTGTAAATATATTTTAACGTATTGAATGTAGAGTATAGAGATTGTTGTAGTATTTTTCTTCCTACGTGACTACAACCGGAAACGTCTGTGTTATTCTCTTTATTAATCAAGCTGACTCTGAACATATGTTTTACTCTTTATTCTACGACGTTTTAGCATTCACCATTTTAATACATTCTTAACTTATTCCATACGGTATTTAAAACACATGAGATAAAGATAACGAGGAAATAAGTTGACTCTGAACTTATATGTTTTAATCTAAGGGAAGGATGTTGTAAGCTTAAATTAATAATGGTTAATGTGTAGTATTTTTCTACCTTTTAAAATTTTGTAGTATTTCTTTATCTATATTTGTGTATCGGAAATGTATTTTAACGTACTGAACGTAGATTATAGAGGTTTTTTAGTATTTTCTGTATATATTTGCGTATCGGAGTTGTGTTTTGCCGTATAAAAAGTATTGGAAATGTATTTTACTGACAAGAGTCTTACCAATCATACATACACCATATAATATGGAATTTATGATTAACAATTGGATGAATTCTTGTTTACAAAAGGTTCTTTTAAACGTAAACATTAAGTATTTTTAAATATTTGAATATCAGAATTGTATTTTGTTGTATTAAAAGTAGAGTTTAGATGTTTTAATAGTATCTTTCCACCTATATTTACGTATCGGAAAAGTATTTTAACATATTGAACGCCAAGTTAAGGGGTTTTAGTAGTATTTTTCCACCTTTATTTGCGTATTGAAATCTATTTTAACGTAGAGTAAGAGGGGTTTTTTTTAGTATTTTACTATCTATATTTGTATTTTGGAAGTCTATTTAAACGTATTGAACGTCAAGTATATATATATTTGTATATCTGAATGTAATTTAACGTATTCGTATACCCATTTGAAATGAGTAGCGTTACGTATATATAAATTTACCAGGTCCTCATACGGAATCACATGTACAATTACAATACTTGAGAAATATAAGTTTCTCATACTAAAACTTGAGATATTTATTTTATCAAAATGCTTGTGATGTTGGCTAAAGAGCCACTTTGGTATATAGACACGTAATGATATTAAATGGAGTTCATAATTAATTTCATTATTTTTAACAAAACATTTGTGACATAGTAGAGAGAAGTGTCTTTCAGACGACCTAAATTTAGCATTTCTGAACTTTTTATATTAATTATGTTTTGTTAGTTATAACCATATGGATTTCAATACATTTGAAGAAGCGAGTAAAATAGTGGAAGAGTATAATGTGACGTTTCTAGATGAGCAAGAAATAAGAAAGCATTTGGAAGAAATGGAAAAACATATTGAAGAATGGAGATTTAAGCTAGATGAAGCTTGTCAAAGAGAAATGGTACTGAGAAATGAAGTTAAAGATATAAAAACAATGCAAAATAGTTGGAAGAGAGCAGAAAACTAGAAAGAAAAAGTGAAACACGTGAACTAGTTTAAACAGTCTCTCAGTTCGAAACGAAATCTAGAATAATTGACATCGTGAATCAGTACCATTAGAACTTTTTGTAATGTTGTTTACCATTGAGTGGCTTAACTCCGGATAATTGTGCGATTTAATATTAACATAATAATAAAAATAATATATCAATATTGAAAAATTTATAGAAATAAAAGGTGACTATTGTAGAAAAAAGAGATCTTATTTAAAACATTTCTTAATTTCTTTATTGGCTTAAAATATAATTTTGTTTAACGTCTTAGTTTGTATGTGAGTTAGTGTACACTCTGTTTGAAAAGTCTTCGACAGTTAAAATATTTGCCCTCTTTTTAATTCTGCTAGAAAACTATAATAGATAGCTCGATGAAACCAATTGCAACTTTTATTTATTTTCCAAAATCTTTCGTTATTTATCGGTTTCGTCCGCCAAAAATTAATAGTTTGGCGGGAACCGTCAAAACTCATTTTTGACAACTTTTTAAATATTGGTTCTACGGCACTGGTTCGCGCGTTTTTGAATTCACAATGGTCGGTTCATATTTAGAAAGTGGAAAAATTATCCCTCTACAACCAATGGTTGAGAAGTTATCGCGTTTCCAAACTTTCGTCGAAACAAGGAAACACCTAAAATGCATCAAGCGATTATAAATAACGCAACTTCGACGACAATTTGGAAACGCGATAACTTCTCAACCGTTGTTGGTAGAGGGATAATTTGTCCACTTTCTAAATATGAACCGACCACTGTGAATTCAAAAACGCGCGAGTCAGTGCCGTAGAACCAATATTTAAAAAGTTGTCAAAAATGAGTTTTGACGGTTCCCGCCAAACTATTAATTTTTGGCTGACGAAACCGATAAATAACGAAAGATATTGGAAAATAAATAATAGTTGCAATTGGTTTCATCGATCTATCTATTATAGTTTTCTAGCAGAATTAAAAAGAGGGCAAAAATTTCAGCTGTCGAAGACTTTTCAAACAGAGTGTACAATTCCCCACCGGGTGAAATATTCTGTTTATAGCCAATTGGAGATAATGTCTGTACAAATTTACAATATTTAAAATTTTTCCGAATGCACTTTTTCTTGGGCAGCGGTTCCCATTTAATATTGGAATATTTATAGTAATAAAAAGTAACTATTGTAGAAAATAAAAGAGGTTTTAATTAAAACATATCTTAATTTATTTATTGACTTACAATATTTACCAATTATTATTTTGTTTAACGTCTTTCATTTTTATTAATGTAATTGCTTGACTTAAATAAAGCGTGAAAATTATTAGTTTCAAAATGATATTTGCAAATCTTATCTACACTAATTTTATTTTATTTTATTTTCATTTTTTTTGTTTTTATAGTATCTTTCTGACTATATTTGTGTATAAGAATTGTATTGTACCATATTTAAAATATAGGCAAGTTGTTTTTGTCGTATTTTTATATTTATATTTACATATTGGAATTGTATTTTAACAATTAAAAGTAGAAAACGAGATTTTTTTGCAATATGTTTCCATCTATTTACATATCGGAAATAGATTTGATTGGATTTAAAGTAGAGTAAAGATGTTTCTTGTGTGTAAGTTTAGGTTACTATTCTTGTTTGTACTTCAATATTGTGCAATTTTGCGATGTATGTCTCTCTCTCTCTCTCTCTCTCTCTCTCTCTCTCTCTCTCTCTCTCTCTCTCTCTCTCTCTCTCTCTCTCTCTCTCTCTCTCTCTCTCTCTCTCTCTCTCTCTCCATTAACGAGCGAATACAGGAGGACGACATGTAAGTTATTTATTTATTTGTACTATTATGACATGGAAGTTTCTTGTAAATAACATATTCGTAATTTTAAATATTCAGGGTATTATTAAATGAACCTGAACCTGAACCATATCAACACAGTTCCTTAATATTCTAAATATTGATGGTTCTGGGTAAATATATAAATTATTTAAAATTTATGGAAAAAAATATATATATATATACATTTTTTTAATTTTCAATAATTATATCTAATTAGAATCATGCTGCTAATCAGATCCCTATTAACCCCAAGTCTCCAAGGAACCGAATGTTAATTTTTAAAATGTTTTTAAAATAAAAAATCAAACTCTTGATCTAAATATAATTTCTTTTTATTCATCTGCTAATTGTTCAGTTACAAGATTGATATTTTTATATAGCCACTCGGAAAATAATGTACTCTTTTCAAGAGCGCACGAATATTTCCTACTTAAAAAGTTCGTTTTGTGACGAGTAAGACACGCAAACATGGGTCCGTCTTCGTCTAATTCAGTAACCTTCGGACACCCTACACCATTTAAGTCTATCACTTCGCGGTGTATTAGGTCTAATAAAAATACGCATTTCTCCTCGCCTTTACAAAATACACGGTCATAGCCTCGAGTGGCCATTGATAAGCATTCTTCTAGTTTTCCGTACGGGGTGAATCCAAAATCCCAAGCGAGGCCGTGAACGTTTTTCTCGACCCAAGTGTTCTGTCGTTGAGTGCGGGAAGGTAGGTCAGCTCGGGGGTACGGCGGGAGGAAAGTCCACGATGTGACCCGGGGTGTAGTTTCGGCCGAACATGCTGACCTTTCTTTCACTATTTTCTCCGGCTTTTCATCTCTGGTCCGCCCGTCAAAGAATTCAAAATCAACGACTATCGATTTTTTATACCTATAGTCCAAAAATGAAATTTGTTATACCTATAATTCAAAAATTACATAACTAATTTTTCTCCAGGATTATGGAAATTTCACTTACACAGTTCTTGTTGGGTTATTCTTCTTGACTTGAATCTTCTTCGAGTTTGTTTGGTTATCCACTGATCGGTCAATTTTATATACTCAGTTATTGCGTCATTGTATTAACATCAGCACCGCATTGTAACTGGGAAAACCCATGGATTTCGCTCCACCGTTGTAACATTTACCACCACTCATTCGCAACTTAAATAATACCGGGGAAATTAGTGGTCCAAATTTTAACCTAATTTGCATATTAAAATGATGTTTATTTCTCAATTCGTAGTTTACACGGTCTTCGTACGGTAGAACGTGTACAATAGTATCGGAGAAACGTACGCACTTCATACAGGCGGTGAAAAAGCGGAGAACGTCAATCAGGATTACAACTCTTCTTTCTGCAGGTGGGGACCTTCTATCATTAATAGCGGGAAAGACTGCTGCCTTCTATAAGGCTTTCATTTAATCGGGGTACAGTCTTTACGTTTTCCTATGCACCACTCTCTATAGCGTTACACGTTCACCACCAGTGATGTTTAGCTTTACTAGTTCTCCACCCAACGAAATGCGGGGACTGTCAATCAGGATTATAGCCCTTCTTTTCCGGAGGTGGGTAAAGAGCTGACCGTCAACCATTAATACACAAAAAGGCTGCTGCCTTTACACGTTCACCGCTCAACCGTGTAGCTTTGGCTGTTCACCGCCGACGCCGCCTTGCGGTGCTGCTTCACCGCCGACACCTCCCTGCCTTTGTACGTTCACCACCAGCGCCGCCCTGCCTTTGTACGTTCACCGCCGACACCACCCTGCCTTTGTACGTTCACCACTGTACTCGCGGGCGGGGCGGGCGGGACGGGCGGGATGGGTGGTGGCCTTCTACTGTATACTCCCTGGGACCCGCTCGAAGAACCTACTAACGCCATTAAAAAGTTAAAGCCATCAATGACAGCAGGCCCAGATAGAATCCCGAATTTTATAATTAAAGGGTGTAGTGGAATTCTCGTTGATTTGTTGGCTCATATTTTTAATTTATCTCTTGATTCTGGAATCTTTCCTACGATTTGGAAGTCCGCAATCGTCTCTCCGATATTTAAGAGTGGATTTGTTGGAGACGTCTCAAACTACAGACCGATATCAGTCCTCAACTCACTTAGTATGGTGTTCGATTTTATATTCCAAGCACATTTATACAATTGGTTTAAGATTTTCATACCAGACACCCAGCACGGTTTCGTTAAAGGCCGTTCTGTAGAGACTAATTTATTATCCTTTACAAATTTTGTGGAGCCGTCTCTAAAATCTCAAGGTCAGGTCGATACAATATATATCGACCTATCTAAGGCCTTCGATAGGGTTTCTCACCAACAACTCATATCTAAGCATGCATTCCATGGACTATTGGGCTCCTTACTTCGATGGTGTGAAAACTACTTGTCTGGACGAACTAACTATATAAAATGTAATAACATTATATCTAATACCTCATATGGAGTTTCGTGTGGTTTACCTCAGGGCTCATCCCTTGGACCCTTATTTTTTAACGTTTATACTTTCGACACTCAAAATTACTACAGCTCGCTGATGACCATAAGTTGTCTAAAATAATTAACAACCATGGAGACGGTAAACAACTTCAGAGCAATTTGGATCGACTAAATAATTGGTGTGTTAATAATCATATCCCGATAAACGAAAAAAACAGTAGTCGTTTCCTTCACTCGCAAGACTAATATTTTTATGTATAATTATAACTTACATGGAATTACTCTCAAGCGTGAAAAAATAGTAAAAGACTTAGGTATTACTTTTGACAGTAAACTCACCTATAATTTTCAAATACATAAAACGATAATGAAATGTCAGAAACTTTTAGGGTGCTCATATCGAATATCTCGGCAGTTACAGTCCGATAGTTGTTTTCATTCGCTGTACGTTTCGTTAGTAAGGTCATCATTGATGTATGGGAGCTTACAATATGCCAATGCTTCTGAAACAAATTTACTTAAACTTGAATCACTTCAGAGAAAGTTTTATTATTTATCTAAAATTTTGTCTAAATCTAGTTTGCGTTTGACGTATAACGACTTCTTATCGAAATTAAAATTAGACTCCATAAAGGAAGGTCTAATTAAATGTGATATAAAATTTTTAAATAGACTTATAAATTATAAATTTGAATGCCCCGAATTATTAAAATGCGTTCCTTTTAACTGCCCAAAACGCTCAACTAGAAATCCAGAATGCAGTGACTCCCGACGTAGAATTTTACTTAACTGTATTGTGTACGGGAAAAATAACAATTTATTTTTAAACCAAAAATTTTTAAACAAGAATATAGTTTTGTCTAACTCATGATTTTGATAATTATTTGAAATCTGTAAAATACTTTTAATATAATTTTATTACGACTCCTGCACTATTGCCGACGTTTTTCAATTTTTAATATTTTGTATAACTTGTATTTTGTTTAAACTCAACTATGTGTTATGACTTGTTGGTGCGTTTGTACTGTTTCATGGCAAAAAAAAATAAAATTCAATTCAATTCAATTCAATCTTATATGTAATTAAATATTTATAAATTATATTAATCTTATATTTAATTAAATATTTTATTGTTTTAATGTAAAATTTGATAGTGATCAGAAATTGAACTTGGGTCGCATTGTTACCATGCGGATAGTTCACCGCCGAGCCATTGACTTCCTTAGGGAAAATATTAAAGTAAAGGAACCATTATGATAAGGCGGGATATTTTACTAAACGGATAAATACACTATCTGTGGATATTTTTTACTGAACTTCGCTTTTTAATTTTTGTGAACTTGTTAAAGTCTAAATATTTTACGTATGAAAATTTAAAGGTCAAATCTTGTTTGAGGTTATTTATTCCACGAAAACGTCCAGTTTTGGAGGAACCTTTACAGTGTGTACGTCGTGTTATTTAGCTAATCCGGTTTCATAATAATAACGTCGAAAATTCCTGTTTGTTAATGGTAAGGTGTCGCACTTCTTGCTATAATTAAATTTTCTGTTGTATGGTTTCTAAATTTTTGAAGGAATTTGTTGCTTGATTGCGTTATATTTTTCTTCCGGTTATTTTTTCTTTGAAGCCTGATCGATGGAGTTAATATTATATATTTTCTATTAAGTATTTTTGTTTTGAAGGCTGATTGATTGGGTTAATATTAAATATTTTTATGGGTTATTTTTGCTCTGAAGCCTGATCGATTGAGTTATTTTATATTTTTCTATTTGTTATTTTGCTCTGAAGTCTGATTGATTGGGTTATTATTATAAATTTTTCAATGAATTATTTTTGCTCTGAAGTCTGATTGGTTTATTATTATTAAATAAAAAACGCATCTCTTTTTCTTCATTTAATATTTATAAGGTAATATTTTTTAAATTATGAATTATACATAAATATATTGTGAAAAGATAGTTTAACTTACTATACCTTGTTTTTTCTAAATAGGAAAGTGGAAAACCGAGGAAAAACATTTTTCGCGATTTCGCTTATATTCCCTGCCTTTGGTGATAGTAGGTTTTTGGTCGTATGTAGCGCCCCTATCGGGATTATTCATACACGCAAATTAACATTAGATGCGAAGCGATTGACGGGGCCGCTTAAGCGCGGTACGCGCGATCGAAGTTGGCCGTGGCTAAGCGATGGGCCGAGACTTCTTTTAACAAATAGACTCCACTAAGTTTCGTCCACTTTTGACCGCTGCTACTGGCCAAACTATAGGAGCTAGGAAAAAATGGCAATGGACAATTTTGCTCCTTTGATCAAGCCCAACAACATGTTTCAATTTTAAAAAATCGGTCAAAAGCCAAATCCCATAGAAGAAGTGCGATGTCCTTTCTTCACTTTTAATTTATATAATTTTAAAGTTACTGTAACCCAAGCAAGAAAGGTACGCTACGACGACTGCGGCGCTGATTTACAACTTAATCTTCTACGCTAGGGTCTCTCACTCGCGGGGAAAGAGTTCGTTTTACCCCAATTCCGAAAAAGGTTATACTCTCTTTAAGTTTGTAAATAAGTTATTTTCGGCACTATTATCCTGCTAAGCTACATCTTGAAAGTAGGAAGATAAACACTTATCTTCCAAATATAAATTATATACTTCTGGCGTAGCTTATTTTGTTTTTGAGTGAAGCGACGGTGAATAAATGGTTCATAAACATGATTGACAGATTCAGGACACTAATGTTAATTTGCAATTTGTACACGATGGAAGCCAAGCTATAGGGCTGTAATTTAGCAAAATCTATTTATCAGTGTATGAAATTCAGTATTAAATTTGCAATCCACTAATTTCAAAATGTTATTATTTGAGGCTTGTAAATACTTTGTTGTCTCTACGAATATGAAGCAATTTCTATAATGACAATTCCAGGAGGGGGGGATATGAGATCTTAGTAAAATCGACAAAAACCCCTGAAACTACATAACTGCGGCGGACGAGTACAATTGTTTACGCACTGTGCAACAGTCTATTCGTAGCATATTCGTAGAGCCAATGTCATTACCCCCTGTAGCAAATCAGAGTCGGGCCGACGTAGGCTTTTGTATACTTAAATGGCAAAGTCGGCGAGATAGACTTTTGAAGGTCCAAATGTCCTAGGGGTAAATGAGTCGGCCGACGGTCGGCCAACCCTAAAGGTTTCACCCCATAAGACTGTAAACCAACTGAAACTGGCTACAAACCCGACTAAGAAACAACGTTGGCCCAACTTTACACACGCCCGAATTGCCGACCCTCTAACAAAAAAAACGACTGTAAAATTGTAGGCTTTGAAGCGAGCGGTCACGCGTTTTTCGAGCTCCGTAAACTTGATAAGCGATCAGATTACGTTATTATTTTCTTATATTTACCAAACCTATTATGTCGCAGTCTGTTAAATGCTCAAAAACATTTTTAAACCCTAAAGAAGTTATACAATGTTCATCGTGTAATGAATTTTACCACCCTACTTGCGGCGGGATTAAAACTGACGAAGCATTTAAAAAAATGGGATCCCGTAAAGCTTCGTGGAAGTGCGATACGTGCAAAGAAAAGACTGCTAACGATCTGAACAAGCCAAATTCAGAGAATGAGATAGATAACTCGGACAGCGAGAAAAGTGAGCTAAACCAATTACTTCACCATAAACTCAAGAAATTAGATGATATTGAACTCAAAGTCAGTAAGATTCCGAATATCGAAAAGAAGGTGAATAAAATAGACGATATAGAAAAATCGGGGATATTTTGCTCAAACAAAATTGATGACTTCACCAGAGAATTAAGTACAATGTCTAAAGTTATTGATCAAATTAAATTAGATAATATTCAATTAAAAAACGACAACAAAATATTAATCGAGAAAGTTAAAGACCAAGAAGGTATCATAAATGAAATTAGACAAGAGAACCTATTGTACAACCTTGAAATAATTGGTATAGAGCAAACAAAGCACGAAAACCTATTTGCCATAGTTAAATATATAGGTGCAGCAGTAGGCCTAACTTACAACGAAAACGATTTTAATACGATATATAGGATATCTAAAGGTGTCAACCAAATACCTATCATCAGAATCTGCTTTGTATCAAAAACAATTAGAGATATTTGGCTAAAGGCAGTTAAATCAACAAAAAATCTGACTGCAAATGACGTAAACAAGAATCTAAAAAGTACGAGGATATACTTTAATGAACATTTGACCCCTTTAAACAAAAAAATACACTATGAAGCGAGGCAATTAGCTAAAAATATTAATTACAAGTACGTCTGGATAAACGACGGAAAAATATTTATGCGTGAAGAAGATAACGCACCAGCAATAAGAGTCCGGTCTATAGAAAACCTAAAAACTATAAAATAAAAAATAGATATTTACTCTTTTAATAACTACAGCTCTAATCTAACTTTCATGATAGATAACGAAATTTTTTCACCTAACTTTAATGTTATTCCCTGTAATTTGATGGATCTAAAATATAAAAATAAAAGCACTGACTTCACGATAATGCATTTAAATATACGAAGCCTAAATAAGCATTTTGACGAACTAAATATATTTTTAGAAGACCTCCAAATGTGTTTAGATATAATTGTGTTAACAGAAACCTTTAATATCGAAAATATTAACCAATTTAGTCTACGTGGCTACAAAATGATATGCTCTGATACATATTTGAATAGAAACGACGGTGTTGTGATCTATTTTAAGGAGGAACTGAAATATGAAAAAAAGAACATACGGTTTTCTAGTGCAAACGTTCAATGTATAGACATCACCCTGCCAACTAACCAAATATATAGAATAATTGCAGTTTACAGATCACCTAATAATAATGCTATTGAATTTATTACTGAGGTCACCATGAAATTAAAAACAATAACTAATGCCACTAATTCTATTTGGATTGGTGATACTAATATTGACATTAAATCCAATGAACCGCTAACACTAGACTATTTGACAATGTTATACGAATGTGGCTTCTTGTCGTGCATAAATGAAGCTACTAGAGTTACGGACACGTCTAATACTTGTATAGATCACTTACTTCTGAAAAAGAGAGATGATATTGAAATACAATCAACAGTATACGAAACAAAAATAACTGATCATTACCCTATTTTCGTAAATATACCCTTGGTGGGAAATATTTCAAGGGAAAATCCTACCTTTCGCGAAATTTTACGTCTGGATTATGAAATATTAACGTACAACATTAAAAAAGAAGATTGGTCTACCATTATGCGAGAAACCGACACTAATATAGACCTTTTCAAAAAGCATATAGAGATAGCCACTAAAAGATCTACTATTAAATTATCTCATATAAATATAAAACTAAAACCATGGATTACTTTAGGGCTAATTACCGCTATTAGAAAAAGAGATAAAATAGCTATAAAATTAAAAAATGAACCGTTCAATGTATTATTAAAAAATAATTATAAGATTTATCGAAACAAAATTACAGCTCTAATAAAAATAGTGAAATATAATTATTTAAAAAAAAAGATTAAAAATAATAGTAATGACTCGAAGAAAATCTGGAAAACGATAAATGAATCTACAGGAAATGTTAAAAAGAGGCAGGACACAGTTGAAAAAATCCAAACTAATAATAAAATAATTGAAGTAAAAAGTAACCCAAAAGAGGCAGCTAATATGTTTAACAACTATTTCACTTCTATTGGCCCAATACTCGCCCAAGAAATACTCGCAAAAAATCCAACGAATAACGACAACGAAAATGTATACGATATTATTAACTCGGTACATCCACATAGTCTATTCTTAAGCCCTAGTACTCCTAAAGACATTGAAAATATAATCCGAAATCTAAAAAACTCCTTTTCAAATGGTGATGATAATATTAGTGTAAAAAACTTAAAATTGTATAAACAAGAAATATCAACACCTCTCTCGCACATTATAAACTTATCTATAACTACTGGTTTATTTCCAGATGTCCTTAAAAAATCCATAATTATACCAATATTTAAAGCGGGTAAAAGAGATAAACTAGAAAACTACAGACCGATATCTTTAATCAGTAATGTAGCAAAAATAATTGAAAAATATATAAAAAACCAATTAACTAATTTTCTAGAAACTAATAATATGCTATCAAAAAACCAATTTGGATTCCGTAAACACTTAAGCACGAAAGATGCCTTACTAGAAGTCACTAAAGAACTCTACAACTCTTTGGATAAAAATAAAAAGACAATTGGAATATTTATTGACCTAAAAAAAGCTTTCGATACGGTGGCGCATAATATACTTATTGAAAAATTATACAAAATTGGAATTAGAGGATTAGCTCTAAACTTATTTAAAAATTACTTAAAAAAACGTACAACTGTAGTTAAACTAAACAATACCCTTAGTGACCTACGCCAGATCACTTACGGTATTCCACAAGGGACTATTTTAGGACCAATTCTGTTTTTGGTTTACGTTAATGAACTATGTAATATTAAGATACAGGGCCGTCTGGTGTCCTTTGCCGACGACACACTAATTTTATGTACTGCCGAAACTTGGGCACAGGCTTACAATATAGCAGAAACTTCACTTAATCTAGTCTATAAAGCCCTAAATCAAAGATTACTTACTCTTAATATTGAAAAAACCAAATTTCTATGTTTTTCAAATAGAACAACAAGTAATAATCTCGAAATTAAAATTCATGATCAAGTTAATAGTACCTTTTGTAATGAAAATTGTCTTTCTATAGAAGAAGTTACAAAAATAAAATACTTAGGACTAACAATAGACCATAATTTAAAATGGAATTT
This sequence comes from Leiobunum rupestre, assembly GCF_980474605.1. Classification (NCBI taxonomy): domain Eukaryota; kingdom Metazoa; phylum Arthropoda; class Arachnida; order Opiliones; family Sclerosomatidae; genus Leiobunum; species Leiobunum rupestre. Next base: position 92,611,594 of record NC_143384.1, on the reverse strand, counting down.
TCATATTTACGAAGTAGTTAAAAAGCTACGTACTTGTCTACCAAAATTCTATGAAATTCGTTATTTCCTTCCCTTAACGTGGATTAAAACCGTTTACTATGCCCTAGTTCAGTCAACAATATCATACGGTATAATTGGCTGGGGAGGTACATACAAAACTACTATTGAACCATTGGAGATAATACAAAGAAACATTATAAGAATTTGCCTAAAAAGAGGGAGATATGAACACCGTACAGACCTACACAATGAATTTAAAGTCTTTACCGTCAGACAATTATACTCTAAATGTATATTACTATTCACTTATAATATCAGAGAAACTATAAAGCCTCCAAATTTATACGCCACCCGTTTTTTAACAGAGAATAACTTAGTTGTTGAAAAAATGAATAAATCAATTGGCCAAAGACAGACTTGGTACTTAGGACCAAAATTATATAATATTTTAAATAGTGACATTAAGAATTGCATAAATTTAAAGATATTTAAAAATAAAATTTGTAAATGGTTGGTAGTCTTTGGAATTGATAAATTATACGAGTATTTAGGGTTTTAAATGTTTAAATGTATAAATGGAAATTCACTGTAATTGACTTTATAAAAAAATGACATCGTTGTATTTTTTTTTGAGTATTTTGTATTTATTAATCTCTGTATTTTGTTTGATTTGTTTACATGCTGCCGTTTCAAAGGTTAAAAAAAAAGTACTTATCTACGCTAATCCCCTCCACGCACGAGCAATCTGCTTATGTGGATGGGGACAGATGTAAAATATTTTTTTAAGTGAATGATAATGTATACATAAGGCATCAATAAATAAATAAATAAAATAAAAAAAATATCCCCTGTAGCAAATTTAGGGTCGAAATGTCGTAGGGGTAAAAGGGTCGGCCGACCGTCAGCCACCTACAAAACGTGGACTCTTTACCGCCTTTTAATAGACCTAAGAACCGACTCCGAAACGACGTTATCCCGACTTAGAATGTACACTCTGTTAAATAAGTCTTCGGCCGTTGGGATTTTGGCACTTATTTGCGATTATCTGAAAAACTATGAATGATAGCAAGTTGAAACCAATTTTATTTTTAATATTTTACTAATATCTTTCATACCTTTGTCTTGATTCACGTGTAGCATTTCCATATCCCCCGGAAACGCCAAATATCGTTTTTGACATTTTTTTTAATAATGCTGTTACGCCCCTGAAACCTGCATTTTTTTATTCTAAAGGGTCGATTCATATTTAGAGAGTGCCTATGTTTTCCGGCTACGTTAAACGGCTGCTAAGATATGGCCTATTGAAAATTGGGGTATCATTCGGAAAAATCTAAAATGCTCCAGGCGACCGAGAAATAATATCTTATTGTTGAGGGAAAAAAACAATTTTCGTCGTTTCATCAATAAGCATATATATTGATATAACGAGTAGTTGGAATGCTGTGGTTATATATGAATCGACCCTTTAGAATCCAAAAATGCAGGTTTCAGAGGCGTATACCAAAGTGAACCCGACGTTTTTTTCTGTATTCATAGTATAGTAAAAATCAGTTTGATTTCTTAGCAATACAGAACAGACATACTAATCGTTCAAGGTGAAATTGACTAAAAACATATAATTTAAATAAGTATATGATAGCTGCCGGGGGCACAACAAATTTTAACTTTCGTATCAGACTAAAGACTTGCTAATTATTAATTTGAATGTCAGTAAGTACCAACTTAGAAATTAACACCTCGGGGTGGCGCTAGCAACATCAGTTACATGTTTCTTTTATACTATAAGAGATGAACGGGCCACGTGGGTAAGTAACGTGGACTGACGAAAAATGGTAAAACGTCCATCAAAAAGGGGTAAATTAGGCTAAACCCTAACAAATGTGAAAACATTATAAAACGATACGCGAACCAATAGGTCTTAGTGCTAAAAATAAATGCGTGAAATAGCCAGAAATTCCAACAGTATTTTTGACTCGAAGACCTATGAGTTTTGCAGTTTCTCAAACTGGGATCAATACGCGCTACAATATGGTCGTCACCGTTACAATTACTTTTGGTCGGTTATGACATGAACATACCATTCACTCTAACAATTGAACTCACGAGGCTAATGGGTTCAGTTGGACAGTGAAGTTCGCAAGACACTAATCGGGGTTGAGAGATGTATAAAGACTACGCCCATGGGTGGGATACCAAAGGAAGTATGACCACATTATTTGACCGCATGAGACCCTTTAATCCTCTCCCTTCCTAAATGCATGGGGTAGGTCGAGATTGGCGTCTACGCGGCGCTCGCTACCTGATAGCAAGAATCAAGCATGTCGAGATACGTTACTTTTGAAAGTATTTCGAAATAAGAATCCTCAAATGAGTTTACATAATAATGACTCAATACGTCACTTTTAATATCAATTTAAACCATTTTTGTACCCATCCATTATAAGATTATCATTGTTATTATTCAAGATTTAAAACTCGTTTATCTCAAATAAAGGTATTTAGATTCGCTTGCCTTTCCTATTACTATATTTTTTCTTAACTGTAGATGACGTTACATCGACGTCAAATATTTCGAAAATTGCGCTGTTGCTAGTACAGCCAAGCCAGAGGAGTATATTTGTTCCGAGTAAATGACGTATAACAATATTATTAATTAATGTGTACTCGATATATATATCGCGGGCAGTTACCGCCATAACAATGGAGGTTTCTGCACTGTTGTTGTAATACCGTTTTGCGACTGTTAAATTTGTACGTTACAAGCTCGCGCCCAATATATGTTGCTATTTCATAATCCGACCCGAAATAAGTGCTCGCGCAATACCCAATTACCTGCCCGTGGAGGTTTGTAGTGTTCTAGCCCACGCCTGAAGTATCCCGCGGGCGTAACACCGTATGCCAACATACGCTTGTTTCAATGAATCAGTGAACCTGCCCGTGCCCGCTTTTATTTTGTCTGATAGGGAGTCCGCCCGCCCGTTTTTTCAAAACGCAAGTTATTTTTAAATATCCGCCTGCATAAGCAACGGGCCGACCTTATTCGACCCGCGGGTTTGACGGATTTCGGGCGGCCCCCTCATCTCTAGCTCATAATGATTTTCGGTTGTTTGCGGCTAAACAGAATGTAATCCTGGTAGCCATGAATTACCGAGTGAGCTCTCTCAGTTTCTTTTATCTCGGAACTGAGGATTGTCCTGGTAATGCGGGATTGTGGGATCAGCAACTGGCTATGAAATGGGTCAACGAGAACATCGATCGATTCGGTGGCGTTCCCAAGACGGTAACCATATTCGGACACAGTTCTGGATCGGGATCGATAGGACATCAATTACTTGACCTAGATTCTCGGAAGTACTTCAAACGGGCGATGATGCAAAGCGGTTCTCCATTAGGTGCTTGGGCTGCGGATAGTAAACAGTTAGCTATGTGGCCAAAGTGGTCGGTTGTAAGGGTACCCAGAACGAATCGGTAATCAATTGTTTACGAAACACTGATCCCGCGAAATTAATAGAAGACTCGGCCAGAATGGCTCAGGGTTTGGTATCCAAAAACCACGCGCCCGTATTTGACAACAAGTTCATATTAGAGGAGAGACTAATTGACTTAATCTCACTCCGGGGAAAACAAGTCGTCCTTGGTTTCACTTCGGATGACGGCGGGTTTTTGGTTCGCGTTTTACTCGAGCTGGGCAAAATAGAGCCGAAAGATATATTTGAACGGACGGTTAACCAGTACGTCGCTCAGACAAATGTTGATTTAGGCGAAATAACCAATCAAACGTTGCAATCCATCAAATATTATTACAAACACCATTGCAATGAAGTTGAACAATATGGCGAAGAAATAGCGTCGACTCGATTGATAACGGATTACTATTTTACGTGCGCCACAACTCCTCTGGCCAACATTTTGGCGGTAAAAGGTATTGAGACCTTCTCATACCAGATCTGTTCTGGGGCAACTCACTGGAAGAAGCAAATGACACGCTTCATTCTGCCAAGTGTGTTTTCCGAGCTACAGAAGTTAAGTATATGGACGAGATAATTTCACGAACAGGGGTGAGACACGATCCAAGAAAAATTTAAAGTATTCTGAACATGGATGTATAAATGAACTACGTTCAGGGATATTTCACTTTGAAAAAAATGTGTAATCAAAATTCACGATCTACCCTTTGCGCCATCTATTAATGATTTTTGTCGTGCGCGTTGGGGGAAAGTTTTAAATTTTGGTCATAGATTTGATTTGAAGCGTGGTGGTGCAAAACTTTCTTTAAAAATCTGCCTAACATGTGAGTAAAATATTGTCTTGAATTGTATAATTTAAATAATTTTTTTAATAACTTTAGTATGAGTTACTGGCGTCAGCACACGTATGAAACTCTGGATTTAAAGAGCGAGAGTGAAGATTTTAGTTCCGACTAAAATTCTGAAGATTTAAATAGTTCAGAAAACTGTGGTAAGTTTTAAAATTGGAAATGTTTGATATTACATTAGCAATACCTATTTACAGACAGCGAAAGTAGTACATCCCAAGATGAATGCGAAAACAAAGCCTCACAAAATTAAAGCAAAAATACATCACAAGGTATGTTCTATATTTTTAAATCCCCAAACTCTTTTAATGTAAAATTTCAATGGAACAGATGAAAGTAGTACAAACGATGACTTTGCATCTGAACAAATGCTCACTGACATTGATATTGTTATTGCCTTGATGAACTTGGATTCCTCCTCACATCCTCTGAAAACCATAACTAAGTTCTGATTTTTAAAAAATCTGATACAGTCGAATAGTGGACATTTCATATATTTAAAAATTTGTTTTTAGCAAGCAACGACTGGATTACAAGTCACGTGACAAGAAACGAAAGATCGTAAAGAAAACTGCACATCAAAGAAACTTGATGATTACTCGTATTCTTTAGGTCGATTAGGTTTCAAGGATAATAACTAAATATCAATTATTATTTATTAGTGAGCGAGTTTGATGAAGCCTTCGAGGGATTGGTGGCTGCACCATCCCCAATAACACCTGAAACTAATCTTTCTACCACTTCCCATATAATAGAGTTTAAATCATCCCCGGTAAGTCCATTAGTTATGGGTGGAATGTCTGAATAAGGATCTTTATGAAGGCATCGGTAATGTTTTTTCTTTTGTAGGCATTTGGCGCCTTATGAAACTGATATAAGCACCTTTGTATCACATTCGGGTGCCATCTTCGGCCGCGGGAGTCTTTCTGTTTTATGGCTTTGAGCTGCTCTCTCAAAATCTAAACAAGCAATGGATTGATCTTCTTTTTATGGCAGAAGACTTGTCAATATAGTTTCAATGCAGTTATTTTCTTCCGCTTCTTCTAACTGCTCACCATCTGCCTCTTTATGCTTTTTTGCCTTCTTCTGCTGCAATTTGACCTGCCTTAGATTTCTTCAACATAATTATTAGCTCTTCTTTAGAGAGTGATTTGTACTTCCCCTGTTTTACTTGCTTCTTGCTTTCAGCAATGGTTTTGAAGGCGTAACTCTTCAGATTGGCACAGCATATGCAAGTTTTGTTATTTGAAAGTCCTAAACAATTATCGTTTATTATTATTATAGCATTGAAACGGTATGTACCCCTACTTTTACCCTTTAAGAGGTTAATCAAGTTCAACTTTTTAATTCGTTGGCAAACTTTCAAACGATTAATGTTCATTAAGGGATCAATCAAACATTTAACACTAGCTATAGTTTCTGGCCAATTAACTATTATTATTATTATTATTATTATTGAGTTTGGGTGGCAAGCCAAACACTTCGACCTAAGGTTCATTGTGCATCCCCAAACTGGGTGACTTAAACAAGTCCTATTGCTGACACAAAGCTTAAAATCTGCCTGGCCGTGATGTTAGAGACGTCATACGTCTCCAACCGATGCATACCCAAATGCTCAAACCTCTGAGCTGCATAGTAATCGCAGCTACAGAGTTCATATGAGGCAGTTTCCGCCTCAGCTAGACAAGCTCTGCAAATCGGGTCATCACTTACCCCAATAAGCGTTAAATGTCTGTTTAGATGGCAGTGGCTTGTAAGTAGGCCAATGACAATCCTAATACTAGACCTAGAGAGCGAGAGTAATTCTCTGGCTCTCTCGCTAGAAGGGCCAAGAGTAAACTCTTTGACCTGCCTTTGACCCTCAATCTCAGACCATTGTCTGAGTTGACGATCTGATATAAACTTGGAGATCAAGCCGCGTACAAGTCCCCGGGAGATGGGGAGAGCAGGTTCTGGACCAATGAACCCAGCCCTCGAACCTTCCTTGGCTAAGGCGTCGGGCCTTTCGTTCCCAAGGTGCCCCTTATGCCCAGGTACCCAACAAAGTTGAACTTCATTGTGCAACCCAAGAGCGCAGAGGAGATCTAAGCAGCTAAGAATCAGTTTAGAAAGAATACTATACTGGCTAAGAGCTCTAAGAGCGGCCTGGCTATCCGAATAAATCTGGATAACCTTCCCATGATACCCCTGATGTAAACAGTAAGCAACACAGGAGCAAATGGCAAAATTTCCGCCTGGAATACACTAGTGTGTATCTCTAGGCTTTCATAAAAGCCAAATTTATTAGTAAGGCAATACATCCCCGAACTAGTGCCATAGTGGGCCTTAGACCCATCAGTGAACCAGACGATCTCTCCTTTGGTACCGAGGGTCAAGTTACTCCACTCCGCACGGCTAGGGAAGTTGACCTCAAAAGGTTTACTAAAGTGAAGTTTAGTAACCATCATATCAGAACCCATTGTCAGAATCGGCATCTGATTGGAAATATCCCGAAAGAGCTTGGTGTGGATATGCTCCCAATTATTAGCCTTCCACCAGCCATTTTGGTTAAGCCTATAGGCACCTAAAAAGGCAGCTTCCTCAATAAAAAGGTGGAGAGGAAGCATATTCAGGAGTATTTCCAGAGAAGCGCTTGGGGCTGTTCTCATGGCTCCTGTAATGCCGACGCAAGCCAGCATTTGTAGAGTGCGCAGATCAAACTCCACAGTCCTTAAAGTAACTCTTGGCCAGCAGACCACAGCTGCATAAGACAGGATAGGTCTGATGATCATGGTGTACAGCCAGTACACAGCTCTGGGGCTTAGGCCCCAGGTCTTGCTAACTGCACTTCTAGTTCTCCAAAATAACATTTTGCCCTTATTGACTATATAGTCAAGGTGTGGCTTCCATGTTAGTTTGCTATCCAGGATGAACCCGAGGTACTTCACCTCGGTGCTCTCCACTAGGTCCTTTCCAAATAAGGAAATACCCTCGAACATGCCTTTTATCCTTTTACGAGTAAAAGGAACCAAGACAGTTTTATTAGGATTAACCATGAGGTTGACCTCTCTGCACCAGCTCTCAACTGATGCTAGGGCCCTCCTCATCACGTCCTTCACTGTTACCGGGAATTTCCCAGTAATGATGATAGCAATATCATCAGCGTAACTGAAACAGCGGCATCCTCCCCTGTTCAACCTCCGAACAAGTTCAACCAGGCACCACAGAAAGGGAGAAAGAACCCCCCCCCCCCCCCTGTGGGCAACCACGACTGGTGGAGACCCTAAGGGAGTCACCCAGCAAGGATGATGTCACTTTCCGGTCAGTTAACATAGATTTGATCCAAAGGCACAATGTGTCATTGATACCAAACCCTTTAGCAGCCTTAAGTATAACTGCGCTGGAGACCTTATCAAAGGCTCCCTCAATATCAAGAAAAACTGCTAGTGCAATTTCCTTGTGTTCAATTGCCTTCTCCAGGCAGCTGCTGATACCATGCAGGGCGGTCTCAGTAGACCTGCCTTTCTGATAGGCATGCTGCGCAGCCGACAGAGGAGAGTTGCAAAGAACCTCCTCTCTAATATAGTTGTCTACCATTTTCTCCAGAATTTTTAGGAGAAAAGAGGTAAGACTAATTGGCCTAAATGCCTTAGCTTCCAGGTAATCAGATTTACCAGGCTTGGGTATGAAGATTGCTTGAGACAGCTTCCAGGTGCTAGGTAAATGCCCTAGAGCAATAAAAGTCCTGTAGATTCTCAGCAGTAGAGGGCATAGAATATCACTGCCCTCCTGTAAGAGGATAGGAAAAATCCCATCCGGTCACGGGGACTTATAGGGTTTAAATGACTTTACAGCCCATTTAAGTCTAGAATGCGTGACAACCTTATTCGCCACTGCCCAATCTTCCCTTTTGGTTCGATTGATCCTCAAAGGGCGAGTGCCATTGCCACCATTGCTGGTCAGCTTAGAGTCCGGAAAGTGTACATCTAATATATGTGTCAGTGTGTCCTTACCGGACGTGGAAAAACAACCATCTTTCAACTTAATGGTGTCAAGATGCTTAGTATTATCATAAATTTGGCTCGTTTAAAAATTAATTCATCGTCATTAAAAAAAGATATAATTTTGTGACTGATATTTTTTAGTATATTTAAACATGATCTTTCAAATAGACCCAAGTTTTACCCAACCTGGAATTTTCCTTTAAGTGAACTACGCTCAATATTCTCAATATTTTATAATAACACCACTTTTTACAAGGCAATAGGGTTGGGTTATCACCAATTTATTTTCCAATTGAAATATTGAACTAATGCAAGGCATAAGAAACCAAGCGTCCACCAACTTTCTAGGCAGCACTTAAATTGATTAAGCTTTCGTAAACACTCTTTCGTGAAAAATTTACAGCTGCCCATAGAAAATGGAAATAATCAGTTTACAAATCCATTTACATATGAAGAAAACGTTAAAAAACTTAAAATATTTTCCTTTTCGATATAAACTCGACTTCACTTGTATTTTTATGGGATCCAAATAAAATTAGCAAGGTTTAACATTGCTGTTTCGATTTAACTTAATTTTAGATTTCGCAAGTGGGAAAATTACTAGTGCTAAGAGGAAGAGGCTAATACTGTGGCTGTGCCATCTTGATTTCATTACAAGGCAAACCAGTCAAGGCAAATTGCCAATTGTAATATTCAAGAATAAAACAAGGTATTACAATTTTTTGAATTTATTAACAGTAGCAACTTACAACTTTTAAAATTAAATTGGTATTCTTTTAACTATTCTCAATTGAATCACCTCGTAGCTTTGGCCATGGCTGCCATTTTAGGCGCGTTTTTTTGTCTATAGGAAAAAGCATGGGAGACGTTGCGTGATGTATAGCACTGACAGTCTGACACTACTCTATTATCTGCCTTAGGAGTGGGTGCTTTATCCCAAAGTACAACGATGTGGAAGAGTTAATGGATGGCGAATTTACTGTAATTCCGTGTTTGATGTACGCCGACGATATTGTGTTGATGTCAAATAACAGAGAGGACTTACAGCTACTTTTGGACGGGTGTACGACGTTTGTTGATCAAAAAGGTATCTCTTTTAGTACGGAAAAGTCAAATGTATTGCCTATTTTAATCACGGCCAGAGCTTTCGATCGCGATTTTTTACTCCAACATAGCCCATTGGAAATTGTGGAATCTTACAAGTATTTGGGAGTTGAATTTTCCTCAGGAAGAAATTATCTTGTAAAATGTGAGGACGGCTTAATTTCTAAAGGAAATAAACTCCGGTGGATGGTTCGTAATCTAGCGGAAAAATCTTATAATTTGTACACAGTGGCTCGAACTCTGTGGAAAATGGTCGCTGTACCGGTACTGACTTATGCAAATGAAGTTTTAGATGTATCAAAAACTGTTTTGGATTCTCTCGAGTATGCCCAACGCGAGGTGGGTCGATACGCCTTGTGTGCTGGCCCCCAGGCGCACACGTATCGATTACGGGAAAAATGGGATGGAGCCTCATGGTGGAGCGGGAGACGCGTAGCAAACTAAAGTACATTGGCCGTTTAAAGATTATGGCTCCTCACCGTCTAGCGAAGAGAGTCTCTGTAGTCACCACAAATTTAAGCCGATTCAGTACCCGATTTACAAAACGAGCCGCTATACTTGATCGTATATACGGTGTTGGAACTGAAACCAAGATGTGAAGCGTCACTCGGAGCTAATTTGGCAAAAGAAAGAAGCTGGTCACCGTTCATTGCAAGCCTATAAATCTAAAGGGAAACCGAGCGCCGAAGATTTCTACGATGGTAGTTTTGCGGGTGGCCTACTGTTTCAAGCTCGAACAGGAGCCTTGTTGACAGGTGAACGTTGTGCTCAATTATTTGGCTCATTGACAAAATGCGTTCAGTGTGGAGATGACTTAGAAAACTTGGAACACGTACTGTTGGCTTGCTCGTCAATAGATAGTTTCGAGGAAATACAAAATTGGAGGGAGGAGTCCTTTTTTCTGTCAGTGGAAGATCTTCTGGGTTTATCCAGGAGACAGTGGAACCCTCCTTTTGTCAAACATCTCCTGAATAAATGGCATTGGGAAAAGACTCGTGTTTTAGAAAAGAAGATTTCAGCGTCATCGCCTTAAATTAAATTCAATTGTTTTAATATTAATTTTACTTTTCATTTTTAATATTAGTTTTTGTTGTTGTTCTGCTATTATTATTTTTAAAGTAACAAAAGTTTATTCTTAGTATGTGGTTTAGCTCCCCTGAGCGGAGCCGTCCTGTTTTAAAAGGACGCGTTTTTCTGTACGCAAACCAATTAATAAATTCATTCATTCATACAATCTTAAGTTCTAACCAGTGTCTACTGAAAGCCATATGTTTCCGAAATACCTGCAATATGTTTGTAATTTTGAGCTCACAAATTCTGGAATACAAACTTTTTAAGAGAAGCGACGAAAAACATCAGAATTTCAGAAAACAAATATTATATAATTATATTTTCTTAAAAAAATTGAGACCTTTTTTCCCAAATTTGGAGGTTCCCAAAGTAGACACAAATATTTTCAACGTAGATACGTGCCTACTTATACCTATTATTGGCGCCTTTTTTGATCCTGCAGATCGTCATGAATTTCCCAACTTCCTTTGAGTTCATCGTCTCGCATGAAATTGCTACATTGTGTACGAAGGGATTGGGATTATTCGTCCGCTTATATCCAACTGCACCACGAAGCTTCATTTGGATATCGTTGAATTTTAAGGACCAAGGAATGGCATTTAATTTTATTAGGTAATCGAGTTCGCAATCTAATCTTTTATTGAAATTTGTCAATTCAATAAACATCAAGAATTGAAAATTACTGGTAGAAAACAATTATTGTCTCTGTGCATTTCAGGCAATACTCTTCACGCTGTTCAATTTTTTAGACGCTATTTCTTTTAAAGATTTAATTTTGTGGGGAGGGCATTCAAGACATAAAATGTTGCGAGTAGCTTCAATTTTGGGCTGGGAGCAGCTTGCGTTACAACACTGGCTAAGAGAAGTATAAAGGGGACACTCTTTAAATAATTTCATTTTTAATTCGACTGCGGGAAATTGACAGTTGAAATATTTCAATTTGTTAGGCAGGATTTCCAGTTCGACTATCAATGTTAAAATGTATCCCCTTTTTCGTAGGTATTGGCTTTTTTACCTCCCGTAACGATAGCATTCGCTAAGTTTATTATAGGAATTGTTTCTATCTGCTACATCTTTTCTTTCAGAGAGTCACTGTCACAAATTATCACAGCGAATATTTGAATGATGGAATCAAAGGCGCACGTGTTTGAGAAAGGACGACTCCCCGAATTTTAGTGGGTCGATCTGCATTTTTGAAAAGCCCAATTGGCATGATTTTTTCTCTGAAGAGTAATCGGCTGTAGTCATTTCGCTAATTGGGTTCAAGTATGATTCACGACGTCTTTTCTTCGGAGGTGCGATCCTCTGTGACGAATTGGATAAACGACAAAGGGTCTTAAAGTTTGGCCTAAAGACGCCTTAACACAAGAACACGGATAGGAAAGCCGATTTTAGGGGAAGAAGGGAAATTGGACTTTAAAAAGAACGAAGTAAAACAATTGCGTTAGCGGAATGTAATTTTTGAAAGCAAATTCCCTTTTTCGAGTGGTAGAATACGCTTAAGCGTAATTAGGCTAAACTTTGAATTCTCTGACATCTTTAAAATCGCTGTACCTAAATTAACAAGTTGGCAAGCCAAAATATTCCTCTCCTCGGAAGAATTGTCCCTAGTGGTATTAATTTCTCGAGATGACCCTTAAAGATATTTCCGCAATTCAGAGTTATGTACTAAAAACGTAATCCCGGTTCAATCCCGCCCGGTATATAATTTTAATTATAATTAAAATAAGTAATACGAAACAACCGAATTTAATTTATTCAGAATATTATAAATTAAGTAGTTACAACAGTGAGTTAGACGTACTAAAACAATGCACAATTTAATTAAACCGTATTTACAGTACAAGTTTATCAGTTATAAATATAATACGAAGCCAATTTTAATGAAAGAAATATCTACAGAGGGTAATTGAATTTTTATCTCTTACGGAATACTTGCCGCATCTTAAACGCTCATTTTATTTCAACCCTATATCCCCTAGGAGGGGTATTAAACCGACGCTGACGAAGTTTATTCATGATATTTTAGAGTTGCCTAGAGCACGACCAACTTCGATCGCGTGTACCGCGCTTTAGTGGCCCCGCCAATCGCCCGAATTTAACGTGTATATATTTTACCGCCAGGGCTCATCTACGACCCAAATTTAACTTTAGTCAGATAGGAAAAATCAACAAAAACCACTTTTTTAAAATAATTTTTAAAACATTTAATTGAACCGAATGTAGGTTAATATTTAAATAATAGTATAATATTTTTTTAAAGATTATAATTTTTAACGGTGTTTATAAATTATAAAAGAGTTAAACAGAAACCAAGAACTTCCTTTAGATGCTGCCAGCAACATGGTATCATTGCGTAATTTTATCTGTCTGATAATGTTTTCCTTAATAAAGATACAAACCTGAACATAGATCATTCTCCTTGAAATGCAGGCTGCAGACCTTCTGTGTTTCTTTTGGTACAAAATCATCCTGACTAATGTTTTTAACCATAAACGTCTAAGGATTTCTTCGGTAGGAAACTCGTGAAAAGGAAGGTATTTTCTATTTACATGGTTTGATGTACAATATGGTACGCAACACGAAGGCATTGTGATGAATATTTATATCTTTTAGCTATTTAGTTCCAAAGATGTACCTAAATATCTTTTATTTCAAATAATAAGATATATTATTAGTTTTAAGAATCTTACTCTTAAATCAAATTAGATTTACGGAAAATACTACCTAAGAACGGTTTTAAACTCGTGAATTTGCTTTCTATATATATCATTAATAAAGATTTATAAAGTTTAAGATATACAATATTTACACATCCAAACGCTCTAAACACCTCTTTTTCTTAATTTAATTTTTATAAGGTAAATTTTTTTAAACTATGAATTATACATAAATATACTGAGAAAAGATAGTTGAACTTACAAAACCTGGTTTTTTCTAAAAGAAGTGGAAAACCGAATGAAAAACATTTTCCCGTGATTTCGCTTGTATTCCCTGCCTTTGGGATAGAAGGTTTTTGGTCGTATGTAGCGCCCCTACCGGGATTATTCATACACGCAAATTAACATTAGATGCGAGGCGATTGACGGGGCGGCTAAAGCGCGGTACGCTTGATTGATGTTGGCCGTGCCTAGAGCGTAGACAAATAAAATATTCTCTAGGACAGCGAACTTATAAGTTGGCTCTAGTTGGTTTTTGGCGAAACTTTTGAACTAAAGCGGTGCAAGCTTTTATTTCGGTGGTGCAAGATAGTGCAAGATCGGTGCATTTGATTTTATCCACAAAATCAGTATTGGTCAATCATGGGGGGCCACCACTTAAGCTAACCCCCCAGTTTTGTTTTCCTTCTGCTATGCACTGCCCTCTGGTGCAAAATTATATTTTGATGGTGAAAGATGGTTCAAGGTCGGTGCAATTCGTTTAAAGGGTTTTAACCAATTTTTGTGATACTGGGGGGCCAACTTAATTGACCCACCGGTCCATTCTTGGCCGCAACAACCTTTATATCACATATTTCTATAATATCTATGTATACCGATTTCCATTGTGATCGGCTGTACGGTATATAAGTAGATGCGCTGCAGTGTCATCTAGTGCGACTGAAAGTGTAATGGATAGCAAGCGCCATCTAGTGGCAAGTTATAGCAAAATGGATGGCGCGAAAATATTATCCGTGATCAAATATCTATGTATACCAATTCTCATGGCGATCACAGTATAGAAGTTGATGCGCTGCAGCGCCATATAGTGACGAGTTAAAGTGAAATGGATAGCATAAAAACCTTCCACCATCCATTTTTATACATATAGACATGGTAATTACCCTATAATAGGAATAACGATGACTACTTGCATATAAGGCCATAAGTATTAAGTTAAAACCACTTTTATTTCGGTAAGATCTAAATTTCCAAAACCAATAAATAAAACTACATTAATTCCGATTATTAAATTTACGGATTTATTTGTCATAGCCTTTGTTCTTATCCCGGTCCGTTTACCTATAAAACGTGACTACCCAAGAGCAGAAGTAGGGTCTTCATGCCGATCCCAAAACATTCAGTGGAACGTCCTGCATGAGTGTTAAACTGTCAAAGCTGCACCGCAGGGCGGGGTCGGCTGTGAACAGCCATAACTACACGGCAGGCAGGGCGTTAAACTGTGAATGTTATGCTGCCGAGCGGTAAACTGTTAAGACTGCAGCGCTGTGTGATATATTTAAATCCTTATAGAAAGCGGTGAATGCTACAGCGGTGATTCAAAAGCCATTCGTTTTCCCAGTAATAATGCTGTGGTGACGTAAAATACAATGGCGCCATATATTAATGTATGAAGTTGAGCGACTAGAGTGGATGAACCTTCTATCTCGAAGACGTTTCAAGTCAAGAAGAATAAACCGATAAGAACTATATGTAAGTATAATTTCTTTAAGTGTCTCTCTCTTTCTTTAAAGAAAATATTTTTCAAAAATAAATTATCTTATACAGAATGTCCGTTTAACTTTTGTTTGCATTATCGTCGAAGAAATTCGTTGAAATTTCTCCGAAGCTCGTCGTACGTTTGGGTCTCAAAGAAAGTACTAGGGGATTCACCTTAGAAGAAGCCAATTTTCAGGAGTTAATTAAAAAAATTCTAGCTTTCTTCACCGGTTCCAAAACGAAACGTCTTGAACTAAGAACGTATCAGAATAAAAAAAATAGATATCCGAGAGATAATTCCTGGGTACGGAGAATTGCACGGGAAGTTTTTCCCGCAAGAAGGGTTTAACCATCTGTTACACTCTCACCAAGGTTCTAATGGATGTGTATAATGACGTTGTAACGTACATAAAGGAAGCAAATAGGGTGCATGTTATTTATTGGTTACTGGAAGGTATATATCATTGCAAAATTCTAGTGAAACAATATTAAAATACAGTGCGAATAAATATTATTTAAAATCAACATGTGACCAATTATGGTAGATAAAACAAACATTCCTCGAGTGAGGAGCCCGGTGGTAAAGTGTTCAGAACTGAGGCCGCATTGCCTCGTTGTACGGCGATTGCGATTCTCTGTACTAGGTAATCGGTGGAACGTGGGTCACCAGACAACTCCCGAATTTTGCGGCCAATCGCGTGTATAAATTCCAGGCCGTCATGACCGAAAGATCCCAGGGTCTCGACGGCAACAGCCTGGAAAAGGAAACGATTCTCTAACCCCGAGTATTTGGCTTTTTTCTTCGATTCGGCCTGGGTAGCTACCCAGAGTGGGGCCATTGAAGAGTTAGCCAAATACGATGGAGCTAAAGGATCCGCGCACGTAAAGTCCCAGACAAGCGACTTACCGCCGGACCAAGGGATTTTAAAAGACAATATTTGGAACAGTTTCAAGTGTGGCTACGGTTGCACCGTGAACAACTCGTCACAGACTCAATACAACTGTCTAGAAGACTGGGACATGCGTGTTGCTATGAACTACGACACTGTGATTAGAAATCTTGATTTCATTGAGATTTATAACATTTTTACTTTAAAATCCTTTTTAAATGAAGTATTTTGTCAATGTAAGGTCGCCCGAATAGTCTGTAATGCAAAACAACTTTTGTAAATAACAAGTCGGCCCAGGCCGTAATATTAGTTCCACATCGGTGTATTCGAGTGGGAAAACCCATACACCCTTAGTAGACACAGGTAGGCAAACTAATACAAAAGCTGTTGAGGCTACGTGATTTTTTATCGTTTGATATATAAATTGCCACCCTAAGTTAAAGAGTGGATGCCGCCCACCATCAGGAGACTCGGGTGGGCAAACTAATATAAAAGCTGTTGAGCCCTTGTGATTTCCTATTGTTTGATATATAATTTACCATCCTATGTTAAAGAGTGGGCAACGTTCACCCTCAGGATACGCGGGTGGGCAAACCAATACAAAAGCTGTTGAGGCCATGTGATTTCCTATCGTTCAATATATAAAATACCCTCCTAAGTTGAAGGATTAAAACTGGGGCGCCACCCACCCTCAGGATACGAGGGTGGGCAAAGCAATACAAAAGCTGTTGAGCCCATGTGATTTCCTGTTGTTTGATATATAATTTACCAATCTATGTTAAAGAGTGGCCACCGCCCACCCTCAGGATACCTGGGTGGGCAAACCAAATTAACCAATACAAAAGCTGTTGAGGCCATGTGATTTCCTATCGTTAGATAGACGGAAAGTATCAAAGGAGAAATAGGTAAGCAAACACGACGAACATAATCCTTTTAAATTATTGAAATTAGTGGACATATGATTTAAAGAAATTCTTAAACTAGGATTCAAATGGGTTTATTTTAGGAAATCAAACATTTGGGTAGTTTAGCCACCAAAAGTCATGTAAATTCGCAAATTTATAAAAAAATACCCATGAATTTATTCACTTGTTTTTTTCGGTCACTCTCCCTTTAAAGGGTTGGTCGGAGGGGCGGAAATTAAGGGCACTGCGTAAGCGTCAAATAGTTCTATCGACTGAAACCAACTTGTTTTTTTTTCGGTCACTCTTTCTTTAAGGGGGTTGGTTGGAGGGGGCGAAAATTAACGGCACTGCCTGCGCGTCAAAAAGTTCTATCGAATGAGACCAACTCGTTTTTTTCGGTCACTCTCCCTTTAAGGGGGTTGGTCGTAGGGGGCGGAAATTAACGGCACTGCGCGTTCTATCGTTTGATATAAAAAGTACCATCCATTGTTATTAAAGGGGTTCGAAATTGTGACCCCTGTTTACCTGACAGACCTGAAACTGGCCATCGGTAGAAGTTGTGTAGGCCCACACTGTAATTCAAACTCCCCGCCACGCCCGTGTCACCTTAAACGCCGTAAATATAGTAAAATAACACGGAAAAAGGAACGACAATTGCGACAAATTAACTAGCCAAATCCCCCGGCGTCGCTAAAAACGACTAGAAGTTCTGAATATAATGTGTATAGATCACCGTGACTCGCTTGGTAAGGGCGTCGGTTTTGGCAGATTACGCGGCCAGCAGCTCTCGGGGTTCGAATCGCGGTGACTCGAATAATACAATTTATATAAATTATTTTTCGCAGCTCCATCTACCCTGTTGTGGCTTTTCCACGATAAGCAAAGGAACACTTAACGACTTTCTGTCCATAGCAATAGTCCCACTTCGATATATATGTCTCCATGTGGAACTAAAAACTAGTAGATTTGGAAAAATGTGTCATTCTTTAAAATCGATTTCAGGTTGCAACATCCTTTTAACTGTCTTATCGCAGGTTTGGACTTTCGTGGCTAGACTTATCAAATATATAGTTACATTTACGTCTTTTTCGCCCCCACCAGAGAGAATTATATGGTGCTATACGGAATATCAACCCAAACTGTTTATTTCACTATTAGATGATACACTCAAAGTTGAATTTCACGAAAGATTATTAGACGTGAAAATCTTAGACCCAAATGTCAAGAGTTTTGTTATTCTTGATGATTTACCTTGTGAAATATCAAATAACAAGGATGCAATGAATTCGTTTATAAGAGGGTCTCATCATAAATACACGTCGGTTTTTGTACTTATGCAAAATTTGTATTATCCTGGGAAGGAAATTAGAACATTAAATTCTGATAATTTTCAAGACACCATGTGACAAATCGGCGATATTTTATTTAGCTACACAAGACTTCCCCAAGTAACAGTAAATACGTCATCGACCCCTTGCATCAAGCAATTGCTAGAGACTTAGGGTATTTACGGGTTGATTTGAAATCAACTACATCAGATGATCGCAGACTACGAACCGGCCTTATACCAGGAGAAGAAGCTGCCGTTTTCATCCCAAAATGAAGAAAATTCATAATCATAACAAGTTTTTAAAATATCTCTCGAAGTGCAATTCGTGTCAGAGAAATGCCGCCATCAAATATGCTAACAACGACGCGATTAAAGCTATTGTGGAATGTTCTATAAATGTGCTGCGTGGCAATGTGAAACGGTCAGAGGATCATAAGAAGCGACTGAAGTGACATTGTAAAATTTTGCGCAAGATGTCGAAACCAAATACAATCGCAAAACGGAAAAAGATACTCATACAAAAAGTTTTTTTTTTAACCGTTACTCTAAGATCCACTTTCAATTGTGAGCAGCGCGGCTGTAAAAAGTGCTATTTAAAATGGCTAGAAAGATGATCCAAGTTCCCGAAACTTGACGAAAACGTTGATACGATCCTACGCTAACCCTTTTCTCAAACTGGTCAATGGAATATCGACGAAGGAAATAATATTGACCGTGAAGAATTCGCCGATGGAAATGCCCTTTTCGTATTCGATTTAACCCCCGACCTTAATGTAAGTTCGACTGTTTCTTTCAACCTGATAAAGAACCGGAGCGTTCGTCTCGAATTAGTATTCGGAGAATCATTGCCGTCTACAGTTAGCGTGATTTTACTATTTCGAATACCAATCGATAAGAACAGTTTTATACGATCAAAGCTCATAATGGATTCTCACCAACTTGTTAAAATACTCAAGAACGACCCGTACGCTAAATATTTGTTCAGTGGAGTTTTTCCGGTGGATAAACTTCCCAAGAATGTGAAAACAAATCCTTCACTTTACATTGTGAACACTGACACGTCCAAAGGGGGAGGAGAACATTGATGTATGAAATATCTCTGAAGGTCACTCAATTGTACATTCTTCGAGAGTTTCGGGAACAGCCCTGATTGGTTTAAATTTAACTATTTTACAGAGCGAAACAGCTTAACTGTGACGTATAATTCTGTTCAATTGCAAGGAAATTCTAGTAAGATTTGCGGAGGCTATTGCGTATATTTTGGTATTAATTTGTGTCGGGGAATAAAATGGTTTAGTTTATTGGAAAGATTTTCTTAAAACAAAAATGTAAACGATCGTATGATATCTGAATTCATGTATAAGATATACTCAATAAATTGGTCGTAAAAAATATTTTGTTTTGCTTTATTACGATAATGCCCATGGGGGACCGTCGAAAATTTAACGTTTATGGTCACAAGGGTTAAGACACAATTTGTTCTGACGCACAGTTGTCACAATATGTTTATTACTGACAGTCCTTTTCATGTCCTCGACAGTTAGTTTACTGGAGACAGTGGCCATAGTTATGCATTCCACTAGTTTGTTGTATGACGTAAATCCAAAGTCCCAAGCGAGACCATGACGTTCTTCTCAACCCAGGTGTTCGGTCGTTGAGTGGGAAGGGAGGTCAGCTCGGGCGTACAGTGGGATCCAAACTCCCAAGCGAGACCGTGAACGTTCCTCTCACTCCCTTGTGTTCGGTCGATGAATGCGGGAAGGAAGGTCAGCTCGGGGGTACGGTGGGATCCAAAGTCTACGATGTGGTCCAGGGTGTAGTATCGGCCGAACAGGCTGACGCTTCTTTCACTATTTTCTCTGTTCTCTAATCTTTGGTCCTCCCGTCAAAAGAGTCTAAATCAATGACTATCGATATCTTAAACCTGTAATTCATAAGTAAAATAAATACATTACCCCCAGAGAAAGATGTTTAAAATACAAAAAACGGATTAAAATACATAGTTCTTGTCGGGTTATTCTTCTGGACTTTAATCTTCAAGCTTCGAGTTTGTCTGATCATCTCCTGATCTCTCGACTTTATATACTAGGTTATATTGACATCACCACGTTTGGAAAATGCTAAGTTTTGGCACCACCGCTGTAACATTCTTCACCATTCATTCGACACTTTAATAAGTCCGGGGAAATCAGTGGTTCAATTTTAAGTCTAATTTGCGTATTAAAATAGTGTTTATTTCTTAATATGTCAATCGGGATTATTACCCTTCTTATCGGGGAGGGGTGAAGAGATGACCTCCATACATTAATAAACAGAAAGGTTGCTGCCTTTACACGTTCACGGCTTGGCCATGTAGCTTTGGCTGTTCACCGCCGACGGTGGAGCCTTGACAGTTCACCGCTCGGGTAGTCGCATTTCACTGTATGTTTTGGGATCGGCACGAAGATCCTACTGCTGAAGTATATTTTTAAAATGTCAAGCTTTGATTAAATTGTTTAAATTGAAAAATATTCTTTTCACTGTTATATAACATAGCTGACCGCTATGACGATGAAGGGGGCTATAAATTTATAACTAGCTCTTCCGAAAATACTATTTTCTCAAAAAATGTACCATTCTATTGATAAGTAAGTATGAAGAAGAGTTTAAACGTGTTTTAAACAATTTTTTATGTTATTTTTTAAAGTTTTTTGTTTCAACTAAAAACAGTTTAAAACAACGAATTGTGATTTTAACAATAAAAAATTACGATAAAATTACAAAAATTTCTTAACCTTTGGCCTCAATCAGAAGCTTTTTGTCTAATGACAGCAGCAATTTCCAGTGCCGATGCCAATAAATGACCTCCTTCATCCCAGCTACTGTTCTTTATTACCCATGGACACGGTCTTTCATCCTTGTATGATAAGTCTGAGACTGGCATGGTGCTTTGAAGAGACAGACGTTATTGTCACCGGTCTCCTTCGAGAAAAAAATACATTTTATTTATAATCATTATTGTCCTTGAGCTCCGAAGCAGTTGACTTCAACGATTGAAGGGGTTTTGTAAACTTAAATCCACATTAAGGAATGAGACAAGTGATGAGCATCCACAGTATTTTAAAACATAAAAAATGTACTGTATAGCCCAATACCCATCTCTCTGGGATTAACCGGCTTCTGTTCCTCAAAATATATGGACCCTTCATAGTTTCAGTTGAGTTTGGACCCAAGGATGAAGGAGATTTTCAACACTTAAGGCACACAGAGGTTTCACCGACGCTCTTCGTTCGAATCGACAAAGCTTTAGTTGGTTGGCGGCCTCTGAGACCAATTTTTAACTTCTCGTGTAAGTCGGAAAATGTTCCGGAAAATTAGCGAGGCCTTTTTTTCAGGAAACATTTTCCGTACTTTTCCGAAAATAGAAAAAATAAAGGTTTTTTTTCCAATATTATAAATGTATTGCTCGTAAATTTAAATTTCGCGGCATTTTTAGAATCCAAAAGTAAAATTAATCTTCTAGACCAGTCCAGAATAAATAAACTTCAAAAGTAATATATGTTTATTTTTTTTATTTTTTATCTAAACAAGCTTACTAGATATAAAATCAGCAAATTATTATTATTATTATTAAATATGTTAATGAAAACAAAAAGCAATTTGGGGATGTTGAAACAATTTGCAATTTGTACCAACAAACCTATGCAGTTACGCGAATCTAAGATTCGTAGAATTTATCTTAATATATTAAGTCGAAATGATGTAGGAAATTACATCATCCTAAGATTGGCTGTTCTTGAAAAATCATTTTCTAAATCATCTAGATATTGATTGAGGAATTTGTAACAGCGAAGCATCAAAGTAAGGTATAATACATGTTTTCGTTCGAATGTTGTTAAAAAACAGTTTCATGGTAATCGTTTCTCTTTGCCGTTGCATTTTCTGTTGTTGACTACCACATATGTTAATGACGATGAGCGATTTCGAGGCAGATAACGATGATTGAGAGCGCTAATCCACCGAACCACACGTGGAAAACGGGCATCAAGAAGGATATTGCGATCGGTCGTAAAGGAATATTCAAATCCTTCATTTTAACTTGGCCCGAATTATTTTCAAAGAGTATATCATATAATCGTATTTGTCTGGTGTCGATAAATCTTAAAACGCTGAAAAAAAATGAAAAAACCATGATGGAACTAGTATAGGACCTTTCTTAAAACTACACCCCTCATTTTTTAATAGAAACCACGTTCAAAAAATGCTAATTCATAAATATTCATTTACACTGCCACGTGTGAGAATCGAACCTGTTCCGTTCGGACAATATAAATGTTTCCCCAGTCTCCGCGAGAAGAATCAAGATATTAAAACCAAAATACTCTTAGAACGAGGTTTTTATTTACTTTGTTATGAAATTGCACACGGTTAGCTATTTCAATTTTTCCCTCCTGTACTATAAGAATGTCCAAAAAATAGCGACCTAACGTGAGGAACAGCGGTCACAGTGATCTATTTCACAGTGATGCTTCATAAACATGAAGCGACATTTCACAGTTAAGAAAATTTTATGTTTCTCACCGTTAGGTGGTAGGTAAAGATTACTAATTAACTTACACAACATGATCTTTCACAATTTAATGTTTTGTACAATGGTCAACTGTACGTTTAGTATTACAAGCGGCACCTTTCTTAACAAAATCATTTACGCCAGCTTATCGAATTAAATGTTGTACTTTTCTTTATTCTTATAAACAGCACGCTTTAAACGTTGCACGTTTTCTGTGACGGAGATCGTTAGGTGATTATATTTGGTCAGATGATTAGTATCAGCTATCCCACAGCGAATACTTCATTTATTCAACGAACCTTACATTACCACCACTTCCACTTAAAGTACTAAATGGAAAGCTGACCTTTCTACAATGCATGTTAATAAAATCAATGAGGGCACAGAACACGCAGCTGCTGATTTTAAACTGCTCGACTTCATACCACTCAAGATGATCTTCGCCATGTTTATTTAAAAGCTGTAATTTCTCACCGATATTGTATAGCCTCCTGAATGAATGGCGGCAGAGCAACTGACAGGAACAGGGTGTATTTCATTGAAAAATATTCATCGTTTCCTTGGTAAATATGGTCGCACTCTTTGCTTTGACTAAGAAAAAATGATAAAAATCTAAAATATCCGAGAACTGCTGATTTTCTATTTACGACGGCGATTTGATTATCTTCCACTTCTTTTGCTTTTTCCAAGAAGCTTTTCATTTCTGGCTTCCAGGCTGCCTAGAAAATTTAAAAACTAATTTGAGAAACCACGAAGCAAAGTTTCATCAGCGTTAAATAAACATTTCCCTACTTAAAGCAAAAACCAACGCATTCGAAATTATTAAATTGGGTTCTTTATTCCATGTGAATGATATCACCACGGGACAAACGATTTGATTTAATTTTATACACACTTACAACGCCTTCTACGAAAGGTTTTCCCGAAATTATTTTTGACAAATGTTAAATATTGCACATACGGAAGGCGTTTGACTCAATATCACATAGGGCACTCTTACTTAAATTTTATCGCCTGGGCATAAGAGGTAAGGCTTTTGATTGGCTCTCAAGCTGTCTTAATGGCCGCCTATGCGTAACTCAGACCAGCAATCAATTGTCAACCCCACGTGAATTAACGGCGGGCGTCACCCAGGGGTCGATTTTATCCCCCCTGTTATTCAACCTATTCATTAATGATGTCCTAAGTGTAGTTCCTAGGGGAATGTTATATTTATTTGCTGATGATGCAATATTAATTATATCAGGCTTCTGTCTATCTTCGCTGGTAACCACTATTAATAATCAACTAAAAATTATCTATCACTGGCTCACGCGAAATGGTCTCTTTCTTAATACTGAAAAAACAGAGTACATAATTTTCAAAAATAACTCGCCAATTCCGTCAGCCCCCCACCCCAACATTGAAATAAATGGGCAACCTATCAAACAAGTTTTCTCCTATAAATACTTAGGACTATGGCTAGACAGCAATTTATCATTTAACACTCATACAAATGTAGTCTGTAAAACCTTAGCGCGGGCCTGTGGTATGTTGTATCTAAGCAAAACTTCTATACTCAGACGATATCTAATTGAACTATACCATGCTCTTTTCAATTCCATTCTTTCATATGGAATAACTATCTGGGGCAACACCAGCAATACCAATCTAGCCCGAGTCCTAAGACTACAAAAAAGGGCAATCCGCTCAATATACAATCTTCCCTTCTGCGCACACACGTCGCGTTATTTTAACCTAAGCAAAATTTTGACAGTGTTTCAAGCCTACGACTATAACTGCCGAAACCTTATCCACAAAGAAAAAGCATACTCAACTACACTGCCTTCAATATTTGGGCTTAGCACTACTCCCTCTATCACTCGTTCTTCAAATTATCTAAAAATTCTATCTTGTAATAATTCAAGGAAACTCTCATCCATTTTTTATAAAGGGGCTAAATTATTTAATTCCCTAGTCTCGACATTACGTCCTCTGGATAAAATTCCCTTATCCAAAGCTAAAATTAAAAATTTTGTCCTCGACTCTTATCCTTCACTGATGTGAAACTATAAAGCCTAAGCTTTAATCGACAAATGTTCAAAGTTTATCACAGTAATTACTTCTAATCCTACCACGAATTCTGTACATATATGATTTTTATATAATTATCTAAGAAATAATCCTAAGAACTCTGAATTGTTAGAGGGGAACAGAGTTTTAACTTTTTGTTTTACGTATTTTTTTATAGTTTGACTTTTAAATTTTGAAAATGTTATTTAGATTTAATATTTGTTTATTCATTTAACTGTAAACGTAAACTTTGATCTCCTAATTGTATTATATATATATATATATATATATATATATATATATATATATATATATATATATATATATATATATATATTTGTTTTTTTTTCTTCCGTTTATTATTGTTTAATTACAAGGGGCAAAAGTCGCAAGTTGACTTAGCTCCTTACTTCCTTCCTGAATTTAACTATTTATATCAATAAACTGAATTTAATTGAATTGCATTGAATTGATATTTTTATCTAACCATTACAGTTAGGTACGAAATCCAATAACGAGGTCGAAATTATTCTAACTAATGTTTCTTGTTAATGACACTTATGCTGATTTGAAGGGTAACATTTGGAGCTCTATAAAGGTAAGTGGAAAAGAGAAATACTTCAAATCAAATCAAAAATTTATTTTACAACAAAAAAAAAACTTAAATATATTTACCCCATTGGAAAAGTAAAGATGGGGCTTTTTATTGATATGAAAGTATGTTTGCCTCAGTTTGTTCTTAGTTGTTAGAAGAAATACTACTATTTAGTAATTTTACCAAAATCTCTTGTTTTAAACTACTTTATACTTAATACTTCAAAAGTATTTATGATTAAAATGGAATACATAAATCACTTTCAAATCAGATTCAATAAGCTCAAATATTCTTACCAATAGAACTGCTATGTAAATATAGGCATTAAATATAAATTAATGAAAAATGAGGAATCATCAATGAAAGACCCCGAATAATAATTTGAAATAAAATATCTTTTCACAAACTTCATTTTCTTCGATAATGAATTCGGCTATCAAAGTAATGCACCAATTTTTATCCTACATAGTTTTCACATTGAGTTATCGATTTATCGTGGTGAAATGTTTTAAATTTATTGTTGAATATTTCTAAATATGTTCCCATATTTTTCGTCATTATATTTTCTTTATTATTGATGTTTGATTTATTTAAAAGTATGTGGTGGCAAAGGTTTCAGCTGGATAAATACATTGTCTAGTAAACATGTTTTATACTTGGTAGAAGTACGAGTGGAAACCCTGAAGAGCATCCAGGATAAAGTCAGTAGTTTACACAGCGTGATTTTCTGGTAGCCCTTCTGAACTATGAAATACTTTGGAATGGCTGCCTGTACACATACAAATTAAAAATAGCTTGCGGCTTATCGCCAATCAAATTGTACCGCCTGTTCACAATTTATTTGAAATTTTATCATCCAAGATATACTTTCTTTTCTTGAAACACCGTCATTTGGTAATTACAAAAAATTTGTTTCCAGGACACTTAGTATATCCGTGAAGCCCGTTTGACCTCTCGTCAGTAGATCAGATTAATAGAGCGTTCTATAAAATCGGTGTGGTGTGCTTTCCCCTTTGAGTTCGGAGGAGGTGAAGGTTTGGCCGGTTTTTCGTGTGAGAGAAAAATATTAATCTGGCAAACCCGTAAGAAATTGAGAGCATTCGATTTTTAGGAGTAGCGTAGCTGCTAGCCTAGGCTTCACTAAGTTCCGGCTTACCGCGCCGTTTTTCTTATTTTAAATGGTTTTTAATTTAATCCTAGTCTTAAATCCACGGGTTTAAAAAGAAACTGAGATCATGAAAATATTCTTACCCCAAACATACTTCAACACCTAGGGTCACTCCTACAACTCCTAAAAGGTACGTTTCTAAAATATTCATATAAAGACAGGACATAAGACGAATTCTCCTAAACCAAAGAATAACAAAGTCGTTAGTCCTGCTGAACTAGCTCTATATATAGTCTGTATGAGTCGAGTGATAATCTATTTCTACTTTTTGAATTTGGATTGCGACGAAATCCCAAAGCCATTGACTATTTAGCCCAACTTTTAAAAATTCTAATGAATAAATGTTATAATATACCGGGAATAAAAGGGGTTTGGGTCTTTTACGAATCAACATATTTTAGCTAATTTCTATTTGTTTTGAAGTCTTCAAAACTTTACTACTTGTTTTGATGCAAAACCACATGGCCTTTAAAAAGAAGATGGATTTTGGTCTGCAGTTGTTTAGAGCCGGGGCGCTGCAGTTTTCTATTGGGCCGATCTAGTGGTTTTTGTGTATGGCTCTGAATAACTAAACGAAGTGAATCAAGTTATAAATGCCTCGTTTCAAAAATTTCCAAATGTATTTATAGTATCGAATTGTTGAATAATCGCTAACAATAAAAATGTTACTTGCATATTTGGATTTTTCTAAAAACTAAAAGGTGCATCGGTGTCAAGTTGAAAAACCTCGACCAAGACTTTGAACTTTTAGAGGAAGTTAACCAACAAGCCCTTTCTTAAGATGAAAGAGCACCACGCCTCCCATATAACCGAAAACACTTTCCTCTACCATGAAAAAGCTGATTACCCGAAAAACTGTGTATATTTAAAAAAAAGGTAATTTAACTTGTTGACAAAAATTGCTGGTTTTAAAGTTAGCACTTTTTAGACAAAAGTTGCTTGAAACAGGTTTTGCTACAGGTTAATAACTTTTATTTAAAGATGGAAAGCGTAATCGGTAGCAAAGTACTCTTCAATCTTGGGACATTGAGACAAAAGTGGCTTAAGTCAATTTTTGATTACTTTTAATGCGAAGTGAAACGCATAACCGATAGCAAAATATTTATCAATATCGGGAACTTTGAAGAGATCCTCAAAAGTGTCGATGAATTTTATAGTTTTGCCTCTCGTCAATTCTCCCTTCATGTTACAGAGATAGCATTTGTGCAAAATCAAAGTGGCACCCAAGAACCAGCCCGCCAAAAGTAGTCTCCAAGAGGTGCTGCGACAGTGCAGCTCGTCAACGACATCTACATCAAATAAATCGAGTAAATACATTTATTTTATTCCATTAAAATCTAAAACTCATTGCGGCATCAGTTTTATAACAGCGTTTTCGAATAAAAAACCTTTTGTTAACGCTTGTTATCATTTAAATAGGTAGTAGTTAAATAAGTTATTATTTATTTTTTGAACTCTTTTCTTAAGGAAAACCTTAGAAACAAAATTTCATTCATCGTTCGCGGTCTCCCATTATAACAAAAGAGGATGAATGTAGAACTAGGGATTGCAATTGTTGGATCCCTCATCCAGCAATCCAGCTGGATCCAGCGCATTTTTCGGTCTGCTGGACCCAGCACCACGTTCTGGATCCAGCGATGCGGATTCGCAAGTAATTAACTTTAAAATAATTGGCTCGTGAATCGTGATTCGCGCGCCGCGAATGGCACAAAAGTGAACGTTGCCGCTTTTCTAGGTGCGCTACGGCCCTGCGTGAGACAAGACCACCAATACCATTTCTTACTTGAGATTGTACTTACAGAAAAGTTTTAAAAAAGGCCTCTTGTATTAATGTATGTGGTTTAATATTTTATAAAAAGTAGCTAGTTGCCAGTATTTACAATAAAGTCTGGTTTATTTGTAATGGTCTGCATTATTCTTCCAAGATGGCAACAAGAATCCCCTTAACTAGTTGGTGTTACAAATTATACAAACGTGATTCTTTAAAATACTTCAAGACTAATATTTTATAACTCCTACTTATAATAAGACTTTACCATAACAGAGTTCCCTAGGAGGGGTTTTACAATTTTGTGGTGTGTCTGTTGGCAAAGTGGATTCACCGCGTTGACAGTTTCATGAACTTTGGGAAAGGTTCACCAGAGCAAAACAGGTGTAACGGCTAAACTCCTCGTTACATCTGATATATTTTTTAACCGTAACGACGGTTTGGACTAACTTGTTAGTGTAAACCAGCTTTTGAACGTTTGAATTCGAATTCGTGCTTTTGTAATGTTTTGTGTACTGTGTGTTTGTGTTCGGCCATGGGTGAATGTTGTGTGTTCTACATGTATGGGGCTTCCTCTCCCCAACTCCTAATTTTTTTTTACTTTTGGGACGGACCGTGTGCTTAGGGTTACGGTAAATTATGTTGCAACGATATTTATACAAACGATTTTAGGAAAAGTCCGTCTTCCCTTACGTTTTTATGAACTCATTAACTGCATTTATTCTGCATTATTTATTATATATATTAATTTTATCAGCAAGATTTTTATTATTTATAAATAAAATGAAAATTAATTGATATAATCAAAAGTACAGTTATATTATAAACAGGTGGACCTAAGAGTTCCGGGGTGGTAAATACCAGGTGGAAAGTAATATGTCAAATAGTGGTAAATACCGGCCTGGCCAAAAATGTATTTAGTGGAAAAAAGTGGCCAATAAATTTTTTACTTTTATTAAGATTTCAACATTGAAGTTTTTGCATTTTGGGCTATAAAATACATCGTTGCCAGAATTTGGGCTGGTCCAAAAGTGTATTATTGATAACTATTAATTTGATTTTCAACTTATTCTCTTTTCAAAAGGCATATTTTATTTATTGGCCACTATTTGCCAGTATTTTCCACTGGCCTGGACAAAAATCCAAAAAGGTGGCTTTTTAGGTACACCGATCTTTTACAGCTGAGGCAATGACTGCCACGTCTTCTAATTGCAAATAAATAATACCATTTATTATTTTATTAATAATTATTATTATTTATATTATACCATGGTGGAATAACAGGAGAAGTTTAAATTTGTTACGCTATTTAGTACAGTACGACAGCCAGGTGACGCTAGCAACGCCTTTAAAAAAAAACTCTGGTTAGTTCTCCATGGAAAAATTCCGAGGAGAGGTATATTTTGGCTTTCTAACTTGTTGGGTATTTTTGTTAAAATTCTTTTGTTTATTGGAAAAATATATAAATTGCTGGATCCGCTTTGGATCCATCTGGATTGAGGTCGGTCCAGCAAAAATCCAGCTGGATTGAAAACCCTGCTGGATTGCAATCCCTATGTAGAACATCTTTCTTCGGGGAAACTGGTTGATCTTTTAACATGGCTTACATTTGCATTTATTAAAGAGCAGACTGGAGTAGAAGAAGAAGAGGCTTTTCATGATGGAAATGGCCCAACTAGTTTTCAAACTTCGTGCCTCGAAGACGAAAACCGTGATCATCGAAATCGAAATGAGACAGATAATAAACAAAATCTGAATGCTCTGATCCATAGCTCGATGCGGCAAATAAACGTGCTCGTTTCGTTCTAGTTGTCCATCCAAACAAGTGTAGAGATTAAAGATGTCCGAATCAAAAGATTGGGTGAAAGTGGTTAAGTTTTCTCTAGATGCCATCTCCAACAGGCTGTTCATCGTTGACACGACCTGAAAGTCTGTTACCTAAAATATAATATAACATCTAAATTACGAGTCTCATCTACCCTGTTGAATGAACCAGTACTTACACCGGCGATGACTTCCCTTGGATATACCATGGCTGGAGTGTAATAAATTGGTTTGTAAAGAAGGCTGAAATGCAAGTATAATATTAATAATCAGCTAGGCTAATACCCTGGCCCCACCTTAGGCCAAAGTCATATAGCGACTTATAATGGCTGAAACAGGTGGCCGGATTAAAATGCGTAGGAGGGTGGTGGCAAGCCCTTCATGCCACACGAGCCAACAGCTCCTTACTATTACCGTCAACCTCGACAAGTTTTTATGAGAAGGGTAAACCCCTTTAACCAGTGGGGAGTGAACTTGCAAACTCATAGCGGAAGGAGTAGTTCCGATTTTTCACACAGTGCCACAAGTTGGCATCGAACCAGGCTCCTCTTGCTGCGAGGCGAAAGCACTAACCACATAAACTAGAGTCGGTGGTTTTAGTAGCGTGATAAATTAAAGGAAACGTTTATGGTTTTTATCTTCAAATTAACTAACCAGAATTTTTTTTGAAGATAATCACTATCTTGACACGATATTTTGTGTGGCTCCCAATCACCCTCATGCTCGAAATAAAAAGTTTAAATTAATACGGGTATATGTTTACTTCCTAAAACATAGCAAATTTGAACATGATGTACGTGGATCGTCTTTACATAGTAATTTAAGCTTACGAAGAATAACTTTGTTCTACAGTGGCGTAGCCAGAAATTCGTCAAGGGGGGGTCGAAGTATGTGAATGTTAAGAGGGGGTCGAGAAGGGGGTGTAAATTTAGTACAGTCAAAGGTATACCTTAGAGGGGTCTGGACCCGGAAACCCCCCCTTGTCTACGCCACTGATGTTCTATATAAAAAATACCATTTTCTAAGTACTCAATCGTATCATATTTAAAATCTTACGTCACATTTTCTAATTTCCGAAACACAAACTGAAAAATTGCATTAAAAGGACTTGAATACATGTCCTCATAAAACCGTTCTTCCTCCTGCAAAAATTAAACGCATTAGTAGTTACAACGTAAAAATTATCGAAAGCATGATAATTTTATAGATAATATTTTAGAAAAAAAATTATTCATATTAAATATCTCGTAAAAGTCAAAAGAATATTAAAACAATGAAAATTCCTGCCAGCTTACCAAAAGACATGGGTAACAGTGTTTGATTTCAATTGAACTCGATGCGTTCATATTTACAAATAAAATAAGTGCGATTTTTCTAAGCCTTTGGATAATGCACTAAGAGCTTCTTCAAATTTCGATGAACACTAATGGTACAAGAAGAATATTTTTAATTAATATTGACATTTTTTTTAAATTCCGTGAACTTTGTCAATTTATACGGCCTGAACTTTCTTAAATTATGAGAATATCCAGCTTCAAGTCCAAGTTACACATCAACAGAATGCCTAGAAGTACTGAAACTGAAACGCTAGAAACTTACCATGTCTTAACTTTATGCTTTTTACTCATGCGTTATTTGGTGAAGTAACAAAAATATATTTTATTCATCAGTCAAAAACAGGAAGCACAACTTTAGAATAATCTGTTTTAGAAAAATATTGAACACAAATATTCAACTACATTTTAAAATACACGATCCAAATTAATTACGTTTGTTACGGAAAACTTGTGATCTTAATTGGACCTAATAAACTTGTGATCTTAATTGGACCTAATAAACTTGTGATCTTAATTGGACCTATAAACAATGTTCTTTAATTTTCACGAGACTTATTTATCAATACAAGAAAGAACTGTGAGAGTTTTATTAATGTCGAAAGTGGTAGAATGCCAAATTAGAAATAAGAGAGCCATTCAAATTTTTACGGGAAAAAAGGTGATTTAAAAAAGATACTCATCTTATTTGTTGGCTAGCACCTTAAAGTAAATACATACATACATAGTCACATCAATCATATATATGCGACATCTTTTTAGCAACTTCAGGCTGAGAAATAAAACCACTTCCCCGCACTCTTTAATATTATTTCAATAACCATTTTCATAAAAGCCAAAACAAAGGAAGACAGATGACACACAAAAGTATCTTTATATAAAATCTTAAGTAAAACTGCTGTTTGTTTCGGTCAGAAGAAAACATTTATTGTTGTGCCTCGGATGTCTAAAATTTCTGAACAATCGATTATATTGGGTTTTAAATAAAATACACTTTATGAATTGTTTATATTAAATCAATAACTAAAACACTGGGCGGAAATCAAAATATTATTTAAAAACATTTCTTCACCGTTAAGCGTTAATTTAATCATTGCTTATGCAAAGCACTTTCGCTCACTAAGCTGTGGTAGTAGTGGCTTTACAATCACTCGGGCTACTGCTACAGTGGTTTCTACCTTTTGTGCATGAAGGAAGGGAAGTTTGTCCAGATGTTTTAACCGATTGCGAATTTTAACTCAATTCTTTTAGGTCCCCTTTGTTATACTGTATATGCAAAATTGACCTGGCTAGTCATTAAATATCAATATAAATTGTCCTTTTTTTAAACCCTTCCTATAAACAACTGAAATAATCGTGGCTTAAAGAAAATGAATATTTATACCCTTAATTATATTTACAAATCGTGCGTAACCACGTCATAACGCCTTAAGATAATGATATACTTACATGGAGGTATTCCCTAGCGCCATCTAGCGGGCATAGATGGGACGTTTATAAATTGTGATATTCTAATCACGATACGAATTGTTTTGTTTGTAATTTTTAAAAAAGCATACAAAATATTGTATTTAAAAAAATGACTTCGGAAAGGGGCAATAGAGTCTAGACTGACCGCGAGGGGTTACAACGCTCATAAATACAGAAATTTTTAACTAAAAGTTCTTAAGGTGATAGAAAATTTAAAGCGGTGCTTAATAGGAAACCTTTTATCATGCAAATAAGGAAAGTGTATTTTTATTTATTATTAGCATAAGCATGAAGCTCCTGTTCCATTCCTGGAAGTGATATAGGAAACCTTTTGACATGTAATCGCTAAGTTAACATCAATTGGAAAATAAAGGTCATAAT
Source organism: Leiobunum rupestre (assembly GCF_980474605.1). Lineage (NCBI taxonomy): Eukaryota > Metazoa > Arthropoda > Arachnida > Opiliones > Sclerosomatidae > Leiobunum > Leiobunum rupestre. Next base: position 92,578,437 of record NC_143384.1, on the reverse strand, counting down.
TTTTAGAGAATGAACCTTGGGAACGCTATCAGTGGAAGTGTCCAGGGGTGGAAGTTAACTAGTCACTCTTCCGAAAGTCTTTGTAGTATATTAGATAGCTAATAAAGTATTGTTTTTAGTCACGTGTTTCCCCTTCAATAATAGACTGATCTCGCCAACGGACCTTTCTATAATTTCGAGATCTTTTTCAAAATTTAATTCCTCTCGGTCTTTTCGAGTTGAAACTTGCGCGCTATGGCTAAAAGTAAATGAGCTACTATCTAGTAATATAAATCGGAATGGAACTTTTATAAACTAATATAAACGGCTTACAACTTGTGTTAAATAAAGGATATTAAAATTTTAGTCCATACGAATTTTCGGTATGGAAGTGTATTTGATTTGTGACGAGCCGTTTAAAAAAAAGGGGGAATCGAGGGGCTTATAAAAGCCAGTAAGGAACGTTTGGAAAATAAGCACGGACACTTTAGAAACTCGACAATATAACGTTCTTTAAAGATTGTCGATTAAATTATATTAGAAGATCTAGTATTAAAAATACTTAGAAACGAAGGATGCAGTTGCTTCTAGGAGTTCAATACCATTAGAAACCAGAGTAAGCACACCCACTTTCATTTTAAGAGCGATTGTATTTTTTGTGGATAAATCTATAAGACATCGAATAAGAATAAAAAGAAAAAGGTTCACGATTTTCGTGAAGTAGAAACGGTCGAAATAAAGCACTCTATTGCAGAAAGATGTAAAGTTCGTGGTGACAAATGGGGAAACGAAGTACATCGACGAATAGGTTCAGAAATACACCTCGTAGCTGCGGAAGCCAGGTACCACAGAAGTTGCCATAGATCCTTCTCAAGAATTAAAAGCAAAGATGAAGGTAGACCTCGAAATGACAAACTAGAAGACGCTCTGAAAAAGGTCTGTAGAAATGTAATATGTTCTGAGCGTTGCCAGTTTTCTATTTCGGAAATTAATGCCGAATTAAAGAGGTTTATGGAAGACGAAGATGACTTTATTACGGAAAAACATTTGAAAACAAAGCTTTTAGATCACTTTGGAGTTAGCATAGTCATAACTGGGCTAAGACGTCGAGAAGGAAGCGGTATATTTGGTTTCAAAGGCTCACTAGAAAAGATTGTCCATAATAAATGGCACGAAGAAAGAATGTTAGACGAAAAAGAAGAGATGTTGAGGATAGTCAAAACTGCGGGTAAAATATTAAGAAAGGATATTAGACTAATGGTATGTGACTTCGATTGTTACCCTTCGACTGAGAATATTCTAAGTGGATGTGAACAATATTTACCTGTAACATTAAAATCATTTATAAATAATTTGCTGGGGACTGATAAGATCGATTTAAAATGAGAAATTAAAGCCCTTTCCTTAGCGAATTCCATAATGTCATTGGTGCGATCAAGGCCATTTATTTCACCAATATTTTGCGCACTAGCCCTACACTTGCATCGAAAATACGGGTCTTAACATTTGTTGGCCATTCTCTCGAAACTGGGATTGTGGTGTTCTTACAACGAATCCGTTAGATTCGAGTCGGCCGCGGTTTTAAATTTTGTGATTAATTATGAAAGTGAAGCATTTGCTCAATTAGTGTTCGACAACGCTGATTATAACATACGAACTCTAGATGGTCACAACACCTTCATTCGATGGGGGGTATTTGTTGCGTGAGCCCAGAAAGTTCGGTAAAGATAGCTTCCAATATTCCAAGACCAAAAACCAACATTAAATCGAGTGATATCGGAGAATTTGGAAGTATTCCTGTGCTTCAATACAATACACCTCCCACTAATGGTTTATCTAAACTGAAGGTCAAAAGGTTCACCGCCGAAACTTACGAGATGTCGTTAATGCTAAAGAAAATAAACCACCTTAACACACTTTGGCTTGTTGGAGATTTCATAGAGTGGAATTGAAGAGGCTCTACAAACCATTTACGCCAAAAATACGGTTTCGCATTTATAGAATGGGGACGCGTATTCAAAATCTTTGAGAGGAAATTTCCTAATTTAAGAAGGAATTTCGCACTTAATTTTCAGAAAAGTATGACCTAGAGACATGAAAATAATATACAATAGTCCAGCAGAAGATAAAGTTCTTAACAATGAAACGCTAATCAAAATCGATAATGATTTTAGAAATGAAATTCTTAGAATTAAAAATGCCGGGAAAACTGGAAAACTATGGATTATGTACTGGGAAATGGTCGAAATTGTAAAGATCTTTATTTATGCAGAGATAACTGAAAATTGGGACCTTCATGTCTTCGCTACTAAACAGATACTACCGTATTTTTAGCTACTGGACATCAGATTTCAAAATCAACACTTTTATATTTACAACAGCTTTCAAAATCAACACTTTTATATTTACATCAGATTTCAAAATCAACACTTTTATATTTACAACAGCTTTCAAAATCAACACTTTTATATTTACATCAGATTTCAAAATCAACACTTTTATATTTACATCAGATTTCAAAATCAACACTTTTATATTTACATCAGATTTCAAAATCAACACTTATATTTACATCAGATTTCAAAATCAACACTTTTATATTTACATCAGATAGAAAATCAACATTCACTGCAGAAGACTATGAGCACTTTTCAGACAAAGAAATGGTTACGATTTGGCGCGCAGAAAAATTTTGGAATGGGACGTGGAACGATGATAATATTTATCAGCTAGGCTAATACCCAAGACACCACCTTAGGCCTAAGTCATGAAGCAACTTTTAAAGCCTTTAATCCAGGTGAACGGGTTACTATGCGTAGGAGGGTGGTGGCAAGCCTTTCATGCCACGCGAGCCAACAGAACCCTACACTCATTATTACCGTTAACCTCAACCAGTTATTATGGAAGGGGAAACCGAAGAACTGAGGAAAAAACCACTTATACAAGCTGGGATCGGATTCGGCTCCTCTTGCTGCGAGGCGAAAGTGCTAACCGCTCTGCTACCCCACTCAAACTCATTGAACAAAATTTGATGCGACCAATGAAAATTATGGGAGGTTTAATCCATGGAAAAGGCTTTGGCGAGGGGGGTGTAGCGAAATGGACCGCAGCTATGCGACAGTGCACTTCTATAAGTAACGCGATCGAAGAGTTCGCTGGATGTATTTCCGTAACCAGTGAGCAGCACGTGGAAAAGTTCGAGATAAACAAGACCTTTCGAAAATCATTGCTTGGCTTGAAGATCACTGTCCATTTTCACCAACAATTGGCTCTGATCTTGTATCACTAGACAACGGATTGGTAGCGGACGCCACTATCAATTGTGAAAAAGCGAAGGAAATAGGGGACTCCTTGTTGAAATATTGTAAAGAAAAAACATTCGACTGTTAAACGTAACGACCGGGTAAGAACACTAGCTCTAACCAATTGCAAAACGGTGAAGATTAAGGACAACATTGTAACGATAAATCCAGTTCAACTTTTTAACCAGATCGTTTGCATGAATACAACTCCTCAAGAATTAGAAGAATGTTTCGCTTTCGAATTAGCGCCATACCCACAATCAATATTTGAAGATGGTTGGCCAAGAAAAACCATTAAATCAACTCTCTTAAAAGAGTTTGATAAAATAGAGATGCCTATCAGCGGGGTACCACTTTATTATTGATGGCGGTCATTTGTCGCATAAAGTTGTATGGCAACGCCCATCGACATATTCAAATATTTATCAGCAATACATTTAATACCACTACGATAATAATACCACGATAGTTTTCGATGGTTACGGGTTTTGTCATTTGAGCACTAAAGCTACTTAGCAAAAGAGAAGAGCCAAAACTTCACCTACTGTTTTGATTAAACCGAGTTTCATTTGATCCTGGCCCCAAACCGACTTTTTATCCAATGGAATATGGTTTTTAGGTGGTAAACGCCGCAAGCGACGCTGACACCGAAATTGTCTCCACTGTAGAGATGAGTCAGGCCGGCTATTTTTAAAGCCCGACCCGATCCGACCCGTTTAAAAAAAAATCGAAACCCGACCCAACCCGGCCTGCCAAATTTGAAACCCGACCCGACCCGGGCCGCCAAAATTCTTTAAAGCTGAAGCCCGACCCGACCCGACCCGCACAAAAGTCTTGAAAACTGAAACCCGACCCGACCCGAGACCACATCGAGTGGGGCTCGGGTCAGGTCGGGTCAAATAAGCTCGCCTTTAGCGGACCCAAGATACATCTTTACTTGGTTGTGTCATCCATTTTTCGTCATATATAGGCCCATTCACACTATGCAACTATAGACAGCAGACTAGTCAACCTGACTTATTTTGTATTCACACTATGAACTGACACTACCCTCCTTGTTCGTCCGACAAAAAAATTCAAGTTATCAGCTCACTAAAGTTGGGTAGTGTGAATGGGCCTTTAGTTTGTGTTGCTTCAATACACGATGATAACGAGCAATCAATTAGCCTTTATATAGTTTACATAGAGCCACGTAGCGGTCAACGCGGGAAGCTCATACACTGCTGGATATTCGTCTGCTAAGCAGATGATTTCCCATTATAAAAAACAAAGAGTCTGCTTAACAGACGAATATCCAGCAGTGTATGAACTTTTCGTGTTTTCCAAAACTTGAAGACTGCATTTCTAATACCATTTGAACTTCACAGTCAGAGTCACCTACTATATATACAAAGATTATAATTGTACAGTATTGTTTATAGCTTAAATCAGTAGATGGCGCTTGGAGCTCTGTGGGGAAAGTGTTAAAAATTATTGAACAAGCCATGAATATGATTACCACGTGAATAAAATAGAAACTCGAAAGCCCGATCACTAATATATAAAAAACCCGACCCGGCCCGGCCCGTTCAGTTTTATGTAAAAAGCCCGACCCGATCCGGCCCGTCCAAAAAAAAGCCCGGTGGGCTCGGGTCGGGTCGGGTAAGCCTGCCTTTAGCGGGCCCAAGACTCATCTCTACTCTACTGCCTAAAATATTAGCCAAGATAATCACGTTTTTGTTGTGGCTGATGATACTGACATAATGGTCATATTGTTATATCACTGTAATTTTGATAAAGTTTTTATGATTCAAGGCTTCAAAAAGTGATAAAATAACACACATTTATATTTTGAAAGAAAAACTTGACCAACTCTCAACATTAATGCCTTTCATTCACGCGTTATCGGGATGCGACACTACTTCGGCTTTCTTTAGGAAAAGCAAATCAACAACCCTGAAGTTCTTCAAAAAGAAAGACGAGTTAGTTACGAAAGTGTTAGTGTTCAAGGGCATGATGCCGATATTGAAAAACTGCTGGAAGTTGGTGAGAAAATCATTTTACGGTTGTACGGAGCGCAAAAATGTACGAAACACCAACACCGTTACTTCCTGTACTTCATGTTTTGTTTCAAAGCAACAGCTCAAGAACGCGTTTTATCTAGCTACGCTACCGCCGACCTCTGAAGCAGCGAAACACCATATGAATCGTGTTTATTACCAAACACAAGAATGGATTGGAAATAAACTCAATCCAGAGAATTGGGGTTGGAAAAAAATTAATAATATTTTAGAAGCAATTCGTTGTGGTAAACCGCCAGCCTCGCAAATAATTCTAAATTTGATATTTTGTGGATGTAAATCCAGTCATTGCGAAAAAGCGTGCTCCTGTAGAAAATATGGAATGAAATATTCGGCTATGTGCCGGGAATGTAATGGAATCTCTTGTCAAAACGCTTTAAAGGAAGATATTAATCCATTAAAAAGTGCCTTAGAATTCTACCCCTAAACCACACATGTAACATTTTTTTTAAATATACATTTGTAACTCAAATATTAAAAACTTACCATAGCTTAGATAAGCATAAACTGTAGTCGAATATATTGCATGAATATTATATTATTCAATTTAATATAGGTATTGCCTTACTCAGGATATCCATCTTAACACAATTACGTTGAGAAACGCTTGTTTCCCCTACTATAAAGAAAATGTAGGTTTTAAGTAGCATTTTTTTCAGAATTAAATTAAATGTTTCTCAAAATTGTTTTTGGCCCAACAAATTATATTTGAGGTTCGGACTTTAATTTAGTATTTAAAGCCACACCTTATAGTGTAAAATCATTTTCTGAAGTTACTGAAAAAATTGAAACAAGAAATTGCTCTTTCTTGGTATACGGAATAAGTACTGTTAAGGATGATATAATTGGCGAATAAGTTACAAATGCACTAGAAAGGCCAATGAAGGATCAACCACAGAAGATAACCATAAATGCTATCGCAATTGGAACAGTTCCTCTTCGGCGATGGAGGCCTATATCATTGTGGAAGGGTTCAGAAACAGTGAATCAATGCTTGGTCTCCGCTACAAGAAGTTCATCGTGGATGGAGATTCCCGCGTATACTGTAGAATAATAGAGAAAGTTCCGTACGCACTTTACGTCACTAAATAAGAGGGTCTCAATCATTTTGTAAAAACTACACGGGAGCTCTACATAAGCCAACCGCAGACACCAAATACCAAGTTGGTGGCAAGAATACGTTGAAAGGACTTATTCCGAGGCTCACTAAAGCCGCTCGATTCGCAAATACCTATACATTTCTAAAAAAAATGGTACCGTGGATGAACTCAGACATGACTTGAGTAACGGTCATGTTGGGTTCATACACGGTGCAGAGATTATTTTTGTAAAATTGTAAACGAAGCTGAAGTGGAAATCGATCAAACCAAATCTAATGTGCATATAACAATGAGAGAATCTGGCCTATTCCCTCAATTAATGGCACATTTAGATCGAATAATTAGAAAAGCCGGTCAACTGTTTCAAAACGAAACTAGCAATCGCCCGGAACTTTTTATGAGTCTCGTTGCGAAACATATTTCCGGTAAAAGAATAAACTATTCCCAGAGCGGAGGGTACAAGCGACGATGCGTTATTTCTGGTCTTTCTTATCAAAAGGGTTAAACATGGCCCACGTCAACTTACATAAGACTGCCTGGCAAGAGTCCTCGGCTGCTTTTTAAAACTTTCGTTGCCAGCAGGCAAATTATTTTTCTCTAAGACCCCAAAGAGTCTTAGAACAACACGATCTGGAAATTTACGCTTCATAATTTCATAGAGCTCCTGCTCCACGTTCTTATTACTCTTTTTAGTTACGGCTACCTTGCTTCCTTATCTTGGGTACCTTAAAGAAACGTGTAACCGACATAGCACCCGATCCTGTTCGCCTCTGGTCAAAACGTTCCAACTTGTTATAGCATTGGGTAATGGGCGCTCGAAACTATTCATTTTCTAACTATCATATTGTTAACTCAAGTACGTACTTAATACATCGTCATGTTCTTATAAATTTTGAAATATTAAACAGATGGCATTCCCAAGTCATTCAAATCTTTGTGAATTTTGAATGACTTGGAAATGCTATCTGTTTAATACTTCAAAAATTATAAGAACAGGGCAATGTATTTTGTATGATCTTAAGTTTTAAATATGTTAGTCGGAAAATGAAGAGTTTTGAGTCCCCATCAAACAATGCAATGACAAGTTGAACCGTTTTGACGAGTTGTGAGCAGAATCGGGCGCTATGTCGGTTTCACGTTCCTTTAGGTGCCCAAGATAAGGAATCAAGATAGCTGTAATTAGAAAGAAGAGAAGTTCATTTAAGTAAGCGATTTTCATCGGTAAGAAACGCCAATCATTAATAACCTGAACTCAAATTCCGCACTTCAAATTATTGACTTTCCTCATAATGGCATATGGTTTATTCCTAATCCGAAAATATATTGATAAATATAATAATCGTGATAAGGCAGAGTTTTTTGGAGAACTGATAATGCAATATAGGTAGTTGAAAACCCTTGTTAGAAAGAAAATATATATGTATAAATATAATTTTATGTATTATAAAAAAAATTAATGGTAAGCCCAAAAATAATTCTTAGTGCACTCGAGAAATGGCCATTTAGGCTATAAGCCTTTTGGGTGAATTTTGCGCTAAACGACCAACGATGTAAAATGTAGAAATTAAATCTCGTAGAGATATCTCCTTATTTAAAAAGCATACTTTATCGACGAAAAAATATTATTTCGTCACTTCAACAACGTATTTCGACTTTTGAAGGAATTTTGCTAAGAAGAGGGAGACTGTGAAAGACCATCTTTTAAGCAATAACATTAGAAATGGATACTTCTTCTTAGAGATATATTAACTACTTGTGGTACGTAAATTTAGGTGGTGTTGACGTTAGAACAATTATTATAGAGCACTGTAAGAAGCAGAAACTGGTAACATGTTTATGGTCAAAACGCATTTGAATACTAAAAGCACTCTATTCTACAGGGTGTATCCTAAATGGTGGTAGGACCAAGCGTCTACGGGTTCTACAGATTATTTTAAGACTTAGATGTTCTATGGCATTTTTCCGATTTAAGCCACAATTTCGAAGTTACGAAACGATAGATGTATGGACGGCCCCTTCATTTAACATTAAATTTTAATACCATAACGTAAATTCGCTGTTTCGTTCTAAGGAATCGCCACGCGGCCGAAATAAAAAATCTTTCTCGGCGGAGGCAACTTTTTATGAATGAATAAAATATTCACGCGCTCACTACAAAATCATTTTGTTGGGACGCGAACGCGCTATTTTTTCGTTACCATGGCGATTATTTATTACTTTTAGGAAATAAGTAAAAATAAACTTTACTAAACCTATTAAAAAATCAAATCAGAAGCTACATAGTCGCCGATAGAAATGTCATCAAATAAAATAACAGATTGGTTATCTTGAATTGGCTGAGCTACGGCTACTTTAACTCTTGAGCAAAGATTATCCATAGTTAAACGATAAAAATGTAGCTTGGTAGTAGACTGCGGTACGAATTTATGGTGCGACTTGGTAACAACGATTGTAGAAACACAATGAAGCTGTTCTGATAGTTTGTGAGTTCTCCCAATGAAAGCCTTGTACTGCATCCTGAATGAAAAAAGAATATTTCTCCGCAAAATCCATATGTATGAGTTCTTGGGATATTTTATTTCGTTATTCTTAAAAACGAGGATCGCGCTTTCGCGATAAAATGGTGCTCAAGTGCTTTTTCCATTAAGAGAATAACGTGTTCTGCAAAATCAATTACAGTTTGTGTCAGCTCTTCGAGCTTCGTTTGCCCATTTTGTTTGATCCACTGCTTGAAAGTTATTTCATCGTCTAAAAAGTGACTGTGCATAGTTGTTGAAATATTCCTGCAGTCCATGGTAATTTTCACATCGATGTAGCATACATTGTCTATTTTCGGTAGCACAAAGAAACTGATGCATTAAATCTTAATAATTTAACATATTTGGCAGTGCCACACATTTCGGTAAATTTCGCAAACACAAACACTATGACTTCCTTTGGAGTCCACAGTAATACACCACTTAGGCCGTAATTCGCAAAACTTCGAAAACTGAACTTACGAATTGGTATGTGTCTTTTTAAACTGAATAAACATCTATCTTAAATTTAAGAGCAAAACCGGTTTTTGTTTTTGGATTTTGACACCATCAAGACGCACTGTCACGAAGTCGTTTTCCCCAGGGCACAAATATTTCATCTTCTTCGTAAAATGAAATAATTTTATTTACAGTTTCTCCATGAAGAGCGTGACCATTCTTTTTGGAAAAATTAGGAAAAATTCGCTCTTCTATTTTCAATTGACGCGACTTTTGGGCAGTGCGTTTAATAACATGAAATTCTCGGCATATTTTTGAAAGAGACCATGACAAAGGAACCAGCGTTAATATTTTGCATTTGTCTTGTTGCGGCGAATTTAAAACTTTATCCTTCATTTACGAAATATATATTTCTAATTGTTCACTGTTTGATATACTCTGTTCACTTATTTCATCAGATAATTTTAGAGCTTTTGAAATCTTGGATTTCACTCCTTGAACTGCACTTTCTACTTTCATCTTCGCATAATCCGCACGTTGATGTTGGCCTACTGCGTGAAGTGTAATTAAATGCAAATTTTTAAAATCAAAGTAATTTGAATACGGATATAATGATCGAGCGGTTAGTTAAACCATATCGCTGAGTAAATCCGAATCTTCTCCTCGATTCGTAACTTTCATTTTAGAGAAAGAAAGAAATCTCTCTTTGTTGACGAAAATTGAATTTTTCGAATAGAAAGAATTTGACAGAAACGAGCGGTTTGAAATAGCGGCCTATGAAAGCAGTTTTTTTATAGAACCTATTAAGACGGCAGCGCCACCACGCAGCCTCTACACGTATTACAAATATAAAATAAGGCACTCATAAATAAATGATTATAGTACTTTAGTATAAAAAATATGCCAAAACAGTGTACCAGGATTATTAACGAATTTAAAAAATATATATATTTATAATAGATTTACAAGCAAAATCACATATTTGGTTTTTCGTCTCTCGCTTGTCAGTGACGAACGAAACAAATACACTTAAATACAATACCGTTATTTTAAAGACTATTATTATTTACCGAACGGTTAAAGATAGAATTTGTATGGTATTTTTTGAAATCTACAGTATGTATTACACTAAAAACCGAATATTTTGCTTGAAACGTATTTATATGTTATAGTTTATTCAACGATCCCTTTGGGGATACCATATTGAGCTTTTCGTCACTTCGACAAACTGACTTCGGTCCATATAGCTCTAGTTTTGCAAATGCTTGATATTTTTCGCTAAAACTTAGTATTTTCCTTATATTACGAGGTAAAAATATTTTTGGATCGGCCGAACCATGGTTGCATGACTTGTCGATTTGACGTGGAATGATCCTGTTGTTATTCTGAACAAGAAATATTCTTTCATCGGTAAAGTATTTACAACCTCGTACTATTAACCAGGAACAATAATAGTAAACGACATTGCCACGAATAATTAGAACCCCAGCAATGTTTGTTATGCGTACTCTTCGTAGCAAAGTGGTTTTGATTTTTTTACATCTTTACATGTAGTTTATAAAATGCCGTTTTTTATTTATTTTATTTCCTTGCAGTTTGGGATTTGTGCTTTAAGTTGGATGACGCATTCAGAGAATCTTCAGTGTTTCAACCGTCTATAAGCAAATAATATGAAACTTTAATTTGAGGTTGAAGAGAGTACTGTTACTGTCAGTCTGAATATTTAATTCTTAAGAATTATTTTCCGAATTTCCTGTACATTGTCCATAAAAAATTCAAATGAGCAAAAAGGTGTTTGTGACACTAACTCAACAAAATGTAACAACAATGTAGTTTTTACCAACCACTTTGAGGGGACTATTCCGTAGGAGAGGTATAACAATCACCGTGTCTGTCTGTCTGTCTGCCTGTTGTGAAGCAAAATGTAATCACTGCGTTCGCAGATTTTAAGATTTGGTCAAAGGTTTTCTGAAATGTTTTTTTTTCCAAAACCACGTATTTCTATTTCTGCGGTCTGTGTACATAGTTATGTGGTTTCGTGATTTTGGAAATACGAAAGCGGTTTTTACATTGTGTACGATATCAACTTTTGCGTATTGTATTGTAAAGTGTGGTTTATCGTATCATTTTCGTGCATGATTTGTGTATTGTATCGTGTGCCTGCTCCTGATGTGTCGTGTTGTATATTGTGTTCTTGAATGATATGCGTGTTTGTGTGTCGTATGTACTAAGTAACTACTATCCAACTTCTACTGTTTATTAACTTTTGGGACGGACCGAATGCTAAGGTTTACGGTCAACGTATCAACGTCCAAAAAGACATGTTTCCACCAAATGTTTGCGGTATACTGCTTATTGTCATTTTGCGATAGTATCGAGTCCAATTCGAACCCGAGCCCTTCTGCTTGACAGGTAACCGTTCTACCACAGAACCATCGTTACATGTTGTGCTTCGCGAAAAATTAGAAACTCAGCATAAGCGGAAGAGTATATTAATAGATAATAGATAATTCTTACGTACAAAATTATAAAGGTCAAATCTTGTTTTAGTGCGGTTTGCAGAAATGAGAGAGATAGAGAGAGAGAGAAAGAGTATAAAAATGCTTTATTTAGCAGGATCAAAGAACGATTTTTCCGAGTTTAACAATTATAACAATATCATGAAATTATGAAAATATACAAAAATTCGAAATGCAAATAAGTCCAATAATAAACGAATATAACGCGAGACAGTTTTCCGTTCAAAATTAACAATTAATGTTGTGCTTCGAGTTTGATGGCGTTCGTAATTTTCCGTTCCCATTGGTAGATGGCTTGTTTGCTCATTTGAGAAAGAGGACTGTGGCGGTATGTGGCGTCGTTTCTTCTGATACTTTCAAGTTGATTGAGGAGAGCAATGGGTGAATTTGTATGTTGGTGAACGTGAACAAGGACGGGAATTTTTGAACGATACATAGTGTCGAATAAGCTGACGAGAGAGGAGTCGGAAAGTGGAGCGGAGGTTGAACAATTTTGAGCGGAGTCGCAATCAAGAAAATCAGCGACGTCCGTATCAGAAACCACGCTGGAGTAGGAAGACGCCGATTTCAGGGAATGAGCTTTGGTTGGGGGAAGGATCTTGTGAGGCTGAGGATTGGCGTTTGGATTTTTGGAGGACTGTTAGGCCGGGAGGATGCTTCGAGATAGGAGTAGAATTTAGAGGCTTGGGCGGCTGGAACCAATTCACGCCGTCACTCCAGTTGACAATGATAGGGGTCATGTCCAAATTAAAGGGGTTTAAATCTGAGTCGGGTATTTCAGTTGGTGTCATTTCCACGTCAATAGGAGCGCAAATCGTCTTCGGGATGGTGTTTACGGGTTCCGAAATTTCAACATCAGGTTCAAGATTTTCAATAACGGGTTCAGGAATTTCAATAGCGGGTTCTTTTTTGGTTGGGCAGAAACCTCGGGTGTGGCCGGTGGCGTGGCAGAGGTGGCACTTGATGTCGGTTGAGACCAAGAAGGTATAGGGAACGTCATCGAGTTCCACAAAAATTCGCTCAGGCAGGCTCTCGCGAGCTTGGGTAGTTGGAAATTTTATCATGACTTGTCGGCTAAAGCTTTGTAAAGCTGGGAGATCGGGATCCGAAAAAGAGGATTGGATAGTCTTGATGGGACTGACGACGGTGCCGTAGGCCGATATCAGATCTCGCATATCAGAGTTTTCAAAATGAGACGGTACGTCTGAAACGACGACTCGGGTCGGGGGTGTGCTGATCGCGTGTCATTGTACCCAGGTAATGTGTGGCATCGAGAGTCCGTCTGTCTTGAGTTGGGTAGCCCATGATGTATTTTTAAAGACAAGTTGGAAAGTACCTTGTACGCGGCCGAAAGAGTAGATTTGAGACGGGTTCATAGCGGTTTTGATGGCGTCTATAAGTTCTTTGTTCGAATAGGAGTAGATAGTGGAGTCAATCAGGATACCGTGAGACGCTGTTATTTTCTTGGAAGTCGGGTTAGTGGAAGAGGTTTCGTCGAGTCGGGATCGGAAAATATTTTTCCTCGATAGAGTATGGTGATGTCGGATCGGATTAGAATTGTCTCGGGTTGAGACGGTCGAGTCTGAATTACCTAAACGTCTCCGGAAGAAAGCCGTTTTATAAGGAGACGGGTGTGTCATCCCGGCGTTAGGCTTAGCAGCCATCGGCGCGAGATTTGAAATTATATTTCCGCGCGCGCGCGAAAATAAAAACTTTCAAAAGACGATAAGCTTAAAAAGCCGAAAAATCGACTTTTTGGCCAAAACTACAAAACCGACAAACGGGCGTAAAACCGATAATATCAGTTAGAACGGGGCAGCAAATACACCCATCGAGAACTGGGAAGTTTTAGAACCAGAAAAATATAAAAATCAGGCCTGTACGGCACTTTAAACAGCAGAAAAACTCGAAATAACGGGAGCGTCTTATAGTGCGAACTACATAAATGAGCACGAGAGAGAGAGATATTGAGAGTATAAAAATGCTTTATTTAGCAGGATCAAATTAGATTAACAGATGTGAATTAATAAAAATGTGCAATATATCGAATTTTGTATTTATACGTAAATGAAGAAAAACAGCTATCGAATCCGATTTAAAATTAAATTAAAACCTTAACCTAAAACAGTCAATTTTAAAAACAATGCGAGAAACAAATTATAAATATGAAAACGGTTACATTAAATCAATTAAAATAATTAAAATAATTAATGACACGATTCAGATTCATTTTTCAAAGCTTGCATAATTTTGCGTTCCCATTGATAGATTGCTTGCCTCGATAGTCGGGAAAGTGGGCTCTTGCGGTAAGTAGCATCATGTTTTCGGATGCCTTCAAGTTGTTTTAGAAGAGTGACTGGCGAATTTGTGTGTTGTCGAACATGATCAAGGATGGGAATTTTAGAGCGATACGTCGAATCAAAAAGGCTTACAAGTGAAGAGTCAGAAAGAGGAGCGGTGCTTGAAGAAATTTGAGAAAAGTCCGACTCAAGAAAGTCAGCAAGGTCTGTGTCGGAGACCACGCTGGAGTACGAAGATGCCGATTTTTGAGAAAGAGCTTTGTTAGGGACAGGATGAGCAAATGATTGTTTCTTGTAAGGCGTGGAATCTAGTGGAGCAGGAGATTGAAGTTTTGATTTTGAAAGAACAGTTAGGCCACGAGGATGCTTGCAGACGGGAGTGGACACCGGAGGCTTAAACCAGCTAACACCGTCGGACTCGTTGCATTTGACTGTTATGGGAGTCATGTCAAGGTTTGGGTAGGGTAGAAGCGTCTCATCATCAGACGACATCATAGCGTCTGAAAAGTTGGCCGGATGCTTTGAGATCTCAGGTACGGGCTTTACCACGTTTTCGATTTCCTTGGGATTGGTGGAAGTATCACCTTCGTGGCTGTCATCAGCGGAGTCTTTCTTCTTGGGGCAAAATTCACGCGTGTGGCCGATGTCATGGCAGAGATGACATTTGATGAAGGTTGAGACGAAAAACGTGTAGGGCACATCATCGAGTTCTACAAAAATTCTTTCTGGAAGACTTTCGCGAGCTTTGGTGGTCGGGAATTTAATCATAACTTGTCGACGAAGACTTTGCAATCCTGGGAGATCAGAATCAGTGTAGGATGCTCGCAGAGATTTGATGGGCCAAACGACGGAACCGTAGGACGACATCATCTCCCGCAGGTCAGAGTTCTCAAAATGGGAGGGTACGTCGGATACAACCTCCCGCCAAATGAAATGATAAATTTGGTTATGTTAACGAGCGAATGTGAGGGCCAAATTATCGCGAGAAACAAACCTGCACGGAACCGATTAAAAATTAATTTAGAGAAGTCGGAAGGGTTACGATTGAGGGGATTAGCGTAGACGCCATGCAGGCCGTTCCGGTATAGAGTGTCGTTCAAGAGAATAAAGGCCAGGTTGAAAGCGCAATGCTGCTGAAAATCGGGGACTAAAAACCAATAATGATAGAGACTGTGAGAATGACCTAATAATTTAGATAACAATTTATTCACGTCAATCAGGATGGTAGTGAGAATTAGGCAACCGAAGAACATGTGGAGTACATCACTGACAGCCGGACAAAATGAGTAGTCCCGAGTCGGATAGGTATCGGGGTCGAAATGGTGGAGCCGTGTTGGAGGGAGAGTAACTTAGTTATATATTTTACCTAATTTCTTATCGACTTGGTTTAATTTGTATTGAGATATGCGCTGTCGTTTAGCCTTCACTATTCAGTAAGCGGTTTTTGGTGTGCGGTATAAGCCGGAAATTGTTAAAGGTAAAGTATTTTTGGTTTATCTTTAAAATTTATAAATTAAATTAAAACGAGTCATATTCTTAGCAGGCGGATATTTTACCGCTAAGCCATTGACTTTCACGTCGAAGAATTTAAAATAGAATTCATTAATGAACATGCCGTGTCAAATAGTTAATACGCCCAAGGGCAAACCCTTCCAAGTAGAGGAATATTTTGACTTTTCAACTTGTTCAGCCAGCTAGTAATCATGAATTTGAAATAAGAATTATATATCTAAAGATCTACTTTTGAGCCGTTAAAATTAGTTAGCTGAAGTCCAGGAAACTTTTGTCTACAGCGTCCTTAATTCCGGAGGTCGATTCTTTTGCTAAAGCATCTTGCACTGTAGTGCGTTTATCTACGAGAGGTTTTATCAGTGCTCTTTTTGAACCTGACCATATAAGTGGTATAAGGGACGTGACAAAGGAAGTGGAACTTTCGACTTGACCATTAAAGTAGTAAGGACGAAATGGCCAAACATGTGGTTTGGGGAGTGTGTCCATGGAAGCGGTATGGGGGACGTGTCCATCGAAGCGTTATGGGGTACGCGTCCATGGAAGCGGTATGTGGGAAGTGTCCATCGAAGCGTTATGGGGGACGTGTTCATGGAAGCGGTATGGGGGAAGTGTCCAGCGAAGCGGTATGGGGTACAGTCTGTTACAAAAGGTTTCGACAAAGGGAGTTGTTGTAGTTTGCAAAGCGATAATAGTTACGGCGGAAACGCCAGATGTCGTTTTTGACAACTTTTCAAGTAATGGAGTTACGCCCCTGAAACTGGCATTTTCGGATTCAGGGTGGTTGATTCATACGAAGCAAATGTCACTGTCATTGCTCTACCACCAACGGTTAAGGAGCTATAGCCGGTTGCAATTTTCGATTCCATTTGGGCAAAACTAAAAGACGTCAAATATCACCTGTGGCATTCCCCCGATAATGCAGAGAGTTTCAACAACTATTAATACTGTATAGGAAAATAGACGAGAATGGAAGCAAAGAAAGTAGAAAATCGGTGAAGAAAACTGTAATCACTGGTGTAGCAAAAGGTTTCCACCTTTTAACCCCTCAATCGATTCTGCCAAATTCGTTTTCACGACAAGTAAAATAATCTCTATTAGTACGACACTTGCCATTGTTTCAATGTTAAAACCTTTAGTCACTGTGTCTAACAAAATATTGTAAAAAAAGCCATTCACTCGAGGAAAGGATGCTAAACCAGTAATTACAGTTTTCTACACCTACTTTCTACTTTCATTGCTTCCATTCTCGTATCTTTTGCTAAACAATATTAATTGTTGTTAAAACGCTCTGCATTATCGTGGGAATGCCACAAGTGATATTTGACGTCTTTTAGTTTTTCCCAAATGGAATCGAAAATTGCAACCGGCTATAGTTTGGAAACCGTTAGTGGTAGAGCAATGACAGTGACACTTTCTAAATATGACTTGACCACCCTGAATCCGAAAATGCCAGTTTCAGGGGCGTAACTCCATTATTTGAAAACATGTCAAAAACGACATTTGGCGTTTTCACCGTAACTATAAGCGCTTTGCAAAATAAGACAACGCAACGTGAAAGGAAATAAAAAGTATTAAAAAAGCTTCGGGTTTCATTTTTCTATCGTTTACACGTTTCGAGAAAATTTAAGATAAATGCAAAAACTCCCTTTGTCGAAGACTTTTGTGACAGAAGCGGTATGGGGTACGCGTCCATGGAAGAGGTATGGGGGAAGTATCCATCAAAGCGGTATGGGGGATGTGTCCATCAAAGCGGTATGGGGGACGCGTCCATCGAAGCGGTAAGGGGGACGTGTCCATCAAAGCGGTATGGGGACGCGTCAATGGAAGCGGTATAGGGGACGCGTCAATGGAAGCGGTATGGGGGAAGCGTCAATGGAAGCGGTATGGGGGACGCGTCCATGGAAGCAGTATGGGGGACGTGTCCATCAAAGCGGTATGGGGGACGTGTCCATCAAAGCGGTATGGGGGACGTGTCCATCGAAGCGGTAAGGGGGACGTGTCCATCGAAGCAGTATGGGAGACGTGTCCATCGAAGCGGTCGGGGGACGCGTTCATGGGTGACGTGCCCATGGAAGTGGTATGGAGAGCATGTCCATGGAAACGGTATGTGGGACGTGTCCATGGAAGCGGTATGGAGAGCATGCCCATGAAATTGGTATAGGAGAGGTGGCCAGGGAAGTTGTATGGGGAACGTGGCCCAGGAATAAGGGTTGAAGCCATGAAAATGATATTTGGAGGTGGCTATTGAAGTGATACAAGAGACGTGAATAAAAACGTTGTATGGGGGACGTGGACAGGCATTTGTAATGGGAGTCTTGGATATAAATTTTAACACTGCTTATACCAAATGTTCTAACTAATTTGATACACGAATGATTTCCTCATGAAATGCTGTTTAACATACCAAAATTAAGTCATCGTATTAACATTAAGTAAAATGGTAAATATTTATTAAGTACTCACTAGTCGAAATTTCTATAAATAAGATAAATTTTTATAAGAAATAACCAATTGCACATTGTAAGATTCAATAAAACGTTCCAATATTTAACGTTTTTAAACGTACCAAAAAATAACACATATTTATTGATATCTTATAAATTATATTTTCGTTAAATTTTACACATTAATTAAACGTTAACTTGTTTGTGTAAATTCACAAAATCTAGGATTTTTATTAATTATGAAAAGGCTTTGTAGAAGAGTTTATACAACTATTTAAATTTAAATCCCAAATGCAAGCAGTCGCTCTAATAATATAATTTAAAACACTCGAAATATATTTAAATAATGACTTTTACATATTATCATAAAACAAATAAGTCATTTTAGATTAGTTTGATTATTGCGAATTAGGAAATTTACTTTTAAGTTAGTAGGTCTAAATTTAAGTTGTCTAGAACTTTACTTAAAATTGGCCTGGATACTCTCAACGTCCCCAAAAAGAGTACCGTGGACGGGACCTGAAGACTGAATATGGTAATTATTATTATTGTTAATCGTAAATTGGCTAGCTTCTCCAGCCCCGCGTAATTTATCCCACAATCCTTTGGTGGCCTCCTGCAAGCCGGCAGCGCCCCTAAATTTAATCTTCTTTTTAACTACTACCGTCGCTTCGACGTTACCAGATGACTGGCTGAAGTTCTGATTCTCTTCGTACTCGATGCCCAACTTTTCAAAATCTCTCTCAAGACACTCACTTTTCTCCCGCACAGCTCGATTCTCCCGTTCCAGTTCGACGACGCGCGATTCCAGTTTCTTGATGCGGCGCTCACCTTCCTTTAGCAGCTCGTCGCGCTGGGTTTCTAAGTCGCGCCGGCTCTTCTCCAGTTCCTCGTCCAATTTCTTTTCATGTTTCATTTTAATCTCTTCAATTCGAGCGTTGAGCAGCGTCTGTGCTCCCTCCAGGCGGCACCTTTCTTGAGCAAACTTTTCTCGCTCTTTTTGGCGCTCTTGGCTCAGGTTGAGAGCGTATTTCTGCATCCCAGCGATTCTCTCTCGAAGTTGTTCCGCTTCTTTTTCCCTTTGTTCTAATTTCTGCGAGTATTTCCTCTTCAACTGCAACAGACTGAGGTTCTTCAGCTCAACGCTCTTGCTCATTGTCTGGGGTACTTTCGAGATAAACTCGAACGTGTTCGTGAACTTATTTATAAATTTCGTGATGTTTTTTTGGTGGGTGTCAACCAAATATGCAAATTGATTATCACTTCTAGTGTTAAAATTAAATCTGACGGTTTCTTTAATGGTTTCTTCCGCCGATGGGCTTTTCGAGACTTTTGCGATTTCGTTTTTGATATCAACTGTGACATCATTATGAGGCTCTTTATATTTCGCATTCGCCACTAATCTCGAACCGTTCATCAAATGAGCTGGCCTTTCTTCGAACATGTCAGGATATTCGACGTTTCCCCTTGGTCCCGTTGCAGCTTTGACTACTGGTTGTTCGTCCTCCTGAGCCGCGGAGAATATCGGTATGTTTCCCTCTCTCTCTTTTGCAACCGTAACAGCGCCTTCACTCAAATGTTCTTGGATGAACTTGGAAGGACTGCTATTGAATTGATCAGTGCTGTTGACAACATGGCCGGCATCGAATGAAACTTTCGGAATATCTGAATGGCTCGCTTTTTTACCGTCCTTCATTTTGGTCGATATCCACCTCTGGGATGAAATTAGTGCTTTTATTTGAAATTGACCGCACATTTCGGCTTTATCAGAAGGAGATAAACCAGCCTTGTTCCGTGCCTTAACATCGGCTCCTTGACGAAGTAACATCTCTATCAAGTTGAAGCGATTAGAGCCACTTTTGATGGCAAAGTGCCCACATTAACATTATTGATATTAGCTCCATTCTTTATTAAGAGAAGGGCAATGTCCTTGAATCCTTTCTCGCACGCAATATGAAGTGGCGAGTTGTTGAAGTCATCAGTCTAATGGAGGTCAGCTCCCTTTTCAATTAGAAGCCTGGCTATATGGAACTGTCCCAATTCGGCAGCGGCGCTTAAGGGGGTAGAGTTGTTTTCCTGAGGATTGGGAATATCCGATCGAGCTCCATTTTCAATTAATACCTTTACCACATCTAAATGTCCCTGTTTTGATGCTGCCCACAGAGGAGTACTACCGTCATTCGATGCGGTATTTACGTATGCTCCGTTGTCAATAAGGAGTTTAACAAACTTCGACCACCCCTCATGCGAGGTGAACCATAACTGCGTGGCTTCAATGCCACCAATTTCCACAGTTTTATTTATGTCCGCTCCGCGTTCAATTAAAAGTTTAACAACTTCCAAATGCCCATTACGCGAGGTGATCCATAACGGCGTGGCTTCCTTGCCATGCTCTTTCCCGGTTTTATTTATGTCCGCTCCGTATTCAATTAAAAGTTTTACAACTTCCAAATGACCCCCAGCTGAGGCGATAAATAATGGCGTGGCTTCAAAGTCATACTTTTTCCCCAATTTATGAATGTTCGCTCCGTGTTCAATTAAAAGTTTAACAACTTCCGAATGGCCCTTATGTGAGGTGATCCATAACGGCGTGGCTTCCATGTCTCCATCTTTCCCGGTTTTATTTATGTCCGCTTCGTGTTCAATTAAAAGTTGAACAACTTCCAAATGACCCCCAGCTGAGGCGATAAATAATGGCGTGGCTTCAAAGTCATACATTTTCCCCAATTTATGAATATTCGCTCCGTGTTCAATGAAAAGTTTAACTACTTCCAAATGCCCATTTCGCGAGGTGATCCATAACGGCGTGGCTTCAATGCCTTCATCTGTCCCAGTTGTATTTATGTCCGCTCCGTGTTCAATTAAAAGTTTAACAACTTCCAAATGACCCCCAGCTGAGGCGATAAATAATGGCGCGGCTTCGTTACCATGCTCTTTACCGGTTGTATGAATGTCCACACCGTATTCAATTAAAAGTTTAACGACTTCCAAATGACCCCACGCCGACGCGATCCATAACGGCGTGGCTTCAAAGCCATCTTTTTCCCTTGCTTTATTAACTAGGGCACGGTGTGTAAGTAAGAGTTTTACGATATCTGATATGTTATACCAAGATGCCAGGCACAAGGGAGTGAATCCTTCCCAAATGGTAAAATGTAGATCAAAGGGGAAATTGCAGTTGACGTCGAATCCTTCTTGGATGAGTGAGAGAACTCGTTTTTTATTGCCATTCCTCACTGCCTCGAACAATTCCTTTATTTTTTCATCCATTATTTCAATATTTAATATAACACTTGCTTTTTCTGAAAATAAAATAAAAACGCAAAGGTTTTAAGGCGAACGCAGAAACTTCGGAACCTTTTAAGAATCGCACTTTATTCTGAAAATTAAACATCTTAGGGCTTATCAATTTAAAAATCGTTTCCCTTAAAAGATAATATTTTTTCCTTTTTTTACTTATTATTAAACCTTATCTCTCAAGTTTAAGCTTAGGCCCTAGTTAGAAACTATTTAAAATCACATACAATATTGCACAACCAATTACGTTATTTATATTGCTGAGAAAAATATTAATTGATTTTTAATTTCCTTTTTTATGGTTTCATATTTTATTTCATTTTTTTTAAATTTGAAGTGAACTTTAGATAATAGACTTGTTCCTATAAAATTAGCTCTTTTTCAATTGGCAAAGCTGACAAACACCTCTCGCCAAGTCGTTCAATTAAATCAAGGCCGATCATACTGGCTCGGTATAATCTTGTTATGTTAATTTAACCAAATTTAATCCTTGTTCCATTATTTTTGGTAAAAGTCACAACGCGTAGCAATAGAAGTTATACATGATGTATTGTTCATCCTTGCCTACTTATGTTTAACTAGTCTAACAAAAATTAATTCTGGCTTCTGCAAATCAAATCTATTTATAAGTTCTCAGAAATGTTAAAACGTTCTTTGTCTCACCCATCAATTGTGATTCAAATTGGTAATAATTTATATTTGAAAAATAATAAAAGTAAGTTACCGGTTGCAGGGTTCAACCGTGTCCCATCCCAATGCCGGATTATTCATCAATTTTAGACCAAAGACCCTTATATCTCCGTAGACAAAAATATAAACACTATTGGTACCTTTTAAGTTTCATAAAATAATTTGATACGGTGGAAAAGAAAATTTTAGTTTAATACTATGTATTAAAATTTTATATTTCTATGCACAACTAAACGTATATGAGTTAAATCTATATACTTCAATCCCAATGATATTTTCAGTACCATTTGGAGTTTTAAAGTAAAACCTCAACGCTGCAAAATTAACAGCGTAAGTTAAATAAACGCACCGTTAAAAATAGCTGTAAACAAGTCACACCTGCCGTTATATTAGTTCCACAGAAGCCAACATTTCATGCCTCAAGAATCAACGTATATTTTACATGTGGTTTCAGCGGTTTTCAAGAAACCAATTTCCCAAATATAAGGGCCCCAAGCTAGATACAATTTAAAAAAAGCAATAAATGGACGTCTCTTTTATAATTGTGAACTCAGCAGTTGCTGAGAAATCAATAACTCAAAGTTACGGGCTCCTGAGGGCCCCAATGGGTATCGTGATGGATTCGTTTTTAAATTTAAATGATCATTACTCAAACTAAATTGTTTTGCATACCTGGTTTTAGAAAAAAGGTAGTGAAACGCGAATGCGTTAATTGTAATTATTTTTAGTAACTGAATATTTTAAGAAACCTGGTTTTGGAAATAAGGTAGCAACGGCGAACGGTACCCCCTCAACTAACTTGCGAGCCATCACCAGCACCTCCAAACAGGGAAAGAGGTGCAGCCATTTGTATTTAAAGTCGTACTTATGTTTATTGGTTTTCATTGCACGGTAGGCTAAGAAATTAATTTCCAAACCATTGTTCGGCCGAGAAAAATTGGTTCAATCAATGTAAACAGCAGGTAGAAAATACTAGGGTTGTCATCATAATACCAAAGTACTGGAATACGATAGAATTTTAAATCACTTTTTCCCTCAGCAATCTTCACCACAATAAGTTAATGAATAGACTCACCAAAGGTTCACAATGTTTATTTTCCCAAAGCCATCTTCCCAGCCGGATGTTGTTCTCGTCAATTTCCGTTCGAGGTACATGGGCGTCTCGGACCCATGACGGTCTTATTCCCTAATTGACCCAACGAAATCATTCACACTTCAAGGTTCAAGCCTTAAATTATACGTTGATTGACTCACCTGGTAAAAATGTTCTAGAAATGTCTGTTTCCGTGGAAGGACTGTTTGAAATAAAAACTCAGCGCTGTTCGATGGGGTTGAGACGAAACTTGCTAGAATTAAAAAAATAATAATTGGTCAATCTACGACAAATTGGCACAGCGCGTCTACCCTACCTCCACAGAATGTTATTGTATTTTAGTTGCCGGACATATTTTCCGCGATTTGAAGTAATATTCCACCAGATAAGATAAGAAATGCTGGAGGTGAGTTTCAAGAGAGCTGCTGAAAACGCAAACAGCTTCGTTCGTTGAGGAAGAAACGCTTCGTTGAAATCACAAGCTTATTCAAAATCTCGTAAGATATAAGTATCTATAATGGTCCTAAAAATGAAGCGTAAGTTACCTTCAAAAATCAGGATTCTAAGAAAACAGGCGGAAACTAAATTACAAGTGTCAGGGCTTACTCTTCTCATGTTACTTATGGCGCCAAGAATTTTATGTTTTGTTAGTACCAAATTCCGCTGACTTATAAAGCCTTTAGAAGCGGACGCACTACCTAACTATTCCAGAAATGCACCCTCATCATTTGGGCTTGAAACTGTAAGCTCGTAGAATTCTGATACCGTAGAATTTTTTAACGCACGAATATAACCAGTAATCGATTTCGAGATGTAAAAGCTTTAGTTACATTAAGGAACAAGTTTGTGACAGGTGTATTTAAAAACAAGTCTGTGACAGGTGTAGTTACTTTTTCATTTTGCATCTCGAGTTTCCCTCTAACTTAAACAATACTTCTGGGTGTGGCAAACGTTCTCAGTAATCTTAATACGTTCTTGGTCCCCTGTCTTCCAAAACACGTATTGAGATGAGGAACATTTTAAAATTTAAAATTATTTTAAACAGGTTACCCGTCGTACTGTTCAATGATGTCCGATCTTAAATGATGGATAATTAATTCTACGAATAAGCACTCGCGACTCTTCTCAATTTCAATCTTTACATTGTACGTAGACATTCAGCAATTAACACAGCGGCGTGAGATTCTCTTATCTAGCGAGGGAAAATATGGCGGAGTTTATCTTGTAAAGGCCTCTAATCAAGAATATTATTTCAGATAAGACAGTTTTCGGAGAAGAGCGGAACTGATAAAGAAAGTCCGCTTATTTCGTTGAGGTTAAGGACTCATTTAATAAAGGTAAAAGGAAGAAGTTTTAGATAAATAAACAAGTATTTCAAAAAATAAAATTGGACTTTATTGAAGTGTATATAAAACTTAGTTAGTAGGGATAACAACGAAGGCAGGTTATTTTCCCGTTTTGCTCGGAGGTATTCTGGTAGTTTACCTATGGCTTTTGTGCAAAAGGGACGCTGTATGAGATTCTGGAGATACGCTAGGCACGTGGAATTAGTTTGATGCCTCAATTGTATAAATCGGTTAGGCAGATTTCCGGAAACTCGCGTTGGAAAAATGGCGGTTTTGTTCCAAGATGGCCGAGAAACCTAACAGAATTGAGTCATGTGATCGAAATTTGCCCACACACTTTATTGGTCCTAAAAACTGCCCGAAAGAGAATCTGATGGGACATCAAAGTCTTTACAAAACCATAGCCAGCGTAAGAAACCGGGATCAAAATTGTACTTTTTATGTCCGTTTCACTAACGTCATTGTCACTAGAAAGATATGTAAAAGCCAACGACCAGCTTTACAATATAGTAATAGGCGGAAAATGTAAAGTTTAAATTTAAGGGTATTAAAAATTAATTTGTTGTAAACATGGAGTAAACCTTAGTTTTTATTTTTATATTTATTTTCTCAGTTCTGGTTAGATTTACAGGTTGTAGTAACGAAATGCTGAAAATGTTATCCTCAATGTAACGAGCGCCAGATCAACAAAGTAGGACTTATTCCAAATTTATTTCCAGTTTAACCTATTTCGTGTCATTTTATTTATAAAAATTAAGTTAAATATACATTTTATTAATTTTCATTGGTTCACTCATCAACAATAATTTTTTTGATATCGCACGTAGTTCCAAAGTTGAAATTGGCGCCGATTCGTGCTGTAGTGAAAACTAAGCCTAATACCCAAAGATAAATCCACCGGGAGATTATTTTATTATTTCCGTGACCCCCTTGATTTTTCCCTCCTTATTCTTATAGGCTGGCGCTGTTCAACTTCATCTCTGACTGTCATGCCCACCCCCTCCTCCATTTTATTTTTCTACCACGTTTTACGGCGATGTACGAAAGGCCCAGGCGATCTTAGGATTATTTGGATGTCTTTAAATTTAATGAGCGAGACGCATTTCGCATAATTCGCTCACAACAGCTCTCTCTCTCTCTCTCTCTCTCTCGTCTTTAAGTACGGTGACGTGTCTTATAACGCTCTGTGTTTTTAAAGTATTTAGACAGGTTAAAGTGCCTCCGGGCGGCGATTTTTATATTATTCTGCGGCTTAAACTATTCCGCTATCGAATTTAGTAGTTATTTTCTAGTTCCGACCGATTTTTTCGGTTTTATGGCCGATTTTCGGTTTGCCGAATTTCAGTTTTTTCGGGTTTTTAGGCCAGATCAGCTTTTGAAACTTTTTTATTTTAATTCCGCGCGCGCGCGTGAATTATTTCTTTTTTCAAATCTCGAGCCATGGCTAACTCGAACGCCGTGATTGAAGATTTGCTCGCTCCTTTGGGATCGCAAGAAGACATTGCGCCTCGACCGACTCCAACATTTGCGTTTTTCACTCCAATAGCTACTGATGCTATTTCAACTCCTCCCAGCGACGCTACTACCGCTGCTTCTGCCGATACTACAATTCCTTCTCCGGAAGAAAAAAATACTACTTCGTCGTGGGCCGACATTACTGCCACCACCACCAACGCCACCGCTAACTCCGAGCGTATTACAAGTGAGAGTTTTAAACTACCACACACGTATTCGTTTAGTCGACCTTCTCACCTAGCAAACCCGAACGATAGAGGTATTTGTATCCGTTCTGCGCATCGAAATACCACTATTGAAGACTACCTAGTGGCTATCTCTAAAGTCGTACCATCGAAAATTATTACCGATATTTTTCGTAATAATGGCTTCATTTTCATTTATTTCTCTGACGCTACATGGGCTCGTCAGCTGATCGCAGATGGCCTTGACTTTCGTAATGAACGTCTGGAATGTCTCCCGATTGGCATAGCGCCGAAAAGGATTCTGCTCTCAAACGTCTCACCAGTAGTCGAAGATTCGATGATTGTTTCCATAATGTCGCGTTTTGGTCTCGTTCAGGGAAGGGTCCGCACCCTCCCTGCCTCCGTGTCTCTTCCTGAGTTTAAACACATTAAGAGCGCCCGTCGTGAAGTATCTGTAATCTTCGAATCTGACGAAGCTTATCGTGCCTTACCAAAGTACTTTATGGTTATCATTGATAACGATAAATGTCTGATTTCAGTAAATGAACCGGTTCGTTGCGTTTATTGCAAAGAATCCGGTCATATTGTGCGTGATTGCCAAAAAGTGCCGCCAAAGAAAGTAGTTTCGTCCGCTACTAATAACCCCGACAATGCGACTACTTTCGTCAAATCCAGAGTGCCTTTACCGCCTACTACTGAGAATAAAGCATCTACCTCATCTGACAGCACTGAACTCCCCAGTGCGTCTGGTCCTGTCATCGTCACAACACCCGCTACTACCAGCGACACTACTGCCAAGGTACTTCCCGATCCTGCCCTTTCCCCATCGCAGATCGTCTCTGGCTCGGACACCGAGTTTCAAGACGCAGAGATGGACTTTGATAATGATCCCACCGTTAAGGTGGTTCGAAGAAAGCGCCAAAATAATCGGCCGAAAGCTTCTGCTGAAGTTTCTACCAAACGAAAAACGGACATGGGACCACCTGGTTCTCAACCTCCGAAAAAGCGCACCTCTGGTACGAAATACCGTTTTAACTCTACTACTAATGAATGGGCTGACCCCAAAGGGCTTTTTAAACCCGCTTTCTCGTGCGACGAGGTGAAGCAGTGCATAAGCCTCACCCTCGGTTTTCCCACGCAAGTTGCTCGTGATTTTTGTCGACAAGTTACTAACGACGCTACCGACACCTACGCACTATCTCGACAAATTCTAGTCATCGGTCACACCGATCCTGAAATTTCCCAACTTCCTAATGACCTTAGAAGGAATGAACGCAACAAATACTATCGTCTTGCCAATGCCATTCGAGGCATGTTTCCGAACTTTTCAGACATCGAGCAGTCCTCTCAAGAGAACTAACTTTTCGAACGTATATTTTTTTTTGTTATTCTTATTTATTTATATATTTTTTATTTTATTTATGGTTTTTAAATTGTTGTCTTTAAATGTTCGCGGCATTAGTCAGGACTTAACGTCCATCCGCGCGCGTGATTTCGTGACCCGTTTTAATCCGGACATTATTTGCTTTCAAGAAACTTACGTAAATTCAAAATTTGCTAACTCTTACATTTGGTCTCAATGGCCCTACATTTTTTACCACGCGCCTTCACTGGCGCCGCGCAGTTCAGGTGTGTCAATCGCGATTCATCCCTCTCTCCATCCTTACGTAAATTACTTTAATTCTTTTCGCGACGTTTGTTTAAATTTAACGCTGGGCTTCTCTCCCCGGAGACCCCGGTTCATCTATTTTGCGTTTACATTTCGTCCTCGAGTGATAAAGTCGCGATTGACACCCTGAACTACATTCGAAATTTTATTGACAAAATTAATCCTGCGGATACCGTTATTCTTTTTGGCGATTTTAATTGTTGTTTATCTCCTATTGATCGTAAAAATTGTACCGAATACCGATTTTCTCTTTGCCAAAATTTAAATGACCTCGTTTCCGATTTTGACCTTTTTGACGCTTTTCGTCATCTAAATTCTGACTCTCAAAGTTTCACCTGGCGTGCGAAAAATCACGGCAAACTAATCTCCGCTCGTTTAGACCGAATGTACGTTCGTTCGAATTTCCGCTTAAAAAACGTTCGTCATATCCCGTCCGGTTTTTCAGATCACGATGCGATTTCGTGCCAATTTTTTGATACTTTCGCGATACCCCGGTCACCGCCGTTCTGGCGTATGAACCCGCGGTGTTTAAAAGATCCCGTTTTTCTCTCCCAGTCTCGTGATTTACTTTCGGGTCTTCTCGACACTAAGCCACCGACGGAGTCTTGGACTTCGTGGTGGTTCCGTGTCCTGAAACCCGAAATTAAATCCTTCTCCATGTTATTCTGGCACCGCCGCAACCTCCGCAATACGGCGGCCATTCACCACTACGAAGCGATGGTTTCCGCTTGCGCTCCAGGTTCTCCCGAGCACCAGGAACATAGAGAAAACCTCAAATCTTTTCTATTAGAACCCTCTACCGATTCTCTCATTCGTGCTAGAGAATCGTTTTTCAATTGTATAGACACCCCTTCTCGCGACTTCTACAGGCTCGAAAAGAAAGCTAACGCCGTTAATATCATTCCTTCCACCTACGACCCGCATGGTATCACCGTGTCGGATCCCGATACTATTCGCGAAGTAGTCGCCGATTATTACGACCCTTCCGATACCCGCGAAGCAATCATCGATAATTATTTATCGGCCAATGTTCCAACCCTCGAGCTTGATGACGCAAATGCCATCTCCGGTACGTTTTCCCTCTCTGAGACTACTAGCGCCTTGAAGGGGCTCTCTCGTGGAAAGGCCTGTGGCCTTGACGGGATCCCCGTCGAATATTACATCGCGTTTTGGGAACTTCTCGGGCCCATTTTAGTCGATGTTTTCAACGGTCTCTTAACTTGCCCCATTTTTTGGACAAAATTATCCCGCTCCGTCGTTTCCCTGCTTCCGAAGACGGGGGATCTTATGAACCTCGCTAATTGGCGCCCTATTTCTCTCACAAATTCTGATTATAAGCTTTACGCTAAAGTTTTGGCTAACCGTCTAAATTCTATCATCGCTAAGCTAATTCACCCCTCCCAGACTTACTCCATTCCGGGGAGGTGCATATACCACTCACTCGCGGTTCTGCGCGATCTTATTTCTCTCGCGAAATCGAAGAACGAGAAACTTGCTATCGTTAACATTGATTTCCGCAAAGCTTTCGATCGTGTGAACCACACCTACCTCTTTAAGACACTCGCTCGGTTCGGCTTTCCGACCACTTTCCTTGACTTACTGAACGTGGTTTACTCGGACCCCGTTTTTCGGGTTCGTGTAAATAACACGCTTACCCGCGAAATTCCTTTCACGAGAGGCATTCGTCAGGGTTGTCCTCTTTCGGGGCTACTCTTCGTTTTGTCTCTCGAGCCGCTTTTGTGTCATCTCCGAGCCGCTTTACGCAGGCCCTCTGGCCCTGGTTATTTTGATATAACCGATACCACTTTCGCGGATAACCTAAACGGTCTTCTTCGAGACGAGTCGGAGTTCGCCGTCATGACTGGGTGTCTTGACGCGTTTTGTTTCGCTTCCGGGGCTATCGTTAATAACGATAAATCGTTCGTTCTTTGGTGTGGCGAATGGCATACCAACCCACCCTTTCTCACCGTTCCTTTTCCCACTAGCGTTGACGGCGGCAAGTTTCTCGGCGTGCATCTGGGAAACTCGCCCGAGTACGAATTACGAAATCGGCCCGAACTGACTACGCGCCTTAGTCGCGTTCTCGGCCGCTGGCTTCATCTTAAACACCTTTGTTCCATTTCGGGACGAGTTCTACTTACTAACCAACTCGCGTCCTCTATTCTCTGGCATCGGTTAAAAATTATCTCCCCGCCTCCCTCTTTTATTCACGATTGGCAATCTAAATTAATTAACTTCCTTTGGGCGGGAACTCATTGGGTTCCTTCCCATTATTTATACCCCCAGGCTATCGCGGGGGGCATTGGTCTCGTTAATGTTAATCTCAAAATTCAGGCCTTCCGAGTTCAACAAATTACCGATTTTCTAAATTCTACCGATCGCGACTCCCCCAACATTAAGTGCTCTACCGCTTTTTTTGGCTCTTTTCTCCCCGGTTTCCCGTCTCCGGAAGCTATCCTATCAAATGTCTCTACTCAAAATTCTAATATCCCTTTCTATTCTTCGGCCCTTTCGTCCTGTTTCGTATGCCGTTTCGCATCCAACCCGCTCTCTCCTCTCGTTCAAAATTCTTAAATCTTTCTTTCGTTTTATCCCCTTTTTTCAAGACCACCGAGGGTGCGTCCCTGCATTACGATGACGTGTCGACCCTCGCTGGTGTTGGTCTTAAAACCCTTTCCGTCCTTCTCGATCCGAAAGGACGTTGGCTTCCCCAACAGTCTCTTTCTCCGTTTCGTTTGCCCTCTCGCCTTTTCGTCCAACAACATCGCAAAATTATCGCAACCTGCATTAGAAATTTCCCCTAAACTTTCGACGCTACCGGTATTAAGGATAGCGCGCGGTTTAGTGACGACGACGTTTTGTCGATCACCAGCGAATTTCGTGGCGGTCCTAAGGTCCGTCGTTTTTTGCTGACCGATAACCCTTCTACCCACGAGATATACCAATGTCGCGTTAGCAGCTCCTTCCCTGGCAGGCTACCCGCCGTTCCAATTGACGACCCCACTCTCGTTTCGCACGCTTCCTGGCTCGGGAAGAAACTTTCGCCTATTAGCTCGAGAGCTGATCTCTCCTTCCAATGGAGAGCTCTGCATCTTGCGCTTCCCGCTCCGGCTCGGTTATCCCATATTGTGGAAAGCCTTGAATCCAACTTTTGTCCTTTCTGCCCGGCCAAGGGTACGGTTACCCATTGTTATTTTGACTGCCCTTTCGCCAGAAGCGTTGGTGAGAGGGTCTTGGAGAGTGTCTTTCTTTCGACCAGCCATCACCACTCGTTGACGGACGTTTGGACGTTAGCGAGCGGTGACCAAATGAACCACAATTTTTGCAATTTCGTCTTCGTGCTCTTAAAATCTGCTTTAGCTGAAATGTATGGCGAACTCTCTAAAATATCTCTATCGACTAACGCTTTTGGCGATTACGTTAATCGAGTTCACCGAACGATCGGTAACCGAGTAATCACCCGTTACCGAGCTCACCGTCAAAGTGCCGCCACAGGTGGAACTTTTGAAGTTTTTAACGCCTTGTGGGGCATCAACTCCGAACCTGATTGGACCTAATTTGAAATGTTTTATTTATTTTTTATTTTTTTGTATTTATTTCACAATTATCATTATTATAATATTATATAAGCATCTCTAGCGAGTATATTAGAAAACAAAAACTCTATCTCTCTCTCTCTAACTCTCTCTAACTCTCTCTCTCTCTCGCTCTTTCAATGCAAAGTCGTGTCAGATTGAGCTCCGATTTTGATCAATAATTTGTTAGTTAAAAGTATCGTGAAAATAGATTTTTTGTTTTATTTCATAAAATTAACGTTCCAGCAACAGTTTGAGAGTTTTGTTTTCCTGTTTCGACGGATATTTTTGAAATTAGGACCGTTTTTCGTGTTGCGGTGTTAGCTGTTTAGCCCATTTTTAGGCCTAGCGCCTTTTGAAAGTTGATGTTTGCGCGCGCGCAAAAAGAATAACTTTCAAAGCTCGTAAGCCTAACGCCGGGATGGCCGTCTCTTCTATTTTTGAGACTGGCGTCTTCAACAACCGAACTCGATTAAAAGCCTTCTATTGCCGAAATCACAACAAACTGGACTAAGGACAACTCCGACTCTACTTTTTGCAACTGTAACTCAACATTTCCCTACCCGACCCGAACATAGAAGCAAGTCTTCTCATCCAGAATCCAAGATTCCATTTCTTATTCGAATGTAACTGTTTCAACTTCATTTTAAATATTGGTCAATCCTAAGCCGTATTTATATATTGTTCATCAGTTCAATGAATTTTGATTGTTATTACCAAAAAAAAATGTTTTATTGTAAATATTTTTTTTAACCCTTATTGTAACTCTGACTTTGATGTGGCTTAAATAAAGCCTTTTTATACTCTAACTCTCTCTCTCTCTCTCTCTCGTGCTCGTTTTATTAAGTTGACGCTTTTTAACGCTCCCGATTTTTTGAGTATTTTTCGAGATTAAAGTGCCGTTTAGGCCCCATTTTTGTTTATTTCCGGTTCGTGAAAGTCCCATCTACCTTCTGTTACAAGTTTCTTCCCGTATAAACCGTTATTTTCGGTTTTAGGACCGTTTTCCAAAACGGTACCTTCGCCTGAAAAGTCGAATTTTCGGCTTTTTAGGCTTCTCGCCTTTTGAAACTTTTTATTTCGCTCGCGCGAAATAAAAATTTCAAATCTCGCGCCGATGGCTACTAAGCCTAACGCCGGGATGCCCGACTCGTCGCCATACAAAACGGCTTTCTTCCGAAACCGTTTCGGCCAATCCAACTCATCCGTCTCCAAACTAAACCGAACCAAGAACTCCCGATTCAACCGAAGAAAACTATTTTCCGCTCCCGACCCAATGACTCGTCTTCCAACAAGAAAATCACCGCTGCTCACGGTATCCTGATCGACTCCTCCATCTATACATTTTCGAATAAAGAACTAATTGACGCCATCAAGACCGCTACAAACCCGACCCAAATCTATTCATTCGGCCGTATTCAAGGTACTTTTCAACTGTTTTTCAAAAATTCGACCTGGGCGACCGATCTCAAGACCAATGGTCTCCCGATGCCCGACCTCACTCTGGTGCATTGCCACGCGATTGGTACTCCTCCAACGCGGGTGGTTGTATCCGACGTACCCTCCCATTTTGAGAACTCTGACCTACGGGAGATGTTGTCGTCCTACGGTTCCGTCGTCGGGCCCATTAAATCTCTGCGTGCATCCTACTCTGATCCTGATCTCCCTGGATTACAAAGTCTTCGGAGACAGGTGATGATTAAATTCCCGACCACCAAAGCTCGAGAGAGCCTACCCGAAAGAATTTTTGTGGAACTAGATGATGTTCCCTACACTTTCTTCGTATCCACCGACATCAAGTGTCACCTCTGCCACGACATCGGCCACACGCGTGAGTTCTGCCCCAAAAGGAAAGACTCCGCTGTTTACACTCCAGAAGGTGAGACTTCCACAAGACCAAAGGAAGTAGACGAAATTGAGAGGCCCGTTTTAGAGAAATCGAAGTCATCCTCGTTCACTGACGTTACTATGACGTCCGTTGAGGAGACTGTTCCACTTTCCATCTACCCAGGCTTGGATATGACCCCAATAACGGTCAATTGCAATGAATCTGATGGCGTAAGTTGGTTTCGACCTCCGGCAGCCACTCCTGTATCCAAACATCCTCCTGGCTTAACAGTTCTTTCGAAATCAAAACGACAGTCTCCAGCACCGCAACATTCAACACCTTTAAAGAAGCAATCCATCGCCCAATCTGACATACCCAAGGCTCTATCACAAAAATCAGCGTCTTCTTATTCAAGCGTAGTCTCTGACACCGACCTCGCCGACTTTCTTGATTCGGACTTTTCTCAAAATTCTTCTAGCACCGCTCCGCTTTCTGATTCTTCGCTTGTAAGCCTATTTGACTCCATGTATCGCTCTAAAATTCCCATCCTCGATCATGTTCGCCAACATACTAATTCACCTGTCGCTCTTCTTAAACAACTCGAAGGTATTCGAAAAAACGATACCACCTACCGCAAGAGCCCGCTTTCTAGACTTTCAAAACAAGCAATCTATCAATGGGAACGAAAAATTATGCACGCTTTGAAAAATGAATCTGAATCATGTCATTAATTATTTTAATTGATTTCATGTAACCGTTTTTATATTTTTATTTTATTCCTTGCATTGTATTTAAAATTCGCCGTTTTAGCTTAATGTTTTAATTTAATTTTAAATCTGATTCGATACCTGGTTTTCCTTATTTATGTGTACATGCAAAATTTGATATATTGTACATTTTTATTAATTAACATATGTTTATCTAATTTGATCCTGCTAAATGAAGCATTTTTTATACTCTCTCTCTCTCTCTCTCTCTCTCTCTCTCTCTCTCTCTCTCTCTCTCTCTCTCTCTCTCTCTCTCTCTCTCTCTCTCTCTCTCTCTCTCTCTCTCTCTCTCTCTCTCTCTCTCTCTCTCTCTCTCTCTCTCTCTCTCTCTCTCTCTCTCTCTCTCTCTCTCTCTCTCTCTCTCTCTCTCTCTCTCTCTCTCTCTCTCTCTCTCTCTCTCTCTCTCTCTCTCTCTCTCTCTCTCTCTCTCTCTCTCTCTCTCTCTCTCTCTCTCTCTCTCTCTCTCTCTCTCTCTCTCTCTCTCTCTCTCTCTCTCTCTCTCTCTCTCTCTCTCTCTCTCTCTCTCTCTCTCTCTCTCTCTCTCTCTCTCTCTCTCTCTCTCTCTCTCTCTCTCTCTCTCTCTCTCTCTCTCTCTCTCTCTCTCTCTCTCTCTCTCTCTCTCTCTCTCTCTCTCTCTCTCTCTCTCTCTCTCTCTCTCTCTCTCTCTCTCTCTCTCTCTCTCTCTCTCTCTCTCTCTCTCTCTCTCTCTCTCTCTCTCTCTCTCTCTATCAATGGGAACGAAAAATTATGCACGCTTTGAAAAATGAATCTGAATCATGTCATTAATTATTTTAATTGATTTCATGTAACCGTTTTTATATTTTTATTTTATTCCTTGCATTGTATTTAAAATTCGCCGTTTTAGCTTAATGTTTTAATTTAATTTTAAATCTGATTCGATACCTGGTTTTCCTTATTTATGTGTACATGCAAAATTTGATATATTGTACATTTTTATTAATTCACATATGTTTATCTAATTTGATCCTGCTAAATGAAGCATTTTTTATACTCTCTCTCTCTCTCTCTCTCTCTCTCTCTCTCTCTCTCTCTCTCTCTCTCTCTCTCTCTCTCTCTCTCTCTCTCTCTCTCTCTCTCTCTCTCTCTCTCTCTCTCTCTCTCTCTCTCTCTCTCTCTCTCTCTCTCTCTCTCTCTCTCTCTCTCTCTCTCTCTCTCTCTCTCTCTCTCTCTCTCTCTCTCTCTCTCTCTCTCTCTCTCTCTCTCTCTCTCTCTCTCTCTCTCTCTCTCTCTCTCTCTCTCTCTCTCTCTCTCTCTCTCTCTCTCTCTCTCTCTCTCTCTCTCTCTCTCTCTCTCTCTCTCTCTCTCTCTCTCTCTCTCTCTCTCTCTCTCTCTCTCTCTCTCTCTCTCTCTCTCTCTCTCTCTCTCTCTCTCTCTCTCTCTCTCTCTCTCTCTCTCTCTCTCTCTCTCTCTCTCTCTCTCTCTCTCTCTCTCTCTCTCTCTCTCTCTCTCTCTCTCTCTCTCTCTCTCTCTCTCTCTCTCTCTCTCTCTCTCTCTCTCTCTCTCTCTCTCTCTCTCTCTCTCTCTCT
Source organism: Leiobunum rupestre (assembly GCF_980474605.1). Taxonomy (NCBI): domain Eukaryota; kingdom Metazoa; phylum Arthropoda; class Arachnida; order Opiliones; family Sclerosomatidae; genus Leiobunum; species Leiobunum rupestre. Next base: position 92,542,734 of record NC_143384.1, on the reverse strand, counting down.
CTCTCTCTCTCTCTCTCTCTCTCTCTCTCTCTCTCTCTCTCTCTCTCTCTCTCTCTCTCTCTCTCTCTCTCTCTCTCTCTCTCTCTCTCTCTCTCTCTCTCTCTCTCTCTCTCTCTCTCTCTCTCTCTCTCTCTCTCTCTCTCTCTCTCTCTCTCTCTCTCTCTCTCTCTCTCTCTCTCTCTCTCTCTCTCTCTCTCTCTCTCTCTCTCTCTCTCTCTCTCTCTCTCTCTCTCTCTCTCTCTCTCTCTCTCTCTCTCTCTCTCTCTCTCTCTCTCTCTCTCTCTCTCTCTCTCTCTCTCTCTCTCTCTCTCTCTCTCTCTCTCTCTCTCTCTCTCTCTCTCTCTCTCTCTCTCTCTCTCTCTCTCTCTCTCTCTCTCTCTCTCTCTCTCTCTCTCTCTCTCTCTCTCTCTCTCTCTCTCTCTCTCTCTCTCTCTCTCTCTCTCTCTCTCTCTCTCTCTCTCTCTCTCTCTCTCTCTCTCTCTCTCTCTCTCTCTCTCTCTCTCTCTCTCTCTCTCTCTCTCTCTCTCTCTCTCTCTCTCTCTCTCTCTCTCTCTCTCTCTCTCTCTCTCTCTCTCTCTCTCTCTCTCTCTCTCTCTCTCTCTCTCTCTCTCTCTCTCTCTCTCTCTCTCTCTCTCTCTCTCTCTCTCTCTCTCTCTCTCTCTCTCTCTCTCTCTCTCTCTCTCTCTCTCTCTCTCTCTCTCTCTCTCTCTCTCTCTCTCTCTCTCTCTCTCTCTCTCTCTCTCTCTCTCTCTCTCTCTCTCTCTCTCTCTCTCTCTCTCTCTCTCTCTCTCTCTCTCTCTCTCTCGTTCTTAAAGTGTGGTTACGCGTCTTTTTATGCTCCGCGTTTTGTAAGTGATTTTCGAGAAAAAAGTGTAGTGCTACCCAAATTTTCAATACTTTCCGGTTCGTGAACTTCCGCTCTACGTAACTGTACGTCTTTTTCCGGTTTTCTCCGGTTTTTCCGGATCCCACTACCGTTTTTCGGTTGGTGGGTCAAGTCGTATTTTCCCGCTTTCAGGTTTTTTAAGCCTAACGCGGTTTCGACTTTTGAAATATTATCTTTTTAACGCGCGCGCGCGTTAAAAAAAAACTTTTCAAATCGCAATGGAATCTAGCTTCGCGCCGGGCGCTTGGCCGTCTCTTCCTTCAAACGATACTCACGAAACCGATTCTTCCATCAGAACTTCAGCCAACCTCAACCGATCTAACGATACCGAACCTCGTCTCTATTCGTCCACCCTCAACCAATCCCGTTCCACAACAACTACCAATATCCGTCGCCGTTTTACATTCCGATCATCCGCCGCGTCTTATTCGCAATCTCGCACCGGTCTCCGCGCTCAAGTTCCACTCAACCACGGACTCGTCATCGAAGCTTCAACTTTTCCCTACTCCACACAAGATTACATAAATGCCATCAAGAAAGAAGTGCCTCCTAGACAATTTCACTCATTTTCAAGAGTTCAAGGTCAGTTCCAAATCTATTTCAACGACTCCTCCTGAGCCGCGCAACTCATATCCGCCGGCCTTTCGATGCCGGATAATGTCCTCGTGCCATGCCATCCTGTCGGGCAACCGCCTACCCGAGTCACCGTTTCGGACGTTCCTTCATACTTCGAAAACAGCCATCTACGAGAAATCATGTCCGAATATGGCCAAGTTATTGGCCCGATCAAAACTCTGCGAGCTTCATTCTCTGACCCCGATCTTCCGCCAATGCTGAGTTTTCGCCGGCAAGTGAATATGAAGTTCGCGACTTCCACCGCCTGCGACGCGCTCCCAGAACGCGTGTTCGTGGATTTGGACGATTCACCACTAACATTCTATATCTCAACCGCAATCAAATGTCACCACTGTGGCGTCTCCGGCCATGTCCGCGGGAATTGCCCTCAACTCGAATCTCCTAACCGCGAATTATCCTCCCGTCCCGCCGATGATGTCGTTCGGCCCGATGCCGAAGCCGTACCCTCCAACGATTTCGACATGACACCGATTTTGCCAGTATTGGAACCAGTTTTTCACAACTCCTCAACTGATTCATCTACAATTCCAAAGACCAACACATTCACCGAACCAATAATCGTCAACTCTCCGACTATTTCCACTAAAAAAAATTCTTCAAAACTGCCAGTCCGACAAGTAAAACGACCATCATTAAACCAACTACCCCAATCGTCGCCCAAGAAATCCGCTCCATCCGAATTCACCGTTCTCACACCCAAAGCCAAGGCCCAATCCGACACCCATTCCGTTTTAAGTCAATACTCCGATATCAACATGGATGATTTCGTGGATGCCAGCGATCTCGACCCGACCGCCGACCACCTTTCGCAATCCGACCTCGCCTCTCTTTTCGACATATCTTATCGTTCCAAAACTCCGATTCTCGAACACGTTCGCACCTACACGAATAATATTCCGGCCTTAATAAATCAACTGGACGCCATTCGACACCACGGCCCCACACACGCTAACAGCGGCCTCTCCAATTACACCGCAGGCGCCATCTACCAGTGGGAACGCAAGGTCACCGCTGCCCTCAGGGCGGATAGAGCCCAGCACCCACCTAAAAGTTAATTTTCTAAATTTTCCTTTTTTGTTTCCTATTTGCTATTTGTTTTCCTTAGAACTCACATGTTTTTTTCTTCAAAATTTTTATTTTTAATGTTATCGGTTTTATCGCTTAACGCTCAGGGTGTCGGCACCCCAACCCCGAACACTGCTGCCCGCCTTTTTGTTCGAGATTTGGCTCCCGACATCCTCTGTTTGCAGGAAACCAATATTCACGACGCGTTTTTAAAATCTCCTCTTTGGTTCGATTGGTCTCTACAATTTATTCACCTACCATGTCCGACCCCTTCCGGTTCGGGCGTATCAATTGGTTTTTCCCCGTCTTTATTCTCAAGTATCGTTCTCAGAGACACGTTCGCCTCAAACGGCATTTACGTCAAATTGGCTCTCCCTTCCCACTCTTTCATTCACATATTTAACATTTACGTCCCCGCTCGTCACGACCAAGCCGCCCTCGATTTGGTTTTGTGGATTTCAACCCATCTTGCCAACATTCCAGGCACTGATCAGGTAGTCCTAGCCGGCGATTTCAATTGCACTCTCGATCCCTCTATCGACCGTTCCGGTTGCGGAGAGCGTCGCGTCGCGTTGGTCCGCTCCTTACGCAATCTTGTCAATTCATCTAACCTTCACGATGGTTTCCGCGTTCTAGCACCATTCACGCGCTCATTTACGTGGCACTCGGGCGATGCCTCGTCTCGATACCACGCCCGTCTTGATCGGATATACTTCGACGCCCTTACCACTCTTCGTTCCGCTATTCACGTCCCGTGCGGTTTCTCTGATCACGATGCTATCTTCGCGAAATTTCAAACCGCAGTCCGAGTAGGTAAGCCCCGCCCTGCCTACTGGAAACTCAACGTTTCATCCCTCGAAGACGAGGCTTTCATCAACGACACGCGCAATTTCATCAGCGAACTTATCAACTCTCTCAAGGTCGGTCCCAATCCCCACGCTTTTTGCGCTTGGTGGTTTTCCACTTTCAAGCCCAGAATACGCGGTTTTGCTAAAGAATATTGGTCCGTCCGCGTCGCAACTGAGCGGAGTCGTTTTCGCTCCCTCGAACGCGAATTAGTCATCATTTCCGATTCAAACCCCGTTCGCTCAGCTGTCTTACGCCGAGAGCTCGCCGATATCGTCGATCGCAGAGCGCGCTCAGCCCTTCTCAACTCCAGGGTATCTTTCACGCGTCACGTCGATACGCCATCAAAAGAATTTTTTCGCTGGTGCTCCCGTTCGGCGCAATCTACGACGATCGACTCGCTTTACGACGACAACGGCGATGTCGCAACGTCCCCAGCGGCCATGCGCGGCATTATCACCTCTTATTACGAGGACCTTTACAGCCCTACCAATCAGCCATTCGTCGACTCACCACCCGCCCTAATCAGCGAAATTCTCGACGATTTACCCCGACTTTCGGCAGCTTCGGTCGATTCTCTCAGCCAAGCCTTACCACTCGATGAAATTACCCACGCTCTAGGCACGCTGCCGCATGGTCGCGCCCCCGGCATGGACGGAATCCCCACGGAGTTTTACTCAAAGTTCTGGGACCTCATCGGCCCAGTTTTGTTCCAAGTTTATCGCGAACTGCTCTGTAATTCCGAAGACCGTCGTTACGCGCCCCTTTTTACTATCTCGGTAGTGTGCCTGCTTCCGAAAACGGGTGATCAGCGATCTTTGCGCAACAAACGCCCCATATCGCTGCCTAACTCTGACTATAAAATCTTCTCAAAGTGTTTTTCCATCCGTTTAGGACCGATCCTCCAAGAAGTTATATCCCCGACACAATCGTGCTCCATACCAGGTCGTCGTATTTCCGATAACATCCACGTCCTACGCGATGTCATCGATTTGGCCGCCTCCAATGACGAACCATTGGCTTTGGTCAATATCGATCAGGAAAAAGCGTTCGATCGCGTCGATCACGCCTATCTCCGCCGCGTGCTCTCTTCAATGGGGTTCCCTTCTTTCTTCATACACGTGATTACCACGCTTTACACAAATTCCCGCGTTCACGTTCGCGTTAATGACAGCCTCACAACTGCCGTCCCTTTTGGACGAGGCATTCGACAAGGTTGCCCCCTGTCGAGCCTACTGTACGTTCTCGCATTGGAACCTCTTCTCCGTCTTTTAGATAGACGCCTTTCACGACCTCTCTCTCCCAAACCACATCACGATTTAACCAATTCCACCTTCGCCGACGACCTAACCGCCTTAATCAGGTCGGACCCCGAATTTGCCATCTTACGCGAATGCCTTGATGTTTATTCCCGAGTTTCAGGTGCGCGCGTCAATAACACCAAGTCCACCGGACTATGGTGCGGTTCTTGGATCGCCAGGAGCGATTCTCCACTCGGCCTAACTTTTAACTCAGACGGTTGTCGCTTTCTCGGCGTTTTTCTGGGAAATAACGCGGCATTCTTGAATCGCAACTGGACCGACCTCGAGGAAAAGCTTTCTCGAGTGTTAGCTCGGTGGCGCCCTTTAAAAGTTCACTGCTCCCTATTCGGCAGAGTTCTAATCGCCAATAGCCTTGCCGCATCCGTGCTTTGGCACCGGCTCCAAGTTCTCGAACCACCAATTTCTTTTACCCGTCGCTGCCAACGTCTCTTAACCGATTTCTTGTGGGACCGGGTGCATTGGGTCGCGCGAGACATTTGCGTCCTGCCCCGCGCGACCGGGGGTCTCGCGCTCGTCTCCTTGCCGGAAAAGGTTCTCAGTTTTCGAGTTTCGCAGTGCCTACGCCTTTTCGACTCATTCTCCATTTCCGCGCCATGCGCTATAACCGCCGCATCCATTTTTAAAACTAATTCCTTGCCTCTTTGTCTACTATCTCGATCATGTTCCCCCGTCCCGAGTCATTATTTCGCGTCACTAATTGCCTCCTGGTCAACTGTAAATATGCGCATTAGTTTCGACGCTTGCGATCACGACGCCCTAGATCTCATTCCCATATTCAACAACCGAGCCATCCCAGCCAGCAACGGTCTTCCCTTCGATAGCGCCTAGCACTCCCGCCTGATCAACGCCGGTCTTGTTACCGTCGCCAATCTGCTTGACCCAATCACACTCTGGTGGCGCCCGTTCGGCGATTTTATTGAAGCCGATGGCCGTCCCTCACGATTCCTAGTAAAAGCGCACGCTAACTTACGAACATCACTCTGTCGCCACTATCCCACAGTTTTCGACACCAACGGCGTTTGTACCGGCTTTGTATTTGGAGACAACGTTTTCCCGGTTTGCCAACTCCCCGCCAAAAACGCAACTCCCTTAGTTGGCAAAGGCGTTGCCCGCTCGATCTATCACGACGCGATCATACGTGGGGTCGTCCCACCTGCTCCTTGTCGCCCACTCGGCGCCGTTGCTCCCACAACCTTTCGATTCTGGGACGTAACCCGAGTTAGTCGCCTTTCAACCCGTCTCGCCAACGCCACTCAGTGGCGATTGTTACACGGGGCACTGCCGACACCGTGCCGCCTCATACATTTCGATTCCGAATACCCATCACCATCTTGCCCATACTGTCCCGCAATAGGCGACGTTCTTCACATGTACTTCTCGTGCCCTCTCATTTCTGAAGCGCTCCAACTTTTCCTCAATTTTTTACGACACCTTACCAGTCATGAACACAGTATGATCTCTCTCTCTCTCTCTCTCTCGCTCTTTCAATGCAAAGTCGTGTCAGTTTGAGCTCCGATTTTGATCAATAATTTGTTAGTTAAAAGTATCGTGAAAATAGATTTTTTTGTTTTATTTCATAAAATTAACGTTCCAGCAACAGTTTGAGAGTTTTGTTTTCCTGTTTCGACGGATATTTTTGAAATTAGGACCGTTTTTCGTGTTGCGGTGTTAGCTGTTTAGCCCATTTTTAGGCCTAGCGCCTTTTGAAAGTTTATTTTTGCGCGCGCGCGCAAAAAGAATAACTTTCAAAGCTCGCGCCGACGGCTCGTAAGCCTAACGCCGGGATGGCCGTCTCTTCTATTTTTGAGACTGGCGTCTTCAACAACCGAACTCGATTGAAAGCCTTCTATTGGTGAAATCACAACAAACTGGACTCTGGACATCTCCGACTCTACTATGTACAACTCTAACTCAACTTTTCCCTACCCGACCCGAACATAGAAGCAAGTCTTCTAATCCAGAATCCAAGATTCTATTTCTTACTCGAATGTTACTGTTTCAACTTCATTTTAAATATTGGTCAATCCTAAGCCGTATTTATATATTGTTCATCAGTTCAATGAATTTTGAATGTTATTACCAAAAAAATGTTTTATTGTAAATATTTTTTTTTAACCCTTATTGTAACTCTGACTTTGATGTGGCTTAAATAAAGCCTTTTTATACTCTCTCTCTCTCTCTCTCTCTCTCTCTCTCTCTCTCTCTCTCTCTCTCTCTCTCTCTCTCTCTCTCTCTCTCTCTCTCTCTCTCTCTCTCTCTCTCTCTCTCTCTCTCTCTCTCTCTCTCTCTCTCTCTCTCTCTCTCTCTCTCTCTCTCTCTCTCTCTCTCTCTCTCTCTCTCTCTCTCTCTCTCTCTCTCTCTCTCTCTCTCTCTCTCTCTCTCTCTCTCTCTCTCTCTCTCTCTCTCTCTCTCTCTCTCTCTCTCTCTCTCTCTCTCTCTCTCTCTCTCTCTCTCTCTCTCTCTCTCTCTCTCTCTCTCTCTCTCTCTCTCTCTCTCTCTCTCTCTCTCTCTCTCTCTCTCTCTCTCTCTCTCTCTCTCTCTCTCTCTCTCTCTCTCTCTCTCTCTCTCTCTCTCTCTCTCTCTCTCTCTCTCTCTCTCTCTCTCTCTCTCTCTCTCTCTCTCTCTCTCTCTCTCTCTCTCTCTCTCTCTCTCTCTCTCTCTCTCTCTCTCTCTCTCTCTCTCTCTCTCTCTCTCTCTCTCTCTCTCTCTCTCTCTCTCTCTCTCTCTCTCTCTCTCTCTCTCTCTCTCTCTCTCTCTCTCTCTCTCTCTCTCTCTCTCTCTCTCTCTCTCTCTCTCTCTCTCTCTCTCTCTCTCTCTCTCTCTCTCTCTCTCTCTCTCTCTCTCTCTCTCTCTCTCTCTCTCTCTCTCTCTCTCTCTCTCTCTCTCTCTCTCTCTCTCTCTCTCTCTCTCTCTCTCTCTCTCTCTCTCTCTCTCTCTCTCTCTCTCTCTCTCTCTCTCTCTCTCTCTCTCTCTCTCTCTCTCTCTCTCTCTCTCTCTCTCTCTCTCTCTCTCTCTCTCTCTCTCTCTCTCTCTCTCTCTCTCTCTCTCTCTCTCTCTCTCTCTCTCTCTCTCTCTCTCTCTCTCTCTCTCTCTCTCTCTCTCTCTCTCTCTCTCTCTCTCTCTCTCTCTCTCTCTCTCTCTCTCTCTCTCTCTCTCTCTCTCTCTCTCTCTCTCTCTCTCTCTCTCTCTCTCTCTCTCTCTCTCTCTCTCTCTCTCTCTCTCTCTCTCTCTCTCTCTCTCTCTCTCTCTCTCTCTCTCTCTCTCTCTCTCTCTCTCTCTCTCTCTCTCTCTCTCTCTCTCTCTCTCTCTCTCTCTCTCTCTCTCTCTCTCTCTCTCTCTCTCTCTCTCTCTCTCTCTCTCTCTCTCTCTCTCTCTCTCTCTCTCTCTCTCTCTCTCTCTCTCTCTCTCTCTCTCTCTCTCTCTCTCTCTCTCTCTCTCTCTCTCTCTCTCTCTCTCTCTCTCTCTCTCTCTCTCTCTCTCTCTCTCTCTCTCTCTCTCTCTCTCTCTCTCTCTCTCTCTCTCTCTCTCTCTCTCTCTCTCTCTCTCTCTCTCTCTCTCTCTCTCTCTCTCTCTCTCTCTCTCTCTCTCTCTCTCTCTCTCTCTCTCTCTCTCTCTCTCTCTCTCTCTCTCTCTCTCTCTCTCTCTCTCTCTCTCTCTCTGAGAGGCGCGAAGTCTTCTCGCTTCCACAACGCTCCGTTTTTTATTATTTTTCTCGCAGGTAATTCGCCTCTTTCTTTTCATAATTGCTTATTTTCGTTATTATTATCACGGACACAGTCTTTTTCAAGACTATCCGCTTTAATTGCAATTATTTATTAGTCGCGAAACGCGTTTTTTAGTTAACGCGCCTTTGCGTTAAGCCTTGGTTAGCCCATGGCTGACGCAAAGTCGGACGGTGACGCGTACCAGTCCGCGGATGATGCTGTCCTCGGAACCGGCACGCGCCATTTTTCCCCGGGCTCAAGGCCAAACAAATCTCTCATCTCCGTCTCCAATTCGGGCAACGCTGCCGTTACACATACGAGCGTCACCCCTTCACCTGTCAATCACATCACCGCCGTTCACCTAACGGGCGCTCCTCCCACCTCCTCGTCTCTCTCATCAGCTGGTCACGCCGCCGTTCCAACAACGAGCGTCACCGCCACTGCCGCAACGCTCTCTACCGGTAGCGCTGCTGTTTTCGCCACAGGCACAACTCCCTCCACTTCGTACGCTAACATCGCTTCTTCAACCGGTGATGTGACGAACACAAAACCGAAGGTACGCCACTTTCAAGCAAATAACACTCACTTAAAATCCTGGATGTCACGAGCCGTAACTTTCAAAGCTCCACATCCAAACACTTCGCTAAACGAATATTTACAAGCTATCTCCCACGTTATTCCGGCTGACCAAATCACGGACTCTGCCCGTATTTCTGGTTCGGTGCAAGTATATTTCCAAAACGCCAGTTGGGCCCAGCAGCTTATTGCCACTGATCGTTGCTCCCAAGCGCATCATTGTTTCTAACATTCCGCCCTATTTCCTTGATTCAGACCTTCGCGCGCTGATGTCTGACTTCGGCGAAGTGCAAGGACGAATTGAAAAACTGCCGGCATCAGTTGACCAGTCAGTTTTTGGCTCGGTTAACAGTTTCCGCCGCGTAGTACACATTCGTTTCGCAACGGAAAATGACTTTATTAGCCTACCTTCTTCAGTCGACTGCTACCTGGGCTCAAAACGGCTCACTTTCTACCTCAATAACCCTCTCCGCTGTCATATCTGTAAGGAAATGGGCCACCAACAGCAGAGTTGCCCGAATTTGCCATCCCGGCAGTCAACTAACGAGCCAACCCCATTCGTACAAGCTGAGAACTCCGAAACCACCCCGAAACAAGTCGACGCGCCCTCAGATACTACCTCAATAAACACCGTTGAACCAATGGACGCGTCGATTGACAACGACTCGACCGTTGGTTTTAGGAAACCGAAAAGCCGCACCAGAAGGAAGCGCCCTTACCAACAACCTTCGAATGGCACCGTTGTCGAACCTTCGAAGAAGTCTATAACCGTTAGGGCCTCGCCAGTTCCTGCCCACAAGTACTCTTTCGTCTCGGCGACGAATACTTGGGGAGACGCTGATGGCTGTTTTACACCCACCATCGACCACGCAGCCCTTGTGGCCTTTACTGAGGCGGCTTTAAAGAGTTCGGCACCTGACAAACGTCGTCTAATCGAGAACATTGTTACAGACGGTGACTCCGCTTCGGCTCTCGCCCGTCAGGTGACCATTTTGGCATACACTGATCCCACCATCGCGGCGGATACCGACTCTGCTGCCCGTCATCGCTTGCGTAGACGATACATGTACATCGCGAAGGAAATCCGCCGGTTGTACTCTTCATCAACAACGACAGATAATGACTCCGATGCATCTTCCCTTTCGCAGCAATAATTTATATATTTATCTATCTATTTTCTCAACTGTAAATTTTTACATAATTTTAATCGTAATGTCTATTATGTTTAGTGTATTAACAGTTAATATACGTGGCATGGGGACCGCCGTCAATTGCGTCCGCGCTTTTGACTACGTCAATCGTTTTCTCCCGGAAGTTGTTTGTCTTCAAGAGACAAATGTGTCCCTCGCGTTCTCCCGTACATTTATTTGGAGCCAATGGTCCTACCGGCTTTTCCACGCGTTTCCGAACCAATCTCACGGCTCTGGCGTAGCTATCGGTCTCTCGCCCAGACTTATGTCAAAGCTGGACCACAGCGAGACCTTCGAGAGCCACGCGGTATACGTTCGTCTACGCGAATCTACACCAACTTCTAACATCGACCATTTCAAGCACGTTTTCAACGTTCACGTTCCTCCTAAAGACGACGTTAAAGCGCTCGCTCTTTTCGACTTCATCTCCCGCCATTGCCATCAGGCGAATGATGAGGACGAAATTTTCATCTGTGGAGATTTTAATTGTACCCTTGATCCACCCGTCGACCGTGAAAATTGCGCTGACCGTCGTCCGCGTGTCGTGACCGCGCTCCGCGATCTCATCACGCGTCTCGACCTCTCCGATGCATTTAGAGCTATAAACCCTACGCTCCGGGCTTTCACCTGGCGCTCTTCTACTCGCGATAACGATCAAATGTGCGCGCGTCTCGATCGCGTTTACGTTTCGTCCAACACTCATCTGCGAAGTGCTCGTCACGTTCCCACCTACTTTTCCGATCACGACGGAGTTTTCTGCGACTTTTTCGGGTCTTCTCCCGTGCCACGTCGCGCGCCCTATTGGCGTTTCCAATCTAGTCTCCTAACCGACGATACCTTCGTCGCGGAAATGCGGGATAAACTAACAACTCTCCTGGAAGAAAAGCCCGAAGACGTCTCGTTCGGTATCTGGTGGTTTGACTTTCTAAAACCGCAGATTAAGTCTTTTTGCGTGTCTTACTGGCACGCAAAAATTACTAGAGATAACTCGAGAATCGCGCTCCTCGAGAACCTTATCGCCGCGGCTCCTGCTGCGTCGCAGTCACGTGAAACGTACCTTACCGAATTGAGAGATCTGCAGCTAAGCAAAGCGCGCGCCACCCTTATGAGGGCTCGGTCCGAGCATTTTGCGGCGGTTGATACGCCCTCGAAATCCTTTTTCAATCTCGAGAAAAAAGCTTTCTCTGACAACGTCATACACGGCCTATACGGCCCGGCTTGTCAACTATTTACCGAACCTACAGAAATCCGCGGAATCGCTTCGGATTTTTATAGTTCACTCTACTCCCCAGACGCCTCTCTCGCGCCTTCCGAGGCTGACGAGACTACTCTGCTCGCCGGCCTGCCAACCATTGACCCCACCTTAGCTGCAGACCTTGATTCTGACTTTACCAACGAGGAGACCACCTCCGCGGCCAAGTCTCTTTCTCGGGGGAAGTCGCCGGGAAGGGACGGACTCCCTATTGAATTTTATTTAACTTTTTGGGACTTATTTTTACCGATTATTGTACGCGTTTTTCGCGATATTCTACGAGAGTCATCCTTAATGAGCCGATTCTCCGAATCCATCATAAGCCTGATTCCCAAGTCCGGTGACCGCCTCGACATTAAAAACTGGCGGCCTATCTCACTTACAAACTGCGATTATAAATTATTTGCCAAGCTACTGGCTGTTCGTTTAGGCGCCGTAGCCGGGTCAATCGTACACCCTAGTCAAACCTACTCCCTCAAGGGCAGGTCTATTTTTCAAACCCTCGCCGTATTAAGAGACTTAATTTTTCTCGGCAATAAAAACAAGGAAACCCTCGCCATTGCTAATATCGATTTGGAGAAGGCCTTTGACCGAGTCGATCACGATTTCCTTTTTCGAGTTCTTGATCGCTTCGGGTTACCCGAAGGCTTCGTCTCAAAAATTAGGGCCCTCTACACCCACGCTTTTTTCCACGTTCGAATTAATAATACTTTAACATCCCCTATCTCTTTTGGACGCGGAATCCGTCAAGGTTGCCCTTTGTCGGGTCTCCTTTTCGTCCTAGCCTTAGAACCGCTACTTTGCCTTTTGCGGAGGCGACTCGACTTTCGTGGATGCTCGCCTCATACCCGCTTGGTAAACGGGTCTTTCGCGGATGACCTTAACGCTTTTTTGAGGTCTGAAGCGGATTTCCCGATTCTTAAGTCCACCCTGGATCTCTACTGTCGGGTCTCGGGTGCGCTGGTAAACTTTGACAAATCTTTCGGTCTGTGGTGTGGCGCCTGGCGTCACCGAACTGACCAGCCCCTCGGTATGCCGTGGAACTCGGTCGGTGGAAAGTTTCTCGGTGTTTTCTTGGGAAATACTCCCGACTTCGAAAAGCGGAATTGGCCGGATCTCGCGATTCGCCTAAATCGCGTCTTAGGCCGGTGGTATAGGCTTCGTCACCTTTGCTCGGCTTACGGCCGCGTTCTTCTAATTAATCAACTAGCTTCCTCTGTCCTTTGGCATAGGCTCAAGGTTCTTGATCCGCCAAGGGATTTCGTCACCGACGTCCAGAGGTCTCTGTCCCGATTCTTTTGGGACGGATATCACTGGATCTCGGAGAGAAAGCTGTTTTTCGACAAAAGGTGCGGCGGTCTTGGTCTCGTTCACGTCGAGACTAAGATCAAAGCCTTTCGTTTAGCACTCTCCGCTGACCTAGTCAACGCCACTGGTGACAAGCCCCCGCACGTCATTACCGCCGAGACCGTCTTGAGGGGTCTAAGCCCCAATCATGGCAATATCTCCGAGACTTTCCTCTCCACCACTCCGCTGGGCGGTAACAGTCGCTCGGACACGATCTACGCCTCGGCTCTTCGGTTTTGGGCCGAAGCTCCGATCGTCCTGCACTCCGACGACCTCTCCCGCGCCACTGTCGAAAATCTCCGTGTTTTCGACAATCGCTTCTTTCTAGACCCTGACGGTGACCCCTTCTGCGGCGTACTTCATAGTCGTTTCGTTTCCGCAAATCGCTGTCGTATACGCGATTTCTTTGGCCCCCGTTCCACCGAGTGGCTTCCCTTGGAAGAGCTTATAAAGACCCCCAACAAATCCCGCTTCATTATCCGCGCGTATAAGGTCATCGTCGACTCGATCGTTAAGGCCTTTCCGCAGTTTTTCAATGAGAACGGTCGCACTCGCGTTCCACACCATCCTCCTTCGCCTCTTACCTTTAACTTACGAGCCTCCACATATTTCGGAATTAAGTCACTAAAATTAACCGATTTAACTTTAACTAGAACAATTTATCAACTCTTGACCCATCATGATTTCATCCCGCCCTCCCCCTTCGCACCGACCTCGATTTCAAATGGCTTCCACGGACGGAGAGTGTCACTCATGTGGATGACCTCTCGAATTTGTACCTTAAGTACGCGTATGGAAAACTCTGTTCAATGGCGTCTTCTTCACCGGGCGCTGCCTTCGCCTTCTCGACTTTTTCACTTTCCGGACAGTAGCGACACCCCGTCGTGTCACTTCTGCCCGGCCGTCGGTGACTTAAGTCACGTGTACCTGACCTGCCCCCTTGTCGAGGGAGTCATTGATCTAGCGCTTTCGTGGATCGAGGAACTTTGCAGTCATAAGCATTCAAAATGCGACTATTGGTTCCTCGTCCAAAACCGGCAACATGATTTTTGTAATTTTATTTTTACCGTAATGAAAAGAAGCTTATTGGAATATTACTACTCGCTAAGAGAAGAAAATATAAATTTTATGAATTTTAACCTTAACGACCAAAGTGCCAAAATTTTTAAACAAGTGAAACAAATTGTAACTGCGCGTGTCTGTGCACACCGGGAACGCGCACCAAATCCGAACACTTTCATAACTGAACTTGGGATAACCAAAATGTTCCCGTGAAATATAAACTGCGAAGCCTATGAAATGTACACTGTATATGTCATTGTAAAATATTAAAATCCTCTCTCTCTCTCTCTCTCTCTCTCTCTCTCTCTCTCTCTCTCTCTCTCTCTCTCTCTCTCTCTCTCTCTCTCTCTCTCTCTCTCTCTCTCTCTCTCTCTCTCTCTCTCTCTCTCTCTCTCTCTCTCTCTCTCTCTCTCTCTCTCTCTCTCTCTCTCTCTCTCTCTCTCTCTCTCTCTCTCTCTCTCTCTCTCTCTCTCTCTCTCTCTCTCTCTCTCTCTCTCTCTCTCTCTCTCTCTCTCTCTCTCTCTCTCTCTCTCTCTCTCTCTCTCTCTCTCTCTCTCTCTCTCTCTCTCTCTCTCTCTCTCTCTCTCTCTCTCTCTCTCTCTCTCTCTCTCTCTCTCTCTCTCTCTCTCTCTCTCTCTCTCTCTCTCTCTCTCTCTCTCTCTCTCTCTCTCTCTCTCTCTCTCTCTCTCTCTCTCTCTCTCTCTCTCTCTCTCTCTCTCTCTCTCTCTCTCTCTCTCTCTCTCTCTCTCTCTCTCTCTCTCTCTCTCTCTCTCTCTCTCTCTCTCTCTCTCTCTCTCTCTCTCTCTCTCTCTCTCTCTCTCTCTCTCTCTCTCTCTCTCTCTCTCTCTCTCTCTCTCTCTCTCTCTCTCTCTCTCTCTCTCTCTCTCTCTCTCTCTCTCTCTCTCTCTCTCTCTCTCTCTCTCTCTCTCTCTCTCTCTCTCTCTCTCTCTCTCTCTCTCTCTCTCTCTCTCTCTCTCTCTCTCTCTCTCTCTCTCTCTCTCTCTCTCTCTCTCTCTCTCTCTCTCTCTCTCTCTCTCTCTCTCTCTCTCTCTCTCTCTCTCTCTCTCTCTCTCTCTCTCTCTCTCTCTCTCTCTCTCTCTCTCTCTCTCTCTCTCTCTCTCTCTCTCTCTCTCTCTCTCTCTCTCTCTCTCTCTCTCTCTCTCTCTCTCTCTCTCTCTCTCTCTCTCTCTCTCTCTCTCTCTCTCTCTCTCTCTCTCTCTCTCTCTCTCTCTCTCTCTCTCTCTCTCTCTCTCTCTCTCTCTCTCTCTCTCTCTCTCTCTCTCTCTCTCTCTCTCTCTCTCTCTCTCTCTCTCTCTCTCTCTCTCTCTCTCTCTCTCTCTCTCTCTCTCTCTCTCTCTCTCTCTCTCTCTCTCTCTCTCTCTCTCTCTCTCTCTCTCTCTCTCTCTCTCTCTCTCTCTCTCTCTCTCTCTCTCTCTCTCTCTCTCTCTCTCTCTCTCTCTCTCTCTCTCTCTCTCTCTCTCTCTCTCTCTCTCTCTCTCTCTCTCTCTCTCTCTCTCTCTCTCTCTCTCTCTCTCTCTCTCTCTCTCTCTCTCTCTCTCTCTCTCTCTCTCTCTCTCTCTCTCTCTCTCTCTCTCTCTCTCTCTCTCTCTCTCTCTCTCTCTCTCAAAGCTCGCGCCGATGGCTCGTAAGCCTAACGCCGGGATGGCCGTCTCTTCTATTTTTGAGACTGGCGTCTTCAACAACCGAACTCGATTGAAAGCCTTATATTGGTGAAATCACAACACACTGGACTCTGGACATCTCCGACTCTACTATGTACAACTCTAACTCAACTTTTCCCTACCCGACCCGAACATAGAAGCAATCTTCTCATCCAGAATCCAAGATTCTATTTCTTACTCGAATGTTACTGTTTCAACTTCATTTTAAATATTGGTCAATCCTAAGCCGTATTTATATATTGTTCATCAGTTCAATGAATTTTGATTGTTATTACCAAAAAAAAAATGTTTTATTGTAAATATTTTTTAACCCTTATTGTAACTCTGACTTTGATGTGGCTTAAATAAAGCCTTTTTATACTCTCTCTCTCTCTAACTCTCTCTCTCTCTAACTCTCTCTCTCTCTCTAACTCTCTCTCTCTCTCTAACTCTCTCTCTCGCTCTAACTCTCTCTCTCTCGCTCTAACTCTCTCTCTCTCTCTAACTCTCTAACTCTCTCTAACTCTCTAACTCTCACTCTCTCTCTCTCTCTAACTCTCACTCTCTAACTCTCTCTCTCTCTCTCTCGTTTGCTACAAACTCTTCCCCCCTCACAGTCTTACAATCCCCACTTTCCGCCCCCAAAACGATTCAAATCCAGAAATAGTAACGCCATCTCGTGTCTGAAATCGACATTATGGTTTTTTAATATGGTTTTTAAAAAAGGCGATTGTTAGTAAAATTTGTCCGCAGGTTATTTTATTCGGAATTTAAAAGTATTTGTCATTGTTTAAGCCGTAATTTTCTTTTATATCGCATACGTAATTAGTAATTAGCTTTACATTAATAAAAATTCAACAGTTATTGGATTCTATTATTCTTATTATCGAAAAAAATTTTACCTGATGAAAACATTTTAAGTATTAAAACAGAAACGCGATGCAAAAAATTCATTAGATTCCGCGGCGCGAAAAAAACTGCGCGTCTGCTCGCCGAATTAAATCGTTTCCGCTTAGGCCTAGTTCTGATTTCGCCCGCTAGGATCGATGGCGTTTGAATCCAACTTATTTTTCTAGGAAGTCCCTTTCTTTCACACAAATACCCATTCTACGCATTTCACACTAACCCGTTAAAAAGTTTAAAGGTCGGGCGCAAGGAAATCAAGAGAGGACATAAGGTAAGCAAACGGTCGGCGCGGGAGATAGGGGTAGCCACAATCGCAATTGCCGCCCCCTCATTATCCACCTTCACCCCCCGAGCTCGGAAGCCGCCAAAAAAATTAAAAGCCGAATCCTACCGGTAAAATAAAAATGAATTAAGAATTAAATTGAATTTGATTGATAACCATGTCAGGTATTTGGAATTAAGCGCGTTTAGTTGCTAATCAGGCTCTGAACATTGAGTTATTATTTCAAAGCTCTAGAGCTAACCGTTCTCGAGTTCTTAGGAACATGACATTTACAAATAAATAAAAGGACGTACTTTAGGAAATATAGATATAGATTGAGGAGAGGCCTGGCGTTCACTAGCAGCTGGTTAAAACGCGGCGAACGAGTTTATCGTGATTGAAGAGAGGGACGCTCAATGAAATATTGCCAAGTGCGATAATATTATTTCGCTGCGGTTTTAAAAAATCCTAATAAGTGAATCCCGAAGGCCAAATTATAAAAAAGAGAGCCATGCAAATTTTTACGGCCAAAAGGTGATTGAAAAAAATACACATCTTATTTGTTGGTAAGCACCTTAAAGTAAATACATACATACATAGTCACATCAATCATATATATGCGACATCTTTTTAGCAACTTCAGGCTGAGAAATAAAACCCCTTCCCCGCACTCTTTAATATTATTTAAAAAACCCTGTTCATAAAAGCCAAAACAAAGGAAGATAGATGACACACAAAAAGTATCTTTATATAAAATCTTAATTAAAACTGCAATGCGTATAAAATAATTGTTTTATAAAAGTCTGATTGCTTTCTCAATTTCGTTTGTTTTGGTCAGAAGAAAACTTTATTGTTGTGCCCCGGATGTCGATCCGACCCGTTTAAAAAATAATCAAATCGAAACCCGACCCGAAACGGCCGGCCAAAAGTGAAACCCGACCCGACCCGACCCGCCCAAAAGTCTTGAAAACTGAAACCCGACCCGGCCCGCCCAAAAGTCTTGAAAACGGAAACCCGACGCGACCCGAGACCACATCGAGGGGGGCTCGGGTCAGGTCTGGTCGAATAAGCTCGCCTTTAGCGGACTCAAGACACATCTTTACTTGGTTCTGTCATACATTTTTCGTCATATATAGGCCTATTCACATTATGCAACTTTAGACAGCTGACTAAATCAGGTGGACTTGTCAACCTGACTTATTTTGTATTCACACTATGAACTGACATGTTCACATTACCCTCCTTTTTAATCCGACAAAAATTTCAAGTTGTCAGCTGACTAAAGTTGGATAGTGTGAATGGGCCTTTAGTTTGTGTTGCTTCAATACACGATGATAACGAACAATAAATTAGCCTTTATATAGTTTACATAGAGCCACGTAGCAGTCAACGCAGGAAGCTCATACACTGCTGGATATTCGTCTGCTAAGCAGACGATTTCGCATTATAAAAAACAAAGAGTCTGCTTAGCAGACGAATATCCAGCAGTGTATAAACTTTTCGTGTGGGGAAACTGTTAAAAATTATGGAACAAGCCAAGAGTATGATTACCACGAGATAATGAATCGCTTTCTGTCTAAAGAGTTTTGCTGTTGTGTATAAAATAGAAACTCGAAAGCCCGATCACTAATATATAAAAAACCCGACCCGGCCTGTTCAGTTTTATGTAAAAAGCCCTACCCAATCCAACCCTAAAAAAAAGCGCGAACCGGGCGGGCCGGCCCGGCCCGAAAACATATTTATAAAACGAAACCCGACCCGGCCCGGCCCGTCAAAAAATTCGATTTCGAAAACCCGGACCGCCCTGAGGCTGGCTCGGGACGGGTCGGCTCGGGTTGGGTACGCTGGCCTTCATCTCTACTCCACTGCCTTAAATATTAGCCAAGATAATCACGTTTTTGTTGTGGCGGATGATACTGACATAATGGTCATATTGTTATATCACTGTAATTTTGATAATGTTTTTATGAAAGGCTTCAAAAAGTGATAAAATAACAAACATTTATAGGTTGAAAGAAAAACTTGGCCAACTCTCAACATTAATGCCTTTCATTCACGCGTTATCGGGATGCGACACTACTTTGGCTTTCTTTAAGAAAAACCAATCAACAACCCTGAAGTTATCGTTAGGCAAAATTTAGGCCAGAGATTCCAACAGTAGACCGGTTTTGGTTCATCAGTACTCTGTAGGAACTCTGGCTTTACTCGGAAATCTGCCGATATCAGTTAAACTAATAAACAATCAGAGTGCCCTATATGTACTCGGGTTTGCGTTGAATTCCAACGTTAAGATATTTATATAATAAGTCAAAATATAGGCCAGAGTTCCTACACAGTACTGATGACCACCCCGAAAGGGCGAAACCGGTCTACTGTTGGAATATCTGGCCTAAATTTGGACTTAGGATATAAATATCATAAAGTTGGAATTCAACGGAAGCCCGAGCGCATAAAAGACGTCTGCTGAATAGCGACCGCCTTGCAATAATTGGTGAAGAATTTAACTATAAATTGCAATGGACTGCTCACATATAGGGCATTCTGATTGTTTATTAACCCTGAGTTCTTTAAAAACAACGACGAGTTAGTTATTAAAGCGTTAGTGTTCAACGGCGCAGATGCCGATATTGAAAAACTGCAGGAAGTTGGTGAGAAAATCATTTTACGGTTGTATGGAGCCCAGAAACGTACGAAATCCTTAAACCAACAGCGTTACTTCATGTACTTCATGTTTTGTTTCAAAGCAACAGCTCAAGAACGCGTTTTATCTAGCTACGCTACCGCCGACCTCCGAAGAAGCGAAACACCATATGAATCGTGTGTATTACCAAACACAAGAATGGATTGGAAATAAACTCAATCCAGAGAATTGAGGTTGGAAAATAGTCAGATTTTAGAAGCAATTCGTTGTGATAAACCGCCAGCCTCGCAAATAATTCTAAATTTTATGTTTCGTGGATGTAAATCCAGTCATGGCGGAAAAGCTTGCTCCTGTAGAAAATATGGAATGAACTGGTCGGCTATGGGCGGGGAATGTAATGGAATCTCTTGTCAAAACGCTTTTAAGGAAGATATTAATCCCTTAAATAGTGCCTAAGAATTGTACCCCTAAACCACGCATGTAACAATTTTTTTTAATATACATTTGTAACTCAAGTTTTAAAATCTTAACATAGCTTACATAAGCATAAACTGTAGTCGAATATATTGCATGAATATTATATTATTCAATTTAATATAGGTATTGCCCTACTCAGGACATCCATCTGAACACAATTCCTTTGACAAACGCTTGTTTACCGTACTATAAAGAAAATGTACGTATTAATTAGAATTTTTTAAATTAAATTAAATATTTAACAAAATCGTTTTTGGCCCAAGAAATTACATTTGAGGTTCGGACTTTAATTTAGTGTAAAATCATTTTCTGAAGTTACTGAAAAATCCCCGGATAAACTTTCTTTACTTTAATCTATTAAATTAGTGAAATATTTGGTCTCACACTTGTCAGACTTACGATTTATTTAATCCGAAAATTTAACTAAAGAACTTGGCCATTTGAGCCTACACTTTTATTATCATTTGGAGAGGTCAAAGAAGCTGCGGCCTCCATCGTCAGCGGATGTTGATGGAGTTTGTCCCTACGTCATTGGAAGCGAAGACTAACGATACAAATATTTCAGATGTTTTGTTTTTAAAATATTAAAGAAATACAATTTCATAAATTTGATAGTTTACAATTAATTTCTAAATACAATATTTAATACTAAACAAATTAACAGAATTTATATATGATTAGACATTTTTATAATGCGGTATTTAACATTCAATTGGAGCGCTACAAGAAGGAGTCAGTTATTTAACAATAACATAATTTATTAGAAGAATAATTTTTTCATAGACATACTCGTACCGATTATACAGTAGTAGTATAAAAGCTTAAATTGAACGAGGAAACAATTTATAAGGTGAAATAAGATAAAACATTATACATAATTATAAACATATCTCGCCAATTTTTTTAAGCGCTGCAATAGGTTTTTGTCTGCTCTATACGCAACGAATTAAATATGTTTATAACGTTACGGAATGTAGAGTTTAGTCTATGGCTAGCTCTAGATTTCATATTGCTCAACTTAAATTAATTATGAATTTAATAATCTATATCCTAACAGAAGAGATTTGCCACTTTTAACCACCGTGAAGAAGCTAATCCCAGGTTCTGGAAGATATTGTATTAGCATACTTTGTTGCATAAACTGAACGCAGCGTCAAGAGTGCATGTGATGATTTGCATTTGACAAGGGAACTCGTCTGGAGGACCCTGTAAAAACACAATTTCTATCCGTGTCGAGTGACTCTCCATCAAGCACTACCTGATGTAAGTACAGACTTCTTTATGACTTCTGTACCAGAACTCGCATAATTTCAAAAGAAAACTCCGATTTTAATAGTTCACTCTCGTTGTCCGATATATGTTAGTATTCCAGACTAGCTGGATGTGGGGTAAATTTAAACGTCACTGGCGATTCACTAACAAATATTGGGCTAATCGTCTGAGCCGGAAGACCTACAAGGAGCTCTTGCTGTAAGAACATGACGGTGTGCCACCACATAATTATAATGATATTGTAGCTCAATTATTTAAGTAATCGATAGAAGGAATTGTCCTATTCGATGGCCTAACAGCTTGGCTTTTTCTCCCCATTTTACCAGATACTTATTACGGAACTTACAGATCTGCGCCAGAGAATTGTTATTGCCTTCCGACTTATGATAGTTTATTTCGAGACATTATTGCTCGTGCGGAAACATTATTAGCGCTGAGGTTTAATAGAACCTCACCTGTAATTTGTTGGTGTTGTTGGTTTGGTTTTAATTGGATTGAATTCAGTACTTAAAATGTGTACTATGATGAGCTTGTTTTTTTGTTGGTTATTTATCTTTGTACAGAGATAATAATGATAACGTTTAGAATTTATATAAATTTACATTAACATTAATAATATACTTCAAAAATTAGGGTTATGTTTAACTAATTTTTCTGATATTAGTAACTTCCTTTCGTTGCCATGGATTAAAACAGTTTATTTCCCGCTTGTCCAGTCAATATTGTCTTATGGTATTATTGGCTAGGGTTTAACTTATAAAAATTGAACCATTAGAGATTATGCAAAGGAAAATAATAAGAATCTGTTTAAAAAATGGTCGGTAGGAACTTGTATACTGAATTTGGAGTTTTTACAGTTAACAGTTGTATTCCAAATGTATATTATTATATTCGTATAAATTTAGAGAAACGTTAATCTCGGAAAACTAATGAAATATTCGATTGGTCGCGGTAAAAAACAATAATCATAGACCAGGTATCTAAAACCATTGGTCAAAAATATGCCTGCTACTTAGGAACCAAGTTGGATAATACATTAGATCGATTATCTAAAAATTGTATAAATTTAAAATTTTTTATGAAAATAATTTGTATATGGCTTGTGGGATATGTTTATGAAAATGTATTTAGTTTCTTATATCTCAATTATTTTTATATTCAGAAATTATACGGTTTACATTTAGTGATATAATATAATGGCGTGATTTATTTGTTAACACGGCGCTTCAAAGGCAAAGTATGTTAATTTATTAAGTTCCCCTCCACGTTTGGCTGTTCGGTGTGGAATCCACATTTTAAATTAGGTCCAGATAGTTGGTGTTCAGCAGTATCGAATTAACAACCACCCGCTTCCTTAGGCTTGAACTTTAGTAGGTACACATTGACCTTGCTCTAGCCTCTTTTTGGTACCCCACTTAATATATGCAATTTTCCCGCTCCAAGAGGATTAAACGTTCTTAGTCTGTTGGTTACTCGGTCACTGGTGTTCAGGAACGTTGTACTAATACAATTGTCTATTTTAGATATCTTTCTCGGCAACCAAGACTTGAGAGTCTTAACTGGTCTACTAGGGTCACTCGATGCTTCTTCTTAGACTTAGTAAATCTGTTAGAGTTTCTGTCACCCCTGGCCAGCCTTTTCTGTACAGTTCTACCAGAGAGTGGGCACTTACAAGAAGATGTAACAACGAACGGATTTCAAACGCTAATCACTCTTTTATCGTACTGCAAGAAGTTAAAACTTCCTTCTGACTCTAAAATTCAGCAATCTAAGTGGGACCAATGATAAAAATGAATGCTTTCTTAAATGGGAATTTCGCCTTTCTCAGGGGACAAGAATATTTTGCTTCATTAATGATTTCTTTCACTTATTCTTTGAGTTTGGTTAGATGTGATAGGCAACCCGGGTATTGGTCAATGGTCATATGTATATGATGTTGGATGAGAGGCATTGGTAAAATATATGGTTGTGCTTTAAAGTGAGTAGGTACTTTCAATTTCATGGCGGAACAACGAATTTCTCATTTCTGCCACCTGGTTTAACAAAAACTAGGAATAATTTGTGTTAGTCACGTTAGAAAGAAGACGTTTTTTCGAATTATTGTGTACCATCTTTAAAGGTGCACACTTTTTACTTGGCTACGATACCTTAGGTGCGGTTAGGTTAGGTTAATATTAGGCTGGTCAATACTTGGTTCGTTATGGCTAGGTACTGTCCTCTAGGTCGCGATATAGATGGCCCATCGTTATAGGAAGAATGGGGTTGGGATGGCGTCGCGCTCCCCCCGTGCTCCAGCGAAGTGAGTGCGCGGCGCCGTAAGGTGTCAATACGTATGTAACTTAGGATTATTTAACATTTCAAGCGAAGTACAGGCTATAGCTTCGGTTAAGCTTAGGTTCAGTTAAGTAAGGTTAGGTGGCCGCCGCAGGTCTAAGCTAGGCAGATACCATTTTTGTCAACATAGTCGAACGGCCGAAAAGTGACGATTCGACGACCGATTTTTCACTTGAGTAAAACGTGGTTAATCGTACGCAAGCAGTTCAGGTGGATGCTAAGCAAGGTTCTTTAAAAAAAAGCAAACAAACAAACCTTTTCCAAGGAACTACGACTTAATATTTACGTCATGAGGAGCCGTGCGAAAGGAAACCCGCGCTAATGGGGAAAAACTGCGCTACTGGTTATCTGTTCAAATGGTGAATTGCGCAAATTAGAAAACTGCGGAAATGGAGAGCTGTGCAAATGAGAAAACTGCGGAAATCGAGGATTGCGCCAATGGAAAATTTGCGCAAATGGCCACCGCGCTTATTGGATAAAAGCAAATGAGAAAGTACGCAAATGAAAACCCCGCAAATTAATTTGAACTGCGAAAATGGGAGCCGCGGAAATGGACCCAAACAATTTAATTTTACAATTTTAAATGTGAAAAGGCAATGAAACTTGTGAAAGTCTATAGATATTTCCGCGCTGAACCAAAACACTGGTAATAGGCTAATAGTCTAATAGAGTAGTAGCACTCTGTAGCTTTGGCCATGGTCGCCATTTTGGTCGCAAATTTTTTATCTATAGGAAAGAGCATGGGTGACGTACTAGGACGTCACAGTGCCATTTCTCTATAAAGATTTAAATATGAGGTTGTTCAGATAATAAAAATCTTACTCTTAGTAAGTTAGTCTTTTTAAGTTCTTAACAAGAATATATTTTTTTTAGGAGGGGCATACAAAATAATTTTTTTTCTCGAAAACAAAAAATATTACCCTCGCAGTTTTTTGACGGCAACTAAAGCGCGTATAGGGAATGCGAAAAAAAATTAAATTTTGAAAATTAAAAATGAGCTATTTTCAGGGTCAAAGGTCAACTATTTAAAACTTGATTTATTGTATTTTATCTTATATATAGCATGTACCTAAGTGCCTATTTACATTGCGCTCTTCAATTCCTTTAAAATGAGCTCTTTCGAATTTTTGGGTTATATAGAAGCTGAGATAAAAAATGTCTAATGGTAGGGTTCAATGTCATTTTCAAAATTTGACTACACTGTATCTCAGCAACCGCTCAACCAATCTTCCTGAAAATTACGGAATCGATTTCTACGGCCAAATTAACCCTAAATACAAGTTTTCACCAAAATTGGCGATGGTCGGATGAACAAGTGGGAAAATCTGTCCTGGAATGACCCGTAATTTGAAAGGTCATTTCAACCTTCATTTATATTTAAATTTTAAAAAATAAAACCGATGTAGTTTCAAAAAATTATATATAATTTTCGGAAACCATTATGTAATGCGGTTTTTAAATTTAAGTGATTTTTGTTCAAATTGTATTCTTGTTTTTAGAACTAATTTAACGGCCTGTATACCTTATTTTGGTTTTAATTATTTTGTAAATTTTCACTTTTTTCAATTACGGGAAGCTAATTGTTGAAATAACAAGTTGGCAAGCCAAAATATACCTCTCCTCGGAAGAATTGTCCCTAGTGGTATTAATTTATCGAGATGACAATTAAAGATATATCTCCGCATTGCAGAGTTATTTACTAAAAACGTAATCCCGGTTCAATCCCGCCCGGTATAAAATTTTAATTTTAATTAAAATAATTGAGACGAAACAACCGAGTTTAATTTATTCAGAATAATATAAATTAAGTAGTTACAACAGCGAGTTAGACGTACTAAAACAATGCACAATTGAATTTAACCCTATTTACAGTACAAGTTTATCAGTTAAATATAATACGAAGCCAATTTTAATCAAAGAAATATCTACAGAGGGTATTTGTATTTTTGTCGCTTACGAAATACTTGCCGCATCTTTAACGCTCATTTTATTTCAACACTCGCCCTTGATAAAGATACCGTAGAATAGCAATATAATCGACATCTGGTAGTGGACGACTCGTAGACTGTTGACGTTGTGACACATACCGCATGAAAAAGACCAATACCATCCAATTTCCAATATCATATAATGACTCGCACACCCAGGAAATCAATGACTGCAATAGGAATTGTAGATGTCCAAATATCCACACAAATAAAAAATGTATTAACAAGAAGCGAAATCTAACCATCACAAAGCACAGAAAGCCACTTTACTAAACCACAGCTCGTATATCAATAAATGACCGTAGACGGAATAGTTAGAGCGACACCTTACCATTAACAAACATGAATTTTCGACGTTTTTATCATGAAACCGGATAAGCTAAACAACACGACCTACACACCTTAAAGTCTCCTAACCAAAGATAAATATATTAATTAAAAATGCTTTTATCAAAGCAGTTTAAAGGTAATTTATGGGAGGGGGGTGAGTTGGGGCCTAGAAAGGTACAGATATGTCTTTAGATTTTAAGAGATATTTTTTGCAATTACTTTCAAATGCCAAATATATTTTATTACATTTCATCAGTTTTCCTCTCCTTTTCACAAATTGACATTCATATTTATCAGATGGGAATGTATATATTTTAAAACCCTTTCCTTAAATTTGAGCCTAGAAACTGTAACAGGAAACTGAGAAAATATTAAAATGCAAAGGAGTACGCGTGTACGTCCAGGGTTTTCTATTCGGGGGGGGGGGGGGGGGGGGAACTATATTGGAAATCACTCACTTTTAAAAAGTTTGAGCTTTTTCCATATGAAAATAGCGAAATGAGACACAGCAAAATACACGTATTCCAAATAATGAAACCTTCATACTCATAAGAAGCAGATTTTTACTTAAATAGACTTATATCTGGCCCTTTGTTTTAAAACAGTCGTCTGCTACGGTGTCGTCACTAGTTTGAATAAATAAATAAGTACACATTTATTGTAAAGTAATCATCCTGCTTTTTTATTTGTATTTAATTAATATGTAAGCGAGTTTTACTTTCATTTAATTTATAAATTCTGTCTGTTAGTTTGCATTTCATAATATTTAAAAAATGAAGTGGCACTTGGTTTTTATTGTTATTGTTATTTTTAGGGCTTGATATGGCTTAAAACTTGTTGTACTATGCTACCCAATAAATTAATTCCAGTTTACTTTTATACTGAAAACTATATATATTAAATTTATAATATTTTCACATTAAATTAGAGTTTGAATTATGACTAACAAGATGCTAGCCTGTGGTTTGTGACTTGGGTATTAGCTTAGCTGATTATTATTTTTATTATTATTAGAATAAAAATCCTGATCAGTTCTTATCTTGTTCTGGATATTACTGGAAAACATAACACTCCCCTTATATTGTTGCAGTCTCTCACATCTCAATGGGTAGAGATCAATACTAAATTAATCATCAAATTAGGGGCTATGTAGTTGATAATATTCTTGATTAGGTAGATTACAAACATTTATACTCATTTAATAGTGTATTTTCTCTGGTGAGTTGCAACAAATTAAATGGTCAACTTACACTTAATCCTTTGCATTTTAATATTTTATCAGTTTCCTGTTACAGTTTCAAGGCTCAAATTTAAGGAAAGGGTTTTAAAATATATACATTGCCATCTGATAAATATGAATATCAATTTGTGAAAAGGAGAGGAAAACTGATGAAATGTAATAAAATATACTTGGCATTTGAAAGTAATTGCAAAAAATATCTCTTAAAATCTAAAGAAATATCTGTACCTTTCTAGGCCCCAACTCACCCCCCATAAATTACCTTTAAACTGCTTTGATAAAAGCATTTTTAATTAATATCTGGCTCTTTTCCCTGCCCTTCAGGGCATATTAATCGTATAAATTATTATTGTAAATATAAGCCATAAGTAATCATTCAGTTACAAGATCCAATAATCAATAACTTAATATCGTTATTTGTAGGTCACTTTGAATAAACAATTTATGTAATTGTCATTTCCGGTCACTCGGAGGTCATACCAGTTTTTTTTTAAAGTCTTATAACTTTTCACTTTATAGTAAAAAATGTTAGTTTTGTTAATGACAGATCCTACACTTTGATTCAAGCCAAAATGTAAAGAAGCAATATTAAAAATGTTGAAGACTAGAGTTTCAATTTCATAAGAATTCTTAAAATTTTATTAATTAAAGGTAGGAGCTACAGAGATATCATAATTTCACAATAATAATTCTTGATTCGTGCCTTTCCAAATGTGTAGTTATCAAAATTCTTTAAATTTAGTAAATTTCACTTTGCACAACCAAATCATTAACTTCAATACTTGATTCATGCATTTTCCAACTAAAATTTACCTGATTCGGTCTTGTCTTTAAAAAATAATTTAAAGAATTCAGTTACATTTCCAGTTGGAAAAAACACAATTTAATCACTAATTTTTTCAGTCTCTAAATTAGTTAATTAAAGAACGAGTTTAATTTTTGTGAAAAAAATAAAGTATTTTGTGGGCCACAGTGTACATGTACTTTGCTTCCTTAGCAATGGTACTATCCATTAGAATCACTCGTTCACTAAATAACTTCATTTCTTCTATAAAATCAATTTTAACTGAAGAATAGGACTCGACTCGTTGATTTGTCTACTGTAAATTTACCAGAAATCCTAAAATTAGAAACAAACTACTGAGACATCACACTGTTAACAAAAATTGGGTCAAATGAGGGGAATTTTTAAGAATAGCACCTTTTGTTTTTTTTTGGTTTTTGTTTATGGTTTTAGGTGTATTATTTGTCAAGGATTACAGAAATGCCAAAAGTTTTAAGCGCAATTTATTATTTAGAAAGATATGATAAATATAAAATTGTTACTTACCGCCAATATTTATCACGGAAAATACATAATATTTCGACATTTTTGTACGTATTGGGTAAGGTAGGACTAATGAAGAGTTAGATTTAACGGCAAGATACTAAAAAATTTAAATATAAAAAAAAGTGCTAAGTGAAATGTTTTTTTACGGCGAATTCAATTTGTTTTTTTTAATATTTTTTTTCCAATTGTTAATTAGTGGTCAAGGAATCTAAAAAAAAATAAAAATATTTTGCGGAAACATGTTTTTACAAGAAAATAAAGAAGCCAAAAAATTGGAATCTTGAAAAAATGGGCTTTTTAATGGTACTGCATTTTACAAAGCAGGACTGATGAAGGATAAAATTAGAGAATGTGAAAAATGGGAATTATTCTTTGGGCGCAGTTCAGATTTTACGGCAAGATACTACTAAATTTAAATTTAAAAAAAGTGCTAAGTGAAATGTTTTTTTACGGCGAATTCAATTTGGTTTTTTTTATTATTTTTTCTAATTGTTAATTAGTGGTCAAGGAATCTAAAAAAATAAAATTATTTTGCGGAAACATGTTTTTACAAGAAAATAAAGAAGCCAAAAAATTGGAATCTTGAAAAAATGGGCTTTTTAATGGTACTGCATTATACAAAGCTTTTGGGTAAAGTAGGACTGATGAAGGATAAAATTAGAAAATGTGAAAAATGGGAATTATTCTTTGGGCGCAGTTCCTAACTAAAAGTGAAACTGGACTCGTATTGGCGACTTACGGGGCCGCGCACTCGCTTCGCTCGAGCGCTGGTTCCGCGCGGCGCCACCACAGCCCCATTCTTGCTAATCAAGCTGTGCCATCTATAACGCAACCTAGAGGACAGTACCTAGTATAGTCTCTTGTGGTGCGAATTAAACAAGGGATAGCGACTGAGAGATGAATAGATCCCACACGAAGGAGTTTTCCCTCCTTCTATTAACTCCACATACGGACATCATATCCAGTGAAAACGTACCTAGTATCTAGCGAATTGAATTCGCCGTAAAAAAACACATTTCACTTAGCACTTTTTTTTAAATTTAGTAGTATCTTGCCGTTAAATCTAATACGTCATCAGTCCTACCTCACCCAATACGTACAAAAATGTCGAAATATTATGTATTTTCCGAGATAAATATTGGGGGTATGTAACAATTTTATATTTATCATATCTTTCTAAATAATAAATTGCGCTTAAAACTTTTGGCATTTCTGTAATCCTTGACAAATAATACACCTAAAAAAAATAAACAAAACCAAAAAAAACAAAAGGTGCTATTCTTAAAAATAGCCCAAATGAGATCAGTGCCCACTCTGATTTTAACCATTGCTGTCACTCCTTCATTTCCAGTCTAAAAAATATTAAAACTGAAGAAAAGGACTGGCTTTTCAACTGCAAATTTAACAGAATTATTTTCACAAAATACCTTAACACTTATCTTCACTTATAGTTACTAGTTTTATATTCTAAATTTGGAACTCTTTTTAATTCAATAGCAAGCTAGTCAGAGTTTCTACTTTTCAACAAATTACAAGGCCCCTGAGCTGAAATAATGTATATCTAGCTACTACATCCTAGGAGGCCATCTAATGGCGTATAATTCTACAATCTTTGTTGCGCGAATTTCAAATTATTATTAAAACTTACCCTAAAGTTCTAAACATAAGTTAAAATTTTAAATAATTAACGTTAATACAATTGTTAAATAAAAATAATTTTCAATTAAATAAATACATCTCAACCAAATTTATTTATAAATACTACATTTTTAAAAACGGAAACGTTTTAACACTAGTTTAAGGCGACATCGCGGTCCGCCATTTAATTTTGGAATTTTCTAACAGGGTTGCTAGCTCAGGAACTTCCCAGCCAATGAAAGCAGACTTATGTGATAAATGAGTCTATGAAGGAAAGCCATTGGTATACTCTTATTTACTGCCGAGTAAACCTTGTAAAGTATTGCAATTTTAATGTGTTAATAAACCTTGAAAATAATTATCTTTTTTTCAAAAGTGAACAAACAGTTATATTTTTTCCTGCCTTCCAGTGTACTGTCGATTCCCATAGTAAATCATGTTCGGCCCATAAATAACTCTGGCCTACCAAAAACTGTAATGTTGTGAAAATTAGAGGAATGAAGAAGACATATAAGAAGACCGAAATTTACTGCTTTTATACTCGAAATGAAAATTTAAAATTATATTTGTCGTGGTATTGCCGAGGATTAAAAATTAACAAAAATTATGTCCAACTAAAGGCAGAGATTTCAATAAATATCCATACAAACAGGTTGTATTTAATAAGTTAATAAAATCTATAGCTACAAAACTAGGCATATGTAATATTTTACAAACACGGGAATGGTCCATTAACAAAATAATTCAATATAATTCAAAATCACAGTCTAAGGCCGAACCATCATCTTCATATATTAGTAATAGGTAAACTCAAGTCGATGGCGTATACGCAATACGAGTAGCGAATTGTCGGTGGCTCGGTGATAAAGCAGGTGCCTAACATGCTTAAAAACCGGGTTCAATTCCCGTCCGGTACAAATTTGTTCTTTTCCACCCAAGATTAAATTTATTTCTTGCTTCTATTAAATTCGATCTTATGCCTATAAGTTTCTTTGAAATAACTTGCCTATCAAGCTAAGGACGCGGGTTCGATTCCCGGTATTAGCCTAGCTAATGATTATTATTTAGAAATAATTTATAAATTATTTACTTGTGCAAGGATTGCAGAGCAGGTGGGAATAGAAGAAGAAAAGATTATTTGAGATGGACCTGGTTCGGTTGGTTTTGCAACTGGATCTCGACCTCAGTCCCCCGAAGAGGAAGGCCGTGATCGTCGAAACGGAAACGAAACTGAACAACAGTAGATTCCAGTTGGCCTGATCCATGGCTTCATGGGGCAGATGAACGTGATTGATTCGTCCTAATTGCTCGTCCCAGCAGCTGTAGATGCGAAGGGATGACGAATGAAAAGATTGAGTGATCGTTGCCCGTGCCCTCTTAATATGTTCTCTACCCAGTGAGGCCACGGGTCTGCGACTTGAAAATCTACATCCTACACAGCAATTTAAAGTCAGGTTCAAGACGATTCCTGTTTGTGCAGATTAATAAAACTTTTACTTACACCGTCAATAACATTTTTCGCGAACAAATCAGTCAATATGATTGGTTTATTTTTGTAAACTAGTCTGAAATTCAAGTTAATCGTTTTATCAGTTTCAGTTTAGAATAAAACAATTAAATGCATGATTTATATTAAAAAATAGTTTCACATTTAAAGTGAGTGCAGAACGATAGTATTTTCAAAGTAAAATAACATAAATATCTTACTTCACATTGGTTATATTCAGGAACACAAATGCTTTTATTGATTTTATTGGGTTATTCTTGATATAGACGTCAGAAAATCGGACTTCCTCCTTTTGGTTCGAGAAAAATACCAGAGCGAACAGTGGCATTTTAGTCTCAACACGTAATGATTTTTAAATTTTATATTTGACAAAAACACAGTTACAGGTTTACTAGTTTAACTATCATTTCGGTTTTTCTCAGTTGTTAGAGCTAAAATATACAGGGTGTCCATTTTTATTCGAAAAAGTGATTTTTCTCAATAACCGTTGTAGTTAGAATTTTTAAATTTTTTGTGTGAATTGTCAGTACCGGGGGCCATTGTTGTACATCATGTTTATCGATTTTAAAATAATATTTTAAAATTTTGAAATAATAAATTTTGATGTATTGGAGCTCGTCAAATTTTGCCAAAAATGTAGACCGACGTCGATAACAATCATTTTTCACGAAATTACACGCGTTTGAAAATTGACTTAACGGGTAAACAAAATAATTGGAAAAATCAAAAACTAGAGTCTTTTGGATGCAGTGGAAGTCGTAAGACAATATTATTTTTAGGATGAACCAAATATTATTTTTATTTATTTAATGCAAGATTCTAATATTCAAACTCATTTAAATGCTTTATTTTCGTTCAGTAAATACTCGGGGAACCTTCAAGATATCACGTATCTAATTTCGGGGATATTGTTTTTGGACTTTCGGTTATTTTTCATTAAATTTAATTTAAATAAATAAAAATAATATTTAGTTCATCCTAAAAATAATATTGTCTTATGACTTCCAATGCATCCAAAAGATTCTAGTTTTTGATTTTTCCAATTATTTTGTTTACCCGTTCAGTCAATTTTCAAACGCGTGTAATTTCGTGAAAAATGATTGTGTTTTCAACGACCAAATGTTATTCTTATGTTTTCGACGTCGCTCTACATTTTTCTCATTGACAAAATTTGACGAGCTCCAATACATCAAAATTTATTATTTAAAATTTTTAAAATATTATTTTAAAATCGATAAACATTATGTAAAACAATGGCCCCCGGTACTGACAATTCACACAAAAAATATCAAAGTTCTAACTACAACGGTTATTGAGAAAAATCACTTTTTCGATTAAAAATTGACATCCTGTATAAGTAGTTTTATAAAACTTTCCCTAGTTGTATTAACGGTACCCGTAAATCATTTTCAAAATCTAAACAATATTAGATTATTGCATTGATTTAATTTTCAAACTCATTAAACTCTTATACAAATTAAATTCTTCTTCAGTCATTGTAAATTTTTTGTTTAACACATACGCTTGACAAGGGGTGTCATACCCGAAAACTTGCAGCGTTTATAAAAGTTTTAAGTAATTATGAATAAACCATTTATTTTATTTTATTACAGTTCATTAAACTCTTGTTTGTTTTAAAAATTCATAATTATAAAGGCAATTTTAAAGTTTTTTGTTTATAGTGGAAAGTATAAAGAATTTATTTTATGAACGTGAGTGGCCTACCTTCGAGATTTTGTGAAGCCAAACATTAGAGTGTCTGATTTGAAATGGTCCTGATTCGTTCATAATTGGATATCTACGGAAATTAAAGAAGCCTTAAAAAATAAAAACAAACTTCGTAAATTATCAATACGTAGACCCACAATCGAAAACCTCACGAACTATAAAAAAATCTCGAAATTTGTGCAACAATATCACTAGAAATGCCAGAAACCTCTATTATAAAGAGGCCCTAGCCAAGTCTACAGGTAACCCAAAACAGAGCTGGAACAAAATTAACGACCTCTTGGGTAGAGCTAAAAAGAAAACTACAATAACCGAATCATCAAAGAGCTTCAACGAATTCTTCTGTCCAGGTCCCTCGAATAGCCCAGATACCTCATATCCATACGCCAATTTAAATAATGTGAATAAGATACCTAATACCATGGTTTTAAATGAAGTGAATCAAAAAGAAGTTCTTAACATTATAGGATAACTAAAAAATAACTCAGCCCCTGGTTTCGACGAAATTATTCCGAAAGTCTTAAAAAGCGCGGCCCCTTATATAATGACCATTTTAACGTATTTAATAAATCTCTCATTTAAAAAAGGGATTTATCCAAACACCCTGAAAAGAGCCATAATTGTGCCTATATACAAAAGTGGTGACGTCAACTCTCCAAACAGCTACAGACCCATATCAATCCTATAACTCTTTCCTAAAATATATGTTACAACAAAAGACTCACCAATATTTTAAAAAAATATAATATTATTTCTAAAAACCAATTTGGTTTTCGGGGAGGTTCTGGCGTAGAACCGTGTCTGGCTCAAGTCTACCAAAAATACTCGACTGGTTATATCATAGTTCTTACGCAATAGGGGTATTTTAGACCTCAAAAAAGCGTTTGATTTTGTACGGCAAGATAGATTCCTCGCAAAATTAGAACTCTCAGGCATTAGGGGACCAAGTTTAGAGTGGATAAAATCATATCTAAAGAGCCGCAAAAGCCAAACTAAAATCAATAATGTATTAACATCACAGATAATTACCTTGAAAGGTGTTCCACAAGGATCGATTATCTCTCCAAATCTTTTTAATATATTTATCAACGATCTAGCGGTAACAGGTTATGATAAATCACTAACTCTATACGTGGATATGTCTCCATGGTGGACAGGATTTAGAAAAAATATTAGTCGGAACCAATAGATCTCTAGACAAAATTTATAAGTGGCTCACGGATAATTTCTTGAAGTTAAATAAAGAAAAGACTGTATTTATGGTATTTAGGAACATAAACAAAGTTAGAATAGATAAGTGTGATGTCAAGATAGGAGGTCATACACTAGCAGAAGTTAATAAATACAAGTACCTAGGTGTATGGTTCGACCCTCACCTAAAAGGGAACCACCATGTTGAAGCAGTATCAAAAAAGATTGCGTACGGGATTTATTTAATGAATAGCACACGATTGATACTTAATAAAAAACTACGCCTTCATATATACTTTTCGCTCGTACATAGTCACCTCTCCTACTGTACATTTATTTGGGGAAACAAAGCAGATAGAAATATAAACAGATTACTCCTCATTCCAAAACGAGCCCTAAGGGTAAATTGACGCTAAACCATATCTTGCCCATACTGCACCAATTTTTAAATCACTTAATATCTTTAATGTAAAGCAGACATATATCTAAAACTCGTTATTGGTCGTTTTTAAATCTCTAACCTTTTACGTACATAACCAATTTCAATTTAGTAGACTCTCAATTTATTTTACCAGAAAAAAAGTATATTTTACATACCCCCGCGGCGCGCAATTCCCTAAAATAAAAATCTTTTTTCTGTGAGGAAACCAGATATATTAATACCCTGAATACTACCACCTCAGTTGGTCTAAAATGTTTTAAAAAACAGGCTAAGCTATTTGTTCAAAATGTTACCTAACTTTCTTTTATAAATAATTGTTGTATAAGAGTTTAAATTTTAATTTTGATACTTTTCTTTGTTGCTTTAGTTCTTTATTTATTGTTAGTTTTTGTTTTTTAAATATATTTTTTTTGAAAAAAAAATACAAACGCCGGTTAAAAGTCATATACTGACTTAGCCGGACCATGGAAACGTTTTTTTAACGTCTGAAATAAAGAACTTAAACTTAAACTGTAACATGTACTCTTAACTTCGATCAATTTCATTTCAATTCTTTAACGCTTTTCAATGTAGTGAGTTTTATTTTTTGGTCAAATTCCTAATTTAACAAATCAAATAACATTGAATTATATTTAATTGATATTATCTGATAATATGTCACCATGAAAATAAACAAAAGATCATAAATCGCTTTTATGTGTTAATTGAAATCCGAAAAAAATATATTTATTGTTGGAACATGGCCGCAGCGATTGAATTGATCTAACACCAGTTGTAATGAGCTTTTCAACGTTACCTTTCAAACGCTGCAGCGATAGTACTTTGTTCAATATTAAAAACTATGGCTTAATGTTTAGTTTAAACCTCTTTAATGAGAGCAAAAATCAACGTTACCGTTTAAACAACAGCCTCTTCTTATCGGCTGAGCATAAGTTTCCTGGAGCAACGCAGAGTTACTTGTCGAGGGCCTGTTCGATGTAAAAAATACGCTATATTTATATAAAAATATTTTAAAAGGTTTTTTATTCGCTCAAATTTTAAATATTTTCTAGTAACGTCAAATCTGTTTGGACAAATATCAAAGTGAAGCCCACTTCTTTATCAACAGAGAAGACTAAAGTTGGCCGAAATACTAAATGTTTTTATTAAACAAATTTCAAAAGTTTTGACTTGTGTTTATTAGCACACACATTTAATGAGAACACCTTTAATGAGCTAACAAATACCAAACCACAATTATTGGCAATTTAAAATAGAAATTTAAAACATTCATTAGAATTTGTGAATAGTTAAAACAAATTATCCAACGGTGATAAAATATGTAGTCTAAATGTTATAATTATAACCAGGTGACTGTAGTCGCCGGTATTATATATCGGTACCTCGACTTTTACCATAAAACTCGACGCCTTCTCCCTATAGTAATTTTTCCACGCGGGTAAAACAGATGTTGTATATGGCTCAATTTTTAAAGGAACTGCGATTATGGTTTCATTGAATTTCCTAGCCATATTATTTCCATTAAATTTGAAAAGAAGGGTAAAAAAATAATTTTCTAAGAATGTTGCAGGTTTTAGCTATAAATAGGTCACACCAGGTGGCGATAGCGTCTAGGTTCAGAATTTTACTAGGACTTTGGTTAATCATAAAATTAAATCAAATGACGCCCATGCGATGCGTAGGCTCGAGTTTCTTAAGCCTTGGTCTCTTACTGGTTAGTGATAATCATTTCGTATTAATAATATTAAACATATAACCGCGAAACGAAAAATGTAAAAATTTAAATCTATGTATGTATCGGCTGACGAAGGACCACGGTCCAAAAGTTTAAAATATTTGAATTAAAATAAATATGTAAAATTCCACGAAGTAGCAGTGGTTTTTATCATAAATCCTCTTACCATATAACCGTGAAGTGTGGCGTAGTGTGTAACTAGAGGCCTGCGCCGGTCTGATATGGGTCGGCGGTGGCGTTTGACCCAAAATATACCGGCGGCGGCGGCGGTGTACGCCGGCGTTTGTATAAATTTTAGAGCTATTTCTTGTAGCGACAGTTTGAAAAACACGCGACCAAAAGGCAAATACAAACTCGCAGACTTGTAAATAGTATATATTTTTAAGATAGTCCACTGGACCCGGACCCCTCCGCCGATCTTTTTATTCGAAGAGTCCACGAATCTTCCCCCTTTTTTCGCCCCCCTCGTTTAAATTTATATGTTCTTTAATCTCTCTTTATTCCTTCATTTTACATTCGAAAATAAATGTCACCAGGTTAAGCCTATAAAAATTTTATTGTAATTATAAAAGAGACATCAGAAATGGAACTGCAGCATTATTTCATTATACAGGGTCTTTTTTTTTGCTCGGAAAAGTGTTTTTTTTTCAAAAACTATTTATAGTACCGATTTCAAATTTGGAAGGTCAATTCTCTATACCGGGGGACATTAGTTTGAGAAATTTGAGCGTTTTCGGTAATGTTTTTCACCAATTTTGAAAAATTATTTTTCGACCACTAGGTGCGAGATAAAAAATTTCTATTATAAAGTTGTAGGCCGTCATCGAAAACCCTTAAAAATTGTTCACTCGACGAAAAACAATTTATTTATCAGTGAAAATTCGAGCTTGAAAAATTTACAAGTTGGTGAAGCCAAATTACGATTGTTTGAAACGATAATTGAAACCGAATTACCTAATCCAGTTGAAACTTTGGTTAAAAAAACGACCGGATTTAAAAAACACGAGGCTATAGGTCAATCCTAAACATGCATTGGGTATTTAAAGGAAAACTTTGGGAGATTATTATCAGTGTTTGATAATATTTCGAACAATGCCTCGTTATTCAGTAGCTGAGCGTACCGAGATAGTTGCCATTTACTATGAAGAAGCAGCGCAAAACCTTAGAAGAGTGACTGAAATCTTCGCAGAAAGACATCCAAATGGAGCACCATCTGTAAATACAGTAAGACGAGCAATTCACGATTTCAATCAATTTGGTAACTTGCAACCTAGGTTTCGCGGATTGGGTCAACCGAATTTAGACTTCGAGAACAATGTACTCGCGTACTTTGTGGCATATCCTCGTCACAGTTGCGCTAACGCCGCTGCTGATTTGGGTTTTTCTGCAAATCGTGTGTGGAAAATTCTTCGTAAGAATCGCTATCACCCATACAGAGCTACGCTCCACCAAGGACTAATTGACGGAGACCATCAAAGACGTTATGAATTTAGCAACTGGTTACTAAATGCTGTCCAAGAAGATAGACAATTTTTGCGCCATGTTTTGTTCTCCGACGAAGCGTCATTTTCTAGAGATGGGCCCTTTAATCATCAAAACAGCCATCTTTGGTCTGACATCAACCCACATTGGGGTTTTGAATATCATCACCAGGTTCAATTTGAACGGGTCAATGTTTGGGTTGGACTTGTTGGAAACCGTTTGATTGGTCCCTTTTTCCTGCCGATGAACCTCAACGGCCAAAGGTATTTACATTTTCTACAGAACGAACTGAGTGACGCAATCGACGACCTTCCATTGGCTGAAAGACGTCAGTTGTGGTTTCAGCAAGATGGCGCCCCTCCGCATTTTTCCCGGCAAGTAACTGAGCACCTCAACAACGAGTTTCCTGAAAGGTGGATAGGGAGAAATGGTCCAGTGCATTGGCCAGCAAGGTCACCTGACCTAACACCGCTGGATTATTTTCTCTGGGGATTCGTTAAAGCAAAGGTATACGCCACGCCCATTGAAACTAGGGAGGAACTCATTAGACGAATAATCAGTGCTTGCCGAGACGTCAAACCAGAAATGGTAGAGAAAGCGTTTGAGAACTTAATTGTCCGCGCACAAACCTGTGTTGCAGCCAATGGTGATATTATTGAAAATGTTTTGTAAAAATTTATGTGAATAAAATATCTGCATTTAAAAACCAAACGTGTACATTTTTTCAAGTGTGAAAACTCTACTACGTTTGTATTAGACTTGTTCCCTTTTCAATTATCGTTTCAAACAATCGAATTTTCACTGATAAATACGTTGTTTTTCGTCGAGTGAACAATTTTTAAGGGTTTTCGATGACGGCCTACAACTTTATAATAGAAATTTTTTATCTCGCACCTAGTGGTCGAAAAATAATTTTTCAAAATTGGTGAAAAACATTACCGAAAACGCTCAAATTTCTCAAACTGATGTCCCCCGGTATAGAGAATTGACCTTCCAAATTTGAAATCGGTACTATAAATAGTTTTTGAAAAAAAACACTTTTCCGAGCAAGAAAAAAAGACCCTGTATAGCCAAGATAACAATGCTGGAATCTATTGACGCTAAGTGAAAATGCTATTACTCTGCGTCGACCAAAATCCGAAAACCAAAATTGGGCGTTCGACGTCGTGTTTAAATGTAGTTATTTTCACGTAAATGAAAATATACCAAAGAAAGTGTATAAAGAAAAAATGAAACGGTGGCGCGCCGTTCTTTGTATCGGCGGCGGCGCGATCGGCACGTTCAAACTTATCGGCGGCGGCGGCGTTTAGCGGCGCAAGCCTCTATGTGTAACCCTTCAGGTTCACCTTCCCCCGCACACTAATTTTTTATTTTTCTATGTGTTATTTGCTTTTGCAATTACATTTTTCCCCGCGCTCTTGACCTTCTATATGAATAGTTAGTGTTAAGTATTCCTAATGCCCCATACATCATAGGTCTTAGAAATCAAAGGATGAAAAATTGGTGAATAAGTAGATAAGTCCATAATGAAAAGGGATAATAAAGCTAAACCCTAAACAAATTTGAAGAAATTTAAAAACTTACTAATAGCTCGTACCGATAGGTCTTAGAGCGGATGAAAACGCGAAACTCGGACGAAATAGATCTTCGAGTGAATAATTAAATTAAATAAAATAAAATAAAATAAAATAGCCAGAAAATCCAACGGTAGACCGGTTTCGTCCTATTTGGGACTCGTCAGTACCGTGCGGGAAATCTGGCTTGCGACTATAACACCGAATAGAGAAACTAAGCCTAAATATTAAAAATTTCAAAACGAGTTGCATAGCAACGGAAAGCCGAATAGGGGGAGAGTGGTGGAGATTATTATATACGTAATGTTAAGTTAAAAGGAACCACCTATGGACTGCATTGTACAGGATGAAAAATTGGCGAATAAGTAGATAAGTCCATAATGAAAAGGGATAATAAAGCAAAACCCTAAACAAATTTGAAGAAATTTAAAAACTTACTAATAGCTCGTACCGATAGGTCTTCGAGCGGATGAAAACGCGAAACTCGGACCAAATAGATCTTCGAGTGAATAATTAAATTAAATAAAATAAAATAAAATGGACTTATCTACTTATTCACCAATTTTTCATCCTGTACAATGCAGTCCATAGGTGGTTCCTTTTAACTTAGAAATCAAAGACCCATTTAAAAAAAATCCCAGTGTTAAATATAATTAAGATTAATGTTAAACTAAAAACATAACTTTTGAACGCCACATGCTAACTAAATATAGTAAATACGTGTTATAGATTTTAATTTACCCCCGCTATTGAAGGATTTTACTAGGCAGAGTAAAATACTAGATTAACATGACGAACTCTTTATTCTGGACTGAATAATAAAACAAGGTTTGACAGTATATATATCTAGGATAAAAAACAAATTAGTATATTAAGTATTTAATAGATAACGAAGATATATTTTAGTTGGTTTGTTTTACGGACGCTGGCGCTCCTACTCCTACAGCTATAAAATATAAAATTAAGCTAATTAATTAAACCATTCTCTCAAAATAAATTATTAACTAAATCCCTGCCCTTAGCCAGGTTAAAATTTAATCCCTCGCTAATGAAAGTGTTTTTCTCGGCCACAAGACCGTGGTGCAATGCATTCAGGGCTGACCCAACCCTGGTTTTCCCAAAACTCTCCGAACTAGACCAGTAACATCCCCTCAGCTCACAGCGATCCCATGGAACCCTTATCATGTTCGTGGGCCTCAAGCCATTACCAGGTAGCAAGATCCCAACCAAAACATGCTTTTTTCAAGGCCGTCGCCACAGGGTCAAAAGAGCGCCCGGACGTTTCCGCTTGGAGACAAATGAAAGTAACCTCGAGACTCACTGGCATCTCAACCCCCGCAACCCCGAACGAACTTTCGTAGATCAAGCGACGTCATCAGTTTCATCATAGGACACGAGTCTTGGGCGCACCAATGACCCACGTAAAATGGGTGGTTACCAATTACTTTTTAATTCAATTCCGGAACAAAACCAAGAGAAGTCTGATCTGACTAGTCATGTGAAGATATTTTCAAGACTCTGATAGTTAACTGCGCGGAATGGGCGACTAGTCCTAGCCAGCTATGCAGTAGAGATCCTGCCAGAATTTATTCCGACCAGAAGAGCATGGTCCAGACAACTATGAATTCGGGAAAAGAAATGACCTCAACAACCTTAAGTCACCTGTTGATAACCAAATATCGAGCCGTTCCGAGAAAAGAAACCCAGATGACCGAGACCGATTCCCTCGCCTAACCAGACGTTTCAGACCGAAGCCCGAAGCATCTACGCCCGCTTGTAAGAAGTTCGTCGTCGTCATCCGGCTCGTTAGTTACCGTAATCCGGGCATCCGTGCGGTAAGCGAGACGAACGGACAGTTTGGAACTGTCACCGCGAAACAAGAAGTCCCCCTCGAGCCCCTCAAAGAAAACTCGTGCGCGTGTGTCTTGCGTAATTCGGAACCCCGTAAATCGGAACCCCGTAAATCGAAGAGCATCCACGAAGATAATCAAGTGATAAGATGAAATTTATCATAATCCCCCCTCCTCCGTGTAGAATACCCAGTGTCGAAATACGAAATAGCCGGTGAAAACGTAGATACTCGTTTTTGGAAAGAAGGGATAAACCCGCGCTATTGTTCGGAGAAAGCTTAAAAACAGTTCCCCTCGATGGAGAGCTCATTCCGTTTCGTATATTTATACAGTTAGGATAACATTTTTTTTCGTTCGTGCTTTACCCTCGCCTATGTAATTTTTTAAGTTAATTATTTAACTTTGTTTAATTGTAGAACCTTTTATTTTAATTTTTAATTGTAGAGTTTATTATAAATGTAAGTGTTTATTTATTTCTGCCCCCCCTGGTTATTTCAAGCCCAAGATGCCGGAGTTTAGTAATAGTATCCGTTGTGTGTTGGCAGAAGCGTATTAAATCTCCCTTAATTAAATCTCTCTCGATAAAACCTCTCAACGAACGCGTGGTAGAGTCCCTCAGATTTATTGATATTGTTCTGGGGTACCCCACGAGAGACCTAGCGATGCTCGTGGCCTTCCTATTATTCTCATTCATTATCTTGTACCAGATAGAAAAAAAATATACGCCCTCGTTTATAAGTGTATTAGTAGACTCCCGTTATCGCCCACGATTAATTCCGTAAACGAGTCGTTAATCCAAGAGATTCAGTCGCAAAATCATTTGATGCAAAATCTGGCCCGCACGAAGCTCGATAGATCAACCCCGCCCCCAGCCGATAATCCGGCGACTCATTTAATAGTACGAGGGATCCAGGTGCAAAGTGAAATGATGAGAGACCAGGTAGTCGTAGCTAGAGGCCAGGCCGATGCAATGAGGGCCTTATCAGAAAGGATAGGGACCCGCGACGAAGTTATATCAGGCGTGATAACCAGAAATTTAGCACCGCAAAATACCTCGACCCCCGTTAGTGGAATTCAAGGGCCACCCCAAAATGAACCCTCTCTTTCGCGGATTTATCAACGTCCCGCTAATCTTTTCCAAAATCCCGCGCTGCCACAGCAACCCCCCCTCTTTATCCAGGTCATATCCGGTCGCAGAATATGTCTTTTCGACGCAATCCAAAGATACCCCCGATTAAAGCTAAATTTAATGGAGGCGATAAATGTAATCCGTTGAATTTTATTTTTCAATTAAAAGAATACACCCAAACTTCTGAAATAGAGTTAAACGATACATTACCCTTTATACCATTAACATTAGCAGACCAGAATAGTGACTGGTTCGGAGATAATTCGGTCCATATTCGAAATTGGGATAGTTTTGTAGTATGTTGGGGTGTATTATGAGGACCGGATATGTTGACCAAATTCAAAACTGTAAACAAGAATCCACGGAGGAACCCGAGACGTTTATACGCCGATTAAAAACCCTCTATGCCAACGTATTATGTACACTCTAAAAAAGGATGGTGTTCAATTAGTGTATACACCATTCGTACACCATTGTCCACGTAAAAGGGGTGTTAAAACAGTGTTAAATATAAAAAACGGTAGTTGATCAGACAAACGTGTTTTCCAATGGCGTTAGAAGAGTGTTATAACAGTGTTGAATAAAAAGCAGGTGTTGATCTCAAAAACGAGTTTATTTTACTC
Organism: Leiobunum rupestre; assembly: GCF_980474605.1. Taxonomy (NCBI): domain Eukaryota; kingdom Metazoa; phylum Arthropoda; class Arachnida; order Opiliones; family Sclerosomatidae; genus Leiobunum; species Leiobunum rupestre. The sequence continues at coordinate 92,499,508 of NC_143384.1, read as the reverse complement.
CAAAAAGATAGTGTAAAAAGGGTGTTAACACGGAGTTGAACTAACCAATAGGTTTTTGTTAGTAAACGTGTATATTACACTCTAAAAACAATGGCGTAGAAGAGGTGTTCAATTAGTGTATACGCCATTTATACACCATCTTCCGCGTTAAAAGTGTTTCAGCGATGCTTCACAAAAAGGTGTTTATCAGAAAAAAAAACGTTTACTATTGGCGGTAGAAGCGCTTTAAAACAGTGTTGAGTAAAACACAGGAGTTTATCAAATAGGGGTGTTAATTAATAGATTGGGAAGAGTGTTATTTTACACCAACCTCACGTTTCGATTTCGTGTTCAAAATCTGTTTTAAATAACAAAACCAACAACTCCGGCATGTATATTTATTTATTTACCATGCAGTATTTCTTAGCGTTATATACATTTGTTTATTAATTCGATATGTATTAAGTAAATGGTAAAGTTTTTCTTTGCCGGCTTTAAATAAAGCCCAATTGCTTGGTTCGAAGTCAACTTCATCAGAATGGTCATCTGAATGAAATTGAATGACTTTTAGTTTTTTACCACACAGATACAGCGTATTGTTTACGACAAAAATATAACTAATTTCCTTAAAATAAGAAATGTGGTCGTTTTCCAAGTCTGTAATTAAAATGGCGCCTTTTCGGTAAGTTACACGATCACAAATATCCTCATTTACACAATATATGCGATTATTATTTGTTAATACATTCGATAGGAGTGGAATTAATGGTTGGGGAAAATCGTTTTTATTTAATTATTTGCCACCACTTGTGTCTTCGATACCCTTGGTTAAATGTTTCATCGAATTAATACACTGAAACATTTGATGGCGTTCAGACAATGTTTTTGTTATGTTTTTGAAATTCTTAGAGTTTGTAGCAATATCTTTAAAATATAATTGTTTGGCTCCATTCTCATACATGAGGTTGATTGTAAGGGTCCAAACATTCGGATATAACTTGGGTAATGTAGTAGATATTGGAGCTTTGGAAAAAAAGCTGTTTGACCAAAATTTTCAAATATATATCTTAAAAAACATTCAATTAAATTTTCTTATTGACCAATAGATTCGTGAAGAATTTTATCTGAGAAAATTATATAACATATAGATCGAAACTGAAGGTACACTCTGTTAAATAAGTCTTCGGCTGTTGGGATTTTGCCACTTATTTGCGATTATCTGAAAAACTATGAATGATAGCAAGTTGAAACCAATTTTATTTTTTATATTTTACTAATATCTTTCATACCTATGTCTTTATCCACGTGTAGCATTTCCATATCCCCCGGAAACGCCAAATATCGTTTTTGACAACTTTTTTAATAATGATGTTACGCCCCTGAAACCTGCATTTGTGGATTCTAAAGGGTCGATTCATATTTAGAAAGTGCCATTGTTTTCCAGCTACGTCGAACGGCTGCTAAGATATGGCCTATTGAAAATTCGAGTCTCATTCGGAAAATTCTAAAATGCCTAATTATTCAATATTATTAATCCGGCATATAACCACAGCGTTCCAACAACTCGTTAAATCAATATATATGCTTATTGATGAGACGTAGAAAGTAGTTTTTTTCCTCAACAATAAGATATTATTTCTCGGTCGCCTGGAGCATTTTAGAATTTTTTCCAATATTGCATTTCTGATTTGTTTTATAAACTCCGTTATATATTTATTTATTTCTTGGAGAGAAACATTTCGGTTCTGTAATAAAAACTTTAAATTTTCCTTCAGTACAAATGGGATAACTCCTTCAAGCACGTCGTGCATGACATCTGGAGGCAACTGTTTTGTTAGGTCAAAATTGTTCAACTTCATGAGTGGACTATAATTGTTCACTCCATATAGCTGTTCGTCCTTTTCGTCGTTTTGTACGTATTTCAAATGATATTTATGAAGTTCTATTATTCTAATGACGACATCTCTCGTACTATACTTTTCTGAAATTTCGGACTTATCAACCACACAAAATCTACAGATTCGGCGATTATTAAATACTGGAAAAAAGCCACCGATTTTATGTTGGCCGAGGTTATCGCCAGTAATAATGGAAGCCTATCCTATTACACTTCGATCTAAAGCTTTAACGTAAACTCCATTTCTAGCCAATACGTCTAAATCGAAGAAAAGCGGCTGCAAGACCTCCATCCGACTAAATGTATCAGCATCTCCACTCTTAGCTAAAATAACGAGGTGAATATCTAGAAGCTGACTGCGGTTCTTATTTTGACGATTAAGAACAACAAACTAACAGCCAAGAGTTTTATGTTTACCCCTCTTTGAACCCAATGGGTTTGGAACTTCGAACTCGTAAAAATAAAACTGCAAATGCAGGGTCACAGGGGAATTTATACTCGGAATAGGTAAATTACCTTGATTGGTCTTAACAAGTTTTTTACAAAAGCTACCGTTCAAAAAATGACCTAGCTCATACTTTTCATTGTTTTTTATGTTTTCGTGAAACTGAAACTCGTATTAGTTTTCTAGGAAACGTAAAATAGGTACGTAGTGAAAACAACGTTTTCCAAAATTATTATCTTGGTAAAACCTAATTTCAATTGGTTCAACCAGTTTCATTTCCGACCTACAAATAGTTTTAATTTTATAGATAGAATTTAAACTATCGAAAATAGAGCGTATGTTTTTTATATCGGAAAAAAACTTTCTCTTATTGTTCTATGTCGTGTTCTTTATCCGTGTTTTAAAAAATTTATTTCGCTTGGTTATCTAATAGTCCTTTGTATAAATCTAGTAAATCATTGGTCATACTTTCAATAATTTGTGATACTCGCAATATTTCATTAAGATCAATAATATAGCCCTCCTCAACCAAAATTGACTTTTTTCAGTTTCGTCGTTCGTAGTTTCATCGTTTTCCGAATCTTCCATAAAAACCGTATCCTCATTGCTATAAAAATGTGTTCTCCAAACTTCACCCGCTTCATTTACGTCCAATTGGTGATCCTTAGCCACATGTCGTCGATAAAATCTGATTTGTTTATATATCCTATCGCATTCGTCTATCGTGCATTTAATACGAAAATTTTGTGTATTTTCATGATTATGTTGAACGTGGGAATAGCAACGAACTTGTGACACTTTTTAAAAATAAATAGGAAGTTAATAATAAATTGAAGTTACGATACGTTGTATAGGGGAATTAATTAAGATATTAAGATTTTATAGTTAAAGGGAATATAACCTCGGGTTTTTGGTGTGGAACACCAAGCTTTAAATTTTGGTCACCAGCGGCGCTCGCGAATGAATTACAGGAGGATTGAGTTTTCTGAAAGTTTTCCCCCCTATGTAGGCCAACTAATTCTTCCTACGTTCTACTGCGTATTCACGGAAAGAAAATGGCTTCGGTTTCGGGAAATATTAAAAAACGGTTTCGCAAGAACAAAGAAGGAACCCGGTTCGGTAACCAAAAATTTAAGGACAATGTTTAGAGAGAGAAAGAAACAAAACACGAATATTTTTGCATACTGCAAGTGAAGAATTCAGAAAACAAAAAGATTTTGGCTAAAGAAAGTTCTCGAAAAACATAATAGGGTTCGGCCTTTGCGTGGAAATTTCGCAGTCCCTCCATTTTATAATTCCTCGTTTGTGACACATATATTAGAAGTTCACAGACATAACTGTTTATCATGCTTCTCCGGTAAGTAACCAATTATTTATATTCTACAAATAACTAACACTGCAGGTCTTTTTGAAGGAGTTTTGGAAACTGTTAGTGACACCGAGGATACAATCTTACCACTCAACTTGCCTAAATTAAATAATGAATTAATATCTAATTTCAACAATGACGAGATTTTACCACCTCAAGAAGTGAATTCTCCAGATTGCAGGTAGGTAATTAATTTGAAATACCTGTACTCCAAAATGAAATACAAATTTGTATTTTATTTGGTAGTCTAACTTCCCTTCCCCATCTGATGTCCCCAATTATTGATAGAGAGTCAACAATGCATTTACCACTACTGGCATCAACGAATTGTCAATCTCCTTTACCAAATATATCTCTAGAATTTGGTTTAGAGTCGCCTATGTTTTCATCTACCCCTTTCGTACCAGGAGTAAGGTAATTGATCTTAGGAAATTTGTAAATTATACACATTTGTAAGTTAACTGAAAAAAAAAGTATTTTTAGGGAAAGGTTAGACAACGCCAATGGGATATCACCAGCAACCCCTTCAAACCTAAATTGCACAATGTAAGAAACTTATTTCTTATATTTATATTTATAGTTACCTTTACATTTCATACTAAATATTTTCAGAACAACCCCAGCCACCCCTGGGGAAACTCCACAAAGTTCTATCTTTTAAGATTTATTTACAAGATTTATTTATTTATTTATTTACTTTAGTGTCTATGACATTGATATTTTCTTAATATATTTTTAGGGCAACCACAAGAATAACTACAAACACAAATAGACGTTTACTCGATTTTTCTAATGAAGAGGACAGCAGTCAGTAGAGGGAAAGTAAGGGCGAGGCGCCGATCCCGGGATCGGGATCGTCGGGATAGTCGGGATCCGGGATTTAAGGGGTGAAATGGGGGTAAAATCGTCGAAAAGTCAATGTATTTATGGTATTTCTCGCGACGATTTGTTTTTTCGTATATCAACATAATATGTTCAGACCTACTTGTTTATTTATCTCCGCTTATCTCGAGTGACACTTGAACGTTTTATCATACGGAATAAGTTGAAATGATGTAAAAAGTGATAACCTAGGCGGGAGATAGCGCGCGTGCGCAGATTCTCCGGGAGGCGCGGTTAATTTAAATGAAACCATGGATTTGAGTGTTTTGACGTCATGGAATATTCGTTGTTAAAGTGACGTACAATGGAAATATTTTTAAACTTCATTTTAATATCATTGTAGTACTAAAATATGGTTGGCACTTTAATCTATATCACGAGTATTTCAAACGAATATTTCAAGTTTAAGTATGAGAAACGTATCGTTCTCAAATGATACTTGAATATACTATTAAAGCGGTTGTATAGGGTTGTAGGAGGTCATTCCACGGTTAACTTCAGTAGCTATATTCAATATGCCTAAAGCACAGTATACATGTCCTACGTGCGCGAAAAGTTTTTCTATCAAATCAAATTTAAATCGGCATGTTAGAGAAGTACACGGTGATAGACATAAGTTTGTCTGTGAAGTATGTGGTAAGGATGTTGCTAGATTAGAGCATTTTAAGAGCCATCAACGAACTCATGACTTGAACGCACCCGGCCCTTCCGAACCCATGGACCTGTCTCGCACACCGTCACCAATGCAACGTTTCCCAGCATCTTCCCGTACACCATCACCTAGTCTGCTTCAAGACATTCAACTGGAATCTACACGTACACAGCGATCTACATCAGCTTTACCCAACAACCTAACACCATCACCGGTTCCCGCCTCACCAATACTTGATGAAACACCACCAGCATCCCCAAGTATGGTCCAGGCCTTGAATGATACGCTAGCGCCTATTCGTTATAATGCCGAAGACTATGATATTGATGCGGGGATGTTTATTGGACGTTACCGAGCTGCTTTCCGTAAATATTTAGTAGAAAGACTGGCTAGTAAACGTGGAATTAAGTGGTTCCTACTCGTAAGATCTGTTTATATGAAACCTTTAGGAGGTGTGGAACAAAGAGCGGAAGAACGACCCTATTTCCGGAGCACTATGCAAACAAAATTAACGCCCGACGTCATTGATAACCAGCTGAATGACTGCATTGAAACAATACAGTCAGCAGCGGAAAACTTTGAAGCGACAGGTATGTACTTAAATTTGTAAGTTATATTTTGAACTAAAACGTTATATTTTTGATAGGATCGGGTTGGGTAATTGACCGTGTTCTGTATGTAGCATCTTACCAACCGTTGCGGTGGTCATCGTATATGGAACTACCTGAAAAACTATCTCGACGTCACGTGATTCTTAATATTAGAAACGAAAATGATGAGAAATGTTTTATCTGGTCAATTCTAGCTAAACTTCACCCAGTGTCTAAGCTTCATCACGCTAACAGGGTTTCCAAATATACAAATTATGAAAACGAACTTGATACCAGTGATATATCTTTTCCTTTCAAATTAAACGCTACGGAACATACAAAATTGGAATTAATAAATAATTTGTCAATATTTGTGTTTGGCTTCTCGGGAGATATATTCCCTGTTTACGTAAGCGCTAACAAGTGTTGTAAGGAAAGGGAGGTTGATTTGCTATACATCACCGATGAAACTAAAGATATTGACGATGGGAATAGACATTACTGTCTTATACGAGACCTAGGAAAACTGTTACAGCATCTAACAAAAAACAGAAGCCCAAGTAATTACTGCAGGTAATTTAGTTTCCAATATATTAGTTTGCAATCTACTAATTATTTTCTGTATTAGAATGTGTCTTCACCGATTCAGCGGTAATAACGCTGAACAACCACGGGATGCGCATATCGAAGAATGCGCCACTCACGGCGTCCAAAAAACAGTTTTTCCTACCAAGAAGAAGACGGTTTATTTCGATAATTTTGAGTGGACAGAAAAGGTAAAAATAAAAATTATTTAATTTAACTCTTAATGAAATGAAATTATTAGGTGCAGTATGTATTTTACGCCGATTTCGAAGCAATCCTACCGAGAGTTCAAGGATGTGATCTAGGTCCCGATTTAAATACCAGCAAAGTAAACATGCACATCAGCTGCGCGTATTCGTGGGTGCTTGTTGGACCTAACGGTAAGTTATTTCTAAAAATTCCCTTTTAGATGTATTACAATAGGATACTTATATGTGTACCTGCTCGAACCGATTGCTATCGAGGACAAGATGCAACTCGAAGATTTCTGGAGTCTATTCTGGAATTTGAGACGGAGTTGATAAATCTCATTGAGACCAATGTACCAATGATTATTACCCCGGAGGAGGAGGAACAGTTTCAAGCTGCTACGCATTGCTACATTTGTCAGAAACAGCTGAACCAGGGAAATATGCCCGCTGTTCGAGATCATTGTCATTTCAGCGGCAAATATAGGGGGCCAGCGCATAACCTCTGTAATCTTCAAAAGAAAGTTCCAGAATGTATCCCTATTTTCCTTCATAACCTTAGCAGGTGAATTTATTAAGTTAATTATCCAGGAATAGTAATAATAATAATAATAATACATCTTCATAGATATGATTTACATGTCAGGAGATTGGTCATTTCAAGGAACAGACACTTGACTGTATTCCTTCCACTAGCGAAAATTATATTTCACTCAAACTAGGTAAAATATATTTAATTATGAATTTAACCTTAACATTAATTTTATTGTTTTTTAGGGAGATTTCGGTTCTTAGACTCTTATCGATTTCTAAGTGATAGCCTCGATGCGTTAGTATCTAATCTCGTTTTGGAAGGAGCCAGTAAATTTCAGATTGTTAAGAACTATTTTGAAAGTGATAAAGTTCAACTCCTCCTGCGGAAGAGGGTCTACCCGTACGAGTATATGGATGATGAAAAGATCTTTGACGAGACGATGCTGCCACGTAGAGAAGCGTTTTTCAGTTCATTGAAAAATCAAAATATTTTAGAATCTGATTATTTACACGCCCAAAATGTTTGGACAGCGTTTAATATTCAAACATTAGGTAAAATTACTATAGTATAAATATTTCAAATCTCTTAAACTCGGTTTTCGTAGGAGAATACACCGACCTCTATGTGAAAAGCGATGCGTTGCTCTTAGCTGACGTTTTTGAAAATTTTAGAACATTATCTATAACTCATTATAAATTAGATCCCGCTCACGCTTACACCGCACCAGGTTTAGCGTGGCAAGCAGCTTTGAAGATGACCGATGTTCGCCTCGATCTCATACTTGATATAGATCAACACTTATTTATTGAAAAGGGTAACGCTTTTTGATATTTTAAATATTATTTTATTTACATAGAATTTTTAGGTATTCGAGGCGGTGTTTCAATGATCTCAACTCGTTATTCTGAAGCGAATAACTAATAAATGCCCGACACATATGATTCGTCGAAAGAGAGCAGTTATATATGCTATTTAGATAATTTATATTTAAAAAAATATTTTTTTTTTAATTATTTTTTTTTTAATTATTTTAATTTTAATTATTTAAATTTTAATTATTTAAATTTTAATTATTTAAATTTTAATTATTTAAATTTTAATTATTTTAATTAACTTAATTTAACTTAATTGAAGATGCGAATAATTTGTACGGTGCTGTTATGTGTGAACCACTACCGCTAGGCGACTTCCAGTGGGTTCAGGAGGATGATTTGCAAACACTGTGAAAATATTCTGAGTATTCCCAATAACGTTGAAAACTGATACATTTTATAGGTAAATAACAAGTGTTATAATTATTGAATTATATTTTTAAAGAATTGTTTCCTATGCAGGGGGATCTTGAATATCCTCCAGAGTTGCATGACTTACATAACGATCTCCCAGTAGCGGCGGAATCTAAAGTTATAACACATGATATGCTATCTCCATACTCCAAAGATCTCTTAGGAAAATTAAATATTAAGGAGAATCCAAGTCTACCAAAACTTCTTCCTAATTTAAAAAATAAATAGAAATACATAGTACATTACCGCAATTTAAAATATTATGTAGAATTAGGTTTGAAAATAACCAAGGTTGGAAAAATATGTGATTCAACACTGAATAGAGGAAATTATCCAAGAGCTCATTTGAAAAGAATTTCTGGAAACTTATGGTTAACTCTGTTTTCGGGTAAATCAATTTAAATTATTTATTGCTGTTTTTTTTTCCCTTACTTCATTTAATTCTTTAGAAAAACAATGGAAAATCTACGGAAGCATATAAATTTCGTGTTGATTCATAAACCAGAAAGAATGTTAAAAGTTACAAGTTCCCCGCAGTTTGATCACTTTACCATCTTTAATGAAGAGTTAGCCGGCGCTCATAAGAAGAGAGCTAAAATTGTTCTTATCCGGCCTATATTTACCGGATTCACCATTCTAGATTTATCCAAGGAGCTCATGTATCGGTTCCATTATGGATTCATAAAAATACGTACGGGAACAAAGCATCACTATTATTTCCAGCACTGGTAATTTAATTTAATATGAATTTTTTCTTTAAATAGTACTAATATATAAAATATTTACAGTTTAACGTACAACATTAAGACGGATGATGTTTATAAAGACTTTGAAGTTCATAAAAACCGCTTTGACTTCTCTGATTATCCACCTTCGCATTTCCTTCATTCTAATCAGATTAAAAAAGCTCTCGGCTATTTTAAAGACGAGACAAATTCACAGTTAATTCAAGCTTTGTAGGACTTCGTCCAAAGCTTTATTCTATTAAATTGTACGGGGAGTCTAAGACCGCTGAAGAGATAGAAAAGGAGTTGCGATTGGGGAAATCTTTAGAGTCAATTTTAAACCATAAAAAGGTTTGTAAGGGCTTTGCCATGAATGTTATTAGAAACGTCATCCGCCACGAAGACTATGAACGTTGTCTTTTTAATCAAGAAACCATGTCAGCCAAGATGATGCGTATAGCTAATTTCAAGCATGAGCTATTTACTTTAAATACTAGAAAACTTTGTTTATCACCAAATGATGATAAGAGATATATTCTACCCTGCGGGGTTCGTACCTTAGCGCACGGTCATAAAGATATTGAAAAATGATAATGAATGCTTATATTTATGTATATATAAAAACTGCTATTGCTATAAATTGTAAAAAATTATTTTATTGAATACATTTTGTACATAAACTCTTTAATCATTTTATCGTTTACATTTTTATCTTTCTTAAACCTATACACCATGTTATACATTTCTATTCCTTTACACCTGTTTATAGCAAAATAGATACAGAATGCTCCACACGTATTACTAGAATTACTCTGTAATTGATTAGAATTAAAAGTAACAGTTTTACTGTTTCGTTCAATTAAGTCATTAAATTTTAAATAATATGGCGGGTTTCCAAAGGAATCCATGAATTCACTATTTTTATGTTTAGAAAAATATATTAGAACCCAGTGTTCTCCAGGTCCAGCACTCGTATCGGTATTTACAATAAATAGAGAAGGGAATATTTTTACATATTTAGGTAGCTTGTCAGCCGCGAACACGCCTCGAAATATACTTTTAGTACTTAAATCTTTTTCAAGAATTTTAGTTATCGGTAGCGAATCCATTAATTACTGTAATCGAAAATCACGGTTCGATTTTTGTCAATTTCAATCAAATTTTGAAACTCAGCGTAAATTAGAATGGAAATCGTCTCCGGTAACGGTTTTGCAAATTTTAATTCTAATCTCAGGTTACTGTTTTTTACAAGATGCAAGTGATTAGCGTTGTTATGAAGATCCGAGGTTAAATTGTACGCGAATAAACAATTTCCGTTAGGGTAATCTTCCCGACTTATCTGATTCCCTTCATCTACGTTCCACTGATTAGTTTGAATGAAAAGATTGCGATACGCTTGAATATATTGATTTTCCTCAAATTTTAGAGATAACGCCTTATGAGGGACGCTGCTACCGTCAATGTACAATCCAATGCTTGATAAATCGTAATGTTGAAAGTTGTACGGTGATTTTTTCAAATCTCCTAGAAACGCTTTTTGTTCCACAAACCCGATAACAACTTTCTTGGGTGCTTGTCCGGTAAATAAATGATCTTGCACACTAGTCATAAGACCAGCGGGTATAGAAAATGAGGTGCACTCCGAACGAGTTACAGGATATTTAGTGGTTCCATATTGTAGCGCCTTGGCTTGAGCGAGCGATAGTTCCGGTATCACTTTAACTTTCCTCAGATAAAGGGAAGCTGAGTGAACGCAAAAAGATTCTTTTTATCGAATTTAAATTTCAAATCCACCATATTTAATAAAAAACGTGGTTGTTGACATAAATAAGTATGGACTACGCCTAACAAGTCAATCGCCCCTTTTTGCGCTAAACTCGCTTGTTTAGAGAAACCATCGTTATCGAAAAATGAATCGGAACTTTCCAGGTGTATCCCGATAGAAAAGTGAACTCGTTAAATAACTTTTTTCGCAGATTCTCCGAACGGTAATAGAGTTTGTATCATACTTTTATAAGCGTAATTTAAACTGGAAGGTGTTACTGATCTTTCATTCAGAAATACGTGAACGTCGCTAAAAAGCGAATGAAGAAACAAATTCTCGGGGGCGATATTGTCGGCTAAAGTTCCGGCTGACCCACCCGCAACACCTGGAACCGCGGGTTGCGGTAGTTGACCATTATCTTTAGTTACCTTAACTCGAACGTGCAACAAAGTTTGTGAGAGGTCTATATACGTTTCAGAGTTACCGTTGATAGAAAATGTAATTGATGCGTTATCAACTATATTTGATATTGGATTATACTCAACCCATTCACCACCAATAATCATAGGTACTTGAAACAAATCTAGCTCGGAATTTATACACTCAACTGAGTGCGGGTGTAAAAGGGACATTATGATAATATATCGGAACGTCCTTTCGCTATCCTGCCTGCTGTTGAAATGCCGCTTTTCGACTGAGTTCTTTTCCTTTTATTTCCGGAACCCGTCATTCTTTTAATATGATCCATCGCTGAAGATGTTAGTCTCATGGCTTCATCAGCTGCTGAAGCTAAAGTTTCCCTTCCAGCGTTAATATAATGCGATTTAAGCGCTGTTTTAATTGGGACTCCGCTAACAACATCGGTCGCTACTTTCACTCCGGTATTTAAAAGTTTTTTTCCCCAAGTAAGAAGCGCCTTTCTTCAGTAAAGGTACCGCGAATCTAAACGCTGAAGTTAATATATTTCCTAGTCCATGTCCTCTTTGCACAGCTAAACCTCTATATACAGGTATTCCACCGAAACCAACCTGGTTTAAATAGTAACTTTCATAATCAGTTCTTGCAGGTGAATATTCAGACCTCATGATGTTAACTGTTCGCTCTCTTAAGCTAGAATGAGGGTGTGTCCTGAATGATTAAAGGCTTAAAGTGAAGTCCACATTTTACGGGGTTTAAAATGTAGTACAACGTGAGCTTTTCCACTATGAAACTGTATTGGCTCAACTAAATCGACTGTTATATTAATCTCTATAGTCTTAATTTTATTACACACGACTGGTAGGTAATGAGGTTGTGAAAATATTTTTGTGGCTGTTTTTCCATTAGACTCGGCTTTCTCTTCGACGCTTATGATTCTTAATAGAGGTGCTAAACTATCCCCAACAACGCTATTTTCAACCAGATCAGAATAAACGAATAATGAATGTAACCCAGCGTTCATATCAACTGGGTAGGGGGTTATAATTGAATTTAAAATGGTGAAATCATTATATTTTCTATCGTTAAAACCTAGTAAAATCGATAGATCGGGGCCAATTACAGCTCTGATTTTCGGTTGCAATTTAACTTAAATTCGATTAGAATAATTTAAATAAGCGAATGTAATTTGTTCGTCTTGGTTGCGGACGTTCATAACATGTAATAGTTCTTCCGGGGTTTTATAAAAACCCGCGGGAACAACTAGAGGGTTATCAGTCATTTTATCATATTCGAGAGGGTCTTTAATAACCAATATTTTAGGTTTTCGAACGTTATGCCATGTCCGAGGAGAGCTTATTTCCACTAACCCAACTTCGTACGGTTCCTCAAATCTTAATGGTTCAGCTAAATACGTTCGAAATTTACCAACGCTAATTTTCTTGGTAATATAATGACGAGGAAGCTGAAGGTAGCGTTACGTAAAAACTCATTTTAAATCCACTTCTTGTATCCAAGAATTAAATGTCGGGTCGTAATCTTGCCACTTGACATAGTTCTACGCTGCCGTCCGATTTTTTCCTCTGTTTTATGACTTTTTCGATGATGAAGTAACAGTCTTTTAAATCTCGACCAACAATCTGAACCTCCTCGCGATAGAATACTCCTAAAATGGGGTTAGAATTTAAATCCATCAGCTTATATACAGGTGGTCACGTGGTAGTCTCAGCTATTTTAAACAATTCTGTAGTAAAATTCGGGTTATATTTCTTGTCGAAAATTGATAAATTTCTACTTATTCTACAAATATCTCCAATTTCAAACGCGTATGTTAACGGAGGAGAAAAATTTACCGAACCGTAAAGATTGTTCCATATTTTAGCAAAGTTATCTAGAGTAACTTCCGCGGGTTTACATTTAATTGATCTGTGATAACTATTGTTATAAGCGTTTATAATATCATCTAAAACTTCGACATATTTAAGGGTGTTATTCTGCGTGAAATAGCGATATAAACGAGATTTAAAACTTTTAATGAATCTTTCAATAATGGACGCTTTCATTTCTGATCGAGCACCGAAAAAGTTAATACCCCTTCGCTGTAATTCACTCTGCACTTCTTGAGAGACAAATTCGTTTCCATGATCACTTTGAATTCTTTTCGGTTGACGACCTTTTTCAAAAACGTTACCTAACGCTTCTAAAATTGTTACAACTTTCTTATTTTTAACCGCTACAGCCGTAGCGTATTTGTTAAATATGTCGATAATACATAATACATAGCGAGATCCTGAATTATATTTAGACAGCTTCTGAAAATCTGCCAAGTCCGCTTGCCACTGTTCGTCAATTCCATAAACAATAGTTCGATTTCGTTTGAATCGTCTTCTAGCAGGTTTATGCAGCGTATATGTTTCCTGCTTTATAAGAAATTGTTTTAATTTTTCCAATGAAACCTTTAAACCTTTATGTCGAGCTGAATTATAGAGCGTTCGTACTCCAGCGAATGACCCTGGGTCTGCGGGATTAGTATAGATTTTCTCAAGTTCTTTCTCCATATCGGGAAATATTTTGATGTAATGGCATGTAACGCCAAAAAAGGAAATTAAATAATTATAATATTATAATAACTATGAAAATTAATACAAATGTGATAATTTTCGGTGATTCTGAAAATGATTGTGATAAATAGGCTAAAAGTCCGAAAGAGAGCGTTTCTGTACAACCTTCCATTGCAGGCTTATACTATGAAATGAGAACATCATTAGCAGGTTAATATATTTTATTTAGTATGTATCCAAGGTCTTGGAGGACAAGTTGAAGATTATGATAACGTTGAACTACTTGGTGGTGTATGAAATACAGCGAATGTTTTTAACAGTGTCAATCTTACAGGATTTTTAATGAAAAGTTTTGAAATATTTGAATTATGAATACCCTCGTAAAACTCTGTAACTCCTATAGGATCAATCACTGTTCCAGGCTTTTTTCTCACAGCATCATACAAAAGATCGATTATATTAGATCCTCCAATAACTTGTCCTCGAATAGAAAGCTCTCCTGAGTTAGCCCATCTAATATATCTCGGATATTCCGTAGTCGCTCGGTATAATGAAATTGTATCACTAACATAAGTTGCAGGTAGAGAATAAGATATTTGCGCGAACCAGGTTTTAGGCCGTCCAGAGTTTTCAATATAGGGAGTGCTTTGCTCTTTACGTACGTAAGTTAACCGTCGTTGGAGAGTTTGATTGTATTATGCTAATTTCTCTGATTAGTTTAAATCTGGATTATCTAGAATGGATTTCATTTCATCATCGAGTGTCTTCTCTTTTCGAAGTTCAGGTGTTTCTTCTGTTTTGGAAGGTGTAGTGTTTTTTAATATCTCCATTACATCTTCAGGTACTAGAACCATTTTTCGAGCCATCATCGGTTTATAGCTCGGCTTATTGCACTTCCGGCGACTGAGCTAACGATAGATAGCAGTGGCGCTAATAAAAATGGAAGAAAACCACCCTTTTGTACCAGTATCTTTCGTCGTTTTGATATAGGGTTCTTCTTCGACACGTTTCGTATAACCGCGCTATGTTTCTTTAACCGCTTACGATGACGTTCTGACAGTTCAATTGTTCCGTGTAATACATTTATACAACATTCAACGAGAGCCAATATAGCTTCCTTGCTAGCGTATTTAATAGCTGTCTTTCTTTGATTTAGATTACATGATGTCAGGAAACGTAGAAAGTCTAGGTTTTCCTTTACTCGTTTTGAGACATCCATTTAGAGATTTTTTTAGCCTTTCTTAAAGCGCAATGAAGAGTTTCGGAATGAAAAGGGCAGTTTAATTCAACGTCTTCTAGTTCTGATAATTTAGGACAACCGGTATCTTCGATGTTAGTTACTGAAACGCCAAGGAGTGTCGATAATACTGCAGCTTTTTCAAAACCTTAGCGGAAAAAGCGACTTCGTTTTTCACCAATCTGATTGCAAATGTCACGTCTCGTTCTTTAAGGACGTTCGCCGTCATCCCATCGAAGGTGACAAATGTTATGAGATATCCATCTGCATTGTCTTTTATCTTCATTTGAAAGCTCTTTGAACGGGTATGGAGATTTGAAAGTAAACACTTCTGATTCTTTAGTTTCTTATACTACGTAAGCTAATTCTTTAACAATCCACTCTCGATTAACCGTAGAGAAATTCCCTTCTATAATATACTTCATTTTGGAATAAAGACCGCCGATTCTTCACCCGGTATTAAACCTGTTCGTAGTAAATACTGATCTGGAGTGTGAGGTTTCAAGTCAACTAATAAATACCCAAACTTCCGTGACGTAGCTTGTTGAAACGCATCAATAACGTATTTGCTATTGGTTGGAGATATCTGCCTCGCGAGATGATAAATTGTCGATTTAAAAATAAATAGACAATGAGCATTTAAATTTATAGATCTTATTTCTTTTCCGGGGTAATAAAGGTTTTGCATTAGAATTAGTACGGAGGTGTTTCTGTGATGAGATCCACGAATAAATAAATTAGTTACATCTTCATTATTAGATATCTCGCATAATAAATCGTCTAATATAACTAAATTCCTAATTTGCGGGTTTAATATATTAACATCGAGTAACCCTTCGTGAAACTCGACTGAAGGTTTGTGTTCTAATATTGATTGAAATAGTTTCGGCTGATACTCGGTATAACACCATATTATCCTCTCCGGAGGAGGGGATATGCAGGTCTTCTTATGTTGAATCAACCGTCCCACCAGGAATGACTTTCCGCATTGGGTGGATCCGGCTACAAGCCCATTCATTGGATGTTGTAAGCTTAAATCCATAATGGTTAATGAGAATCGGAACATAAGTGTAATCAATTTTATTAGTTTTTTAACAAGATTTTAGCATTGCATATTATAAGTGACATTATATTATTTAAAATTTCTTTTGACAATCCACAGCGAATAGTTAACATTTCAATAATATTTTCACAATCTACCGACATAATTATTTCATAAAAATGTAAATCTACACATTTAGAAAAATGGATTTAGATGGATGGTCAATTTGACAGCCATTACACGCTTTCTTAAGAGCTTCATGTAATTGTTTAATTACAACGTTAGTCATCGCCTCCTTTATTTCCTTGATTTGCTTTAAACACTTCTGAATAGACTCGTACTGCTCGAGGAAATTCAACCATGAAGATTGAGCGAAAGCTACCCCCTCCTTAGTCGGTAACAGTTTTCCATAGTTTACTCCATAAATACGGTACATTTTTCTAACATCTAGAACCTTTTGTTCGGCAAATCTATGAACCGAAAACCGTTTGGTTTCAGAACCTGTGAAAACCCACGAAGTTTCAGCTTCGTTATTGAAATAATCTTCAATGGCATCTTTCTTTGTCCATAGATCTTGCAGTTCCGCTTCTGTTAGTTTGATGCCCTTTGTTAAATCTAATAGACCGCAGTAGATGGTTTCATCTGCATAAACTATTAACCCTTTGTAAGCAGACACAGGAAATGGACAATTCCTATAAAATACATACATTAAGACAAAGTTAAGAGTTATCACCGAGTATTCCTACTTACATTTTAAGGTTCCTCGGAGTCAATTCCAATACAATACAGATGGTGAACTTTCTAAATAATATGGCCTGGCAATTATACGGTTTTCCCTTTTTATACTCTGAAATTATTTATCTTCGATATCTTATTTATTAAAACGGAGTTTAAAATTATTTCCATTCTACAGAATCACGTGTACAATTACAATACTTGAGAACGATACGTTTCTCATACTTAAACTTGAAATATTCGTTTGAAATACTCGTGATATAGATTCAAGTGCCAATAATATTTAAGTACTACAATGATATTAAAATGAAGTTTAAAAATATTTCCATTCTACGTCACTTAAGCAACGAATATTCCATGGTGTCAAAACACTCAAATCCATGGTTTCATTTAAATTAACCGCGCCTCCCGGGGAATCAGCGCACGCGCGCTATCTCCCGCCTAGGTGATCACTTTTTACATCATTTCAACTTATTCCGTATGATAAAACGTGATAAGATATACGTTCAAGTGTCACTCGAGATAAGCGGAGATAAATAAACAAGTTGGTCTGAACTTAATATATTGATATACGAAAAAACAAATCGTCGCGAGGAATACCCTAAATACATTGACTTTTCGACGATTTTACCCCTATTTCACCCCTTAAATCCCGGATCCCGACGATCCCGATCCCGGGATCGGTGCCTCGCCCTTACTTTCCCTCTACTGCAGTAATTCGAATACCGATGCTACTCCGGTTTCTCCTAGTGATATATGTTTAGTATCACTAAGAGATTGAATGTCTATTTTCACCGAACTAAATGCCAAAAAATGTTGTCAGCCTGGATGCGAGGGACTGTAACCAATGTAAATTCAGCAATGTCCGTGAAAGTGAAATGGTCTTGTAGTTACTGTCACACTGGTTCTTGGGTTAATTTACCCAGCAAACACAAACACGTCCTATGGACATCCGATAGACGGCACACTCGGATCTTGCCTTCGTCCGTAGGACATCCCAAAATCCGGGGTTGACGTCGGTTGGACGTCAAAGGGCGTCCAAATGTCCGGTTCGTCTATAGCCGTAGTACGTCCCGGGGACGAGTTTTCGGACGTCCAACGGCGATTACGGCGGTCGTCCCCTGGATGTCTTTCTATAAAACCTAGAGATGTCTTTGGGCCTTTAATTTGGTTCAATCAAGGCTCAATAGGGATGAAACTAGGACGTTCATTGGATATCGTATTCTGAACAAATAATTTAAAAAGCCAAACTTGATATTAAAATTTTATTCAAAACATTAAAATACAAGATAATGGAAAAATCCAGCAACAAGTGTACAATTTGATTGCAATAACACGAACTCTGCAAGTATTAGCAGTTAACATATAAATTACAAAACTTATATAATTTTTATATATCAAAAAAAATTTCGAACTAAACTATTAAAAATTAAATAAACTTCCTTATACAAATGTAAAAAACAATAAAATTAATTTTTAAATCAGAAGCAAAATAAAACTAAGCCATTTAATACTATTCCTTAAAAAAAATTAAGACTATCGAATGAAAAGTGTACTCTAGAAATTACTGTTTCTCGAAGCTTAATTTTAATATCTATCCAAATCTTACTTTTGGAATTACAATTTAACTATATAAATTATCACAGTATAAAATAAAGCTTTAGGCGAACCGTCCAGTGAGAGTAATGAATAATAAACTTAAAAAGTTAAATTGAAACATGTACAGGTCCAAAATGAACTTTAAAAACAGCGAACCTTCCCTAATATTCCGAGAATTCAATGCAAATCTTACTTTTGGAATTCCGAATCCAATATATAGAATATAACAAAATGAAATAAAGCTTTAGGCGAACCACTCAGTGAGAGTAATTAATAATAAACCTAAAAAGTTAAATTGAAACATGTACAGGTCCAAAATGAACTTTAAAAACAGCGAACCTTCCTTAGTTTTGGAGAACTCAGCGCAAATCTTACTTTTGGAATTACAATTTAACTATATAAATTATTACAGTATAAAATAAAGCTTTAGGCGAACCACTTAGTGAGAGTAATGAATAATAAACTTAAAAAGTTAAATTGAAACATGTACAGGTCCAAAATGAACTTTAAAAACAGCGAACCTTCCCTAACATTCGGAGAATTCAACGCAAATCTTACTTTTGGAATTACAATTTAACTATATAAATTATCACAGTATAAAATATAACTTTAGGCGAACCACTCAGTGAGAGTAATGAATAATAAACCTAAAAAGTTAAATTGAAACATGTACAGGTCCAAAATTAACTTTAAAAACAGCGAACCTTCCCTAACATTCGGAGAATTCAACGCAAATCTTACTTTTGGAATTACAATTTAACTATATAAATTATCACAGTATAAAATATAGCTTTAGGCGAACCACTCAGTGAGAGTAATGAATAATAAACCTAAAAAGTTAAATTGAAACATGTACAGGTCCAAAATGAACTTTAAAAACAGCGAACCTTCCCTAACATTCGGAGAATTCAACGCAAATCTTACTTTTGGAATTACAATTTAACTATATAAATTATCACAGTATAAAATATAGCTTTAGGCGAACCACTCAGTGAGAGTAATGAATAATAAACCTAAACAGTTAAATTGAAACATGTACAGGTCCAAAATGAACTTTAAAAACAGTGAACCTTCCTTAGATTTGGAGAACTCAGCGCAAATCTTACTTTTGGAATTACAATTTAACTATATAAATTATTACAGTATAAAATAAAGCTTTAGGCGAACCACTCAGTGAGAGTAATGAATAATAAAACTTAAAAAGTTAAATTGAAACATGTACAGGTCCAAAATGAACTTTAAAAACAGCGAACCTTCCCTAACATTCGGAGAATTCAACGCAAATCTTACTTTTGGAATTACAATTTAACTATATAAATTATCACAGTATAAAATATAGCTTTAGGCGAACCACTCAGTGAGAGTAATGAATAATAAACCTAAACAGTTAAATTGAAACATGTACAGGTCCAAAATGAACTTTAAAAACAGTGAACCTTCCTTAGATTTGGAGAACTCAGCGCAAATCTTACTTTTGGAATTACAATTTAACTATATAAATTATTACAGTATAAAATAAAGCTTTAGGCGAACCGTTCAGTGAGAGTAATGAAAAATAAACTTATAAAAGTTAAATTGAAACATGTACAGGTTCAAAATGAATAGACTTTGATCAAACATATTTTCTTCCTACCTCTGTAAAAGACACATTAAAAAAATCGAGTTAAAATCATTTAAAAAATCCAACAGTTTTTTAATAAAATACTTACTCTTATGATATATTATCAGCAATACTAGAGATTACTATGTTATAATCTTTAACGTTTGTGTAGAACGCATTATGGACTTTATGGTGACCGATTCCAAACTATCGAGTAATGGCGTCGTACAAAAGAAACTACAAACTGGGCTACCAGATATTTTAAAAGGACTTCAGCTCGGCCACCTTAGATCAGCTTTTTCGCAGTAATTGGCTGTGATTGTAGAAATAATTCATCAAATGAAAATAATGGAAATAAAAATTAAGAAAATAATAATATAAAAAAATATAAAAATTAAGAACAGATAAAATTAATTAAATAATTAAGTAGTTTTGATTTAATACGTAATTTCATTAATTCACGTTAAATAAACTCGTAAATTTAAATAATAATATTCTTAATAAAATTAATATTTTGTGGTTCATTAATCATTATCAGCTCAAATACAAATACAGGTGAAAAAAAATAAAATTAATTGCTGATAAACGCACCTCTAGATAGCATTTATGGACGAAACATTTCGGACGAATAGTGGAGATCCATGCGACGTCGATTGGGCTGAATATCGGATGTCGCGAAATTGGTTCTACGAGGACTAAAATGGGACGTCCGTTATTCGTCCCGTAGGACCACGCTGGGCTCTATGGACCATGCTGGGACGTCCCAGGGACGATTTGTTTTTGCTGGGTTACCAACAATCAATTTGAAAGTGTCTGGAGCTATATTATTTTCAGGAAACTCTTATGCAAAGGTAAAAATTTCGATACAAATTTATCCGAGTAAAATATAGGAAAAACGTTTCATTGAGAATACATTTTATTTTCAGGTTCACGACCTCTTTCAGCTCTTGAATATACGATTCTTTAGCCGTAAAACATATCAGAAGTGGGTGAAGAATAAGTGTGTAGCTCCTGTTATTCGGTATTGGGATTCTCAGCAGGTGATGTTTTTTTATTGTATAAGACATTTTTCATAAATGTGGATCTTTTCAAAAAAGTAACTTTTTAATTTTTAGGTGTCCATATTGGCTAAACATGAAGGACCAATTTCGATTGCTGTCGACGGTCGTAATGATTCGCCTGGGTACACCATCAGCTATGCTCTGTTCCGCAATGCTGATGGAATCTAATCAGATTGTTGATATTGAATTTTTGGACAAAAGGCACACAGCTGTAAATAGCAACCAGATGGAAGTTGTGGGATTTGAAAAATTAGAGAAAAGGTGCAAAATATCAGAGATAGCGACAGATGGTCATAAAAAAATAGCGTCAAAAATGAGTTAATAGAGTAAAAACATTTCCTTGATTAATTCTTATTAAATAACTTTTAATTTTTTAGAGAAGAAATATCCACATATTTTGCATCAACAAGATGTATGGTTTGTGGCGAAAAATCTCAAAAAAAGACTCGTTTTGGTAAGTCCATGAATTATTACTTAAATTAAAAATAATTAAAGCCAGTGGCGTAGGCAAGGAGGGAGGTTTCCCCTTCCACCCCCTTTAACTGTACTAAATTTCCGCCCCTTTTAACAATCACATAATTGGATCCCCCCCCCCCCCCCATTGACGACGTTTTGGCTATGCCACTGATTAAAGCTCAATAAAATTATCTCTAATTTTAGGCTGGAAAAAGGAAATCTACCCGAGACCTTCTTCCTTGGGTAAAAGCTATTACCGATCATTTCTGGTACTGTTCGGAAAATTGCGATAGAAATCCTAATAAAATGTGAGTAAGTTTTCCACAAATTCTACTAATATAAACTAATGGTTTTTGAAATGTCTAATATGTCATTAATATTTTACAGCTGATGTTCTTTACAGTACTCCATCACGTTCAAGGAGAACATGAATGGCCAACTAAATGTTGTAGACACCATCAAAACCTGCCAGAAGATAGGGAAGATAAACCCTTACTGCGCAAAGGATCTGCTCCATTTGAAGTACTACGAGAAATAGTTTTAGAGACAGAATTTTTGCAGAAGTTCAACTACTTTACCAACTTCCGGTAAGTTATTTAAAATTTCCTTTGGTATGTAGATCTTTAATAATCTTATTATTTCGAGACAAACAGGCCCATTAGAAAACTACCACAGTGTGGTTTTAAAATATGCATTAAAAAGACAAAAATATGGGTGAAAAATTTATTATTTGAAAGCATTCAGTCAAGTGTTAGAATTTCTACTGTTTTTTAGATGGGAGGGTTACATCGTTCGTGTGATATTGGCTGCACTAGACCACAATGAAAATGTCAATCGTCCCGAACGTTTGAGTAAAAAAACTAGTGAACTAATGTAAGATAAATAATAATTATTTTGCTTATGCAAGGAGTTGTACTATTTTCTTATATATAGGTATGACAAACGTTACTCTAGAGTAAGTAACCAATGGTCTGCTCGAAATTTGAAAATAGATAAAAGACACAAATTTAGAACGGAACTTTTGGAGATGATATGTGAGGAAAAATATGGGTCTAATTCTGTTTGTGAAGGGCTACAAGTTAACCCGTTAACAATCAAGCCAAATATTGCACCAAAGGATTGTCCAGAAAAAACTGACTTAATTTCAAAACATGTTAGTCGATTCTGTTAAATAAATAAAAATGGTGTTATTGAGTCCTTGTGATTTAAGAATTTAATTTACCAATAATTAAATACCATATGTTTTACATTTGTTAAGGAATATATTTTACCTATCACTGAGCTTTTCCGGTACATTGCTACAAAATCATTGACTAAAATTTTACAATAAACCGAATTCTTCAAAGCCTTTGTAAATTCCATTATCTGATGGGTAAACATCTCGTATAGCCCACACTACACAAGACGGAATTATCACTCTATTTCTGGAACCCAATCTACCAAGTTTCCAATGAATAAATGAACGATAAGCAGCGTGACGGAATACTCTATTGGTAAAACCTTCTTCCACTTGAATTTGGTCACCTCAGGCGAGAATAACCAGTTCTAAAATATCTCTCTCCAAGATATTTTATGCAAATCTATGATTCTGTGTTACACATCTTGGATCTCTTGCGTCTGTACAGCAAACCCTTTCATCCGGCGTGGTATTTCCTTCTCGGCGATAGCCACAGTAGCACCAGGGTAAATCTGAAGACTTAAGTGAAGGTGATGGTGGTTCTTCAGATTGACTTGATGTACATGTAGGGCCCACATTCTTCGAAGCTGAACTTGTATGATTATCATTTTGCGATACAGTGCATGCTCCTCCAGCACATACTACTATTTCTTTTAAAACACTCAGAGCATCAATTCCATTGAGACAATCAATTTGCTGGAATGGAAAATTAATTTTATCAGTATACGATTGTATATAATTCGATTGTAGACCATTGGACCGAAATCCCATTCGTACGAATGTACCATTTAACCGAATCTTAATCGACCGAAAATCGCCTTTTGCGCGGTTTTCATTCAATATAACGTTAGTGATACATTTTTATATATCGTAGGGTACGTGACGATAGTATATCTAATTTGGACAAAACTATGTCTTAAATATTTATTATTTCGTACCGATGTGTATTTTTAGACCTTCGATATTTTCCGGGTATCATTTTTGAAAATAATCTTGATAAGACCCGACGTTAAATATTTGCCTACCATATCTAACCTAACCCAACCCAATATAACCTAACCTAACCTAATCCAACCCAACCCAACCCAACCTGAACTAACCTACCCGAAGTGAAAACGAACCAGATTTAAATTTCCCGTTCAACCGAATCCCGCTGTGTTGGGCTATAAACGAAAATACGTTTCGGTTCAATGGGATTCGATCGAGCGGGATTCGGTCCAATAGTATACAACCATATAATTCATATAAATCAGAACCTGGGTAAGAGCCATTCCAAGATAAGTCCCATCTAATTGTAGTTTTTTGGCAACTATTTGAGAAATTAAATAGAAACTGATACATCCTTCATCAATTTTCCCCCGTTTCGTATTTATTTCAGTTAATTTCTACATATAAGTAACACTTTTCTTTTGTCCCTTAGCTTTTGGTTGCTTTGTTTATGGTTTTCCATTAGCGATAACTCTTTCGTTGTTTGTCTGAGTAGTTGCCTTTACTTTAATAATTGAAACAATTTAAGTTTAAGTTAAATTCAAATATAATTAACTATCAGAGTCTAATAGTTGTCTAGAAGATATTCACTTTTTTGTTCTGGCTCAAGTAAATTGGTGTCAGTTTTATCACATCTATTTTTTCTCTTTATACTATGATGACTAGTCCTTTTCAATTTAGTTCCTTGAAATATAAATTAATTAGTTAATGTGTACCAGGTAATTTTAAGTAATTTTAAACTCACCTTTATTTGGATTTTCCGAATTCACACCATAGGTACGCTATTCAAATAGAGGCCCAAGGCTTAATTTTTCAAGATCTTCTTGGCCATTGTTGCATGACAAATCACATTTGCATAAACTTGTACATATTACTTTTTTGGCAAGACAGGAACATTTATTTCCTCTACAGCTACTTTTAATACACTTGCAGATTTCCATTTATATATGTTATCTAAACGCACGTAAATCTCATCAACAGTACCACCTTGCCAAAACAGAATCGTATTTGGTAAACTCCTATCCTACAACAAATTATCCAAAATACTACTGTAGGTGCTACTACAGTGCTACTATAATTTCAGCGCCGCTGCTAGAGAGTCGGGGTAAGATAATTTTACCCCCAAAATACGCGAGAGGTTATATTCCCTTTAAGTGTCAGCATAGGATAAATATAAATAATAATGCAATAGTGTGAGAGTTAAATTCAGTTACGATGTTATTTAATAAATGAGAACTAAGATTTACGAAATATCAAAACAAAACGCATTTGGCTGGTCAGGCCACAAACTATACAGATTTATAAAACAATCGAAGATTGTCAACAAATGTCCTAGTCAGGTATAATGATGAATATAATTGTTAAATAGTTACAACAACGGTTTCCATATGGAAAAGCACTTGGTCCGTTAGCGTCCGGCAAATTCACGAAGGGCATTTTGCCCATCCCAAAAGGGCGCGCACAAAACACGAAGAAAAAAAAGAGAGAGCGATGATTACATCTTTACGGTCTCAACGTGAACTCAATTCTTGTCCCAAAGTCTCGCGCGCGAAAAAGTTTTAACCCTGTCGGGCACAATGGGTCACCACGTGACCATTAAGCGCGAGAAAGTGTCCGCTCTCTCACTTTCGATTGCACCATTGGTAGCAACTCGATGGAAAGTTTTAGGAGCCTCACTGGTAATACCCTACCTATTGACCATTGTTCACATATATAGAAGGAAACGAAGTATTTTTAAATATTGGGGAGCGAACATACAGAATATTTACAAAATACGTTACAAACATTTCAAAGAAAAAAAACGTGCATCGATCACAGCTTTAATTTTTTGGTTCACTCATTTTTCACAAATTTAAACAATTATTTGAAAATATTACTCGCGAACGTATCAACCAACACATAAAAGGAATCCTTACACTTTTTCGAACGTCCACGTCACCCCGCTGGGCAAATTTCTACTCTTTAAAAAAGCCACCTTTCCCCTCGATCTTATGTCGCTGATAATATATAGATTTTTATATGCCCTCTCGTATTTTTGATACGAAGCTTTTTATTACGTTCCACGTGGTTGATAGCACTGCAAAAGTAACAAAAAAACGCTGGGTAAATTTCCGCTCTTAAAAAACCGCCTTTCTGCTCTCAATTCGTGAAGAGATTCGGGAGGGTGTAGTGTCTTCATTACATGTTGATGGTAGCGTTGTCGGGTACCCCTTGGCCGGTTTTTTATACCCGGCAAGTATAATTATACTTGGCCAACGCGTCAAAAAGAGTTACAATTGCTTCAATATTTCCCAACTTTTGGAGTACTGTATAAAGCGGTATGGCGAGTAAATTGACTGAGGTACATTTACAATTCGGTAAAAACTGCCGAGTTGTAAAATTCAAAGGTAACACAACACGCGAATTAAAAATGCACATAGAAGATAAACGGAACCAGCTATTGTATTTCAGTGGCGATGAACTGTTGTTTCAGGTAAATAAAACTAGTGTTTATTAACCTACTTTCTATCGATTTGCCGTTGATAAATCGAAAAAACTGGTTTTTTGAATCGAGCGTAGCTCTCATAGGAGTGACTTCAATGGAAAGTTTGTTGCCAACCGCATGGGTATACGCAAGGGGACCACGTGTGTCCTTTTTATTACGAACAAACAACTGTGTACGATTAATCCAACTTTTGCGATAATGTTTTAATTCATTATGAATCTAGTTTAATCGATTAAAAATGATAATTAATGTTTTACTTATTTATTATCTACAAGTCGATAGAAAGTGTATTATATTTAACGATCTAAAGTAGGAATCGTATACCGATTTTTAATTTTTTTTTCTCACCCCGACCTCGACTACAATTTCGGTTTACGATCCCTACTTTAAAGCTCCTCTAGCTTCTATAAATATATCGTTTTTTTTGTTAGATTATCAACCACAATTATAATGAGTGGGTTAATCTAACCGACTCAGATGTCATAAACAACTAAACCAAAATTGAGCTCATTTATAAAGTGAAGGTAATAAATAATAATAATAATCAGCTAGGCTAATACCCAAGGCACCACCTTAGGCAAGATGAAAAGGTTAATACTAACCGTAGTAATATCGTTTAATGTACTCAGCTATTTAAGTACTTAATAATGTCATATTCTGCAGAGTGTGTCTTCCATTTCTGGACCAAAAATTACAAGCAGCCTAGTAGTACAAACGAACCAAACGGCGGGGACTTCGAATAAAGGAACGGCGGGGACTTCGAATAAAGGAACGGCGGGGACTTCGAATGAAGGAACGGCGGGGACTTCGAATGAAGGAACGGCGGGGACTTCGAATAATGGAACGGTGGAGACCTTGAATAAAGGAACGCCTTGGTATACGATTATCACTTTTGACATGTAAACAATATTAAAGAAACTTTCAAATGTTATTGTTTTTATAAATAGGTCCATAGACAACTGCATATCTAGTCTACCAAAAGTGTCGCGGTAACGAATGTCGTATGAATATCGGTTGCCGCAACTTCCAGCATATGCAACTGACCCGGATTTATTTAACCTATCCGATTAAAAAAGGAAAAGCAACATTATTAAAGAAATTATGTCTATGCTCTTTAATGATCTCTATCAGAAATATGGATGTTATTACCTTAAATATTATACAATTAATATCATATACAATTGACATTTAATGTTACTTTAACTATATATTTCTTGAAGGTATCCTCCTTCCATAAAATTAATTGCTGATAAATTAATTTTTAATAACGACCACCTAAAAGAAGGCCGAGACACAACTAGAGGTCGGCGTTCCATTGATAAAATAAGTTCTGCGATATTTAAAAAACGTTTATTTAAATAACCAATATATTTGAATAATAATTGTAAAATGTTTAAATAATAGAAAGTGGATAAGCCTATTATTTAAACAAAACAAACAATTATTTAAATAATAACCATTTTAATTCAAATAAATGTTTGTTTGCGTTAAAAATAATAATTAAATGAGTTAAAATTATATTCTTTTTACCAACTTTTGTTAAATAAATCGGAAATTTTGTGGATAATGAATAAACAATTCCGAGCACTAGACACAACTAGTGCCGTTGTCAAAATAAATGTCAAACGGGGGGGGGGAGAAAAAAGAGTCAAACGGGGGGGAAGAAAAAAGAATCAAACGGTGGGGGAGAAAAGAGAGTCAAACGAGGGGAAGAAAAGAGAGTGAAACTAGTTTGGGTCTCGTTAAATCGGTCTCGTTAAAAAGCGAGGCTCGTTATTTAACGAGACTTCTGAA
The DNA here is from genome assembly GCF_980474605.1 of Leiobunum rupestre. NCBI lineage: Eukaryota > Metazoa > Arthropoda > Arachnida > Opiliones > Sclerosomatidae > Leiobunum > Leiobunum rupestre. The sequence continues at coordinate 92,471,459 of NC_143384.1, read as the reverse complement.
AACGTCTCTGGAACGGGCCCCTTGGTCTCCTAGCAACCAAAAAATATTAGACCCAATCCGCCACTGATTATTATAAAGCAATTTTATAAAACATATCGATAAACCAAGCAACATTTAAATTTAAAGATAATTAAAATGTGGATAAGCCTTGGTTATATTAGTGACTCTCTCAATAGCCAAGATAGCAATGCTGAAATCTATTGACGCTAAGTGAAAATGCTATTACTCTGCGTCGACCGAAACCCAAAAATTAAAATTTAACGTTTGACGTCGTGTTCAAATGTCGTTATTTTCGAGAAAATGAAAACCAAGCTAAATATACCAAAAAAGTGTATAAAGAAAAAAGGAAACGGCGGCGCGCCGTTCTTGGTATCGGTAGCGGCGGCGGCGCGTTCAAAATTAACGGCGGTGGCGGCGTTTAGCGCCAGCGTAAGCCTCTACGTACAAATCAGATCTTATTCATTACGTTTTTGCTACGCGTGTTACGTTTTTGGTACAG